>NC_069381.1:170403750-171122500 GCF_027475565.1 Acinonyx jubatus
CTTACATCAGTGGACAGAGCATCCAAACCAAAAAGCAGTGAGGAAACAATAGCTTTGAATAACACACTGGACCAGATGGATTTAACAGACATATTCAGAACATTCCATCCTAAAACAGCAAAATAATACACATTCCTTTCAAGTATACACAGAGCATTTTCCAGAATATATCACACATTAGGCCACAAAACAAGTGTCATCAAATTAAAAAAAATCAAATCATACCATGCATCTTTTCTGACCACAACACTATGAAACACTATGAAACACAAGAAAGAAATCTAGAAAGACCACAAATATGGAAGTTAAATAATATGCTATTAAACAATGAATGGGTGAACCAAGAAATCAAAGAAGAAATTACAAATTACATGGAAACAAATGAAAATGAAGACAAAATGGTCCAAAAATTTGGGATGCAGCAAAAGTAGTTCTAACAGGGAAGTTGGTCACAACACAGACCTCCCTTAAGAAACAAGGAAAATTTCAAATAAACAACCTAACCTTAATAGAAGGAAGGAAATAATAAAGTTTAGAGCCAAAATAAATGATATAGAAACAAAGAAAGAAATAAAGAAGGAAAGAGAGAGAAAGAGAGAGAGAAGAAAGAAAGAGAAAGAAAGAAAGAAAGAAAGAAAGAAAGAAAGAAAGAAAGAAAGAAAGAAGTAGGAGGAGAGAAGATGGCAGAAGGAAAGAAGTAGGAGACACTGGGCTCACCTCGTCCTGCTGATCACTTAGATTCCACCCACATCTGCCTAAATAACCTAGAAAACTGCCAGAAGACTAGCAGAATGGACTCTCCAGAGCCAAACGTAGACAAGAGGCCCACGGAAGAGGCCAGGAAGGGCGGAGGTGGTGTGTGCTACACAGACTGGTGGGAGGGAGCTGGGGTGGGGGTGGGGGTGGGGGTGGATGGGCAGCCCGCCAGGCAAGGCAGAGCCCCCAAGTCTGACTTGCAAAGTGGAAGGGCCGGACGGAGTGAGTTCTGACAGCCAGTGGGACTTAACATCTGGAATGTTATAAGTCAACAGCTCTGCTCAGAGAGCGGGAGAGTGAAAGGACAGCAGGAGGGAGAGGTGTTGAGCCCTGGAAGACAGAGCTCAGCTCCTCAGGGAACAAAGGCGCTGGCCAGCACCATTTCCCTTGCCCATCTCCCTCACCCATCCCCCAGGCAAAATCCTAAAGGGAACCAGTTCCCATCACCAAACTTGCTTGCACTTCACAAACACCCAACGCTGTACTTCTGTGGATCTATCCCTCTGACTGGTCGGCCTCCCTCCCTGGTGCTGCAGGGCCTCTCCCGCAGGGGACCACTGATGGCAAAGCAAGCTAAACCTACCCCTCCCGCCCCTGTGCACCTTGCGGATCCATTCTGGCTAATACGCCAGACCCCATGAAAGTAGCACCACAAGCCTGGCAGTGTGCAAGTAGCCCAGACAGGGGACACAGCACTCCACAGTAAGTCCTGCCCCTGGGAGAGGGAAAGATAAGGTACACACCAGTCTGACTGTGTCCCCAGCGCTGGGCTGGGGACAGACATCAGGTCTGACTGCGGCCCCGCCCACCAAGGCAAGTTACTCCAGAGAGCACAGAGGAAGTGCCCTGCAGTTCCACGCCACCCCAGGGACTATCCAAAATGACAAAATGGAAGAATTCTCTTCAAAAGAAACTGCTGGAAGTAGCAACAGCTAATGAATTGATCAAAAACAATTTAAGCAATATAACAGAACAAGAATTTAGAATGATAGTCATAAAATTAATGGCTGGGCTTGAAAAAATTATAGAGGACAGCAGAGAATCTATTGCTACAAAAATCAAGGGACTAAGAAATAGTCATGAGGAGTTTAAAAATGTTATAAATGAGGTGCAAAATAAAATGGAGGTGACCACAGCTCGGATTGAAGAGGCAGAGGAGAGAATAGGTGAATTAGGAAATAAAATTATGGGAAAAGAAGGGGCTGAAAAAAAGATAAAAAAATCCAGGAGTATGAGGGGAGAATTAGAGAACTAAGTGATGCAGTGAAACAGAACAATATCCGTATAATAGGAATTCCAGAAGAGGAAGAGAGAGAAAGGGGCTGAAGATGTACTTGAACAAATCATAGCTGAGAACTTCCCTGATCTGGGGAAGGAAAAAGGCATTGAAATCCAAGAGGCACAGAGAACTCCCTTCAGATGTAACTTGAATCGATTTTCTTCTCGACATATCATAGTGAAACTGGCAAAATACAAAGATAAAGAGAAAACTCTGAAAGCAGCTAGGAATAAACACGCTCTAACCTATAAAGGGAGACCAATAAGACTAGTGGCAGACCTATCTACTAAAACTTGGCAGGCCAGAAAGGAATGGCAGGAAATCTTCAACGTGATGAACAGAAAAAAATATGTAGCCGAGAATCCTTTATCCAGCAAGTCTGTCATTCAGAATAGAAGGAGAGATAAAAGTCTTCCAAAACAAACAAAAACTGAAAGAATTCATCACCACTAAACCAGCCCTACAAAAGATCCTAAGCTGGATTTTGTGAGTGAAATGTTGCAAGGACCACAAAGTACCAGAGACATCACTACAAGCATGAAACCTACAGACATCACAATGACTCTAAACCCATATCTTTCAATATAACACTGAATGTAAATGAACTAAATGCGCCAACCAAAAGACATAGGGTATCAGAATGGATAAAAAAACAAGACCCATCTATTTGCTGTCTACAAGAGACTCATTTTAGACCTGAGGACACCTTCAGATTGAGAGGGAGGGGATGGAGAACTATGTATCATGCCACTAGAAGTCAAAAGAAAGCTGGAGTAGCCATACTTATATCAGACAAACTAGACTTTAAATTGAAGGCTGTAACAAGAGATGAAGAAGG
This sequence comes from Acinonyx jubatus, assembly GCF_027475565.1. Classification (NCBI taxonomy): domain Eukaryota; kingdom Metazoa; phylum Chordata; class Mammalia; order Carnivora; family Felidae; genus Acinonyx; species Acinonyx jubatus. The sequence continues at coordinate 170,406,624 of NC_069381.1, forward strand.
GCATTATATAATAATCACAGGGTCTATCCATCAGGAAGAGTTAACAATTATAAATGTCTATGCACTGAATACAGGAGCCCCCAGATATGCAAAACAATCACAAATGTAAGCAATCTTATTGATAAGAATGTGGTAATTAAAGGGGACATTAATACTCCACTTACAACAATGGACAGATCATTTAGACACAGGTTCAATAAGGAACAAGGCCCCTGAACGATACAATGGATCAGATGGACTTAACAGATATATTTAAAACTCTGCATCCCAAAGCAACAGAATATACTTTCTTCTCGAGTGCATATGGAACATTCTCCAAGACAGATCACATATTGGGTCACAAAACAGCCCTTCATAAGTATAAAAGAATTGAGATCATACCATGCATACTTTCAGACCACAATTCTATGAAGCTTGAAATCCACCACAGGAAAAAGCCTGGAAAACCTCCAAAAGCATGGAGGTTAAACAACACCCTACTAAAGAATTAATGGGTCGGGGCGCCTGGGTGGCTCAGTTGGTTAAGCGTCCAACTTCGGTTCAGGTCATGATCTCGCGGTCTGTGGGTTCGAGCCCCGCGTCGGGCTCTGTGCTGACAGCTCAGAGCCTGGAGCCTGTTTCAGATTCTATGCCTCCCTCTTCCTCTGACCCTCCCCTGTTCATGCTCTCTCTCTCTCTGACTCAAAAATAAATAAATGTTAAAAAAAATTAAAAAAAAAAAGAATTAATGGGTCAACCAGGCAATTAGAGAAGAAATGAAAAAATATACAGAAACAAATGAAAATGAATATACAGCAATCCAAATGCTTTGGGATGCAGCAAAGGCAGTCCTGAGAGGAAAATACATTGCAATCCAGGCCTATCTCAAGAAACAAGAAAAATCCCAAATACAAAATCTAAAAGCACACCTAAAGGAAATTGAAGCAGAACAGCAAAGATACCCTAAACCCAGCAGAAGAAGAAAGATAATAAAGATCAGAGCAGAAATAAACATTATAGAATCTAAAGAAACTGTAGAGCAGATCAATGAAACCAAGAGTTGGTTTTTTGAAAAAATAAACAAAATTGATAAACCTCTAGCCAGGCTTCTCAAAAAGAAAAGGGAGATGACCCAAATAGATGAAATCATGAATGAAAATGGAATTATTACAACCAATCCCTCAGAAATACAAGCAATAATCAGGGAATACTATGAAAAATTATATGCCAACAAACTGGACAACCTGGAAGAAACGGACAAATTCCTAAGCAACCACACACTTCCAAAACTCAAACATGAAGAAATAGAAAACAAACAGACCCATAACCAGGGAAGAAATTGAATCATATATCAAAAACCTCCCAACAAATGAGTCCAGGACCAGATGGCTTCCCAGGGGAATTCTACCAGATGTTTAAAGCAGAGATAATACCTATCCTTCTCAAGCTGTTCCAAAAAATAGAAAGGGAAGGAAAACTTCCAGACTCATTCTATGAAGCCAGTATTACTTTGATTCCTAAACCAGACAGAGACCCAGTAAAAGAAGAGACCTACAGACCAATACCCCTGATGAATATGGATGCAAAAATTCTCAATAAGATACTAGCAAATCGAATTCAACAGCATATAAAAAGAATTCTACACCATGATCAAGTGGGATTCATTCCTGGGCTGCAGGTCTGGTTCAACATTCTCAAATCAATCAACGTGATACATCACATTAATAAAAGAAAAGATAAGAACCATATCATCCTGTCAATCAATGCAGAAAAAGCATTTGACAAAATTCAGCATCTTTTCTTAATAAAATCCCTCGAGAAAGTCGGGATAGAAGGAACACACTTAAACATCATAAAAGCCATTTATGAAAAGGCCACAGCCAATATCATCCTCAATGGGGAAAAACTGAGAGCTTTTTCCCTGAGATCAGGATCACGACAGGGATGTCCACTCTCACCACTGTTGTTTAACATAGTGTTGGAAGTTCTAGCATCAGCAATCAGACAATAAAAGGAAATCAAAGGCATCAAAATTGGCAAAGATGAAGTCAAGCTTTCACTTTTTGCAGATGACATGATATTATACATGGAAAACCTGATAGACTCCACCAAAAGTCTGCTAGACTGATACACGAATTCAGCAAAGTCACAGGATACAAAATTAATGTACAGAAATCAGTTTCATTCTTATACACTAATAATGAAGCAACAGAAAGACAAATAAAGAAACTTATCCCAGTCACAATTGCACCAAGAAGCATAAAATACCTAGGGATAAACCTAACCAAAGATGTGAAAGATCTGTATGCTGAAAACTATACAAAGTTTATGAAGGAAATTGAAGAAGATAAAAAGAAATGGAAAAACATTCTGTGCTCATGGATTGGAAGAATAAGTATTGTTAAAATGTCAATACTACCCAAAGCAATCTACACATTCAATGCAATCCCAATCAAAATTGCACCAGCATTCTTCTCGAAACTAGAACAAGCAATCCTAAAATTTATATGGAACCACAAAAGAACCCAAGTAGCGAAAGTAATTTTGAAGAAGACCAAAGCAGAAGGCATCACAATCCCAGACTTTAACCTCTACTACAAAGCTGTAATCATCGACAGCATGGTATTGGCACAAAAACAGACACATAGACCAATGGAATAGAATAGAAACCCCAGAACTAGACCCACAAACGTATGGCCAACTAATCTTTGACCAAGCAGGAAAGAATATCCAATGGAAAAAAGACAGTCTCATTAACAAATGGTGCTAGGAGAACTGGAGAGCAACATGCAGAAGGATGAAACTAGATCACTTTCTTACACCTTTCAATAAACTCAATGGAGTTTGCGTTCAATAAACTCAAAATGGATAAAGGACCTGAATGTGAGACAGGAAACCATCAAAACCCTAGAGGAGAAAGCAGGAGAAAACCTCTGTGACCTCAGCCGCAGCAATTTCTTACTTGACACATCTCCAAAGGCAAGGGAATTAAAAGCAAAAATGAACTATTGGGACCTCATGAAGATAAAAAGCTTCTGCACTGCAAAGGAAACAATCAACAAAACTAAAAGGCAACCAATGGAATGGAAAAAGATATTTGCGAATGACATATTGAACAAAGGGCTAGTATCCAAAATCTATAAAGAGCACACCAAACTCCACACCCAAAAACCAAATAATCCAGTGAAGAAATGGGCAGAAAACATGAATAGACACTTCTCTAAAGAAGACTTCCAGATGGCCAACAGGCACATGAAAAGATGCTCAACGTCACTCCTTATCAGGGAAATACAAATCAAAACCACACTGAGATATCACCTCATGCCTGTCGGAGTGGCTAAAATGAACAAACAGGAGAACTATAGATGCTGGCGAGGATGTGAAGAAACGGGAACCGTCTTGCACTGTTGCTGGGAATGCAAACTGGTGCAGCCACTCTGGAAAACAGTGTGGAGGTTCCTCAAAAAATTAGAAATAGATCTACCCTATGACCCAGCAATAGCACTGCTAGGAATTTACCCAAGGGATACAGGAGTGCTGATGCATCGGGGCACTTGTACCCCAATGTTTATAGCAGCACTTTCAACAATAGCCAAATTATGGAAAGAGCCTAAATGTCCATCAACTGATGAATGGATAAAGAAATTGTGGTTTATATACACAATGGAATACTACGTGGCAATGAGAAAGAATGAAATATGGTCTTATGTGGATCCTAAGAAACTTAACAGAAGACCATGGGGGAGGGGAATGGAAAAAAAAGAGGTTAGAGAGGGAGGGGCCCAAATCATAAGAGACTCTTAAAAACTGAGAACAAACTGAGGGTTGATGGGGGGTGTGGGAGGGTGGGGAGGGTGGGTGATAAGTATTGAGGAGGGCACCTGTTGGAATGAGCACTGGGTGTTGTATGGAAACCAATTTGAGAATAAATATCATATTTTAAAAAAAAGAAAGAAAGAAAAGAAAAGAAAGAAAAAAGAGTAGTTCAATGAAACCAGGAGCTTGTTCTTTGTAAAGATCAACAGGAGTGCCTTGATGGCTCAGTTGGTTAAGCATCTGACTTCAGCTCAAGTCATGATATTGTGGTCCATGATTTCAAGTCACAAATCAGTCTGTGCTGACAGCTCAGAGCTTGGTTCCTGCTTTAGGTTCTGTCTCCCTCTCTCACTGCCCCTCTCCCACTCACACTCTGTCTCTCTCTTTCAAAAATAAATATATATTTTTAAAAAAAGAAAAGATCATAACCTCTAGGAAGATTCATTTAAAAAAAGATATCCCAAAGAAACAAAATTAATAATGAAAGAGGAAAAATAACAACCAACACTACAGAAATACAAACAATTTAACAGAATATTATGAAAACCTAAATGCCAAAAACTTGGACAACTTAGAAGAAATGGATAAATTCCTAGAAACATATAGCCTACCAAAACTAAAGCAGGAAGAAATAGAAAATTTGAACAGACTAATCACTAGCAATGAAACTGAATCAGTAATAATAAAATAAAAAAAAAACCTCCCCCAAAACAAAAACCCAGGACCAGGTAGCTTCGCAGGCAAATTCTACAAACATTTAAGAAGCGTTAATACACATTGTTGTTAAACTATTCCAAAAAATACAAGAGGAAGGTAAACATCCAAATTCATTCCATGAGGCCAGCATCAGCCTGATACTAAAACCAGATAAAGACACCATAATGAAAGGAACTACAGGCTAATATCTCTCATGAATAGTGATGTAAAATCGCCAAGAAAATACAAGCAAAACAAATCCAACAATAATGTAAAAAATCATATACCACAATCAAGTGGAATTTATTCCTAGGACACAAGGGTGGTTTAATATGCACAAAGCCATCAACACGATACATCACATCAATAAGAGAAAGGATAAGAACCACATGATCACTTCAATCAATACAGAAATAGCATTTGACAAAGTACAACACACATTCATGATAAAAACTCTGCATAGTAGGTCTAGATGGAACATATCTCAACATAATAAAGGCCTTATATGAAAAACCCACAGCCAACATCATACTCAATGGTGCAAAACTGGGTGTTTCCCCCTAAGGTCAGGAATAAGACAAACATATCCACTCTTTCACTTTTATTCAACAAATTACTGGAACTCCTAGTCATAGCAATTAGACAACAAAAAGATATAAGGAGTCCAAATTGGTAAGGAAGAAGTAAAACTGTCACTATTTGCAGATGGCATGATCCTATAAATAGAAAACCATCAAAACTCCACCAAGAAAAGAGTAGAACTGATAAATGAATTCAGTAAAGTTGCAGGATACAAAATCAATGTGAAGAAATATGTTGCATTCCTATATACTAATAATGAAGCAGCAGAAAATGAAATTAAGAAAACAATCCCATTTACAACTGCACCAAAAACAATAATATATCTTGGAATAAACTTAACCAAAGAAGTGAAAGACCTATACTCTGAAAACTATAAAACACTGATGAAAGAAATTTAAGGTAATGCAAAGAAGTGGAAAAGAATTCCATACTCATGGGTTGAAAGAACAAATATTGTTAGAATGTCTGGGCTACCCAAAACAATCTACAAATTTAATTCAATCCCTATCAAAACACCACCATCATTTTTCACAGAGCTAAAACAAACCATCCTAAAATTTGTACAGAGCCACAAAAGACTTCAAATTGCCAAAGCAATACTGAAAAAGAAAAACAAACTGAATATATCACAATTCCAGATTTCAAGTTATGTTGCAAAGTGGTAGTAATTAAAACAGTATGTTACTGACATAAAAATGCACACATAGATCAACAGAATAGAGCAGAAAACCCAGAAATAAACCTGCAATTATATGATTAATCTTTGACAAAGTAAAAATGAATATCCAATGGGAAAAAAGACAGTCTGTTCAACAAATAGTGTTGGGAAAATTGGACAGCAACATGCAAAATAAAGAAACTGAACAACTTTCTGTCACCATACACAAAAATAAGCCCAAAATGGATTAAAGACCTAAATGTGAGACCTGAAACCATAAAAATCCTTGAAGAGAGGACAGGCAGTAATCTCTCTGACATTGGTGATAGCAACCTTTTTCTAGATATGTCTTCTGAGGCAAGGGAAATAAAAGCAAAAATAAATATTGTGTCTACATCAAAATAAAACATTTTTGCACAGCAAAAGAAACAACCAAAAAAAACAAAATGGAAACCTACTGAATGGGAGAAGATATTTGCAAATGCCATGTCAGATAATGGATCAGTATCCAAAATATATAAAGAACTTATAAAACTCAACACCCAAAAACAAATAAATAAGCAAATTAAAAATGGGCAGAAGATATGAACACTTATTTCTCCAAAGAAGACATACCGAAGGCCAACAGACACATGAAAAGCTCAACATTACTTATCATCAGGGAAATGCAAATAAAAACCTCAATGAGATATCACCTTACACCTGCCAGAATGGCTATAATCAAAAACACAAGAAACAAGTGTTGGTGAGGATGTGGATAAAAAGGAACCCTCTTGCACTGTTGGTGGGAATGCAAATTGGTGCAGCCATTGTAGAAAACTGTATGGAGGTTACTCAAAAAATTAAAAATAGAACTACCCTACAATCCAGGAACTGAACTACTGGGTATTTACCCAAAAAATACAGAAACACTAACTCAAAGGAAACATGCACCCCTATGTTTATTGCAGTATTGTTTACAGTAGCCAAACTGTGGAAGCAGCCCAAGTATCCACTGATAGATGAGTGGATAAAAAAAAGGTGGTGTGTGTGTGTGTGTGTGTATATGTGTGTGTGTGTGTGTGTGTACACACACACACACACACATATACACACACACACATATATACACACATATATATACACATATACACACACGTGTGTGTATATTTATATATATATATATACACATATATATGTATATATACACACACACGTGTGTGTGTATTTATATATATATATATATATATACACATATGTATGTATATATACACACACATATATTATTCAGCCATAAAAAAGAATGGAATCTTGCCATTTGCAATAAAATGAACAAGGGTGCCTGGCTGGCTCAACTGTTAGAGCATACAACTCTTGATCTCAGGTTTGTGAGTTTGAGCCCCATTTGGGTCTAGAGCTTATTAAAAAAAAAAGACACATGCAATAACATTAACGGAACTAGAAAGTACGATGCTGAACAAAATAAGCCAGTCAGAGAAAGACAAATACCATATTATCTCGCTCACCTCTGTAATTTAAGAAGCAAAACCAATAAGCAAATGGGAAAAAAAGAGAGAGAGAGAGAGAGAGACAAACCAAGAAATACCCTTAACTATAGAGAACAAACCAATGGTTACCAAAAGGGGATAATATGGGATGAGGATTAAAGAGTACATTTATCATGATGAAACAAAATAAAATAAAATTATTTTTCAAAATAAGCAAAAATAAACCAAAACCAAAAACAAAACCAGATCAGACAAATTGAAAAAAGAAAGCATATACATAGGACCAAAAGGATGTATGCTGAGAAAAGATATAAAATCTTAAGGTTCTGCCTCAGATTGTTCTCAAGGTTGAATCCTGTTTAGTAAAGGGTTTCCACACCAATCTCTAAAAACTGGGAGAGGTAGTTGTTTCTTCAAATGCCTAAATTTCAACATAAGTTCACTATACATACAAAGAAACATGGAAAGAGGTCCCATTTAAAGAAACTAAACAAATGTCCAGAAAATGTCCATGAAGAAGCACACAATTGGACATATACAACAGACTTTAAAATAACTATCTTAAATATGTTCAAAAGTTATAGGAAAACACAAAGAACTAAAGAAAATTGGGAAGTATATGAGCAATATGAGAATAAAAAAAAAACCAGAAATATAACTTCTAAAAAAGAACCAAAGAGAAGTTCTGGAGCTGAAAAGTATAACTGAATTTAAATTTCACTAGATGGGTTTAAGAGCAGACTCAGACAGAAGAGAGCATGAACACAAGTCATTTGAAATTGTGGAATCTGGGGAGCAAAAAAAGATAGACTAAAGTGAATAGAACGTGAGGAACCTATGGGATACCATCAAACATATCAATATATGTATCACGGGATTTCCAGAAGAAGGAGAGAAAAGGGCAGGGTGATTATTTGAGGAAATGATCTTTAAAACCTCCCCATATTTGCAAAATGTCATGAGTATACAAATACAATAAGCTTAATGAACTCCAAGTAGCATAGATATACAGAGACGAAACCAAGACATATTGAAATCAAAGTGCCAAGAGCCAAAGATAAAAAGGGAATCCTGAAAGCATCAAGAGAGAAATGACTTGTCATTGTCTATAAGAAATGCCCACAGAACACTCGGGGAAATTTTCAGAAGAAAGCTTGCAAGTCAAAAGGCAGTGAATGATATATTTAAAGGCCTGAAAGAAAGAAAAATATCAAATGAAAACTCTATAACTAGCAAAAATACTCTTCATAAATTAAAGAGAAATAAAGACATTATAAGATAAAAAAGACAAAAACAAGAATTTTATTACCACCAGACACGGTACAGAAGAAATCCTAAAAGTAGTCCTTCAAGTTGAAAGTAAGAGATGCTAAACTGTGACTCAAAGCCATATAAAAATATAAAATTCTCTAGCAAAGGTAAATACATGGACATATATGTAAAAACCAGTATTATCATTTTGCTTAATAACTCCACTCGTTGTTTTCTACAAGATTTAAAAGATAAATACAAAAATAAGTATAAACCTCTGCAGATGGGTACAAAAGATGTAAAGACATTACTGGGGACATCAAAAACATGAAGGAAAGGGGGTTAATCTAAAAGGAATAGAGTTTTGTATGCAATTGAAGTTAAACTGGTGTCAATTTGTCATCATTTTAGGATTCTGTATGTAATCCCTATGCTAACAACAAAGAAGATATCTATAGACTATTCCTGAAATAAAATGCAAAGGGAACCAACTGTGTATCTGCAAAATATCAACTACCACAAAGGAAGGCAGCAGTGAAGGAAATGAGGGATAAAAAAGCTATAAGACATACAGAAAAAAACTAACCAAATGACAAAAGTAGTGCTTCCCTATCAGTAATTTAGTATAAATGGACTAAATGCTTAAAAAAAACACAGATTAATAGAAGGAACTTCAAAAAGAATATCCAACTACAGATAGTCTCCAACTTATGATGGTGCAACTTATGATTTTTTGACTTGCTGATAGTGCAAAAGTAATACACATTCCGTAAAAACTTGTACTTTGAATTTTGAATTTTGAGCTCTTCTCAGGCTAGCAATACACTGTACAATACTCTCTTGTGATACTGGGAAGAAGCAGTGAGCCACAACTCCCAGTCACCCACACAATCATGAGAGTAAACAACCAATATATGAACAGCTATTCCGTACACATATAATCATTCTGTTTTTCACTCTCAGTTAAGTACTCAATAAATTACAAGAAATATTTAACACTCTATTATAAAATATGCATTGTGTTAGACGATTTTGCCCAACTGTATACTAATGTTTTTTCAGCATGTTTAAGGTAGACTAGGCTAATCTATGATGTTCAGTAGTTTAGGTATATTAAGTGCATTTTTTATTTATGATATTTTCAACTTATAATGGGTTTTTCAGGACTAACCCCTTCATAAGTCAAAGAAGATCTGTATATATTGTTTATAAGAGACTCACTTTAGAAATAAAGATACACACAGGTGGGAAAAGATACCCCAAGCAAAGACAAACCGAATGAGTGCAAGGTTAGCTATACCAATATCAAACAAAATGGACTTTAAGTGAAAAACAAGAGACAACATTATTATAATGATAAAAGGGCTCATTCAATAAGAAGACATAACTAATATAAACATATACGAAACAAACTTGAGAGTTCCAAAATAGATGAAGCAAACACTGACAAATTTGAAGAGAGAAACAACAGTAATAGTGGACAGAACATCCAGATGGAATATGTGGAGGACTAAAACAACACTATAGATCCGTTGGAACTAACAGACCTATACAGAACACTCCACCCAACAACAGCAGAATGCATATTTTTCTCAAGTGTACACGGAACATTATCCAGCATAGAACATAGGCTGGGTGATCAGGATACCACATATAGATCACAAAACAAGTGTTCATAAATTGTAAAATATTAAAATTATACACTGTATCCTTTCAATCACAATGGAATGAATTTAGAATTTAGTAGCAACAGGAGAACTGGAAAATTTATTTTTGAGACAGAGAGACACAGAGTGTGACTCGGGGAGGGGCAGAGAGAGAGGGGAAACACAGAATCCAAAGCAGGCTCCAGGCTCTGAGCTGTCAGCACAGAGCCGGATGCGGGGCTGGAACTCACAAACTGTGAGATCATGACCTGAGTGGAAGTTGGATGCTTAACCGATTGAGCCACCCAGGTGCCCAAAACAATACATTCTTAAACAACCAATGGGTCAAAGAAGAAATCACTCAGGAAATTGGAAAATACTTGAGACAAATGAAAATGAAAACAATATACTAAAACTTATGGGATAGAGTGAAAGTAGTTCTAAGAGGGAAATTTATAGGTGTAAATTCATTAATAAAGATCTTATAACAATAACTTACCTTTATATCTTAAATAAAAGAAGAAAAACAAGCTAAAGTCAAAACTAGGATAAGGAAGAAAATAATACAAAGCAGAGATAAGCAAAATACAAAATAGAAAAACAATAGAGAAAATCAGTGAAACCTAGAGTTAGTTCCTCAAAACCACCAACAAAATTGACAAAATTATTGCAAGATGGCCTCTGGAAAAAAATAGAAGACTCAAAAACCTAAAACTATTAATGAAAAAAGGGACATTACACTTTATTTTACAGAAATAAAAAGGATTATAAGTGAGTATTATGAACAATTATACACCAACAAATTGGATAACTGAGAGGAAATTGATAAATTCCCAGGAATACATGACTACTGAAACTGAATCATGAAAAAAAAAAATAGAAAATCTGAACAGACTAGTAAGGAGATTGAATCAGTAATCAAAAACCTAACAGAGAAAATCTCAGGACCAGATGGTTTCACTAGTGAATGGTGAATTCTAGCGAACATTTAAGGGGGAATTAACATCAATCCTCCTTAAACTCTTGTCAAAAAATTGGATAGAAGGGACTATTTCCAAACTCATGAGGCTAGCATTACTTCGATACCAAAACCTAGAAAAAGGCACTACAAGAAAACTACAGATTAACATCCCTGCTGAATATTGATGCAAAAATCTTTAGCAAAACCCTGGCAAACAGAATGCAACAGCACATTAAAACATTTTACACCAGGACTCAAATGAGATTTATCCCAGAAATACAAGGGAGGTTCAACATATAGAAATCAGCCCATTTAATACAACATAGAAAAGATGAAGAACACACATCTCTGATCTAAATTAATGCAGAAAAAAACATTTAACAAAAGTCAATACTTTTTCATGATAACACTCAACAAACTCGGAATAGAAGGAAATTACTTCAAAGTAATGATAGCCATATGTGGAAAACCTAGAACTAATATTTTACTTAGGGTGGAAGCCTGAAGGAGTTTCTACGATTGGAAACAAAATTGCCCAGTCTTACCACTTCTATTCAACATACTGGAAGTCCTAGTCAGAGCACTTAAAAAGACATAAAAGGCATCTAAATTGGAAGATAAGACGCACAATGATCTCTGTTCACAGATAACATTATCTTATATGTAGAAAACCCTAAAGAGTCCATACAAAAAGAAACAAAAATTTTAGAGTAAATTAATTCAGGGCCACCTGGGTGGCTCAGTCAGTTAAGTGTCTGACTTGGCTCAGATCATGATCTCACAGTTCGTGGGTCTGAGGCCCATGTCCAGCTCTGTGCTGAAAGCCCAGAGCTTGGAGCCTGCTTCAGATTCTTTCACACATTTGTTTTCTCTCTCTCTCTCTCTCTCTCTCTCACTTTCTCAAAAATAAATATTTAAAATTAAAAAAAAAACGAGTAAATGAATTCATCAAACTTGGATACAAAATCAACATACAAAAATCAATCACATTTCTTTTTTTTTTTTCCAATGTTTATTCATTTCTGAGAGATAGAGAGAGACAGAGCATGAGCTGGGAAGGGGCAGAGAGAGGGAGACACAGAATCTGAAGCAGGCTCCAGGCTCCAACCTGTCAGCACAGAGCCCAACGTGGGGCTCAAACTTACGAACTGCGAGATCATGACCTGAGCTGAAGTCAGACGCTCAACCGACTGAACCACCCAGGCGCCCCTCAATCACATTTCTATGTATTGACAATGAACAATCCCAAAGGAAAAGTAAAAACTATAAGTGAACATTCCTGAAGGAAAAGGAAGGAGACAAAAATTAATGGAAAGATTATGCTACGTGAAATAAGTCAGACTGAGAAAGACAACGTATTATTTTTACTCATAAGTAGAATCTAATAAAAATATGAATAAACAAAAAGCAGAATTAGACCTATAAATTCAAGACAGAGAACAAACTGATGCTTGTCAAAAGGGAGGGGGTAAAGATGACTGGGAGCTACAGACTTTGACTTATGGAATGAATAAATCACAGGAATAAAAGGCACAGCATAAGGAATATAATCATTGATATTTTAATAGCATTGTATGGGGGCAAATGGTAACTACAATAGCCGTAAACATAGCATAATGTATAAACTTATGGGCTGTACACCTGAAACTAATGTAACATTCTGTGTCAGTTATACTCAAATTAAAAAAAATAATTTAATAATTCATGGATTGGAAGATTCACTATTGTTAAGATGTCAATATTACACAGTATCTACAGATCAGCATTTTATAAGAATTGCATTTGATGGCATTTTTTGTAGATACAGAAAAGATTCATTCCAAAATATTTTTATATAAAAAATTCTTACTAAATTTTATATAGGGACTCCTAATAACCAAAATAATCTTTAAAAGTAAGAACAAAGTTGGACTTACTGATTTAAGAACTTACTGCAAAGACATGGTAATGAAAACAGTATGGTACTGACATAAAAACAGACATAAAAAGAAATGAAATAAAATAAAAAGCATACAAACAAATCTTTCATTTATGACCAAATGATTTTTGATAAGCATGCCAAGGCCACTTAATGGGAAAAGAACATTCTTAAAACGGTGTTGAGAAAACTAACCACACACACAAAAATGAAGTTAGACCCTTCCCTTACACCATATGTGAAAATTAACTCAAAATGAATAAAAGACCTAAGTAAAACTATAGACCTCTTATAAGAAAACGGGGGAGGGGGGGGAGGAAGCTTCATGGCATTGGATTTGGCAATAATTTCTTGGATATGACACTAAAAACACAAGAAAGAACAACAATGACAAAAATTAGATATACTGGACTTCACCAAAATTACAATTTTTTGTGCTTCAAAGGACAGAGTGAAAAGTCAACTCATAAAATAGGAGAAAATACTTGCAAATCATATATCTAATTAAGGGTTGCCACCCAGAATATATAGAGAACTCCTGTAATTCAATAACAATAAAAAAATCAAACAACCTGATTAAAAATTGGGCAAAGGATTTGAATAGATATTTCTTCAAAAAATATACGAATGGGCAATAAGTACATGAAACGACACTCAACATCACTAATCATTAGGGAAATGCAAATAAAAATCACAATAAAATGCTATTTGACACTCATTAGGATAACTATTGTCAGGATATATACCCAAAAGAATTGAAAACAGTGACTCAGATAGTGGTACTCTCATATTCATAAGCAGCATTATTAATAATAGCCAAATCATGGAAGCAACCCAAGAGTCACCGATAAATGAATGGTTAGGCAAAATGTGGTATATGCATTCAGTAGAATGTAAGTAAGGCTTAAAAATGAAATTCTGACACATGCTACACACATATGAACCTTGAAGGCATTATGCTAAGTGACATGTCAGTCACAAAAGGGCTGATATTGCATAATTCCACTTATATGAGATACCTCAGGTAGTCAAATCATAGAGGCAGAAAGTAAAACAGCAGTTCCTGAGAATAGAGAGAGAGGATAATGCACTATTAAATATTTAATGGGTAGAAGAGTGTCAGTTTTGGGGAAGATGAAAATGTTCTGGAGAATAGATGGTGGCAATGGTTGCACAACAATGTGAATGGACTTAAGCACAGAACTGTACGCTTAAAAATGGTTATGGTGGAAAATTTTATGTTATGTGTATTTAACCAAAATTTTAAAAGTGGAAAAAAAGTTAATTTAGAAATCATTTTCATTTGATTTGGAAATTAGGTGATAAATTACTCTAGGTTTACGTCCATATGAAGAATAACTGACAGGTTGTTCTTTTGCTTAACCAGTAATTTCTTCATTCATTAAATGCACAGAAAATGAAATGTTCTTTTTCTTTTGTTTTAGTGAGACTGAAGATTTTTCCTCAGATACAAGTGCCAAAATATTAGAAGGTTGGATTTATTATTTTTCTTAAATTAGAAAGCATTCAAAAGAAGACTGCTTTACTGCTTTGATAAACTTTTTACTAATTACTTATTGTTTGTTTACTGCCTTGTTTACTGCTTTGATGATTTTTTTAGTTACTAAACCTGAGATTGATATTTTTTTCCTGCAAATTTATCTATTTTGGAGGAAAATAATCCATTACTACATCACTCAGGTGTTAAAATGAGCCAACTAGTTTGCCTTTTCTGAATTACTGTTAAGATTTTATTAATGATTTTGATCAAGAAAATGGTGTGATATTATGAATTCAGTTACCATGTTCCTGTGAAAAATATTCATAAAATAAGGTTGCACCATACAATAGTTTTTACTTCAGTTGGAACCCATTATACTAGCATTTAACGATTTCTTACCCTTCCTTTGTACTTAGTCCTACCATAATGTACAAGAAAGGGGAGGGGCCTTTTAGAGCTAAATGTATTTGCTCACATTAATATCTGACTAGTATGGACTTCACTTGAAAAAAATAAATCTCTATTTTTATTTTACTCTAAGGAGTGATACCTACTCCTTCGAACATTTGTGAGAACTTTTTGGTGAAACCTCAGAGGATCAATGTGGTTCTAAGAGTGATCATAGGTACAAGAGGCAGAGTGTCATGTTTAACACAAAGCGGCCTTAAAATTCAAACCACAGTGGGGTGCCTGGATGGCTCAGTTGTTTAGCATCTGATACTTGGTTTCAGTGTAGCTCATGACCTCACAGTTCGTGAGATCAAGCTGTATCTCAGGCTCTACGCTGATAGCGGGAAACCTGCTTGGGATTCTGATTCCTCTCTATGTCTCTGCCCCTCCTCTGCTTGTGTTCTGTCTCCTTGTCTCAAAATAAATAAACTTAAACAAACAAACAAAAAACCTCAAACCATAGGTTTACCCTGGCTATTCCAAACACACAACACCTCTCAAGGAGTTACTTTAAAAACCTAGTTTCTTATCTTCGAAGTGAAATTATTTTAATTAAGATGATTCATACAATAGCAATAAATATGCCAGAATTCCATGAACATACCATAATCAGAAGATATCACAATAATCACTAATCACACCTGTATTATGGAATCATAGGCTGCTAGAGAAACCATTCAATACAACCCCCATCATGTTTACATGAGGAAACTCAAGCTCAGGGTGAGGAAGCAATTTTGCCAAGGTTACTTTGAGTCAAAGTCAGAGTCAATTCTGGATCCTAAATCTCCTCACCATAAATGTATTGTGGGTGTTTTTTCCCATTTTTTTTTTTGCAATGATCATGCTTAATTCTTATATCCTTCTGCAATATTTTAGCTGCCCAATTCAATCTTTTATTTATTCATTCATTCAAATATTTGCTAAGCATCTCCTTTGTGCTCTAGGATCCTATAGGTGAACAAAACTGACAAAGTCCTTAATCTCATTGAATTTATACTTGAGTGGGCATCAAAGGGTAAGGACATGAACAAAATGATTCCAGATATTTATAAGTATTTCCCATTTCATCTGGGACAAAAGCGAAAGAAATTACAATGGCTTGTAAAATCTTACATCATCTGGATATCACTCCAGCCCCTTTTACTTCTCTAACTTCCTCCTCTGTTTCTCTTTTCAGCTCTCTGCCCCAGCCTCATTGACCTTAAACATTCCAGGCATTCAGGCCTTTGCGCTTTCTGATCCTTGTGTCGTGCTCTTCCCCCTACATCTCCCTTGCTCACCCCTCACCTTGAGGTCTTTGCTCAAGTTTCACCTTCTCAGTGAGATCTTCTTTTACCATACTCTGAAATTGTACCCTCATTCTCACCATGGCACTAACTCTTCCACTTCTTGGCTGATTTTTCTCACTGGCACTTATAACTTTCTGATACACTGTTAGTTGTTGTTGTTTTTTGTCACTATCTCCTTCTAGAATGTAAGTTCCCACAGTATTCCCAAGAACCTAAAATAGGCTTATAGTAGGAGGACCATTTAGTAAAATAAGAGAGATGATGGGAATAACTAATAAGAGGCACAAGAATTTTGTTTTGGTTATGTTGAGATTGATTTACCCATTAGATGTTCAAGTTGAGGTGTCACATAAGAAACAGGATTTTTAAGATGGAGTTTAACAGAGAGGTCAGAGCCGGAAATTTATATTCTTTGTTTCATATAGGTATACAATAAAATAAGTTAACTCTGAACATCTGAGATCCTCAACTATCAGGAATTTTTCTATGACTTTTCATCAAAACAAACTCCTAGTATATCCTGGGAAGTTGACAGCGATTTAGCCTAGAAACTTAAAACCTATGTTTGGAATGATAGGCCTAGAAGTAAACCCAATACCCTCAGTCATTTAAAAGCAAAAGTCAGCTCAATTATGTGCAATATAGAGCCAGGTACTTTTAGAAAGATGATCAAACAACAATAAATTTTTACCAGTATTGCCAGATAAGTGCCATAATCAATCCCTGTCATATTTGAGTTATTTGAAGTTTTACTGCTACTCCCCCCCGCCAAAACTTACATTTGTCCAAAGGATAACTCAAAGAATGACCACTTGTGTTGGCCCTTGATGATGACATGTTTATAAAATGCAAAATTCTTATATATAAGATATCTCATTGAGCCCTGTTGTCAGACAGGCAGGGAAGAATCTCAATCACATTCTACATAATTAGGAAACAGTCAAATAAGTTAGATTCAATTTGCCAATGTTCTTCACTCTAAGAAGTAACGCTAAAACTCAAACTCAGATTTTCTGCCTCCCTGGTGGTTGGTTTTTGTGAAACTTTTCTAATAATTTCTCTCTCTTTGTTTTAATGTTTGTTTATTTTTGAGAGAGACAGAGAGACAGAGCACGAGCTGGGGAGGAGCAGAGAGAGGGGAGACACAGACCCAAAGTAGGCTCCAGGCTCTGAGCTGTCAGCACAAAGCCCGACATGGGGCTTGAACTCACAAACTGTGAGATCATGACCTGAGTCAAAGTCAGACTTTTAACCGACTGAGCCACCCAGGAGCCCCAAAACTTTTCTCTTAATTTCTAACTCCCTTAGTTTAAATTTGTTTTACAGGCATACTAACTTCCCCTGGAATTTAGGCAACTTTTGATTCTGTAGCAACTTCTCCAGATTTCCTCTTGGTATTGCCTCAAAATTCTCCGGGTTCTCACTCAAAGTATTTCATAAGACCAGCACCTTCTCCTTTGTTCCAATAATCTGCTTTTAATAAGCTATGTGGAATCAAAGAGTGTTAGAGCTGGAAGGCCCCTAGGAATCATTTATAAGGTAATCTCTTATTTTACATGTAAACAAATAAACCTGCAGAGATTGAGTACTTATGGATAAACATGTGGCTACTAAGTAACAGAGTTGGCCTTTCCTACTAAATCATATTTCATCTTATAATTCCTAAAGGAAAGTCTAGGACATGCCCCAGAACTCTAGAGATCTTACCTATTTCAGTTGTGTTCCCAATGTCTGTACAGTGAAAGTGATAATAATTTCTTCTACCTAACTAAATTCTAGAACTTTCTGGTGAAAAATAATAAGACCAGGTTTGTCTCAATACTATTCATGCCTAAAAAAAGAAAAAAAAATACTATTTTTTTCCTTTTCTTTTTCCCCTTCCCAACAGGAAATTCTCAGGAGCAAAAGCCAGAGAATTCAAACAATGTGGAGGTAAATATTTTTCAATAAACTCTAATTAGCATACATGGAGTCCAGTTGAATATAGCCCAGTTTTCAAGGCCACATCAGGGCTTGGGGTGGTACAGTTTGTGGAACATCAGGAAACCTACCCCTGTTCAGTATTTCTTCCTGCTCAGATCTTTCCCTCTGGCTAAGAACTATCCATGGAACTGAAGAAATCCCTTAATCAAAATTTTCACTTTACAGGTAAGTTATTCCTTGCTTACGTGCACAGAGTAACCCACTATTCCTCCCTAGAACCTAAATGGACTTCCACTCTTTAACTGTGTTACTACTGACTCTGGAGGAAACCATACAGGGAGTCACTTGGCCCTGTCTAAGGCAGGTAGACCCAAGTGAGGAACTTGGTGGAGGCAGGGAGGGAATAGAAGCTTTCAAAAATGGAGGAGACTGGCTTGCAGGAAATGAGCACTGACTCCATCTATTTTTCTGTATTCCTAAGGACTGATTGTTTAAAGGCAGCTTTCCAAGAGGTTCAGCTACTCTCCACTATGAACTCAGGAAAAATTTTCCTCCTAGTTCTTTTTAAAAGTTTCCAATGAGAGCCAAAGCTACAGATCTTCTTTTGCTTTTATCACTTTGTTTCTTGGCTCAATTTAACCCCACTTCTGAATTTCCCCTACACCATGCACATGAATCCATCAATTACCCAGTCCCTTATCATCAGAGTCATCTTCTTCATACTAATGCCAAACCCTGAAGGTGCTGGGAAGTTTCTTATTCAACCTAATCCTCATTTATGAATATAAACATCTATCTGACAACCTCGGGCTTACTTAGACCATTATTTTCCAAGTAAAATTATATGGAAATAACAGGGAGACAGAATCTGTAGACTGATGACCTCATGACAGACTGTTCCTTGTGTCAGGCTAAATTCCTTGCTAATCTGGGCCCTTTTTTGGCTTTTTGCCCTTCCCATAACTTGCAGCTTTTTCCATGGTAAAACTATAGTTGAACTTGTTATACCCAATCCAATTCAAAGTAAGGTGGACTAAGCACATTCTATCCCATCTCTATCTCTGATTACAACTAAAAACTCTGGACAACAACTGAGGATTCTGGAAAATAAATAATAGCAGGAGTTTGAGGGGACAAATAAAAACTCAAAGAATCACCAATTTCATTATGAGTTTCCTGGTTTTGTACCCCCTTATCTCCTACTTTAGACCTAGAGCAATTCAAATCCTGGAATTGCATAGAAAGAATGGGCAGAATAAATCCCCAGGAGAAATCATTGCTCTCTCACCAGAATTAAGATATTCCTGTGGACTGGGAAGTAGAAGAATCTCACTTCTTTCCCACTTTTCCCATCTCTTGGCTCTGCCTCAAGGCAAGTATCAGACACGAAGCTATATGGCAATGGCTGCAGAGGCTTGAGGCACTTAAAACTCTGAGAGAAAAATCCTTCCCTCTGACCAGAAGAATTAGGACAAGGTCTCCAGTAACCTGAAGAAGATTAAAAGGAAATCTGCTTTTTTTTTCTCTGCTTCTTTTTGCCACTTTACTCTAGACATAAATGCAATCATGGGATGTGTGAGACAGCACACAGAATGGGTAGCCACAGCATTCTAGCCATAGAACCAGAAAGGAGACTATTTAGAGTTAGGGACATGGAAAAAAAAAAGTCACAGAATATCATCAGAAAGGATCCCCTACAAATCTGTATGTCTCTCCTGTGTTGTTCATGTATGGAACTGGCCTGAGTTTACATAAACAAAAGGCTTTGAGAACTTGAACTATAGCTTTAATAGTGGTGCAC
This sequence comes from Acinonyx jubatus, assembly GCF_027475565.1. Taxonomy (NCBI): domain Eukaryota; kingdom Metazoa; phylum Chordata; class Mammalia; order Carnivora; family Felidae; genus Acinonyx; species Acinonyx jubatus. Next base: position 170,426,585 of record NC_069381.1, read on the forward strand.
ACACAGGGATGCTACGTATATATACTGCCAAGGCTTTGGAAACTGAATTTACATTGGAAACAGCTATAGAAGGGTAGGATGTGTGGTCTAAATCTAAGTGGGTTAATTACCTACTTAAGCAAACAGATAAAAAACTAAACCATCTCCAGAGTACTCTAACAGTTCTTAGAAACTTATAAGTTGTTTAAAATGCTCAAGATAGAATTCAAAATTACTTAACATACAAAAAATAAGACAATGTCTACAACTTTTAAGGGAGAAGACAAGAGATACCAAGTCTGATGCAACTAAAATTTTGGAATTTTCAGACAAAAACTTAAAGTGGTGGTTATAACGGTGTTCCATGAAGAAATGGCAATCTCTTATGAATAAATCTTATGAAAAGATAGATGTTCCTAAAATAACAAGTATATTTACTCATCTCAGACACTTGGTAGCATCTCCCTGCCAGCATTTAGATTAGGGATTCTGAAGTCAGTCTCACACATGCGGGCATTTTTTAAGAGATATCAATATCTGTCCCACCCTGAGAGATTTCAATTCAATTGGAGGTGTGGGACCTTGGGATTCATATTAAGAAAAAAGAATTTCCACAGGATTCCTGGATAGCTCATTCGGTTAAGCGTCCAACTTCAGCTTGGGTTATGATCTCGTGGTTCATGAGTTCGAGATCCATATCAGACTCTGCTCTGACAAATACAGATTCTGTGTCTCCCTCTCTCTTTGCCCCTCTCCCACTTGTACTCTCTTTCAAAAATAAATAAAACATTTAAAAAATTTTTTTAAAAATTTCCACACGTAACTATTGTGCTGCCAATACTGAGAATTAGTGTTTTAGATAGTCTTGGTTCCATTTTATTCCTCAGGCATATATTTGTTTTGAAATATATTAATAGATAAGTTACCTCAAGTCCTCTTTGAAGAACTATGATAAAACTCCTATAATACCTGGTGGTTTTTTACATAATCTATATGTAACATATTTTATGTTTCTTCATGAATTTAGGCCTTTTTAAAAAATTTCTCATCATTGATTTCCTTATTTAATAGCTAGTTTTATAAAATATATACAAGGTAGCCCAATTACCTATCCCAGTCTATTTTATGCCTTTCTGAGAAAATTGCTGCTTCTCTGTTCAAAGAGGTGATATGGGCCTACAGAGTAAAGCTAGTATCTGAGCCATGTTCCATGCCCAACTAGGTCCAGATAGCCTGCTTATTGCTCCAGACTCCAAAATACCTAAGATTTCCATAACAGGAAACTGGAGTTACATAGTGAACAGCCATTTTACCCCTTAACATTATCTCTCATATCATAAAAAGAATTTATAATTTGTTACTTATATCAATACCCCCAAAAGAGGGAGGGAGCAGACAGAGCTGGCTTTTTTTGTGACTTAAGATGGCTGAGCTTTGATCATCATTGAATGGTATCCAAGGCCCACATCTATGACAAGGGTCAGCCCTAGGTGCCATAATTGGCAAAAATTATGATCCTGTCTCAGTGGATAATTCTTTGAGACTTCAGAGCACAGACATTATTGATGTAAGGTGCTACAATGGTTGTACTACATCTTTTGGGGATTTCTAGGTATCTTAGTGTGTACTATCCAATGAAAGATTAAATAAGTACTTTACTTTGTCTTGGCAGTTTATCACCATCTTTGAAGGCAACAAGAATATTGTTGGCAGTGTACATTCCTCAAAAGAAGTCATTTCAGGTACAAAATATACTATGCTTTAGCATTCATCCTGGAATGAGTGGCTCCTTCCTTGAAGTATTGATGCCTATTATCAATAAGAGGTTGAAATAATATTCTTACTATGTGTATGTTTGTGTGTATAACAATTTGCAGTTTATTATGGGGTACTTTTATTTTAACCTCAAATCATAGTTACAAATAATAGAACTAACATTTATTAGGAATTAAATATCCCCTTTTTATTAAAGAGGGAAGGGCGAGTCACCGAAGAAGAAAGTAAGAGTATATTATTCAAGGTCACCCTGCAGCTAATAAGCTGCAGAACTGGGGTTCAAACACAGATCTGCCCAACTTCAAAGCCTAAGCTCGTTCAATATAACCAGAATTCATACACTTAAATGCCCACAGGAGCCATACAGGTAATGTTATAAACAAGAGCAGTAGGTTGAGCAAGGGTCTGTGGTGCACTGAAGATGGCATGTCCCATCTAAAGGAGGGAGCTGCTACTCAGCAATCACTGACACACTGGCTTGTTGCCAGGTCTTCCAATTGAAGTCTTTGCATTCTTCAAAAGAAGTTAGAGGTGAAAATTCCTCACTTTTAAAGTTTAACACATAATTCAAAGTTCTTCTGAAATGTTTTGTGGACCAAACAAAACTTGTCTATATCCCCTACAGCATACTATTCTGCCTCTGTGAATCATAAAGCCCTAGTTTAAAAAAGAGAAAATGGAGGGAATAACTATCTGAGGTTACACAGTCAACAAATACAAAGCTTTTAGGGCTCAAAAACAGATCTTCTGACTTTGATCCTCCACTCTTTCTTCCCTCCATAATGTGGTTTCATATTGTTGCCATTGCATCTCAGAATAAGCCCATATTGGGTAATAACCAAAGATAGTCTATAGTTTTGCTACAGAAAGAACTACTAACAAGATAAACGCAGGGTTCGTGACTTTCTCATGTAGGTTATTAAGCTAAGATACCAGGCACCCTCCGGTCTTGAACAATATACAGTCATCTAATAAAGCATGCGGATTTGAGGCAGTGTCCCAAGTGTGTTTCCTGGAGCTGCTCTGCATTAGAACCACCCAGGGTACTTTTTTCACAATGTAGATTCCTGGACCCTCTCTAGCCTAAGTTAGCATCTCTGATTAATGGTGCCCAGAGATCTGAATTTTTAACAGGACCACAAGTTTCAAGAACAGAAATTATTTTGTACCTCCAATGACAATTTCAGAAGTCTTGCAACAATGCCTCAATCATGTCAGTAAAATTTTATCTTACTTTTTCAGAAAGTACATCTTTCTCTTTCATCTATGCTTTTGTGTCCTATCTGCTGCAAATTTTGTGGGTTTTTTTCCTTTTAAATTCTTAGGTCATTTTAAAAAATAATAGTAGAGTAAAAACTCTGAATATACTTTTTTGTTCTTTATTTTTAGTTAAATTTACCGTTGGCTATCTTAACTTTAACTATAGAAGATTATCTTGCTAGAAAAGACAAATCTAGGTAACTACAAGATGTATAGTCATGAACTTTGGCACATGATGGAATTAAGAAAATGGGGGTGCCTAGGTGGCTCAGTCGGTTAAGGATCTGACTTTGGCTCAGGTCGTGATCTCATGGTTCCTTAGGTCGAGACCTGCACTGGCGCCTGTGCTGACAGCTCAGAACCTGGAGCCTGCTTTGGATTCTGTGTCTCCTGCTCTCTCTGTCCCTTCCTCACTCACACTCTGTCTTTCTGTCTGTCTCTTAAAAATTAATAAACATTAAACATTATTTTTTTAATCTAAAAAAAGAAAATTTGGTCATGTGTGTTTTCATGTCTTATCAAAAAGTTTCAAAAAAGTACATAAATGTTCATTTCTATCTTTACATATTTATAAGTAAAATTATAATTTTGTGATAATTAAAATATGAAGAATGTAGAATATGTGAAAAATGAATGTAGAAAAATGTAGAAAAATGAATCGAAATGAAAATTCTTTTATTATCTATACAGTCTTATCTCACATGATAAAAAAAAAAATCACTTGAAGTTAACCAATTGAAAATTCACCCAAAGTAGGTGAGAAATTATGACAATTTTAATGCACTTGTGCTTTCACTTGAGTACTCTGAAATAGATACCCTTGTTGTGTAAAGTTGAAAGTTACTTTAAGTTTAGCTCATCAGGCTTTTTCCAATAGTGTTCTGATAGAAAAAGAAAGACATTCTTTGTACACCTAACTGGAGAAGTATCAAAGTGCGGTAGGTCCATGAGAGTCAAAAAGCTGGCCCCTATTCCCAGAGCATCCATTTTCTACTCATATGACCTTAGGCAAGGTATTTGACCTTGCCAAGATTCAGTGTCCAAAAATGGAGTTATCACTCTTCCTATTTCCCTTACAAGAGTGTTAGAAGGATCAAATTAGAAGAGCCTTTGTGAGGGCCACCTGGATGGCTCAGCTGGTTAAGCATCTGACTCGACTTCAGCTCAGGTCATGATCTCATGGTTTGTGGGTTCAAACACCATGTCAAGCTCTGCACGATAAGTGCAGAGCCTGCTTGGGATTCTCTCTGTTTCCCTCTGGCTCTGCCACTCCCCTGCTCTCTCTGTCTCTCAAAATAAATAAATAAACTTAAAAAAAGAACCTTTGCAAATGTTTTTAAATCCCATAAAGTATTTTATAAACATCACTTTCTTAATTCTAAATCATCAATTCTATAGTATAACTCTCTCAATTAGAATGCCTAATAAATACTGTCTCAATTAGAATGCCTAATAAATATTCATATTACTTTTTTGCTTTTTCCACAGAAACTCCCAAGCCTAGTATTTCCAAACAAGGATCTAAAATGTTGGCAAAGGTATCTTCAGCTCTCTCAAAGGTGTTTTCTCGAAGTAACACCAATATTTCCAAATCTTCCTCACCACCTGACCAAGATGAGCCCTGAAGCTTTTATACCTGATAGAACTATGCTTACTTCCCTTAGAAAATAAAGTGATTTTTAAAGCATAGCATATTGTCCTAGAAGATGATTTTTATAATACTGAGCAGAATTTTAAGATCAAAGAAAGTACAATAGAAATTTGGATAAGAGAAAGGTTTGATGAATGCTTTTGATAAACATTTGGCATGAAAAGAGGCACAGTGTTAGTATTACCTGTGTGCCATAAATATGAAGCGACCAAAAGTGTACCTGGAAATGACCTTGGAGGTTTCCTGTTAAATTTTTAGAGGGTATTTTCACCAAAATAGTTAGCAAATTGAGATAACACTCAAGTGAATTCTGTAACACAGATATGAAACTGAATGTTCATTATTAAAGGTGTATTTGTATGTTCAAATAAAAATATACCAGATATAAGAAATCAGCTTTTCCCACCTGCAGATAAAGTATCATCAGTTTATAAAATACCTCCCAAGCAAAAATATCTAACTATGAATAAAGCACCATGTAGAAGTAATTAATTAGTTACCAGTAATTTAATTACTAGTAAAATACATAGTATTTTATCTATGTATGCATAAAATAACTTTTACAACTTTAGAAAAACTTTTCAGAAAAGACAAAGGTATTTTGTGGGTCAAATACTATCAATAGGTAAATTGTTGGTCAGCAAAGCATTAAATCCTTTATATTAATATTTTCTCATGAATATAAATAAAGGCTCTATTTGTAGGAACATAAAAATGACAATTTAACAAGAGGAATAGCTAGTAGAGTGATAAAATAAATTTTTCAAAATCATTTAACTTGCTACTTTGTAGCATATTTGCCACTAGATTCTAAGGATCTTGTTTAAAAGATCCAAAACAGCAAAGAGTGTCAGTGATCATCACTATCTAACCTAATGCCGATTCATGAATTTTTAGAAAATGTGACATCTTCTCTTTTATCTAAAAATTTCTTGACAGTAACCAGCACTAAAGTAGAAACATCTGAGAAAATTTTATTTTATAAAACTGAATTTCCCTTAATAAAGTTAGGTTATGACACTGAGCTCTGGAGAAAAAGATGTGATTATATAGCAGAATTTTCACATTCTAATGACAATGTAGTTACTCAATTGGTAATTTAATCTATTTATACTAATCTCATGAATTATTTGATCTCAAAGATACACACAATAATGTAACTTACAGATGCAGTCATTTTTGAAAATGATAGCTAATAAGAAATGACTGGCAGTCCAGTTCAAAATTGTTCTCAGAATTCTACCAATGGGCTTATATTGACAAGTATTAAGTTGAAAGTGTTCTTACAGATGTCACCAAAACCACTAGTGTTCAATGTCACATGCTTTTAATAAAAACTGCCTTTTAACATATTATTGTTTACAAAGCTTTTATCCATCATTTCATAAGTTGATAAGGAAATAAGCAAATCTTTCATAGGTGAAATTCACTCTGATTTCAAGGCACTCTGATTCACATAGTCCTGTAGTTAAATATTTACTATGTAAGGATAATGTACTCAGGGACACCTAAGTGGGTCAGTGGGTTGAGCAACCAACTCTTGATTTGGGCTCACATCATGAACTCACAGTCCTGAGATCCAAACCCACCTGTGGCTCCATGCTAGGTATAGAGTCTGCTTAAGATTCTCTCTCCCTCTTCCTCTGCCCTCCCCACCTCTTCACATGCTTTCTGCCTATCTCTCAAAAACAAAACAAAACAAAACAAAACAAAACAAAAAAACAACAATAACACAGAATAGTGTACTCATATGAAGTTTTTTTAATGGTAAAGGAAACTTTCAGTTTTCTCTACCTCAAGTAGAAGAAAAAGCATCAAGTTCAGGATTTGTTGTTAAAGTTGTCAGAATTATGGAAAAAGTGGTTAAAATTATGGTTAAATTTAAGTCCCAAGTAAAACCTTCAACCTGAAAAGGTTCTGTGTCAAAAGTCATGTGTTAAATGAAACTTTGGGCATGTTTGGCTAGCGTAGTGAAAAAGATGCTAAAAGGATCAAAGATTAATTTAAAAAAAAAAAAGGCCTATTACCTGATAGGGGCACATGGGTGGTTCAGTCAGTTAAGTGTCCAACTTCAGCTCAGGTCATGAATTTGAGCCCCTAGTCAGGCTCTGTGCTGACAGCTCAGAGCCTGGAGTCTGCTTCACACTCTGTGTCTCCCTCTCTCTCTCTGCTCCTCACTCACTCATGCTCTCTCTCTCTCTCTCTCTCTCTCTCTCAAAAATAAACAAACAAGAAAATTTTAAAAAAGCATATTACCTGATAAATTTTTGGTAGCTGAAATTTCTAGAAGTACCTATCTTTGAGCTGTTGATCCTAAAGAAGGCCTTTTAAATCCATAAGGCATTGGAATGATTTATTAGGTTGTTGATTCTGTTTATGTTGTACAAAAACAGAATTTGGCAAACTTTTTACGTAAAGGGCTAGATACTAAACACCATAGGTTTGCAGAGCATATGATCTTTATCAAAGCTATTCCATTGTGCCTTTGTAGCACAAAAGCAGCCTTAGAAAATGTATAAACAAATAATGTAGCTTCTGGGATCCAATGAAAATTTACTTATGAAGAATGAAATTTGAACTTTAATTTTCACATCACAAAATACCATTCTTCTGATTTTTTTCAGTGATGGGTTGTGGGGGGATAAGCTAAATAGGTAATGTGTATTAAGGAGGGCACTTGGGCTGAGCACTGGGTGTTATATGTAAGTGATGAATCACTAAATTCTACTCCTGAAACCAATCCTACACAATATGTTAACTTGAATTTAAGTAAAATCTTGGAGGAAAAAAAATTGTAAAACCATTCTTAGCATTTAAGCTGGTCAAAAAAAGATGGCAGTCTAGATTTATGGCATTGGTGGTAGTTTGCTTACTCATTTCCATTAAAAATTTGGGCTCCATAAATTAGTTGAGTATGATAAGAAGGATGCAGAATATTTCTAAAAGCAATGGACTTTACTAGTGAAGTACTTTATAAACAATCAGTGATTACAAAATATCAGTACATAAATTTCAAACATTTATCTCTTTAGTGATTTGGTTATTTGAATATATTGCCAAGAAGGCACATGAGCATTCAAAATCAACCTTGGGTTAAAAAAGTTTAATTTGTAGCTGAATTTCTAGTAAAATTATTTCTTACCTTGGGAATAGCCAATCAAAATGGATCCAGACATAATTTCAGAATAGTTGGTAGTCATATTTGTAAAACATTCATCATCAATCTCCATTGCAACAGAAGGGGGTAAGCAGCTCCAAGTTCTCAGCCCCCACAGAAAGATTGACAAAAGGTAAATTGAAAATGGTAACAAAGATCTGTGGTGTTTTCACTTGCCCTTGCTCCAACACCCCTGCATCCCCCCAGCACATGAGCAATCTTGAAAAAGAAACCTGCAACCTTATTTAAGTCCTTTGACTCTTAGCTCTATAGGGAGCACAGCAAACCTTATTAGAAAATTATTGTGTATGTTTGTCCATTCCAAACCATCTGGGAGATGCCTGAATGAGGGATTCAAGGAGCATGTCTCTGTTTCACCTGATAGAAAACAGACCAGGAAAACAGTGGGCATTACTCAAAACAAGTGCAAGCCAAACTCACAACTCAGATTCCCAGGGAAAGAGTATGATGGAAACATGAAATAGATGCCAAAGGCCCTGGAACAAAAGTTAAGGAGATTCATTAAGAAGTTAGGACATTCAAAAACTCCCATGTGAGGAAATTTAGAAAGCCGTGCACATGCCCAGAGCAAAATTCATGTGCAGAAAACAATGTGAAAGACACTAAGCTTTCACCTCAGGCTAATCCTTAGGCTTAATGTAAGCCTAGCTAAGTACTGAAATAGTGCCTTTGCACAGAACCATTCTGCACAAAGCGATGAATTATTTTGTTTCCGTGTCTGCTTGTTTGTTTTGTTTGTGTATGTGAGGGTCAGGGGTGTGAGTGCAGGGTTGTGTTTTAGCTCCTGGTGCTCAAGGGAATCTCTGCCAAAATTAGTTTAACACAAAGAACAGAGACTTCAGTGGTCAGAGAAGACAACACAGCCTTTAAAAAATAGTTTGAGAAAGTCACTACACAAATGGACTAGTACAGCCTTCAACACTGGAGAAACAATAAGTTCTGGCAAAGAGGGAAATCTGATTTCCATATGTCGTAATACTCATATGCCCAGTTTTCAACAAAATAACTCATGGAATACAAAGAAACAGGAAAGTATGGCCTATTGAGAGGAACAAAATGTTAAGAAATCATCCTTGAGGGAGTGCCTCGGTGGTTCAGTGGGTGAACCGTCCAACTTCAGCTCAGGTCATGCTCTCACGGTTCATGGGTTCGAACCCCTCATTAGGCTCTGTGCTGACCACTCAAAGCCGGGAGCCTGCTTTGGATTCTGTCTCCCTCTCTCTCTCTGCCCCTCCCCACACCCTCAAAGATAAATAAACATTAAAAAAAGAAAAGGAAATCATCCCTGAAGGAAATACAGGTTTTGGGTTAATTATACAAAGACTAGAGAACAATTACATTAAATATGGTCAAAAAGCTAAAGAAAAACATAGATAGAGACTGAAGGAAATCAGAAAAACAATGTATAAACTAAATGAAAATATCCATAAAGAAGTAGAAATTATTAAAAGAAAAAGCCACTGTGGAAAATTTTGACATTTCCTCAAAATATTTATTATATATTTATAATATAATATAATAATAAATATATTTATTTATTCAGTCTTAAATAAAACTCTGACACATGCTACAACATGAATGAACCTTGAAAATATCATGCTAAGTGAAATAAACCAAACACAAAGGGTAAATGTTGTATAATTATGCTTATCTGAGGTACATAGAAAAGGAAAATTCATAGAGAAAGAAGAAATTTTAAGAACTAGAGACAGTGTGAAATGGGAAGTTATTGTTTAATGGGTGCATTTTCTGTTTTGGGGGATGAACAAATTCTGGAAATGCATAGAAGTGATGATTGTACAACATTTGTAAATGTACTTAATGCCACTGAATTAAATGGTTAAAATGGTAATTTTTACTAAAATGGTTATTTTTACCATAATTTCTAAAATAATGTTTTTAAAAAGAACCACACAAATTCTGGAGGTGAAGCATACAGCAACAAAAAATTTGCAAGAGGGGTTCAACAGCAGAGTTAAGCAAGGAGAAGAAATAATCAGTGAACTTGAAGCTAGGACAATTGAAATTATTTAGTTTGAGTATCAGGAAAAAAAAATAGAATGAGGAAAAGTAGATAGAGCCTAAAGGACCTATATGAGATGCCATGAAGTATATGCATTATGTACATCCCAGAAAGAAGAAAGAAAAAGGGACAGAAAGAATATTTGAAGTACATTTTCATATATACCACAATTCTGTCTTCTTTTACTTTGTCCTAACGTTGCCAATTTTATACACCAGTTTTAACTCAGGAGTTTAGCTGGTCAATAGTTTTATCTCATATTGTATTTTTGAGAACACCTAGATTTCATGACCGAATTCAGTGTGCAATTTTCCTCTGCAGCATGGTCAGAAATGCATATAGAAATAGAAGGGAATTTTAAAGCATTGTTTTATTAATTTATATCAAACTCTTCTTTGTCTAATACCTGACTTGCATTTTTCCCAAAAAAGAAAGGAGACCAATTACTGAACCAACATATTACTTCATAAATAGAATTGTGAATTCACCCTCAGATATTCAAGAGGATCTGATTTCAGATCTAAGATGTCAATTAAAAGTAGTTTATATCCCTATAAGCAAAGTGAGATCCCACAAAAGTCCATGGAAAGGAATATTAGAAAACTTAGAGAAAGACAAAGAGACTAATGTTTTCTCTAAGTGCTTGAGTATTATCTGAGTAAATTTGCAAAGGTTGTGGCTGGGACTTTTGGCTATGGCTTTGAGGACTTTAATAAATCCTCTTGCTTATAAAACAAATATAAAACTAGACAAAATTATTGAAACAAACCATATCAAGAATCTGGAAATAGACCACGGGCAAACAAAAAATTGGGAAGGGATTATTCATAACAACCTCACAGAATTTCAGGTAAGAACAGAAAGAGATCTATTTTTGCATGAGGCTGCTCCCTATCTTCTCTTTTTAACTTGGTCAGCTAGGACAGTTTTCTCCAGGCATAGCTGACCACCATAATGAGAAGCTTTGCTTCTAGAGAGGGCACATGATTTGGAGTAGAGGGTAAAAACATGAGGTGATTTTTTCATTAATGGTAGTAAATTAAGTAGAAAAGAAAGAAAAAAAATGCAACCGTGCTAGGGCTGATTTGTAGTCATGGTTGTTGTACAGGGTTCTGTATCCAGAATCCTGGGTATTGGGGAGCTTACAAGGGCGAAATAAGCTATCCACACATTCCTGGCTAACAAAGTAAATGCATGCATTGGAGACACTTGAGAATCCCTGTGATCTTGGATACCTGAGATACCTCAGATACTAAAGATGTGAAAGCCCAGGAAGACTAGAAGAATGGCTGCATTTTTATTGTTGTTGTTTATTTGTTTTAAGTCTATTTATTTATTCTGAGAGAGTGAGAGAGAGAGAGAGAGAGAGGGAGAGAGAGAATCCCAAGCAGGATCCATGCTGTCAGTACAGAGCCCAATGTGGGACTAGATCTCATGATTATGAGATCATGACCTGAGCCCAAATCAAGAGCCAGAAGCTTAACTGACTGAACCACCCAGACATCTCTGATTGGCTGTATTTCGAATGTACTCTAACATACGCAGATAATTCAGCTGAGGTTTAGAACCTTCACATATCCTCTTCCCCAGTCATTGACTAATACTTAGCTTTGCAGCCCTAGAAGTGACCATTAAGACACCAGGCTAAAAAATAAATAACAAGAATAAAATATATAACGACAAATATATCCATATACATTAATTTTTTAATGTTTATTTATTTTTGAGACAGAGACAGACAGAGTGTGAGTGGGGAGGGGCAGAAAGAGAGAGGGAGACAGAATCCAAAGCAGGCTCTAGGCTCTGAGCTGTCAGCACAGAGCCAGACACAGGGCTCGAAACCACCAACCATAAGATCATGACCTGAGCCGAAGTTGGACACTTAACCGACTAGGCCACGTAGATGCCCCACTGTTATTACTCTGAATTATTATCAACTACCAATCTTATTTAACAATTTCATTTTACAGATGAGAAAAGTCAGATCCAGAAAAGTTAATAGGCTTATCCAAGGTCATAGATTGTAAAATTTAAAGCTAGGTTTATAACTATTTAATCTAAATAACAATTACTTTGCTATACAACATGTTGGTGGACTTTATTTGAATTTACTATTCCCTCAATTTTTTCTAAAATTAATGAATTAAGACTTGTATCATTCATGGATAGTTTTTGTTCAGATCAAATACCCTAATTGTTGTAACTTAGATTAATGCCCCAGTGTTTCTTCACAGGCCACAAAGAGTCACTCCACTACTGAGTTTTGTGCAGATGTTCCATACCCTATAAAAATATTAGAAGGCAAAAATCTCACCCCCACCCCCCGTATACCCAGAAACCTTTCTTGTACTACACTGACAAAACAGTTTCCAGGTAATAATTTGAGAAATTCACAGGATTCACCTTGTTTGTTTTTCTTTTCTCAATGGATCATCGGACTTACACTGTATTTTGTACAATGTCTGAAAACAATATTGTGTATATTTTTGTCTGCTTTTAGATTTTGTTTTTGCATAAAGAGAGGGTAAATCCAGACCACTACTCAGTCATGGATGGAAAGAGAACTTATTGTTTTATTTTTACTCTCTTTTTTAAAAAAATAATTTTTTGGCAAATCATTAGGTAATTTTAGTTGGAAACTTTCTACCAGGTTCTGGTCAATTTGTGTGCTAAAATATTTTATACACTAGAGTTTTATAAGTTCAGCTCATGATCAATTCCTTGTTGAATTCCCTCTAAGCACATTAAGTTCCCTCTGAGCTTGAACCACCAAGTCTAAATATACCTGACCTTAGAAAACAACTAAGACTGTATGACTTTAGTTTTTATTGACTCAGAAGTATGCTTTAGATAAATCATTTTTGATGTTCTAAACTACGTCATCATATCATTCAGGAAAAATTATATTTTGTGTTTTCAAGTTTTCCATTGCTAATATGTGCCAGGTTCTGATATAAATAAATGTATTTAATAAAATTTTACATCTGATCATCATTTGTAGATGATTACACAGAAGATTTAATTTTCTTTAAAAGTTTGAAATATGGGTCTTTTTTGGGTCTTGACTGGGAAATAGGAGTTTCAAAATAATACTACAACACACTTAGAATAATTGATCATTATCAATATCTTTTGGTTTAAATTTTGTATTCATTTTCTGAAAATTACAGATTTATAACTTGCTGACAGCCTATTTTAAACACTGAATAAACTATTTTACTCTCTAATGTATTTCTCTTACGATTTATTTTTTATTGTAATATAAGGAAGAGGAAAGCAGCTGCATTCTCCAGCTGTGACAAAGTGTTTCAATAAATGAGGCAAGCAACATCAGTAATAAATAAAGCAATTTACTTCTTTATAAAAATGACTATCTCTGTTTAACATCAAAGCTGTAGCTAGTAGCGTGGCCTAGCAGCTGGTATGGCTAAAGTGAATATTCACTGGGAAATTAGGTTGCCATTATATCAGCTATATTATACTGACAAGGGCATACTAAGATGTCTATGGAAAATGTTTAAAAGCTTTTCTTTTGAAAGCAGTACCAAGAAACTGTCTCATTTCACTTAAGTCACTGATATTGGTTGAGTGACAGAATGCAGTCTATTGCTGCTACCACAAAGCAATTAACTTCCTCTTCCCCCTACAGGCAGAGAGTCCAGAGTGCTCTTTAATGATGAGTAGGAAGAATTATGCTAAATCTGTAAGATTGATGAAAAAAATTATTTTGCTTACCCAGAGGTTGCTATGTTTCTAGAATAGCTGGAGTTTGTAAAATTAGATAGAGCATGTTCCAATATGCAACTCTCAGGCAATTCATCATTACACACACACACACACACACACACACACACACACACACACACATTTCCCCTAGTAGCTAGTCATCAACTATCACAAATTAGACTACATAACAAAATTAAAATTTCCCAAAGTATATTCAGACATAATTGTATTTTCTAGTATCTACTAAATCTATGAGGATCTGTAGCTAAACTGAGTTTTCTTTTTTTTTAATTTTTTTAAATATTTATTTATGTTTGAGAGAGGGAGACAGAGTACCAGCAGGAGAGGGGCAGGGAGAGAAAGAGAGAGAGAGAGAGAGAAGGAGACACAGAATACGAAGCAGGATCCAGTCTCTGAGCTGTCAGCACAGAGCCCGATGTGGGGCTCGAACCCACAAACTGCGAGATCATGACCTGAGATGAAGTTGGATGCTTATCCAACTGAGCCACCCAGGTGCCCCATAAATTGAGTTTTCTAATGCTCACTGGAAAAACTACACAACTACACAACAGCTGTTTATCACCTCTCAACCTGGATTCCCATTCTCATACTAATATTTGGGTACAAGAAACCAAGGCATCATCTATTCATGGATCCAGGTTTGTGTCTCTAGTGTATGTATATCAAGGATCAAAGACTAGTATTATTCATTGAAATATTTATAGCTTATATTTGTATATCACCTTGCAGTTTACCTTATATTTTTGTAAATTTAATAACAATGTAAGAGATATATGAAAGGAGTTATTGCCCCACTTGAGATGAGACCACTCATTTCATAAAGGTAAATAACACCATAATGCTACATATCTATCAGTTTGCAATGTGTTTGCTAGACTGTGAAAAGGGAACATTCCACAAAATAACTGTCAAAATAAAACATCATCACATTAAAATATGAAGTTTGGGAAAGGAGTTAATGATAGGATGAAAATGAAAAAAAGAGAATGCTTAAATAGAGAATTAAAAAAGAGAAGATTACAAAGGAACTTCTGATGAACTTGTGTTTTCATCAATATTTCCTCTTCTATTTTTTATAATATGGCCTAAAATCTATTTCTGTACAGAAAAACCCAGTTATTATAAATATTATTTGTTGAGAAATCCTGCATTCTGAGTGTGCTGACATTCTTATCAACTAGCTTAAGTTGCTCAATGTTCACCAGGTATATACTGATCAGAATTTTTACATACCCAAGGGTGTGACACTGAGAACACATAAGAGAATGTCTCCATAGCTTCCAAATGGTACAATAGATGATTATAGCAAACTGCTAGGTAACTTAAAAAGCTGCTTTTTGATTTTCTATGTTCCACAAGATGGTTGGTGAGGTCAAAACTATTTTCTGAAGAAGAAGGAGGAGGAGGAGGCAACGACAATGCCAAATTTGCCTTTTTCATGCTCACACTCTTATATGTATTACAGACTATTACAGTGTGATAGTAAAGCAGCTTAAATAAGACCTCTTCTATTAAACCAAATACGAAAAAGATTTTTTAAATGATAAAACATTACTCTTCTTGCTTTGTTTTAG
This sequence comes from Acinonyx jubatus, assembly GCF_027475565.1. Lineage (NCBI taxonomy): Eukaryota > Metazoa > Chordata > Mammalia > Carnivora > Felidae > Acinonyx > Acinonyx jubatus. The sequence continues at coordinate 170,441,773 of NC_069381.1, forward strand.
ATATTTCTATAGGTCTATAAATATATATAATATTTTATAAATATTTCATAAAATATATATGCTTTATTTGTTGTGTTACATATTATATAGGATAGCTATTTCAAATAAATATTATAAAAATTCTCCGTTTAAATTTCTAATATGGTAAAAATAAATAGAACTTACCACATTAAGATTCTTAATAATTTTTAAGAACTTAAAAAGTTCCTGAGAATAATTTTTGAGAGCCACCACCCTAAATTAAGTAGTAAATGTGTTACACCAGGTACATAGCTAATATATTCATTTTTGCAAATGGGAACAGAGCTCTGTTTCTGCTACATACAACTTACTAAGTTTTTTTCTGGTCTAATAATTGAAAGTTTTAGGAAAAATATTTTCTACTGAATATTGCAAATGCTGATACATTATCATTAAGCAGAGGAAAATAAAAATTCATATTAATGATATGAATCAAAAACTTGTCATTTAATTTGATAGAATATCATTACTGGCAAAGAACTTTCCTTTTCAGAGTCAAGACAATTAATTAATTATTATATTAGTGAGTGTCTACAAAACATCTATATCAGAAGTAGCATATTTTGAAGTAGAGGGAAAACATGTAGATACTCTTCTGACAATGGTTAAGATGGATTATGGCAAATGATGCCAATAATAGCGGTCTCTCCTTTGGTGTTTACAATGAACAAATCTAAAAGGCTCCTGACAGCAAATTTTGAGAGCTATTCAAAGGTAGGTGGGTATGAAAGAATTTTTTGAATGAAAATAACTCTACTCCCTTATAACACAAAACATTTAAGGTAATCAGAAGTTAGAAACAACCTATAGTATGAGAATGAAAAAGTTAAAACAAGTAATTTGAACATACACTAGGGGGTGTACATTGGTATATCTTAGACTACCTGAATAATTACTTAGTCCTCTCTTTTACAATTTCTAGCATATGTATATATGCTAGAATGAAGCATATATATGAAGCATTTTCACTTAAACATTCTGTGTCTTGTGAGCAAAACTGGAATACAAAGTTAAAATGGATAAGTCTAGACCATTGGTATGAAAAGTAGATATATATTTTTTGCTAAGTTTTGTTGGATCATATATAAAAAAAAGTTATGGAAACAAAACTCTTAATTTATGTGAGACTGGGAAGACCCGAAATAAACTAAGGGGTTCTATAAATGTACTGTGTCTCCTGAAACTCTCATATAAAATTATATTTGGTCATTTGCCATGACCTTTGAGAGGTCATTTAATTATGAAATTTAACTGCGTATTTGGTTTGTTTTGTTCTCCCAAGGGAATCTAAAGAGATTAGCTTGATTCGAGTTATATTAGTTCTGCCTACATTGGTTTAAAAGTTAACCTTAGATTCTATCCTGGTTTACTTTGTTTTAGCACCAATTTTTGCCATATTTAACTGTGTTGATCTTATTGGAAGAGAATTACATACTACATAATTTTCATTTATGGATTATACTAATAGAACTAAATATGTCATCTCTACCTAAAGTTACATTTTTTTGTCTATACTACTTTACTAACCTAACCACTCACTTGTACTTCAACAATTGAATAGACATCCTAATACATTGAAATCAACTGCATACTACTGCAGTTCTACTAGTTGGATATTATTACTAGGCTGCTATAACAAAGTACCACATACTGGGTAATTTAAACTCAGTTTTGGAGGCTGGAAGTCTGAGATCAAGGTGTCAGCAGGATTCTTCTTTCTGAGGCTTCTCTCCTGAGCTTATTGGTAGCCATCTTCCCCCTATGTCTTCACATGGCCTTCTCTTTGCACGTTTCTGTCCTAAAATACTCTTTTTATAAGAACACAATTCATTTTGGATTAGGGACCATTCCAATGACCTCATTTAACCTTAAATACCTCTTTAAAGTTTAAATGTACATTCTGAGTTACTGGGGGTTAGGACCTCAACATATGAATTGTGTACAGACACAGATTATAGCACTGGTATAGTACAGGCAAGAGGCAAAGAAAAGGAGTGAAGGTTGACCATGTTCCATGAAATTGTCCATGGTGAGGATCAGTCAGATGATGTGCAGCATGGTGAAGGGAATCATTTCCAGGTTGAGGATCCTGAAAACAAAAGCCTCCAGCCTCTTATATACCCAGAAGGCCAAGAGGAACAGGTAGGGGATGTGCTAGGAGTGAAAAAGTGCTGAATCAGAGTGGTGAAAAGTTTCTTAGTGAGACGGTTTCAGCTGAGGCACATTTTAGGTGCACCTTTTAGTCACCTATATAGTCACCTATAGTCTCTGAATGGAGGCACCCAGGCTAGGTATGCCGATATGCATGTAAGCATGACTGGCCCAGGAGTGAGGGGCTGTGTCCTTGACTGCCATTCCCTCCATACTTAAACTCTCAAAACTGGGTCCTCATGAATATAATATATAAATAAATAAAGTTTATATTTTTAATATAATATTAGAAATGTATACTCTAGAAGCAATGAAAACAAATTGAAATTGTCAGTGTACTAATAAAGGAACTGTAGAAACAAGTTAAGACTACCCAAATGAGAATGAGCAAAGGCTATTTATTCAGAGCTTGCTATAACAAGGGAGTCAGCCATCAACACTTTTGTTTGGCAGAGATTCAAAGGCAGGCAGATGAATGGGAAAGCTTTATATGGAAAAAAGGGAAGGTTTCAAGTATCCTCTGATTGGAAGCTGTTGCCATGGAGAAGCTGTGAGTGGGCTAAGTAAAAGCAGGGCATTCAATATGATTGGTTATGGGAGCATATTTGGTTTTCTCCAGTTGGTCCTAAGTTGGAAGCAGGGGCAAATTTTAGGGAAGCTGTCAGTTATTGATCAAGTCCTGACTGTTTGGGGCCAATGGCTACTGAGGCTGTTGTTCAGCTTCCTGGACTGACTGCAGCAGGTTGAGAGTCAGAACTCTACTTTTATATATGGTCTGGCTATCGTCCATTTGTATATTCAGTCTCTCAGTGAGAAAGCAGTAAAACATTAGCACAGAATTTTATGACCAAATTATACTGTCAGTTTCTGAACAAAGCCCAAGTAATATATATTCTTTTGCACTTTTTTCCTGGAAACTAGAGTTTATATGTGGAATTGAAAGTAACACTAACATGTCATATATAATTAGAGTTAAAATTACATTGTAAAGTAGGAAAAGTGTTCACAAAGCACAAAATTAAGTGCAATAAGCATGAACATACTATAAAACATTGAGGAGGAAAAATTAAACCTAAAGTTCCCCAGAGGGCAGGAATGCAATGCAAATCACAAATAAGGCTAGAAAACGAGATCAGCAGATTAGACATCCTAAAGGCAAATTGTAATTTTTTTTTAATTCACCACATTTTCCCAGAAAAAGATAGCATGTTAGAGAAGGCATATATTCCAAGGTGTTGGTAAAGTTAGTGATTGGAAAACAAACAAAAGCTTAAGCTCTCAGCAAGGGTAAAAATAAACATCAATTAAATTTGCTGTCTTTATTTAAGAGAATGAAAAATCCCAAAACCCCAAAGAAGAGAAAGTACTGTTTTATTTTAAACACTGAAAGATATTTCTCATGGTTTGATAGTTTGATATGATGATTAACAATGTAGTTTCTGTAGGGTGCCTGGGTGGCTCAGTCAGTTGAGCATCTGGCTTCAGCTCAGGACATGATCTCATGGTTCATGGGTTCCAGCCCCAGGTCAGGCTCTATGCTGTCAGCTCAGAGCCTGGATCCTGCTTCAGATTCTGTGTCTCCTTTGCTCACTGCCCCTCCCCCACTCACACTCTATATCTCTCTCTCAAAATAAATAATAAAAACAATTAAAAAAAATTTTTTAAACACAGTGTAGTCACTGAAATCAGACCGCCTAAGGTCAAATCCTATCTCTACCACTGATAAACTGACCATTTCTCTGTATAACATGGGATTCCTGTCAGGATAATGTGTCATATATTTAAACCACTTAACATAATACCTGGCATCTAGGTTAATACCTCTTCAAAGTTAGCTCTACATATATTGTTCGCATAAGAAATAAGCATTGAGTGTCTAATATTTTCCAGTCACTGTTTTAAATACTGGGTTATAGTAGTAAATCAAATAGACACAGTTCCTGGTTTTGTAGTTGTCTTCTGGAGCAATATAAATGTTGTAAACAGATTAGGGCAAAGTAGCAGCTAGAGTGATAATACAGAAAGCAGTGTTCTATATAGAATAGGCCAGGAAGAACTCTTCAACAAAGGGAACTTTGAGAAGAGACCTGACAGAAGAGAGGGAAAAGCCACTCAAAAAGGTACAAGAGGGTATTTGATAGAAGGAGCTTTGGAGTGTCAAGTACATCTCAATTCATTCTTAATATGTTCCAAGAAAAACAAGGCCATGTTGGTGGAATGGAAACCTCTGGGTCTGTTGAGCCAAGCAATAACTTGATTTAATTTTTTTTTTCCTAATGTTTATTTATTTTTGAGAGAGAGAGAGAGAGAGAGAGAGAGAGAGAGAGAGGGAGAGGGGGAGGAGCGGGGGAGGGGCAGAGAGAGAGGGAGATACAGGCTCCAGGCTCTGAGCTGTCAGCATAGACCCCAATGCAAGGCTTGAACCCACAAGTCATGAGATCATGACCTGAGGCGAATTCAGATGCTTAAATGACTGAGCCACCCTGGCACCCCAGCGATGACCTGATTTTATTTCCCAAGGATTATGCCAGCTGCTCTTAGTAGTATGGACTATATACGAGGGCAAAGACAAGAAAGATCATCTTTGTCAATGTCTCCACCTCCCTCCTCCCATCTCTCTCCCTCCCTCTTTTCCACCCTTCCTCTCCCTCTCTCCCTTATGTTTACTGCTTAATTAATTTTCATTTTGTTAAGTAAATTTCCTTCAACATCTAACAATGTCTGCAAACTTGATTTTATCAATCTTTAAGACAGTCCAAACTATATCTGAAAACTGAGTCTTTCTTTTAACCATTTAAAGTATCTACTTACAAATTTAGCCATCTTCCTAATATTTCAAAAGCTTATTTATATCTAATAAACTAGACTCAGTTTTTAAAAAATCCACTTAAGTGTTTCAAACAAACATATAAAGCACAATGATTTTAAAATTTGTCACTACACTCGATAAATGCAATTTAAACCACAGTGTTAATGTTACAGATTTTTATAAAAAATATGAACACAAACACTTGCATACACACACATCCATAAATATGGATAAATAGGAGCACCGAGGATAGCATTAAAAATAAATATATCAATTCATCAAACAGTGATACACTCAGGAACACCTACTTTCTATCATTCTCCCATCCATTCACTCTTAAATCACATTCAAACCATTCATACATGCCCATATGAAGATCCATACATGCAAAAGCACACATAGACTTATATTTACTTACATACATATAAATATAACTGGAATTAAAACACAATATTATTAATATTATTGGAATAATATCAACTCTAAAATAATCATGTATGTTAATATATTCTAATACTTCAAATATAAATGTGATATAATAATTAATATCAAAATACTCCTAACATTTGAATTGCTTCAATTCAGTGTTACAATATACTCACATGAAGAATTCTTGTGGAATTGGCAACTCTATAGTATAACTATTTTTTTCATTTAAAATACATAATTTCTTGAAGATTTGCTCCAAATCTCTAAAGAGTCATTTTTAATACAGTAAATGTCATAAAGAATAGAATATTTTTGTATAGTTTACTTTGTATATTTTGTATGTTTCCTTAGATATCATTACTTATTTCAGCCATTTATGATTATTTTAGGCTTTGTAGTTTTTGATGTGGCCATCAGAATTTTTGCTGCAACTTTTGAACAAACTCTATTACTAATAGAGTTGGAAACAACTAGCTGAAAATAGCCATTATGAAATAGCATCTGAGTTGTATATTCAGCAGTAATGGAATTTGCAAAATGAAGCAAAACAAAACAAAAACTAACTTATTCTGTTAAGAAGGTTGGATTTTAAAATAGAACAGATAATTTTATGTAGTAAATGGTTGATTCATTTCTCAAAATGCAAAACTCCTACTAATTACCTTCTGAATAAAAAGATACTTTTTTGTTGTTCTGGATATATATAAAGTTTTAATCCTTTAAAACATGTAGGTTTTAGAAATTAATCTGAACGGTGTATTTAAATATATTTTATTAATGTTGAGTATGTTATAATTCATACATGAGCTCATTTTTGGTTTCAGTGTGAAGTTCACAATGAGATCAACCATTGGCTTGAACCTAGTTTATGTCTGCAACCAAGAAAGTAAATATTTTGCATAATTGAATCATAAATTCTACCCATTATACCTGGACTTTACATCTATATCCTTCAGAAGAGCTCTAACATCCTTAATTGCACCCTGTATTATTTTTGTGAAATAGCTTTGTTTTATAGATTTATTGCACAATTATTTCAGAACAATATGAGGACACAGAGAAAATCACATTCATTTTTATAAGCATGTTTTTCTTTCCATTATGTTTTATGGCAGTGTAAGGAACTATAGTTGTGTATTTTATTTTATATTTTATTTGAATACTGGATACCACATTAATTTAACTGAAATTTTAAAAAACTTACAGTAGTCCATAATAAAGAAACTTTATTTCAACCTTTTTTGGTAGATATGGAGATGCACCACCAGATCTCCCATTAGGAAGGTAGAGCCTAACAGAGGTGAAGGTCAGCAGCCAGCTTCCAGCTTCCAACTTGTAACTTCTTCAGAGCCTGCCTCAGCTGCCGAGAGCTGGCTTCCCCCAACTCTAGGCCCTTCCCAGGACAACCTCTATCCAATGACTGAAAGAGATGAGAGAGCAAAGGCCTGATCCTTTGGGCCCAGCAAGGTAGACAATACTCTCCTGAGAGAGCTCCCTTCCAAGGTGACCAAGGATTTTTTTGAGCCTGCAATTTAGTGTGGGTAATTTACCCAAAGCCCATATCAGCAGCAGCAGCACCTGTGACCTTTTTAAAAATTCAAATTCTTGGTTTATCTCAGAACTACTGATCGGATATTCTGGGAGTGAATATCAGCAATTTCTCGGTGCTTTGGATGGGTGCTGAACTTTGAGAACGACCACTCTCCTTAATCCTTCTTTCTCTCCCTTCCCATTACAAACATTAATCTCTAATAAATATCTTACAGCCCAATTCTTTCTCAGCATCTGCTTATTGGGAACCTGAGCTATGGCGACTTTGTTGTATTGGTACCTGCATGAATCAAGGCTATTACTATAAGCCTGAAAATAAATATGCATGACATTTTTAGGCACTCATAGAACTTTATATATGTTCAGGCCCTCAGTAACCTGACACCATTGCAACATTCTGTTAGGGAGCATTTACTTACCTTTAGTCTCCTACTTGTAAGCCTCTCCCTCTATACTCTCTTCAGGGGTTCTGGGGTTAGAAATCTGCAAACTATATTTAACCAATTGCCTTGTCAGCTAAATTAATCTCTCCTAGGGGTAGTCACTGGTGGAAGCTTAGAGGGCTCCAAGTGAGAACAGCTTCCAGCTCCTTGGTCTTGTTGACCTCTCTCTGGTTAGGCCAGTTAAGTTCAGAATTCAGCTTCTTCTGGCACACTCAGTGGCCACGTACCACTCCCTGTAGAGTATGAATAATAGCCCAGCAACATGCATCAGGAGCTAGAGTTTCAAAAACTCCAGGTTGCATCCACCTCCCTCTGTTCTCTGAGCACCATCAAACCACAGCCCCTTGGATGTCCCTGCCACCAGGTTCAGGTAATACCACCACTTTCCTTTAGGCTGAAAGGGTGGTGGGAGCTTTATACAGCTTTGATTCTCTGAGTTCCTTTAGCATCCCTTTTATCCTCTTTTAGACTTTTAGACTTTACCCATGAAAACAGCAGCCTGTATTAAATATGCGATTTGTGTTGTTTTGTTCTGTTCTGTTTTGTCTTGCTGGATCCTGACTTATACAGAATGTTTCCTCTGACCTGGAGGAGCAGTGGTCCAAATTCTCATATATCAAGAATTTTTAGTGTATAAAGGTGGAGATACATGTGAAAAATGTGGTAGCATGAGGGCACAAGCCAAGTCTCATGAGAATTCCTTTACTGGAAAGTTAATTGAAAAAAAAAATTAACAAAATCACATTTTAGGTACAGTAGTTTTTTTCATGGTGCATACATATATAAAATAAAAGCTAGAAAGTACAAAAAAAGGCAACTTCACCCACATCTAATTTGAATCTGATAAATTTTAACTTAAAAGGTCTACTGAAGAAATTTTCAACCAGTTAAAGGTTTGTAGTTTCCCCTTTAAGATAAGAAGTACAGTAAGCCTTGTATTGTGAGTAATTTGTTCTGCAAGTGTTCTGTGAGATGAGCAAACATTTCTAATAAATTTTAACTTGATAACGAGTGATATCTTGCAATACAAGTAGTACATGATGCTGGACAACACATGATCACAACTGAGCCAATGGTTCTTTTCTTTCTGTCTGTCTGTCTGTATGTCTGTCTCTCTCTGTCGCTGTGGGATTGTGGGTGATGGTCTCCCATGCCCAGATGCTCAGTCTCAGGTCGTGAGGTTTGGCAGAACATTGGAAGGTGCCCACAACTGGCACTAGTGTACTTTTTGTCACTTCCAAGCACCTATGGACAGTCCTTTGCTCTTCCATATAAGAGTAAGCTTAGGAATGCTTTGCTTCGCTCTAGGTCAGGCTGCTGCAGATATGGACCCTTTCCTCTGCTGCCTTATTGCCAGTTACATTAAATATAGTATATGATAAGAGTTTATTAATACTGTACTATAGTCAACATCCCAACATCTGTGCAAGAATATACAATGGCCCCCATGCAGAAAGCTTCCATTGAGCCCACAGAAAGCAGTGATTCTATTAGTGGTAGTGAAAGTCATCCTACACAATAACTCTCCTCTCTCTTGTCCCTTCACACCAGGCACAAAGGTTTTGAAAGGTAAGTGCAGGTTAATTTGTTTATTTTTCTTTATATTTTGTATTTCTTTATTATTTTGTATTATATGACAGTATTGTAATTTTTATATGAATATTTTTGGGTTGTGGAATGAATCATATGAGTTTCCATTATTTCTCATGGGGAAATTTGCTTCGATATACAAGTGATTTGGATTACAAGCATGTTTCCAGAATGAATTATGCTCCTAAACCAAGTTTTACTGTATGTTTTATGAAAATCTTGAGATTGAAGGAAAAATTTTGCTCAATATTATGGACAAATGCAAATCACTAATGATATGTGTTTATACAAAACTATTATAGCACACAGCCTTGAAGATGCTCCTCACTCCATCACCCTACAACCCCCAACCCCAGAGACCCAGGCCTGTTGGAATTCAAGCCTTTGTGTAATACGCTACCCTTAAATTTGGGCTGAACTTACTGACTCATTTCTAATGAAAAGAATATAGCAAAAATGAGGCGATGTCACTTCTGATATCAGGTCATCAAAAGACTGTAGCCTTAGTATTTAGCATTCTCTCTCACTTTGTCTTAGACTATCTGTTCAGATGAAAACCAGCTGGCATGCTATGAGGCAGCCCAGTGGAGAGGTCCCTATCACTACACCTGAAAGCCAATATGAGGCATACCAAGAATCATGAGAGTAAGCTTGCCAGTGAATCCTACCTGATTTGAAATATGAGGTGACTGCAATCCCAGCTAACACCTTGACTGCTGCAGTCTCCTAAGTCTCTTGAGCTTAGGCATAAATACACAGCAAATCTGACCTTGTACCCACAAAGACTGTGAAATAATAAGTGTTTGCTGTTTCCAACCACTAAGTTTTGGAGTAATTTATTAGGCAGCAATAAATTACTAATACAGATTTTGGGGCCTGAATGGAAGACTGCCATCATAAAGACCTAATGTGTGGAAATGACTTTGAAATTAAGCAATGGACCTTGAGGAGAGTGTTAGTGAAAACTTAAGGTGTCTTGAACACACTATTTGTGGGATTTTGCACTTTGAGTGTGCTGAGGGTGAGGACCTGTAGAAAAGTGAAGAAAATCTCTTTGAAAAAGGAATAAGAGGAATCCTTGTTATTTAGTGACTTAACTAACTAATGTGCTTAACTGAGTTATTTCCCTAAAGAGATGTCTAAGAAAAGTGTTGAAGATGAGGACTGGTTTTATTTGTGTTGGTAATAGTGAAATGTAAAAGAAAAGAGCTAAATGCAAAGAAAGACAAAAAAAAAAAAAAAGCCAGGACTTGATAGTTTAAAAAGTCTTCAGCCTCTCCAGAAAGTACATATGCCAAAATCAAGCAAGTACCAAATGAAAGGAGGCTGTTGTACCTTCAGAATTCTACTTGCATGAAGCAGGGAACTACATCTACTTAGCTGCAAAAAAAAAAAAAAAAAAAAAAAAGTGCTAACTTTTATGCAAAAAGAAATGGCTCCCAGAGTGAAACCAAGAACCCAGAACACAGACATGAGTGCCAAGGAGAATTTTTTTTTTTTTTTCCTGAGCATTGGGATATAATCAGGAGCTTCCAACATGTGGACAGATTTTAGAATTCTTAAGGACAAGTGACCACTCAGTACCTCTCATTTCCCCCTTTACAACCAGAATGTCTATAGCAATTATCTTAATGCTTATTTCAGCACTAATGCTAGTTAGGTATATTGAGAGCAGATAACATGTCTTTTTGACTTCCTGGTTGTGCAAATTGAGAAGAACTATAACCAAGGAGCTGTACTAAGGAGACACAGCTGCAGGGCTTCATCCATGCACAGACCTGATTTAGATTATGAGATTCCTGCCTTTGAGCTAATTCTGTAATGAAATAAAGAGTTCTTTAAGAACAAAGATATATATCAGAGAATAAAATCATTTTGAAATGGGAGTCTCAAAAACTATCCAAACTTGATTACTTTTTAAAAATCATTAGTAGATAAAGTAAATTTTTATAACCCTCTGAAATTAAACAAAAAGTTAATTTGTAATCCAAAGTCAGAAAAAATAATGACAAATTGAGTGTCCACTAGTATTTTTAAACATAATTTCTTTTAAAGTTTGAAAAATAAATCATTTTTTTTATTTTAAATTTTTTTTCAACGTTTATTTATTTTTGGGACAAAGAGAGACAGAGCATGAACGGGGGAGGGGCAGAGAGAGAGGGAGACACAGAATCGGAAACAGGCTCCAGGCTCTGAGCCATCAGCCCAGAGCCTGACGCGGGGCTCAAACTCACGCACCGCGAGATCGTGACCTGGCTGAAGTCGGATGATTAACTGACTGAGCCACCCAGGCGCCCCGAAAAATAAATCATTTTTATTTTAAACCTGAAAATTATCAGTTCTAGACTTCTCATATATTAGAAGTGGCAATTTATAGATGTTTTGGGGTTCTTTGTGTTTTCTTTTTATTTGAGAGTACAAGGCAGGGGAGTGGGACAAAGGGAGGGAGAGAGAAACAGGGAGGGAGAGAGAAACAGGGAGGGAGAATCATAAGCAGGCTCCACATTCAGCATAGAGCCTGACGTGGGGCTCGATCTCACGACCCTGGGATCATGACCTCAGGTAAAATTAAGAGTCGGATGCTCAACTGAATGACCCACCCATGTGCCCCTGAGAGGTGACTAATTCAGAATAGAATTAATGGCAAATATAAATAAAGATTGTGTGAAGCAATTTTAAAGAGATTTCACTTAGAGATTATTATGTGTATATTATAAATATCCTAGCATTTTATTTAGAAAATGGAAATGAAAGATATTTAGAAAACTAAAAAAGGTATTTATTCCTCCTTAAAAGTATATGTTTGTATGATATGTTACTATAAATATATTTTTAAAAATAAGGGAACAATAAAATTTCCTAAAAATTCCTCAAGCCAATTTCCTTAAATGAGTTATGAAGTTTTCCTTAAACTAAACTTATAAATAGGGGTCTACTAGATCTAAAGGTGCCATCATAATGTTCTCTGTTTAAACAATAAACTGTCTACCAACCAACAAACAATAATGTCTCCACCTTTGGAGGACATTGGGTATTTTGCATGCAAGGAGGATGTGAATCACTGGAGACCAGAGGGTATACTTTAATTAGCGTCTCTATGATGGTCCCCTAACATTTTCACATCTCTTGTTATTAACACTCTTGTGTAATATCCCAACTTTGTGTATGTGCTGAACTTACTTCTAATGAATAGAATATAAAAGAATCTACAGGATAGCATTCTGAGATTACATCACAAAAAGGTTTTTGTCTGGAGCACTCACCTACCATTTATGCAGGCAGCCAGGTAGAGAGAGGTCCCTGTGACTGAGACTGCAGGTGGATCTGAGGTTTTCAAGCAGCCATCTGAGTGAATTTGAAAGCTAATCCACTCCCACCTGAGCCTTAATCTGACTGCAGCCTTTGTCTACACTTTGGTTGTAGTCTTATGAGAGACTCGGTCATAGAAGAATCTAGCTAACTCCTCCAGGATTCTTGGCTTACAGACACTGTGAGGACATAAACATTTCTTTTGAGGGGGATGCTAAGTCTTGGGATAATTCAGTGCACAGCATTTGATAAGTCATAAGTCAAGCCACAGATGGAAGAAAATATTTTCAAAACTCAATAACAACAAGAACATAATCTCTTCCTCATTTTTATTAGATTATGTTCTTGTTGTTATTGAGTCACAATGTCTTTATGTATCTGAGTACAAGTCTTTTATCTGATATGTGTTTTGAAAATATTTTCTTCCATTCTGTGGTTTGCTTTTGTATTTGCTTATGGTGACTACTGAAGAGCAACATAGTTTTAATTCTGATCAAGTCCCATTTATCAGGTTTTTTAAATTTTATGGCTCATAATTTTTGTGTCTAGTCTAACAATCTCACTCAAGGTCACAAAATATTTTTCCTTTGTTTTATTCTAGAAGCTTCCCATTTGTAGTTTTAACTTTCATGTCAATAATCAATTCTGAGTTAAGTATTGTAAATGGTATAAACTAAGTTTTCAAGTTCATTTTTTTCCCATGTGGGTCTTCAACTTTCCCATCAGTATTTAAAAAAAATTTTTTTAATGTTTATTTATTTTTGAGAGAGAGACAGAGCGCGAGTGAGGAAGGGGCAGAGAGAGAGGGAGACACAGAATCCGAAGCAGGCTCCAGGCTCTGAGCTGTCATCTCAGAGCCCAATGCAGGAAGAGGCAGGGCTCGAATCCAAAAACATGAGATCATGAACCTCAGACACTTAACAAATGAGCCACCTAGGTGCCCTGCCCATGACTATTTTTTAAGACTGTTATTCCACACTGAATTGTTTTTGCCACCTTTATCAATATAAAATTGACCATATCCATTTGGTTAATTTCTGAATTTTCTATTCTGTGTCACCAATGTATATATATGTATATGTACATGTATATGTATGTATGTATATTTCAGTATTTTACCACATATTTAGTATAACATCACACTATCTTAATTATTATAGCTTTATGGTAAATCTTGAAATCAGGCAGTTTAAGTCCTTTAACTTTGCTTTTCTCTTTCTAAACTGTTTTGGCTTTCCTAGGTTCTTCACATTTTCTTATCAATTTTAGAATCAGCTTGTCAATTTCTGAGGAAAAAACCCAGTGGGGTTTTGATGGAATCTACTGTTTGCTGGATTCTACATATGGTTGTTTGCTAAATATTAGTAGCATACACAAGTAAATAGCTTCCTTTCAAAACTGCTTACCATAGAAAACTATGAATTATTAATTAGATGCTAATATGTAAAAACATCTTGGCCAATTGTCTTGTAATTAATTAATAATTTTCTTTATTAAAGTACATGAATCCAGCAATAATTCTTTAATGTAAGAAATAAAATATTGTCTAATTCCCTTTCTGTATCTAAATTTACAACATTAAAATGTCTTCCTCACTCAATTACAGGTGAAAATTAAAATGTTGGTGCAAATTAATAGGACTTGCTATAATAAGCATAGTGTAGACCCTTCTTAATGTTCTTAATATTCATTAACGTGACATCAACACATTTTATTTATATATTATTAGTTTTCATTAGAAATATAATTAGCACTCTTACTCTTCTCAGATACACCACTTAATTAGTTTGATGATAAAATTCTCAAGAGAGCAATATATAGTTCTGCATGGCTAAAAACAAAGTTTCCCTTAACAGTTTGTCTCAAAAGTAACTGACTTAAAAGTACATAGACATGTTTAAACTCTGTTTAAATAATAGGATATCAATTTAACAATACAAGTACAAAAATTTTTAGGTTTAAGTAACATGTTTATATACAGTCACAACATCCTGTCCACATTTATCCTGTGACCACATTTTGGTCCACATTTATAAAATATAGCCTTGATATAGAGGCATCACTGGACATTTACACCTTTATTGGTTGGAATGGCAACCGGAAATCATGGAATCTTGGTGAAATATATTTAAGTAATCTGCCTTCTGGGGAGCGAGGCTTTGAAATATTTCAACCTGGCATTGTTTCCACTGAGTGGGCTGAAAAGGGTAGGCAAGGGTGCCCAGGGAACTCCAAGGGATCAGTGTTTACAGGTATGTTGGGTTATCTGTTACTCAGTTTCTGTGGATAGTCAGTATGGGATAGCCAATTGGCTAATCATATTTCACAGTTAGTATTTAGGTAGATCCATATGTCTGAAATTTTGACTACTTCTTACTACATCTACTACTACCTTTATCACCACCATTTCTCATCTCGATCTTTATAACAGATTCCCAACTGGTCTTTCCTTGCTTTTCTTCTATTTTCTATTCAAAAGCCAGAGGGATCCTTTTAAATAATAATACAGATCATCTCATTCTATTGTTCAAAACCACTCAGTGGCTCTCCATTTCACCCAAAGCAAAAGCCAAAGTTTTTACAATAATCTTTTTGAAGATCTGTGATTCTCAGTAAAGTTAGGTCTTTACTTCTTTCCAGATAGTATTAAAGGCCATAAGAATGAGCCAACACAATTCTACAGTGTCACATTTTTCTTCTTAGTTCTCTAAACTTCTAAACCCTGGAGGCATATGATTATGCCATCCACCAACACACACATAAATCAGTTGTGTAACTATCAAATAAGGGTTTGATATCAAATAAAGATTGCCACATTCCCACCTGTTAGTGGAATAATGTTCACATCCATCTAATGACACTGAACATTTCATGCTTTAAACCAGTCAGATGTAATATTCTACTTCCAAGTATCAGACTAAGTATTAGGATTTTTTTTGTAAACTCTATACCCAATGTGGGGTTCAAACTTACAACCCCAAGATCAAGAGTCGCATGATCTACCGACTGAGCCAGCCAGGCACACCTTAGGATGCTTTTGACTGTGAATGATATTTATACACTCCAAAGGAGTCTAATAAAATAAAATATAGTGTCTGTCTTGAAGAAGAATTTGAAGAGGGGAACTGAATTCAGGCCTCTCTTTTCCTATTGACTTGGCATTGCTTCCTACTGTGTGGGTTTCTTTTCAGGAGCCCCACAGATGGTCCACCACCATCCAAGCAGACAGGAGGACAACCAGAGGCCCCAGTGTCACTTCCTCATAGTTTTGCAGGTTTAGAGGGGTATTTTTGTTGTTTCTTAGAAATCAATGTTTGAAAGTATACTCCAATGGTACTCTTTAGATTATATTTTGACAATTTTTGACAAACACTGGTAAAGAAGGAAAGAGAAACCATATTTGCCCTGTTTGGTCATTGTTCCTCTAAAACCTGGAAGTCGGATTGTTGCAGTGCCTCACTAGGGTGACTAATGGGTAACAAAGACTGATTTCTCAAAGGAAAAGATACCACATATTCCACCTAGATGTGACTGAGAAGAGGAAAGTTCTCTGATTTGTTTGCTGTTACACACAGTGTCTGGACTATAGTGATAAGAAATGGAAGCTAGTTACATTTGCCACCTTGCAAAGACCACATCTCTAACTATAACAGGATCTTTCTATCCTGAATAAGAATGCAACATTTTCATAGAAGAAATTAGCAACAGCTCAGTATTGAATTTTTGCTCTTAAAAAATTTTATAAGTGATTTATATTAATGAATAGTAAGGAGCTACTATGGTACTTCTAATAATATAATATGATTTTTAAAAATTGTTTTGAGAGAGAGAGAGAGTAAGTGGTGGAGAGAGGAAGAGGGAGAGAGAAAGAGAATCTTAAGCAGGCTTTATACTGAGCACGGAGACCAACACGAGGCTCCATCCCACAACCCTGGGATCATGACCTGAGCCAAAATCAAGAGTTGGAAGCTCAACTGACCAAGCCACACAGGCGCTCCATCCCCATGATTTTAAAACCGTATATGGGTAAGGCCTCAAAAGGTTAAATTCTATAATACAAACTGAAACAAACTGCTATAGCTATTAACAGAAAGAAGAAAGTTTGTTGGATCTAGGAACTTATAAACCGATGGTATTTTTCAATATAAAAAACAACCAGTTATAACACAATAGCAAAAACAAAAACAAAAACAAAAACAAAATATATATATATATATGAATTCATGTAACAAAATATATATCTAAGAATTTTGTGAATAATTTTAAAACTCTATTAAAGAACATAAAAGTGGGGTACCTGGGTAACTCAGTTGGTTACCATCTCTTTATGCCTTCCCCCTCTCATGCTTTCTCTCTCTCTCTCTCTCTCTCTCTCTCTCTCTCTCTCAAAACTAAATAAACATTTGTAAAAAATTTACATAGGGGGGCGCCTGGGTGGCTCAGTCGGTTAAGCGGCCGGCTTTGGCTCAGGTCATGATCTCGCTGTCCCTGAGTTCAACCCCGCGTGGGGCTCTGTGCTGACAGCTCAGAGCCTGGAGCCTGTTTCAGATTCTGTGTCTCCCTCTCTCTCTGACCCTCCCCTGTTCATGCTCTGTCTCTCCCTGTCTCAAAAATAAATAAAACGTTAAAAAAAAATTTAAAAATTTACATAGGAAAATAAATGCCAATATTGAGTGAAAACAATTAAAGAGAACACATATATGAGAAGCCAAGGAAAATGCACCCTAACAGATATTAAACGATCTGATGCCATTGCAATTAAAATACAAGCAAAAAACAATAAAATATGAGTAAAGTAAAAAAAACAAAAAACAAAAGAATAGGGATTGTGGGTATAAGTTATTTAAACAAGATGCTTGTACATAACTTGAATGACAGTTTGAAATTATTGTAGGATTAGGGAGAATTTTGTATTAAAATAAATATAATTCTGCTTTAAAATATGTAAAGCACAAATTTTAAAGGGGAAAAGCACCCTGGAATAAAATCTCTAAGAATTAAAAAAAAAGTGAGTAACTGGTAAAAGACATACAAGAGTCCAGAAATCATTATGATTTATATGCAGGTATCATCACAAACAAATTTGAAAGTAACAGAATTTTCAATAAATTATTTTGGGAAATTTGACTCACTTCATAAAAAAATAATTTTATCATTATTACTAATTCATATCGTATATGAAAATATGTCAGGAAGACAAAGTTAAATATGCATTTTATAGAGTGGGAAGGATTTCTAACACAGGATAAAAAAACATAAACTCTAAAGTATATTTTTGATGAAGTTAACTACAAAATATAATAAGAAATTCATGTTCATCTATCTACTACAACTTTAATCCAAACAATTTCTATATCCAATATAAATTCATCAATAATTATTAAGTAATTAATAAGTTAAAACAAAAAACTGCTAAACCCAAAAGTGCTATTGGAAATACAAAAAGTAAATAAGATAAAAATCTGTTGTTAAGATGGTGACATGTGCATTAGTAATAACTATAATTCCAAGTAGAATTTGACAAATTTTTAAAAATAACTTCAATTACTAATCATTTTTCCCACATTGTATCTTTTAAAGAATAATTTGCGTTAAATATGTTATCTTCTATTTCAGATAATTCAGCATGAAAGATATGTTCAACAATTTTATATGAATTCTTATTTATAATAATACCAATCAGTCAAAGTTACTAATACATTTGCAAAGCTGCTTCAAAGTATCTATTGATTTCTACTTAACTTTAAGCTAACCTAAAACTTTAAATATTGTGTTAAAAGTATGTAGGCTTTCTGTCCCCCACCATGATTGTGTTATGAAAATTTCTCTGTAAGCCATATACCATATGGACCACACCAAAGAAAATTCATTTAGTATACTACAAAAGGCTGTACTCCTCTTTAATTAGGACTTTAATGCCAACAAATTAAATCACATTAACCACTGCATCCCAAGTTAGCCATAAAATTATCAACTACAATGCTTAGATTTAATTAAACATTTTATAATCCTTTTTAACCCGGCAAAGATGTAAACCCTTTTCCCATGTCTAACTATAAGAATGATAAATAGCTAATACATTATAATTGGGTTTATAGCTTTTATATCCAGAAAAACTAGGTATTTTTTCTTTTTTAAGTTTATTTATTTATTCTGAGAAAAAGAGAAAGCAAGCAGGGGAGGGGCAGAGAGAGAGGGAAAGAGACAGAAACCCAAGCAGGCTCTGCACTGTCAGCACAGAGTCCGAAGTAGGGCTCAAACTCACGAAACCATGAAATCATGACCTGATTTGGCCATGTAACCAACTGAGCCACCCAGGTGCCCCAAACTAGGTATTTTTAATATGCATTTTAGCTTATCTGGAATCGCCTAAAAGTGACATCAAGATACAACAAGGTAACATTGTGGTATTCATGCTGTTATGTGCTCTATGTTGAATGGTCAACGTTTGCCAAAAACACACAACATAATGTATTCCATATTGTAAATGTTCAGTAAATATCCACTTACTTATATTGTCCTTTTTTTAAGACAAAGATAACATACTCATTTATGGAATACTGTTATAATCTCCTAACTAGCTTTTCACTACCAGCTTCTCTCCTTTGAATTATTCCTCTACAGTGCTGCTTGCTTATTCTTTCAAAAGCACCCTCAAATGATTTCTCTCTTCAAGAGTCATCAATTCTCCACTGCCTGTAAGAAAAATGTCTATATTCATTACCCTACTTAATGTCTTTTATAATCTTGCACAAATAGCTTTTCAACTATATTTGCCACTAATACGGGAAATATGCATGTAAAGATCAAGTGTCCACTTGTAATTTACTCAAATCAAGCACCTAGTATGTGTCAGGTACCACTTGAGTCACCTTTGTTCATCTAGTGTAAATCACATGACATCCTCTGGTTATTCTAATTATTAAAAGTCTATGTCTCTTTCATGTCCCAGACAGACCCCATCTATACAATGAAATCTTTCTGGACTCAGTCATCTCTACTTGAGCCAAAAGTCTGTATTCTGTACCGTCAGAAATGCTGACATAACATACTTCTTTGTGTTGTATTTTATATTTTCTCATATTGTTATTTTATGTTTTGATATTTGTTGGTTTTACTATAATCCATGTGCATATGTCTTGCAGAAAAAATCATCAGTCCCTTCAGTGCAGAGACAAAAGATGGAATATAAAAAAGAACAGTTTCCTGCTTTCAAGTGCTTTTAAGCCCCAAATAGACAGCAGATGACCACTCAGATATTTTCCTTTGCTCATCAGGCATACCATATATTAACACACACACACACACACACACACACACACACACACACACACAGCTGTCACACTAACTTCAAGAAAGTACTTCTCCATAATTTACTTACATTTTCCTCTTTCACTCACTCTACAACTATCTTTAACTACTTTCCTATCTTTTGTTCTTTTTTCAAAACTCTTAATATCCTTCTTCTTTTTCACTCTCTGTTGGTGACCTTGGTTTCTATTTCACTGATTAAAACAAACAAGGAAATACGATTCCCAATTTTTTGTCCTCCGTTCTACCTGAATCTGTTCCTGTATGTTCTGTCTTCCCTCCTGTTACTATGGTTAACCCGTTCTAGGTCCTAAGGTCCAACACTCTACTTGTGCCCTGAATCTAAGGTGATTATACATCCTTAATTTGCCTAGGATAGTTTTGGCTTACAGTTGAATTTCTTATATAATTACCACTGGTATGACTATATACAAAAAGTTCAATAAAAGAAAATTTCCTTGTCAGTATTTTTAGATTATTATTTTTTTTCATGGTTATAACTGAAAATTATTCCATTGTATAGAGGAGGAAAGTATTAAGAAATGATCTGTTCTTCGTGTCAAGTACTTTAGGTATGCTGACATCTCCATGTAGACAAATCCAATGATCAATTTCTTCCCTCAACCTATCAGCAAAGTTGACAAAGTTGATCACATCCTCCTCCTTGAACATTCTTTCCCTCAGGACATCCTTCGCTTAGTGTTTCTGCCCCTCATCAACCACCACTCTTTAGTCTCTTTTCCTCGTACCCCTCCTCCTCTCTGACCTCCAGCTGTTGGGGTGCTCACATCAGACTTTATCTTATCTATGTCAACATTTATTCCCAATCTCATCCAGAATCAAAGTTCTTAATAAAGCATAATTTCAAAAATGTTAAAATTATTCTTTGAATTAGTTATTAAAATAGACAAATTATTAGCCGGACTGATCAGAGTAAAAAAGAGGATAGAAACAAATTGTAAAGAAGCAATATAAGGACTAGTAGAGAGGATATAACTACAAATGCTATAGAAATTAAAGGATAATAATAAAATACTATGGAAAAATTATACCCATAAATCTTATAAATGAAATGAACAAATTACTGGAAAAATAGGAACGATCAAGGGCCTGGGGAAGTGTGCAGTATTTGGTACCTGCCGCAAGCAGCTCCTGCTATCCTGCATCACTGCACAGAGTTCTCCGTTCTTTCTCAGGAGCCCCTAGGACTCCCGAGGAAGAGTTTGCAAGTTTCTCCTGTGTCTGGAGCTCTAGTCATCCTAAACTGATACAGTAATTCACACACAGCACTTAGAAATTTGTTAAAATCATAACTGATTTATTTCTCATCTATCTTTATGGCATTTAGCTCTGACATGCTCTAATAAAGTTGAAACAGTTCCTGTGACCTGTTTCTCCTTTGAGTGGTTTGTCAGTCTTTGAACCTGGGTTATTTGGTTGCCTTACAACATCAGGTCTCTGGCACAGTATGCCTCTTAAGGCACAGTATAATTTTTTTTTTACATAGTCTGGTGTTATCCCATTGTTAGAAAGGCAATGATGTTGGTTTACTTTGTTCTTTTTTTTTTCTGAATTTAGTTTTTTTTTTGTTGTTTCATTCTTTTTCCTTGCAGCTTTATTGAGATTTATTTACCAAAAAAACTGCACATATTTAATGCACACAATTTGATAATTTTGGACATATTTGAACACCCATGAAACCATCAGCAAAACCAAAGTATTAAACATATTCATCAACTCCCCAAATATTCTTGTGTCCCTTTGCTTTGTGTGTGTGTGTGTGTGTGTGGTAAAAACACTTAACATGAGATTCTCCCCTCCTAACAAAATTTTAAGTGCACAGTGCCATATTTTTAACTATGACCACTATACTGTATAGCAGATTCTCCAAAACTTATTCATCTTGTATAAATCTAACTTCCTACCCATTGAACAACTTCTCATTTTCCCCAATCCTAAGGCCCTGACAACAACCATTATTACTGTCTGCTTCATTGATTTTTCTTTCTGTGACTGACTTATTTCATTTAGCATGTCTCCATGTCTATCTATGTTGTTACAAATGGCAAGATTTCCTTTTTTTTTAAGGCTGAATATTATTTCATTATATGTATATACCAAATTTTCTTTATCCATTTGTCTGTCAATGGACATTTGAATTGTTTTCATATCCTGACTATTGTGAATAATTGCTGTAATGATCATGAAAGTACAAGTATCTTTATGAGATCCTGATTTTAATTCTTTTGAATACATACCCAGGAGTAGAATTGCTGCACTGTATGGTAGTTCTATTTTTAATTTTTTGAGTAATCTCCATACTATTTTCCATAGTGGCTGCATCAGTCTGCATTCCCACGAACAATGTACAAGGGTTTCTTTTTTTCCACATCCTCACTAACACTTGTGTTTTTATCTTAATAGCCATCCTAACAGATATGAGATAATACCTTATTTTAGTTTAAATTTGCATTTCCCTGATTAATGATGTTGAGCACTTTTTCATATACCTTGTGGCCATTTGTATGTCTTAGGGAAATTTCTGTTCAAGTAATTTTCTCATTTTTTAATCAAGTCTTTTTTGCTACTGTGTTCTAGGAATTTCTTGTATATTTTGAATATTAATTTTCTATCAGATGTGGTTTGCAAATATTTTCTCCCATTCTGTATGTTCACCTTTCACTATGTTGGTTTTTTCCTTTGCTGGCTAGAAGCTTTTCGGTTTGATACAGTCCCACTTGTCTATTCCTGTTTTTATTGCTTGTGATTTTGGTGTCATGTGACATAAAATCTTGCCAAGACTGATGTCATAAAGCTTTCACCTATGCTTTCTTCTAGGAATTTTACAGTGTCAGGTCATGTGTTAAGTCTTTAATCTATTTTGAGTTAACTTTTGTGGATGGTGTAAGATAGGGGTCCCATATTTTACTTTTCCATGTTGATAACATGTTTTCCCAACACAATTTGTTGAAGAAACCACCCTTTTCCCACTGGGTATTCTTGGCACTCTTGTTGAAGTTCAGTTGCCCATATAATGTGTAGATTTATTTCTGGGTTCTCTACTCTGTTCCATTGGTCTATATGTCTGCCTTTATGTCAGTGCCATATTTTTTAAAATTACTGTAGTTTTGTAATATAAATTTAAAATCAGGAAGTGTGATGCCTCAAGCCCTGCTCTTCTCTCCCAAGATTGCTTGGCTACTCAGTCTTCTGTGGTTTCAAATGCATTTTAAGATTCATTTTTCTGTTTCTGTAAGAAATGTCATTGGGATTTTGATCAAAATAATTGACTCTGTAGACTCTTTTGAGTACTATGGACTAACAATATTCTAATAGTTTTCCAATCCATGAATATGGGCCATCGCCTATTTATTTGTGTATCCTTCAATTTCTTTCATCAATGTTTCTACTTATTAGAGCACAAGCCTTTTACCTTTCTGGTAAGTCTATTCATAAATATTTAGTCTTTTGGACGTTATTGTAAATTAGATTTTTTCTTAGCTTTTGGCTGTTCTTGTTAATGTAAACAATTTATGAGTAAAAACAATAGCAATATAAATCTGGTAGTATCTATATATTTCACCTTCTTGCATAAAACCTTTCAAAATATAAACTCCTCAAAATATAAACTCCTCAACTCCTGGCTATCACTCTATTATTTGCCTTAGGAACTCAGTACATGCTATTTCCTCTATCTAAAATTCCTTCCTTACATTTACAGAAGGCAAATCTTTTTTATTCTATATACCTCAGCTTAATTCTAATTACTTCAAGATGTTTTCCCTAGACATCCCATAAATATGATGACCTCACAACCATTTCTGCTATTTACTTTCAAACTAGTCTCCACTGTTTCCTGAGAGTAGCTATATAGTTTTCCTTCTTCCTGAAGAACTTTTAACAAATCTGTTGATGATGGATTTCCTCAGTTTTTGTTTAAGAAAGCTTTTTTTCATCTCCCTTTCCAAAGAATAATTTCACTGGATATAGAATCCTAGTTGAGTGTTTTTTTTCTTTTGACACTTTAAATATTTCACTGTACTCTTTTCTTGTTTGTATGATTTCTGATGAGAAGTCTACTGTAATTATTATCCTTATTCTGCTATACATAAAGGGCTTGGTTTCCTCTCTGGCTCCTTTCAAGATTTTATCTTTGTCTTTGTTTTTCTGAACTTTGAATATGCTATGCCTATGTGTAGAATTTTGAATATTTATCCTGCTTGCTTTACCTGAGCTTCCTGTATCTCTGATTTGGTGTCTTGTCATAAATTTGGAAAATTCTTAGCCATGATAACTTCAAATATATCCTCTCTTCTACTATCTCTTTCTTTTCCTTCTGTTATTCCCACTTCATGGATGTTTTATACCTTTTGTAATTGTCCCATAGTTGTTGGAGGTTCTGTTTTTTGTTTCTTTACCTGTTTTATTCTTTTTTTTCCTCTGCATTTCAATTTGGGAAATTTCTATTGACTTCTTGTTAAGTTCACTGATTCTTTCCATAGCCATGTTAAGTCTACTGATGAGCCCATTGGAGGCATTCTTCATTACGGTAACAGTGTTTCTGAGTTTAGCATTTCCTTTTGACTCTTCCTTACAGAAAATTCTGCTAACCTCTCTGCTAACAATAGCCATTGGTCTTTAATGTTCTCTACTTTTGTCATTAGAGCCCTTAACATATTAGTGACATTTATTTCAAATTCCCTGTCTGATAATTCCAACATCTTTGTCATATTTGTACCCAGTTCTTAGGTTAGCTTTGTCTCTCAATTCTTGTCCATTACATGCCTAATATATATATTTTTTGTTCAAGTCAAACGTGATGTGGTAGCCAACAGGAACTGAAGTAAATAGGCTTTTAGTGTGAGGTTTTGTCAGGCTTTGTTTAATGTTTTGTATAGCTGCAACCTCCTCGAATGGCCTTGTTTTTCTCTCTTGTTTCTGTTGGCTTTGGACTTCCTTAAATATTTTTTTTTTAATTCAAAAAAAAATTTTTTTAATGTTTATTTATTTTTGAGAGACAGAGTACAAGCAGGGGAGGGGCAGGGAGAAAGACACAGAACCTGAACCCGTCTCCAGACTCTGAGCTATTAGCATAGAACTCTATGCGGGGCTGACCTCACAAAACTGTGAGATCATGACCTGAGCCCAAGTTCAACACTTAACCATCTGAGCCACCCAGGTGCCCCTGGGCGTCCTTAAGTGTTTCTCAGAGAGTCCATCTTGCAGGTCTTTCAGCTGTGATCCAGAATTATTGTAGTGGAGCCCTGTTACTGTGGTGGTAAGGTGTGGAAGAGGGGAAGCATTCTATGAACTTGTCGATAAATGTATCATTTAGTGGGCCTTTGACCTGATCAGTGACCCTCCCAAGTGTTTCTTCTCCTCTATCCCCTGTTAGTGAAAGAAGGCTTCAGGGGGCTGAGTGGGAGATATGTCCTGTGGAATAAAGCTCTCTTAAGATTATCCCCTAGAGAGTAGGCCTTTGTTATGGAAATTGCTCTGGCTCATTCTCTATTATTAATCTTCCCCTATTTCTGTGTGAAGCATGAGGGGCTCTTTCCAGGCTTTTCACTGGACATAGTAGAGTTCCTGAACATAAAAACCCACAGGATACAGGATACTCCTAAGACAGCAACACCCAGTAGTCTCTTTCTCTCAAAATAATACACGCGCAACCTCTAGCAATTTGTAGAAACTGTCACTTAAGTGTTCCTACCAGTTTATGTCTCCAGCAGTGTCTGTGGATTTGCCCATCTCTTCCATTTTATGTTTTTTAATTTTTTTAATGTTTATTTATTTTTGGAAGACAGAGAGACAGAGTGGGAGAGAGACAGAGAGAGAGGGACACACAGAATCTGAAGCAGGCTCCAGGCTCTGACCCATCAGCACAGAGCCAGACGTGGGGCTCGAACCCACGAACTGTGGGATCATGACCTGGGCTGAAGTCGGATGCTCAACCGACTGAGCCACCCAGGCGCCCCCCATCTCCTCTATTTTAGACTGGCAATTTGCTGGATCTCAGTTCTCTGATAGGCCTTCAAAAAGTCATTGGTTTTCAGTTTGTTCAGCTTGTTTCTTTTTATAAGGACATAAGTGACTATTGCCAATTACATATCAGAACTGAAACTGAAAGTTCTTATGTATTTATTTGTATATTTATTATTTCTTTATTCTTCCCTCCAAAATTTATAAATTACTTAAGAAAAATGATTATGTGTCTTCATTTTTGTGAACCCAGTCTCTAGCACAGATTCTGGCATATGATAGCTCCCCAATTAATTTCTTTGAATTACTGAAAATTTAATATTGCATATAAGAGAAACATTTCACAATAATATACCAGAGTATATTTTCCAATGCTAATTTCCACTTTGTGGGGAAAAAAATTAAATGGACATTTGGTGAAAATTACACTTTTTGATTATTAAAAAACATTTCTTCCAATGGGGAAAAATTTTCATATAAATGCTGCCACAGTGATCATGCCTTTTATATGTGTATATAAGCAACAGTCTTATAGTTAGAAGTTATTAACTACAACAATAAACTTTAGAGAAAAGACATCTTTTAAAAATATCAAAATTTTAACCCAATTAATAGTCAAAGAATTTTAAAATTGTAAATCTTCTCCTTCAAAAACCATAATGAGCAGTCATTACAGAGATAAACACCTCACGTTTCCTGATCTTTTCTCATAGAACATTAAATGAAATAATTATAAAGACTTTGCTATAACGTAAATGGTAAATGGTTTTAAAATGAGCCAGAAAGGGAAGCTACCGGATTTTCCATAAGAATCAAGGGGTTTTTTTTCTAAAACAAACTGTTGGATCTTTTCTAAATTTAAAAATATGTATAATTCTACTTCATAGAACTATTATCCACTTTTAAGAGATAATAAACCCCAGTGATGGAATCAAATTTAAAAGCTTAAATCCTAAATGCAAAGCTGACGTTCACTTCTGTTTATGGATTTACATACATGGATTTTCTACTATCATTAAGCCAATTCTCTGAGGATAGTGAAATAAAACTCTACCCATGATTGGGGCCTTATAATAAGCACTACAGTTCCTCATTTTGCTTTCAATGTCAAAAAAAAATCAATTAAAAATACTAGTAGTGTTTATTTTTATGTTACAAATATGAAGTACTGTAAAACTTGAAATAAAGAATCAATTATGTAAAAACAAAACCCCTTTATAATAAAGTTAAATGTACCTTGATCATTTTGGAACAGAGCATTGTGATATTTTATAAGTCATCCCAGTATAGTCTATAGCCACTGCTTAACTTTTAATTTGACTGAAGAGTGATACAGGCAAAAATGCCACATGGGGCCAACATTACTTAGTGGATATTGTGAATGTTATCCAAATAATCCCAATCATGTTGCTGAACCCAGTAAGGGTACCACTGTTTATAGCAGCACTTCTCAGAGTAAGGCCCTAAACTAGCAGCATCAGCATTACCTTGGAACTTATTAGAAATGTAAATTCTCTGGCTCTACCAAAAGCTACTGAATCAGAAACCCTGATATGTATTTTACCAAGCCATCCAGATATCTCTGAGAAAGACTAATGTTGGAGAACCTCTATTCTGGACATCTGGTATACGCTTTAGCTGACTTTTCACACCACCAAAGGTGAGGACCCTTGATCCTCAGAGCCAGCAATGGCAGGCCAAGACCTTCTGCTTTGAATCTTCCCTCTTTTTTCTGTCTCTGACCACAGCCTGAAAGACTTTTCTACCCTTGAGGATTCATGTGATTGGATTGACCCTATTTAGTAACCCAAGACATACTCCACATCTCAAGATCTTTAATCTTCATCACATCTATAAAGTCTTTTTTGCCACGTAAGATAATATATTTACAAGATATAAAAAGTATGACATGAACATCTTTGGGGGTGAATAGCATTATCCTGCTTACCACAGCTCTGAACTCTATAAGACTGGTACCAGCGAGTTTTCCCAAGAGGGCTTTATAAGCATTGACTCCTTAATGTAAAATTTAGGCATACCTAAAACTTCCAATTATGCCCTGGTACAAGGAGTACAGACTTATTGAATTTTATGCAAATAATTATAATGCCATAAAAATAAGAGATTTCAATTCTAGAGAAGTCAGGCAGAGGAAAATAACATATATACAAAATTTCATTTCCATTTACAAAAGCTTAGTCTATTAAATTGTGAATTATAGACAGCTTAAGAGAAAAAAGTTTTCTTATATATTTAATAAACATAAAATTAAAACACCAATAATTGCAAGTAAAAATCAGTCATCCCTCATAAGCTCATACATTCTTACATAATTCGTTATTGTTCTGCTCTATCTTGAGCTTAGAAGCCTCATGAACCCATCTGCTTTTCAACTAGAATATGGAATTCCTGAGTCAGTTCACTGGTTTAAGTTTCAAATTTATTTGAATGATACCATCAGAAGCCGGTCCCCAAAAATAATTGGCATAGTCCAGTTACTGGACTCCTACTTCATGGAGCCCTGTGACAGCCCTTCTTTTTTTAAGATGAAGTGCTATAGCCTGTAGCTGATGGCAAGTGTGTAAAACAAACAAAAAAAAACTATTGTTAGATGACAAAAGACCTGAAATTGCTATGTTTGCAATTAACTTATTACTTATTACTGTTAATTTCCAAAAGGGAAAGACCTGATGAGAGTTCATATGAAGAATACTACAACTGACAATAACATCTGGCATGCAAAATGAGATAAAATCAATCCAAAAACATTTGAAAGAAAACATCTATAAATACGATCACTTCTATTTAAAGAGCATGGATATTACATTAATCCATAAAATGGAAGAACATAATCATCACAAAGAAAAAATCATTAGTCATAATTTATAATAATCCTGAGATATAATATACTATGAATATAATAAGCATATAGTTAGAATATACCAAGAATGCATGAAGAATGTCAGTAAACAAAATCAGTAAGTCTGGGATAGAGCATAAATAATGTATGTTAATAAAGCTCAATACATAACTGACATGAATCTCCAACTGTGAACCACTGGCCTATAAAATGCAAAATCCACATTAAAGGAATAAAGTAGCAATCAAGTTGACATTAAAAAACATAACTGAAATTATGGCTGATAATAATACTACACTGTTAATGTCTGATATCAGGCATTGCAGCCACCAGAAGTCTGATAGAAACATATCATGGATAGCTAGACATTTAAAAAAATGTTTTTTAATTCCAGGAGAGTTAACATATAGGGTTTATTAGATTTAGGTATAGAATATAGTGATTCAACAAGTCTATGTATTGTTCAGCATTCATCATGATAAATGAACTCTTAATTTCTTTCACCAATTTCACCCATCTTCCCACCCACTTTACATCGAGTAACCATCAGTTTGTTCTCTATATTTAAGAGTCTGTTTCTTGGTTTCTCTCTTTCTTTGTCATTTGTTTTATTTCTTAAATTCCACATATGAGCAAAATCATATGGTATTTGTCTTTCTCTGACTGACTTATTTCACTTAGGATTATATCCTCTAGATCCATCCATGTTGTTGCAAATTGCAAGATTTCATTCTCTTTATGGATAGTATTTCATTATATACATGTACCACATCTTCTTTATCCATTCATCTATCAATGGACACTTGGATTGCTTCCATAATTTAGCCATTGTAAATAATGCTGAAATAAACATAGGGGTGTATGTATCTTCTTGAATTAGTGTTTTCATATTCCTTGGGTAAATACCCAGTAGTGAATTTACTGGATCATATGGTAATTCTAATTTTACTTTTTGAGGAACCTCCATACTGTTTTCCACATTGGCTACACCAGTTTGCATTCCCACCAGAAGTGCAAGAGGCCTCCTTTTTCTCCACATCCTTGCCAACATTTATTTCCTGTGCTTTTGATTTTAGCCATTCTGACAGGTGTGTGGTGATATTTCATTGAGGTTTTGATTTGCATTTCCCGGATAATGAATGATGTTGAGCAACTCTTCGTGTGTCTGTTGAGTAACTGTATGCCTTATTTGGAGAAACGTCTGTTCATGTCTTGTGCCCATTTTTTAATTGGATTATTTGCTTTTTGGATGTTGAGTTGTATCATTTTTTACATATTTTGTTTACTGACCCTTTCTCAGACATACCATTTGCAAATATCTTCTCCCATTCAGTAGGTTGTCTTTTTGGCTTGCTGATTGTTTCTTTGCTGTGAAGAAGCTTTTTATTTTTACATAGTCCCAATAGGTTTTTTGTTTGTTTGTTTCCCTTGCCCTAGGAGACTTATCTACAGCAATTTAAGGGTAATTATTGCCTTTTTCTAGTATTTTTATGGTTTCAAGTCTCACATTTAGGTCTTTAATCCATTTTGGGTTGATTTTGTGTATGCTCTAACAATTTTGTTTCTGCTAACAACAAAGTGGTTCAGTTTCATCCTTTTTAATATAGTTGCCCAGTTTTCTCAGTATCATTTGTTGAAGAGAATGTCTTTATCTTATTGCATATTCTTGCCTCCTTTGTTGAAGATTAACTGGCCATGTAATCACAGGTTCATTTCAGGGTCTCCATTCTGTTCTATTAATCTGTGTTTATTTTCTGTGCCAGTACCATATTGTTTTGATTTACTACAGCTTTGTAGTATACTTGATATCTGGGATTATGATGGCTCCAGTTTTGTTCTTTTTGTCAAGATTTCTTTGGCTATTTGGGTTTTTGGGGGGTTCCATACAAATTTTAGTATTATGTGTTCTAGTTCTGTGGTATTTTGATAGAGATTGCATTAAATTTGTAGATTGCTTTGGGTAGTATGGACATTTTAACAATATTGGTTGTTCCAGTCTATGAGCATGGACTATCTTTCTATTTGTATTGTCTTCAATTTCTTTCATCAGTGTTTAATCACCTCTTTGGTTAGGCTTATTCCTAGTTATTTTACCATTTTTGGTGCAATCATATATGGGATTATTAGCCTAACTTCTCTTTCTGCTACTTAAATATTAGTGTATATAAATGCCATGGATTTCTGTATATTGATTTTGTATCCTGTGACTTTACAGAATTCATATATCAATTCTAGCATTTTTTTGGTAGAGTCCAAAGTGTTTTTCATACACATATTATCATGTCATCTGAAAATAGTGAAATTCTTACTTCTTTATTACCAATTTTGATGCCTTTTGTTTCTTTTTCTTGTGTATTGGCTATGCATAGAACTTCCAGTACTATGTTGAATAAAAGTGGTGAGAATGGACACCTTTGTCTTATTTGTAATCTAAGGGGGAAAGCTCTCAGTTTTTTATCATTGAATATGATGTTAGCTGTGAATGTTTTATGTATGGCCTTCATTATGATGAGGTATGTTCCCTCTAAACCTACATTGTTGAGGGTTTTTATCATAAATGGATGTTGGACTTTGTCAAATGCTTTTTCTGCATATATTGAAATGATCATATGGTTTCTATTCATTCTTTTATTGGTGTGATGTATTATGTTTGTTGATTTGCAAATATTGAACTATGCTTACAATCCAGGAATAAATCCCAGTTGATCATGGTGAATACTTTTTTTGTGTATTGTTGGATTCAGCTAACTTGTATTTTGTTGAGAATTTTTGCATCTATGTTCATCAGAAATATTGGCCTGTAGTTCTCTCTCTCTCTCTCTCTCTCTCTCTCTTTCTTTCTCCTTTTTTTTTTCTTTTTCTGTAGTGTCTTTGTCTGGTTTTAGTATCAGAGTGATACATACAATGATTTTGTTAGCTTTCCTTTTTCTATTTTTTGAAATAATTTGAGAAGAATAAGTATTAACCTTTCTTTAAATGTTTGGTAGAATTCACCTGTGAAGCTGTCTCATCCTGGACTTTGCTTTGTTGGAAGTTTTTTGATTACTGATTAAATTTTGCTGCTAGTAATCAGTCTGTTCAATTTTTCTATTTCTTGCTGATTCAGTTTTGGGAGGTTATATGTTTCTACAAATCTATCCATTTATTCTGGGTAATCCAATTTGTTGGCATATAATTATTCATAATATTCTCTTAGAGTCATTTGTATTTCTGTGGTGTCAGCTGTTGTTTCTCCTCTGTCATTTCTGATTTTATTATTTGCATTCTCTCTCTCCCTCTGTCTCTCTCTGTCTCTCTGTATCTCTGTCTCTGTCTCTCTCTCTCTTTCTCTGATGGGTCTGCTAAAGGTTTATAAATTTTGTTGATCTTTTTAAAGAACCAGCTCCTGGTTTCATTTATCTGTTTTATTGTGGGGTTTTTTATGTTTGTTTGTTTCTAGTTCACTTATTTGTGCTCTAATCTTTATTATTTCCTTCCTTCTTCTGGTTTTAGGTTTTGTGTGTTCTTCTTTTTCTAGCTTCTTTAAATTTTAGATACATGATTAGGTTATTTGAGATTTTTCTTGCTTCTTGAGGTAGACCTGTATTGCTATAAATTTCCCTCTTAGAACAGTTTTTGCTGCATCCCAAAGATTTTGGACCATTGTGTTTTCATGTTCATTTGTCTCCACATGTATTTTGATTTCCTCTTTGATTTCTTGCTTGATCCGTTCATTGTTTAATAGTATGTTATTTGACTTTCATGTATTTGCGGTCTTTCCAGATTTTTTCTTGTGGTTGATTTCTAGTTGCATAGTGTTGTGGCCAGAAAAAAAATGTGTGGTATGACTTTAATCTTTTTTAGTTTCTTGAGGCTTGTTTTGTGGCCTAATAAGATCATCCATTCTGGAGAATATTACATATGCACTTGAAAAGAATGTGTAGTCTGCTGTTTTAAGATGAAATGTTCTGAATATATCTGTTAGATCCTTCTGGTCCATCATGTCATTTAAAGCCATTGATTCCTTGGTGATTTTCTGTTTGGATGATCTGTCCAAATGCTGTGTTGTTAAAGTCCCCTATTATTATTGTATTACTATTGATCATTTCCTTTATGATTGTTATAGCTGCTTTATGTATTTAGATGCTTTCAATGTTGGGTGCATAAATATTTATAATTATTATAAATCTTCTAGCTGGACTGTTCCCTTTATGATTGATTATATAGTATCCTTCTTAATCTCTTACAACACCCTTTGTTTTAAAGCCTATTTTGTGTGATATAACTATTGCTACCCTGCTTTCTTTTCACTTCCATTAATTTTTTGTTCCATCCCTTCACTTGCAATCTGCATGTGTCCTTAGGTCTGAAGTGAGTCTCTTGTAAATTGTATATAGATGAGCCTTGTTTCTTTATCCATTGCATTACCCTATGTCTTTTGATTAGAGCATTTAGTCCCTTTACATTCAAAGCAATCATTGATAATATGTACTCATTGCCATTTTGTTACTTGTTTTATGGTTGTGTTTGTAGTTCTTCTGTGTATTTTTCTTCTCTTGGTCTCTTCTCTCATTTTACTGGCTTTCTTTAGTGATATAATTGAATTTTGTTCTCTTATTTTTTGCATATCTATTACCAACTTTTGATTTATGGTTATCATTAGGTTTATATATAATATCTTATGCTTATAGCAGTCTATATTAAGTTTATGGTCACTTAAGTTTGAATGCATTCTTTACTACTCTCCCTGCACATTTTAGGCATATGGTGCCATACTTTCTTTCCTTTTCTTTTGTAAATCCCTTGACTGACTTTTATAGATATACTTATTTTGACTGCTTTTGCACTTCCTATTTTTCTTACTCCTACTTATGATCTTTCCTTTCCACTTAAAGAGTCCCATTTAATATTTCTTGTAGGGTTGGCTTAGTGGTCATGAATTCCTCTAATTTTTGTTTTCTGTAAAATGATTTATATCTCATTCTAGTCTGAATGATAGCCTTGCTGGATACAGTATTCCTGGCTGTAGGTTTTTTTTTCTTTCACATTTTGAATATATCATGCCACTCCCTTCTGGCCTGCAAAGTTTCTGCTGAAAAACCAGCTGATAGTCTTATTGGGTTTCCCTTGTATGTAACTGTATTCCTTTCTCTTGTTGCTCTTAAATTTTCTTTTTATCACTACTTTCTGCCATTTTGATTACTATCCATCTTGATGTGGACCTCCTTAGGTTGATTTTGTTGGGGGCTCTCTGTGCTTCCTAGATCTGGATTTTTATTTTCTTAACCAGATTCAGGAAGCTTTCACCTATTATTTCTTCAAATAAATTTTTTGCTCCATTTTCTTTCTCTTCCCCTTCCCTATAATGCAGATGTTACTATGCTTGATGTTGCCACTGAGTTCCGTTAGTCTATTTTCACTTTTTATTTACTTTTTCTCTCTCCTGTTCAGCATGATTGCTTTCCATTACTCTGTCCTCCAGGTCACTGATCTGTTCTGTTTTCCCTAGTCTGCTATTTGTCCTGATAGTGTATTTTTAATTTTAGTGAGTGAGTTCTTCATCTCTGACTCACTCTTTTTTTTTTTTTACATTTCCTCTTTGTTGAAGATCTCACTGAACTCTTCCTTTCTTTTCTCAAGTCCAGTGAGGATCTTTATGACCATTACTTTCAATTCCCTTTCAGACATATTACTTGTTTCATTTAGCTCTCTTGCTGTGATTTTGTCCTGTTCTTTCATTTGGGACACATTCTTCTGTCTTCTCATTTTGTCTAACTCTTTGTGTCTGTTTCTATGTGTTAAGAAATCAGCTATGTCTCCTACTGTTAAAAGTGTGGGTTTATGAACAAGACATACTGTAGTGTCCTGCAGTACAATATGCCCTATTCACTAGAGCCTGGTGTTTCAAGGGCATCTTCTATGTGTATTGCATATGCCCTACTGCTGTGGCTGAGATGCATTTGCCTTTGGTCCAGTCATCTACAATGGTTCTTTTTGCCTGTTGTGGGCAGGGTTTGGTCACTTTGTTGTTAATGGGCCAGTATGAGGCTGACTTGGGATTCAGTTGAGTCCAAGTAGACATTTGCCAGAGATGCAATAGTTGAACTGCAGGGCACTTTCTTTGTGTTGTCCCCTGGGAAGCTTTTGTTGATGGGTGAGGCTTGCAGTCAGACCCATGTCTGCCCCCAGCCCACTGATGAAGCCTCAGTTGGACTGGTGTATGTGTGGTTATCTCCCCCAACACACAGGGAAAAAGTCACTTTGGAATGATACTGGCCCCTGTTGGGGATGTCTGCACACTGCCATACATGAGGCACTGCTTTGGATGGGCCCTGGCCGAGGGTATATTTGAGGGGGTAGGTCCTCACAAGAACATGGGCTTGGGGCACATGGTGGAGGAAGGTCCACACCAGTCTGTTGCAGAAGGGTACCTGTACCCACCTGGGAAAACTGCTAAGGTTGCTGGGTTGGAGGGAGTAGATTCACAGAAGCCCGTGGGGCAGGAGGTGCTTTTAGCAAGCTAGGTGGAAGAGTGTTAGCCATGTGTTGGTTCCCATAGGTGTCTATGTATCTGGGCTAGGAGTGGGGGAAGGAAATGGCACGTAGCAGCTCTTTGGTTCTTGGATAAATCTCCCAAAGTTCTCAACCCCTCCAGCACATACTCTGAGATTAGTAAATAAATCTCCTTTTCATATATTCCAGACAATTTTCAAACTGATGCTTCTAAGCTGTATCTCAGTAGGGCTGTTTGCTGTGGTGTCTCTTTAGGGGCAGGGACTCTGCCCTCCTAGCTTTCCCAGAGTCTAGGCTACTGATTTTTAAAGTCTCTAAGCATTGGGGCACCTGGGTGGTTCAATCAGTTAAGCATCTGACTTTATCTCAGGTCATGATCTCATGGTTCGTGATTTTGAGTCCTGTGTCGGGCTCTGTGTGAATAGATCAGAGCCATAAGCCTACTTCAGATTCTGTATCTCTCTCTCTCTCTCTCTCTCTCTCTCTGCCCTCCCCCACTCATGCTCTTCTCTCTTGCTCTCTCAAAAATAAATAAATAAATAAATAAACAAACATTAAAAAAATTCAAAGCATTAAGACTCACTGATTGTTAGACCCCTTTCATTTTCAAAGCCAAATCGTACAGGGATTCGTTTGTTCTGTGCAGGCCCTTCTTGCCTGGGGTGCCTGGTGTGGATATCTGTTCCTCTTTTCCTCTCTGTGCCTGCTGAATACCTCCCTCCCACAAATAGTCCTGCAGGTCTGTTTGGTTCCCAACGGCATCTCCACATTTCCTATCCTCTTGAATGTGGCCTTTCCCTTACATTTAGCTATGGAGAGTATATTCTTCTAGTCTTCAGGTAATTTTCTAGGTTATTTATACTAATGTGAGTGCTATCTAATTGTATCTGTGGGACAAGGTGGTTTAGGATCCTCCTACTCTGCCATCTTCCCTGGAGGTCAGGCATTGACAAATCTTTAGGAATTTCCCATATAGCATACAAATCCTGAAATATTTATATTAATAATATTTTACTCATATATATTTAATGTAGAAAAATGATAACTATCTCTTCTGATTTGACCCTTATCATGTAATTAATCAATAGTCACATATAAAATAATCTTATTTATTTTTAGCACCTCTCTTTTTATAAAGTGTAAGAACAGATTTTTGTGATTTGCCAAAGTCTCTTTGGGACATCTCAAAGGCAGTTTTTAGTGCAAAATATATCTGAAATTTTTATATTATTTTACACTTAGGATTATTTTGTTTCAGAAAGGCAAATAAGAAAAGTTGTCAGGAGACTTGAAAACTTAAGAATTGGGATATTGTTAAAGACATCTGTAATACTTAATAAGAAACACATGTAGATCAGTTCCATTCCAATGTTAATCTGATTGCTGTTCCATTTTATATTATAAATTAAGTTAATCTACTAGGTTATATATTTCCAAATAGTACACATCTTATTAGCATGAATTATCAGTCCCTAGTTCAGACTAGACTATCAAAAACATTGAATTTCTTGATCTCCATGTTTCCATCAGACCCACAAGTCTGAGTCCCAAACTCCAGGAGTATGGGGTCATATTTCTGGACTATGTTGCAGATAAGCTATGAAAAATAACAGAAATTTTACACATTTTACACATTAAAAATATTTGCTCTACAAGTTTTCATTCATAAAATTTCTATGTGATACTACAGAGAAGATGTCATATTTCCTTTTCATTGAAATAGGAAATAGGAAGCAAATATTTAGCATTTCCTACCTCAAAGTAAGAAACTTTGCTTCTCTACTAGACTAACAAGTCCCTATGCTGGTCTAAGAAAAAAGAGGAGGAGATAACTTACTTCAAACTTGGTAGAGAGAAAAACTGGAATGAAAAAAAATAAGCTTAATAATACCATAATTTATTTGTACTTTAAAAGAAATAGGCTTTCCACAAAAACATTAAATTATTTTTTTCTTTTTTAAAAAAAATAGACCATAATGCTGAAATAATAGCCAAACTAAGAGTAAATGGAGGCACTTATCAGTTTTTATGGATAGCTGTTTACTGCCTGACATTTAAAATATCAGGTTTTGAATTTCTGTTTCACAATGCACAGAGACTGTGTAGCAGAGAGTTTATATTGTTCAAATTGAAGCATCTGTGCAGCTTTATCATCATCTGACAGCACCACAACAATCAATAGATTGACTTAGAGTTCTGTGAAGATAATTCACCAATCAGTGAATTAGAGAACCAATCAGTTTTCCTCCTTCGTGTTTAACTTGTATTTTCAGGGAGGGCTTCCATGAATACCCTATTTAAAATTACAGCACACACTCCCCACCTTCAGGATTCGCTCCTTGCTTTTCTCCATAAGACATGTGAGAATTGAAAACATTTATAATACACCCATGCAGGTTACTATCTATATTAATATGACTTTAGTTTTCCACTATCATAACCAACACATCCAAGTGGACATAAAGTGATTATGTCTTTTGAGCTTTTTTGTTGTGTTTTCCAGGAAATTCTTGCCCAGGAAAATTACAAATAACTTTATTATTCATTTCAGAAACTTCCTGAAAGACCTATGTCATTGAACATCAGATTGTTAACTTTTCAACTAATAATTCCAAATGTTTTTTTCTCTCCTAGATTCTTCTAAACCCTTTCTTCAAAACCCCCACTTTGTTGTATCCACAAGGCCAAAACTATTATATCATAATCTTTGCCCAATTCTCTTCAAACTATAATACTGAGAATATCATAAATTTCACAACTCTGTCTTCTTATCTTCAAGATGCTAAGACTTTATCTAGGTAGTGCACTTATTCCAATGGTATTTTGAGTAGGCAAGTGTTTAACATCTGTAATAATGAATATATTAATATTTGTTCATGGTCCATATTCCCATGTAGAAAATTAGAAATTTTCTAAACTATAATCCCAAAGAGAAATTTGAAAGCCTAAGAATTAAAGATATTTGAGACATAAGGTATGATGCTGGAGGAAATAAGACCATAAGCCTAGGTAACCACGTTAGACACTTGAGACATGTTATATCTTGAGATTTGCTTTCTTTTTGCATTCTGACATATATTGATTATAAAAATTATTTTAAATCAAAATGAAACAAAACAACAAAATCTCAAAAGCCATAAGCACTTTGTGTCCACTTAAAGGTAAATGATGAAATGAGATAGGAACCATAAATTCTATCTCTATGTGCAACTGACCCACATAGAGAAAGAAAGACTAGTCAGAAAATACATTATTTGGAGCATCATCAATAATTAGTCTGGGAGAAAAATGTGAGGATTATTCAAGTGAAAGACCAGGCTCATAAACTGTCTTTTTGCTCACACTTTGTCTTTAGCACTGTATCCCTAATACTCCACATAAATTGCACCACTTTGTATAGGTAATGGTTGGAGTTAACGGAAGACCATATGCATGCCACCTCCTTACTTTCCATAGTTAAGGATTCAGAAACATTGAAGAAGGGTTCAGAGCAACACAAGATGGGATTCCTCCATAATGGATACAAGGCTGCTGGTCCTGTTGCCTAAGCATAACACGGTCCAGCCAGATTTCAGAAAAGTCAGTGATTACAGGAATTAGGTCTTTTATAAATTAAGTTTCCATCCCAAGAAGGGGGAGGTTGGGAAAAACACACAAGTTTATTGCTTTCACTTAGAGAATATGAATCTCATTTTAGGGAAGCCACTCTTTAATCTAGGAACAAAATACAGAGTTCAGTTATTCTGACAACCATGGCTGCTTCTCCTTATCTAATGTCTCAAAAAGCACTGCCCTCATGAATATATACAAGGTACATACCAGCTTGAAATTAAACGGACTTAGGTTGAATTGCATGGATATCATGCAATAAAAGCAGGAGAGCAAGCTGTGTGGGGAGTGGGAGTTTTAAGCTAGGAAAATTGCAGTGTTAGACAAATAGGAGATGAAAATTCAGCACTCCCAAGAAACAATGATGGGCTTGGGAAAGCTACTAAAGAGGCATTAAAGATTCTTATTTTTTTACCAAAAAAAAAAAAAATGATGGAATTATATATTTAAGGAGTAAAACAAAAACTTGTAAAGGCATTTGTCTGAATCATTTTACTATAATTTGTAAAGGATGTATACAGGTCTAAGAAAACTACATAATCAAAATTTTAGGATTGTTAATTAAGTCCTTTATTTTAGAGATGAAGAACAGAAATTCAGAGTTTAAGGGACATGCTCAAGGTTATATAGACAGAAATAAACCCAACCAGAAATGTAACCGTGATTCTCTTATCCCTGAGAAAATTACCTTTTCCATCTATGATATCACACTATTTCAATCAATTAAATTGTGTTCCAATTATTCATTATGTAATCAGTAAATACTTTAAAGGAACTACCCACCACTAGGTACAAATAATGGTGATCAAAATAGATATGTCTCCTTCATGACCCTCACAGTTTGCTATTATAAGAAAGCAATAATGCTAGAGTGTACATATCAAAGTCACTTTAAAGACCTTTAAATCAGTATCACAGACAATGTTTATGTTTTACACTTAAAGAGAATGGAGAAGCCATTGCTAGCTAGGAGGGTAATGTAAGCAAAGAAAAGAATACTTGAGTGAAAAAAGAAGCAACCTTGCATTATTTTATGCTTTAAAAATGTTTTGGGGCACCTGGATGGCTCAATTGGTTGGGTGTTTGACTTCGGCTCAGGTCGTGATCTCATGAGTTTGGCCCCACATGGGGCTCTATGCTGACAGCTCAGAGCCTGGAGCCTGCTTTGGATCCTGCGTCTCCCTCTCTCTCTGCCCCTCCTGCTCACACGCTGTCTCTCCCTCTCTCTCTCTCTCTCTCTCTCTCTAATATAAATAAACATTAAAAATTTTTAATAAATAAATAATAAATAAAAATGTTTTATGTACCATATAATTAAATTTTTAAAAATCTCTATAGTTTAGTTTTAATTTTTCATATTTTATACATAAGATAGTGTATTTTTAGGAAGTCAGTTGATATGTTCAGGGTCATGTAAGCTAAAAAGTGCCCAAACTTGGACCAGACCATAGGTTTTCTGATTTCTAATCTAGTGCTTTTCTACTATAATGCCATATAAATTATAGCACAGATGTCATTTCCTGAAACAAACAATCACAGTTGATGTTGTACCTGATTTTGTGTAACAAAAATTGGATCTGGTAATAGACATACAAATTCATTATCTTAATAACCTAATCATTCATATCTGAATTTTCTGTTTTCAAAATGTATGCTAAATTACTTTAGAAAAATGATTTATTTGCTTTTTCCCCAAATTTCCAAAATATGTTATAATTTTACCTCTTTATATTGGATGTTTATTGCAAATAACTATTTGAAAATCTCAGTATATTCAGATTATTTTGCCAAAAGCTAAATAAAATTTTCTCATATCTTCCTATTAAATAAGTACTTATTTCTAGTATAACATAAGAAATATGTGAAGATCAGAAATGAATTATAGAATGTAAAAAAGATATTTAACCTTTATTACATACATTATCCTATACTATTTAGTTTTCAATCCCTGTATTTAAGTTATTGTGAAAAAAACATATAGAGTTAATAAAAATAAATTTATAATTAGTCAATGATGACTCACAAATGCTACTGCTATGACATAAATAGTAAAATTAACCTATTTTCCTTTTTTTCACATTTCTTCTTAAGTATTCTACTTCTAAGTATTCATATTCCCATTTATAGAACTATCCATAAATACTGGTGCTTGAAAGTGAAAAGAAGTTTATTGCTTTCCTCTACTGAAAAATGTATCATATAAAATATTATACAGGAAGAAGAAAGAGAAAGAGGAAGGAAGTAAGGTAGAAAGGAAGGAAGGAAGGAAGGAAGAAGAGAGGAGGGGAGGGGAGGAAAAGGGAGGGGAGGGAAGGGAGGAAGACATTTAGTTAAATTTCCCAAAACCTTGATTGTGAATTTGGTTTATAGCCTTTAGAGATGTAATTATTTGATACCATGTTAAGTGCTCAGAATGTTAAATTATGAAAGCAGTAAAAATATGAGAGGGTTGTTAGTATATACTTAACATTTTAGAATTCTGTCAATTTAAAATTCTTACATAGAGATATATGTATAGAATTAATATATAAAGCAAAAACAAAATAGTTTTAATTTCTAACTAATGGAGTACTAATTCAAGCATAAACTAACTTTTTCACTGCTATATATTTATAACATACTTTTAGAGCTCACAGTTTAGAATTTTTATGGAGTACTTTTTATCATATGAATAGCCTTATTAGTAGATAAGCTTTTACAGACCTATTTTCTAGATGATGAACTGAAAGTCTGAGTAGTACGTGATTTTCTTAAGGCCATTTACTAGTAAATGGTAAAGCCTAGATCCAACCATATGTTCTGAATTCAAAGGCTCTGCACTTTCTATTACTAAATAACATGCCTTGAAATGAGTTTTCATTATGTAATGGTCAATCAAGGCACACATGCTCATTAACCATTAGCTATAGGCATAGAGGTCAAAGCAGCTTAATGACCATTGAATTATCTCTTTTTTCGTCCCTGCTATGAGAAGAAATTTGAACATGTTTGACAAATTTCAAAGACACCGAGTTCTGCTTGAGAAATCAAGCATATTATTTATTAGAGAAAGTGTTCTGTCCTTAGCTGTAAAATTTTGCTTCTCATCTCTTAGAATTCACCTAAGTCTGGTGAGAAGAATAAGCACTCATCATTTTTTTCTAATTCCCAATCCTCTATTTTCTGCAAAGAGAAAAATCCAAAGTGGAACATCCCCCTTAAGTGAACCCCAGATTACAATAAGACATTGTATGCCTTAGATACCTAATGAAGTTCACTTAGCCCCACGTTTTTTCACAAAGTTTCCCTTCTGACTATGTGATTAGGCTACTTTTTCACAAATAATATCCCACTCCTTGCAGAATAATTTGCCTACCATGTGTCCCAAACCCTGAGACCACTCTTGAAATATTTACTTTGTCTCCCATGGCTAAAAAAGGACTTAAGAGGGACTTCAATATTTTCACCTCAAAAATCAAATATAAGCTTGTTACCGATGCCCTCATTTTCTCCTCCACGTACATCCACTGCGCCATAAATTTTCCTGCAATCTAGATCACATCTCAACCCAAACTGTAATATCTCCATCCTTCTGTGAGCATTCTCAGAGAATCTAAACCTCTGAGAATTGCTGATGTTTATTAGAGAAAGCTGAAACAGTAATAGGAGTCAATTGGAATTACCTCTTCAAAGCCATTTATTGACACCTGCCACAATTATAAGGAAAGCATTTCCAAGTTTAGATACCCATTTATCTTTATAGCCAGCAACTCAATAGAAGGCTTGAAAATTCTTCAAGATCATGCAGCCATATAGGCACTGGAATTGGTTTATAGATGCCTATTTCTCCTTATTTGTTAATTAAACTCTTTTTATTCAATATATACAATGTGCTAAAGTAAGGTATTTTGAATACCTTACTGAGCAAAATAAGACAGAGCTCATGATTCATGAATTTTGGAGTCTACTACAGTTGCCAGACAAACAATTACACTAATAAGAAAACCTTAAACATGATAACTTCCAGAAAATGATGGTGTTAGGAAGATTAGCTCATAAAACAGGAGAACCTCTGGGAGATTTTTCCTTAAGGATATAATTTTGAGGTGAGGTTTGAAGAATAAGTGTAACAAAATGGTGAAGATGCTTTGGGCAGAGAAAACAATGTGGACAAGTCCTCTGGCAAGAAATTATGACACATTCAAAGGAATGAAAAAATTCTGCATGACTGACACAGATAGGAAGAACATGATGGATGTTATGATAGCTTTCGATATTCCTTTTTAGTTCTGTGTCTCTGTTATCTATTGCATATGCCTTTTGTGGATTTTCTTTCTTCTTTTTAAATATTTATTTATTTAAATGCTATTTTCATCCTTTTGTTCTTTTTTTTCTCCAAAATATGGAGAAAAATGAAAGCCATCATCAGATAATAAGCAAATTTATTAGACTTCCAAAAACTGTAACAAGAAGTAAAAATCATATATGAAACAAACCACACTTTCACCTGTTTTATTTTGTTTTGTATTAAATAGTTGAATATTTTAAGTTATTACAATCCTTATTCAAAATCACAATGATTGTTAAAATGTGATTAGAATCTATGTAGTAATTTTCATACTCTGTAATTCCTATCTATTCATTTAGTAAAAATTAAATGGATTCAGAGCCAAAAATAGTTAGATAATCATATTTTGATATATAGAGAGTGAGAGAGAGTGTTAATAAATGAATAACTGCCAAATAGAAAATATTTTGAAACCAATTAGTGAAAAATGTCAGAACCAGACATATAAATACATGTAGTTGTCATGCAGAGTATTTTATTACTAGGAAAAGTTGGATGGCTCTAAAGCATCCAAACAACAAAATCTTGTAGGAAACATAAGTTCTAAGAGTACAGGCCTATTGCAGCTGAGATGTGAAACATCCCTATAGGTTTCTCATTAGAGATTGCATAGTCACCAGGAAGGGATAAATTAGCAAGGATATCTAATTCTTAATTTTCCAAGACTTAGCTATATAAATAAAAACAAAGAAACAATGAAAACATTCAAACTTGAACCTAGTACATACCAAGAGGAAATCCTCAAATTCCAATGCTAACACAACTCAAGAAAACTTTGGAGACATCAAGAAGCAGCAGCAAGGGTGACAGGGTAGAATGGAAAAAGACAAAGTCATTGAATAGCAGATAGCCAAAATCAGAAGGAGAAGTGAGCTTTTATTTTCTGTGCATTTGCAGAGGGTGTAAGCACATCTCTGTAGAGAGAAAGTGTAGACATAACCCAGTGAGACAAAGGTGGTAACTTCATAAAGTATAAGGAATAAACACCTAAAAGAGAAAGATATAGCTCATGAGGCAGGGGCTAGAAATTTTGATGACAGCATCCAGTGAAGATTTGTAGAACAAAATTGAGTTCATAAAGTCAAAAGCAGCTTGCCTACCTACAGGCATCATTTTTAAAGAGCATCGTTGCCCTCACAAAGTTTTAGGAAGGGAGAATGGGACAACTTTCTTGCATTCTCTCCTCTTGCAAAAAGCTGGTATAGGAAAACTGAACTTGGAAGCAGGTAAGACTAAGTAAACTGTTAAGTAAGTAACTCCAAAGTCCACTCACACCATTCTTGTTCAACATAGTACTGGAAGTCCTAGCCCCAGCAGTCAGACAACAAAAAAATAAAAGACATCCAAATCAGCAAGGAAGAAGTCAAACTTTCACACTTCAGATGCATGATACTCTGTGTAAAAAACTCGAAAGACTCCACCAAAAAAAATTTCTAGAACTGATACATGAATTCAGCAAGGGCACAGGATATAAAAACAACGTACAGAAATCTGTTGCATTTCTATACACCAATAATGAAGCAGCAGAAAGAGAAATCAAGGAATCTATCCCATTTACTTGCACCAAAAACCATAAGATACCTAGGAATAAACCTAACCAAAGAGGTAAAAGAGCTGTATTCTGAAATCTATAGAACACTTATGAAAGAAATTGAAGATAACACAAAGAAATGGAAAAACATTCCATGCTGACAGATTGGAAGAGAATATAGTTTTAAAATGTCTATATTCCCAAAGCAGTCTATACATTCAATGCAAACCCTATCAAAATAACACCAGTATTTTTCACAAAGCTAGAACAAACAATCCTAAAATTTGTATGGAACCAAAAAAGACCCTGATTAGCCAAAGTAATGTTGAAAAAGCAAAGCAAAGCAGGAGGCATCACAATTCCAGACTTCAAGCTGTATTATGAGGCT
Organism: Acinonyx jubatus; assembly: GCF_027475565.1. Lineage (NCBI taxonomy): Eukaryota > Metazoa > Chordata > Mammalia > Carnivora > Felidae > Acinonyx > Acinonyx jubatus. Next base: position 170,486,576 of record NC_069381.1, read on the forward strand.
GTAACCATCAAAACAGTATGGTGCTGGCACAAAACAGACACTCAGATCAATGGAACAGAATAGAGAAACTATTTGCTTAAAAAAATAAACATTTGCAGAAATAAAGACAAATTTTTAAGGAACACAGGAGATTACAGACCTGGTAAATAGCAATGTAGGGGAACTTGAAGATTAGAAATAAGCAAATAGTGAGCAAACTGAAACGGAAATCGACATTAAAAGCTACTGATAAGAAATTAATAGATGAGCAGTGAAAAGATAGACAAAACCTGAATAGTTGAAGTTCCTAAAGAAAAATATCAAAATAATTATAAACAACAAATGTCTAGTAAAGGAATTCAGTAAACATTTTCTGAAATAATAAGTTAAAATCTGATGAAAAAAGGCACACCTTGTGTCAGAAAATTAACCAAGAATGCTGAACATCAAGACAAGTCTTAAAGAATATGTGTATTTTAAAAATTTTGGGGGGCGCCTGGGTGGCTCATTCGGTTAAGTGTCCAACCTCAGCTCAGGTCATGAACTTACAGTCTGTGGGTTTGAGCCCCACCTCGGGCTCTGTGCTGACAGCTCAGAGCCTGGAGCTTGCTTCAGATTCTGTGTCTCCCTGTCTCTCTCTCTGTCCTGCCCCACTCATGCTCTGTCTCTCTGTCTCTCAAAAATAAATAAACATTTAAAAAATTAAAAAATTCGTGAATAAATAAATATTTTTGGTTAATAGACCAAAATATCAACTCATATATATTTTACAAAAAAGGAATATGGCTAACATTAAATTTCTCTCCATCAACATTCAGAATACATGAAGATGAGGGTGTGCACCGTTGGGATGGAGATGAGAAGTTTATACGTGAAACAATAGCCAGGGGATTGACTGCATAGAAAAATTCTTGCATTAAACAAATATTAAAATTAAGAAAACAGCCATGATTTAATAGGAAAATAGATGTAGCCAAAGAGAGAATTAATGAACAAACAAAGAAGCCACATAAAAGTATACTAACTGAACCACAGACTGAAAATTGAGAAATACTAAAAAAAGGTATAAGAAATACACAGGATATGGTAGAAAAGTACAACATGAAGTATAAATGATGCTACAAGGAAAAGGAGAGAATGGGGCAGAAGGAATATTTGAAGTATTCATGGTTATGAATTTTTAATACTAATAGAAGACTTCAATCTATATATTCTATAAGAACAAAAACTGGAAACATGGAAAAGGAAAGACAAGATGAAAATCAAACTTAGGTCATCATAGTAAAATCGCTGGGAAAAAAAGAGATGACCATTTCTGCTATAATGAGATATGTGTTCCTAGAGATAGCTGTGCTTATGCAAAATGACATAATAAAATCCACAAAGGTAATGGGTAATTGGTAATAGGCACAATATTAAAAAAACATTTTGTCGAGTGACAAAGTTTTTCTAATTAAACCAGCATTTGAGTTTTACATATCTTGAATGGTTAAGAAATACATAAATTCTACAATACATATGGCACTTTGCTTTGAAAAATGCCCAAAGTTTACTTGTGAGGAGGAGTGTGGGAAGCATTGCAGCTGATACATAATCTTATGGAGGTTTTAAAAAGTGAAGGGGCTCTCTCTGATTATCAGTCCTGTCAATAAACTACATTATAGTTATTTGGAGTATAAAGCACAGGCATATTGCTCAGAAGAATGCCTGGCATTTTGTGTTTACTAGTTGTCATTAGTCTCAGGCAATACAAATTAAAAACCACAGTGAGATAGGACTTCACACCCACTAAAATGGCTGAAATGAAAAGGACTGACTATAGCTAGCGCTAGCAAGAATGTAGAACAACTATATTTCTCACATATCTCAGGTGAGAGTGTAAAATGGTACAACTACTTTGGAAAACTGTTATACAATTAAACATATACTTTGACCCAGTGATTTCATACTATGCAATTACTATGGTCATACTATGACCCAGTGATTGAAACTAACAGGCATATACCAAAGAGTGGAGAATGTATGTTATCACAAAACGATTTGTAAATGAATATTCATAGCAGTTTTATTCACAATACCTAAAAACTGGAAACACCACAAATGCCCATTGACAGAGGAATGAATATAAAAATTTGGATATATTCTTACATTGTCTTTTTACTCAGTAATATATAGTATAAACTACTGATTCATGCAACATAGAAGAATCAAAATAAACATTATCCTGGGTGAATTTTTTAAAAAAACAAAACAAAATATTTTTAAATGCACGAAGCCAGATGAAAAATATTTTATGATTCAATTTATATGTAGTTCCAGAATAGAAAAAAGAAAACCCAAAGTGATGGTGATAAAAATCACTTGTCAAATATACAATCCAGTTTGTTGATTTTCTTGCATGTTAATTATACTTCAATAATAAACAGGAACATAAATAACTATGCATGTATATCATGGAACAAAACAGGCTGTTTGGCTATTATATCACTTTTTAATATATTCTGATACTTTTTGATAATACTGAATGCCCAATATACAGAAAGAAAGAAATGCAATAAAAACTATTAAAAGTTCAAACTATGTTTTGTGTAGTCCTAAAGTAGCATGTAAACTAACCAATATTTCAACACAAAATTCAAGTTCTCAGTCAATAAATTTAAAACTGAGGGAAGCAGGGAGGATAAAACTCCTTTTGTCAAAGAAAACATGTATAATTCAATTTTTTAGGGAAATATATAAATAATAAAAAGATAGAAAACCTCTTTCTTTCTTGATAACTGAATATATTGGCTTACTATCTCATGGAGATCAAAAGAAACCAAAATATCAGTCACTGCATTTGCTTGGTGTTTTCAGAGTCAGCTTCACAAAGGCAACCTATTGTTTTATATATCAAGATCTAATCATGCAGTTCAGTGGCCTGCAACTGTGCCTTCACTGCGTGAGAGTGAATTTTGCCCATAACGATAACTAAAGGCTAAATTGGAGCTCAATTCAATCTGTCATCTGTTTAATTTTTTTTTCACTAACCATAGCATAAAAATTAGTAGACATATAATGTCAAACTCTTCTGTTGTAGATTACTAGGCTACGTTTTTCAATTTTCTTCAGTAGTTTCAAAAACATGTTTACAAGCCAGTAATCCCCCTTCAACCTAATGTAACATTGTCTCTGATGTTTCGTTATATTCACATTTTAAGGAGGAAGATAGAAATCAATTAAAATTTAAGTTGGAAAACCCTAACTTGCCTCCCAGAGGAGTGTGCACTAGGCGAGATGTCTGTAGGTCCCTGCTGCTCATCAATTGTGTTCCACAATTTGAGACTCTCTTGCGCTACTGTAATTTGTTGCTGCCACTCATTTATGATTGTATTTAATGTTACAAGGATACTACACATAATTATATGTGTAAAGTATATACATAATTCACAAGGGCAAGGATGCTCAATGGATCCTTCAGGTTTTTCTGGATGCCAGATTGAGAAATCTTTCTGGAGCAGGGCTCCTATTTGTTTTTACATACTATACACACTAGTGTTTTGTCAGGTTCCAGATTTGTCAATATAACATTATCTAAAGTAGACTTTACTCAAGTTTTATGAAATTGGAAGGATTTATTAATAACAACAAAATTTAAGAACAAATATCCAGAATAATAAATGATTCAGATTGTGGTTCTAATATCCATTTCTAAAACATTAAACAACAGCAAAAAGCTCTCATATAAAAACTTTTAAGGAACTAGGGAGAGTTTCAATAATAAAACCAGAGAAGCAGGAATACTTCCCTCCCCTGCTGCACTAAATATAATAAAGTGTTTTGTTCTTTCTAAAGTTGAAAAAGCTTCCAGTCATTTCTCCATATAAGCAGAAAGAGAAGATCACCTTGGAACACATCTTTGTTCTTTAGACACCTTTGGGAAGCTCTTAGTTTACACAAATTTAGATAAAAGAAAAATGTTGTGTAAAAAAAAAATCAACATAGCATAGCTGTACTCTTTCTTGTTATTAACTTCCAGAGATCTGAAGGGGAAAGACCTATTTACATAAGAAGCCAAGAGACCTTGGTCATGAGAATGAGCAAGGAAGCAAAAAATATTCAATTTCCTTTTCCCTAAAGTTCAAAGTTCTGGAAATCTGTCAGATGAACCTTGGTATCCTTGATCAAGGGATCATTTACTATAATCATTATCTGACTGACCATGAGAAAAGGGAGAGTTAGAATTGATGAGTGAACCTAACAAAAGGTCAAAAAGACCCTCAAACAGATGATGTAATCCGGGAAAGATGTGTGGACCTTGAAGCTCAGAGTTGGAGGTTATAATGGTCCAGGCAGGGATTTCTGTTACCTACTGTTGGTTCTCTAATTGAACACTGATGCATAGAGTTTGACACTGCCAATAATTCCAGAGGAAAAGACTCTTCAGGATGAGCTCTCTGAATTGATTCTAGGATTATGGAATGAGCTCTGTGATCTGACTAGATATAAAAACACTAATGACTCTGCTTCCAGTGGTAAAGGAAGCACAGCTGGTCCATTATGTTCCAAGACAAAACAATTACTCAATTATCATGTTAAGGTGCTTGTAATCAAATGTCTACAAAAAGGCAAGGTTTAGGGAGGAGCCAAGATGGCAGAACAGCATTGAAGTTTTTTTTGTGTCTTGCATCCATGAAATACAGCCAGATCAATAGTAAACCATCCTGCACACCTAGAAAACTGATCTGACGATTAACACAACAATCTGCACAACCTGAACCACAGAACTCAGCAGGTATGTGGCATGGGGAAGTGATCTGGGGGAGAGAGAAGCCACCAAGGGCAGGGAGCTGTTTTTGCTTGCAGAGAGGATGGAGATAGTTGGGGGGAGAATATGGGAAAAGCACCCCCCAAAAGCAGCTGGAGAGAAAGTAGAAAAGTGGAAACAGCCACAGGGACTGAACTAAAAAGGGAGAAAGGAGAAAGGAGAAAGGAGAGGGTTTAGATTCCATTAAGGGGAGTGCAGAGTCTGAAACTCTGCAGCTCAATACCTGGTGATACACTGGTGAGAAGGGAAGCAGAGTGAAGTCAGCCAGTAGCAGAGTGAAATCTGGGGAGATTCCCTGCTACATGGGGAGAGGCAGTTCCCCTGCTGGGAGAACATTTGGTAGAGGCTGTGCACCACCCCCCCGATAGGCTAAGTCCAGTGGACCCCAAGAACAACCACATTCTATGGTGCTGGAACAATGTCATTAAGGGTGAAGCCTGGTGCCAGATGTGTGTTGTGATTTACCATAATCCCTGAAATGCTGTTGCTACATGATCATGTGAACTTTTTCTGAGGTGGGCTGGGACCCAGCCACAGTCTCTGGGCATCAGCAGCAGCATGGTCCTGTGAACGTTCCTGGTTGTGGCCAGCACCCAGCCATTGCTTGGTGAGACCCTCCCACAGAGGTGCAGAACGGGTCAAAGCCCCAGTCCCTTAGAAGTAAGGGGTAGGGCAAAACAGCCACATCTGATATAAAACTCAGGAGGGAGGTGCCACCTGGCAACCTGATGGCTTGGTCACAGACAGTATAAAAGCAGGGAGTGGACAGAAGCCAGAGACAAAGTAGGGTGCACAACTGCTGATCAGGGAGAACAGAATTCCAATACTAGAGACTACGTAGTTGGGTGATGCCATTTTCACCCCTCCTGCACATGCACATACACATACACACCTAAAAGCCCCACAACAATCCATCCCAGTAAGCTAAGTAGTGCCATCTGGTGGAGAATGGAGCCATTACCCTAAGCCCCAACCAACAGGTCAACCCCACTCTTCAGGAACAACACAAGGCTCTTTGCCTACTTAGTTTACAGACTATGAAATGCTTCATAGTTTGACTTCTAGGGGAAAACGATGTAATTTCAATAATATTTCAGTCTGTTCGCTGGTCCATCTATTCAATTTTCTTTTTATTTTTTCTTTTCTTTTTCTTGAAAACATAAAGAGAAAAAAATTATTTTTAATATCAATTTTTCTTAAACATATTTTTAATTTTTTCTACTATATTTTTTACTTTTTTGTAAATTTTTCAAATTCTATTTAACTTCCATCATTTCATTTTATTCTGTTTCATTGTATTCATTTTTTCAAATTTTCAAACGATTTCCTTTTTTTTTCCTTTTTCCTTTTTTTTTTTTTTCTAATCTATCAAGCCCCTTTCAACACCCAGACCAAAACATACCTAGGATCCAGCATCATTTATTTGATTTTTTTCAGTGTGTGTGTTGTTTTTGATTTTTTAATTTTAATTTTTGTTTCAATTTTAATTTTTTAACCTCATTAATTCCTTCTCTTCCTTCAAAATGATGAAACAAAGGAATTCACCCCAAAAGAAAGAGCAAGAAGAAATGACAGCCAGGGACTTAAACAACGCAGATACATGCAAAATGTCTGAACCAGAATTTAGAATCACAATAATAAGAACACTAGCTGAGGTCAAAAATAGATTAGAATCGCTGTCTGAAAAGATAAAAGAAGCAAAGTCTAGTCAAGATGAAATAAAACATGCTATAACTGAGCTGCAATCTCAAATGGCTGCCACGGTGGGAAGGATTGATGAGGCAGAGCAGCAAATCAGCAATATACAGAATGAACTTATGGAGAATAATGAAGGAGAAAAAAAGAGGGAGACTAAGGCAAAATAGTACAATTTAAGAATTAGAGAAATCAGTGACTCATTAAAAAGGAACAACATCAGAATCATAGGGGTCCCAGAAGATGAAGAGAAAGAAAAGGGGGTAGAAGGGTTATGTGAGCAAATAATAGAGGAAAACTTTCCTAACCTGGGGAAAGGCACAGACATCAAACTCCAGGAGTCACAGAGGACTCCCATGAGATTCAACAAAAACTGACCATCAACAAGGAATATCATAGACAAATTCACAAAATACTCAGGCAAGGAAAGAATCATGAAAGCAGCAAGAGAAAAAAGTCCCTAACCTACAAGGGAAGACAGATCAGGTTGGCAGTTAACCTATCCACAGAAACTTAGGCCGGAAAGGAGTGGTAGGATATATTCAATATGCAGAATTGGAAAAATATGCAGCCAAGAATTCTTTATCCAGAAAGGCTGTCAGTGAGAATAGGAGAGATTAAAAGTTTCCTAGACAAACAAAAATTAAAGGAGTTTGTGACCATAAACCACCCCTGAAAGAAATTTTAAGGAGAACTCTCTGAGGAAAGAAAAGATAAAAACAAAAAATAAACAAAATCAAAAAACTAAAACCTAAAAACTAAAAAACAAACAAACAACAACAAAAATACCAAAAGCAGCAAAGTCTAGAAAGGACCAGAGAACACCACGAGAAAGTCCAAATCTACAAGCAACATAACGGCAATATATTCATATCTTTCAGTACTCACTCTAAATGTCAATGGACTAAATATTCCAATGAAAAGACATAGGGTAATAGAATGGATAAGAAAACAAGATCCATCTACATGCTCTTTACAAGAGACCCACTTTAGATCTAAAGACACCTTCAAATTGAAAGTAAGGGTATGGCGAACCATCTATCATGCTACTGGGCAACAAAAGAAAGAGTACCCATACTTATATTAGACAATCTAGACTTTAAAATAAAGACTGTAACAAGAGATGAAGAAGGGCATTATATCATAATTAAGGGGTATTAATTAGGATTAATTAATTATGATCAAGAAGACCCCCAAATAGCCAAAGCACTCTTGAAAAAGAAAACCAAAGCAGGAGGCATCACAATCCCAGACTTCAAGCTGTATTACAAAGCTGTAATCATCAGTATGATGATTACATCATCATCAGTATGATTACAGCATGGTACTGGCACAAAAACAGACCCTCAGATCAATGGAACAGAATAGAGAACACAGAAATGGACCCACACACATATGGCCAACTAGTCTTTGACAAAGCAGGAAAGACTATCCAATAAAATAAAGACAGTCTCTTCAGCAAATGGTGCTGGGAAAACTGGACAGTGATGTGCAGAAAAATGAACCTGGACCACTTTCTTATGCCATACACAAAAATAAACTCAAAATGGATGAAAGACCTAAAGGTAAGATAGGAAGCATTCAAAATCCTTGAGGAGAAAGCAGGCAGAAACCTCTTTGACCTTGGCCACAGTAACTTTAACATGTCTCCAGAGGCATTTTGCTCCAAAAGCAAAAATGAACTATTGGGACCTCATCAAAATAAAAAGCTTCTGCACAGCGAATGAAATAGCCAGCAAAACTAAAAGGCAACCTGCAGAATGGGAGAAGATATTTGCAAATGACATATCAGATAAAGGATTAGTACCCAAAATCTATATAAAACTTATCCAACTCAGCACCCAGAAAACAAACAATCCACTGAAGAAATGGGCAAAAGACATGAATTGACACTTCTCCAAAGAAGACATCCAGATTTAGAACAGACACATAAAAAAATGCTCAACATCACTCATCATCAGGGAAATACAAATCAAAACCACAATGAGATACCACCTCACACCTGCCAGAATGACTAACATTAATAACTTAGGCAACAACAGATGTTGGAGAGGATGTGGAGAGAGAGGATCTCTTTTGCACGGCTGGTGAGAATGCAAACTGGCGCAGCCACTCTGGAAAACAGTATGGAAGTTCCTCAAAAAGCTAAAAATGGAACTACCCTACGACCCAGCAATTGCACTACTAGGTGTTTATCCAAGGGATACAGGTATGATGTTTTGATGGGACACATGCACCCCAATGTTTATAGCAGCACTATCCACAATAACCAAGGTATGAAAAAAGCCCAAATTTCCATCAATGAGATGAATGGATAAAGAAGATGTGGTATATACACACACACACACACACACACACACACACACACAATGGAGTATTACTCGACAATCAAAAAGAATGAAATCTTGCCATTTGTAACTACATGGATGGAACTGAAGGGTATTATGCTAAGCGAAATTAGAGAAAGACAAATGTCAGATGACTTCACTCATATGAGGACTTTAAGACACAGAACAGATGAACAAAAGGGAAGGGAAGCAAAAATAATGTAAAAACAGGGAGGGGGACAAAACATAAGAGACTCTTAAATATGGAGAACAAACAGAGTGTTACTGGAGAGATTGTGGGAGGGGGGATGGGCTAAATGGATAAGGGGCATTAAGGAATATACTCTTGAATCATTGTTACACTATATGCTAACTAACTTGGATGTAAATTTAAAAAATAAAATAAAAATAAAAAATAAAATAAAAGGATAAATTAAACAATCAAAAGAAGGCAACGATGTGGGTAATTATGCATTTTCTCACACAGAATATTTTAGTAAAAATAAACAGGAGAATGCAGATGGTTAGTTGCTTGCTTCTACCTGTGCTGGAGAGTTTAAGGAGAGAAATGATGAACTTGGAGCATTAAATTCCTAGTTCATAGCCTTCAATAAGGGATGTGAAAGCTTCTATGACTTCCTTGAAAGAAAGTTTTAATCCTGTCACCACAGGGACAATACTTCTGAAATCCAAAATCTAATTCAATATTTCTATAAACCAAAACAAGTAAATTAAACTCTTAAACTTATTCTTTTTTTTAAGTAGGACACTGATTTGGAAGCAAAGAGCTTCTAACAATTAGAATGGGATTAGAGGACAGAGTCCAATGAGATAGGAAACCTGATGGAGGCTGAGAGAACTGCTGAGCCGTGAACACATGCTACATTTCCTGAAAAAGGAAACACAACTCAAAAGAGCCCTGAAGGTGGAGCTCAGAGCCATGCAGAATTACTCTCAATCCTTGAGACCTTTCAAGCAATTTCTAACACTATTCTGCATGGAAATTCTAGGGACTGGTGATTCACCTGAACCTCATTTTTCCTCATTTTAAACAGTGATGTCTACAGTGGTTATTCTATATCCGACCCAGCATTTAATGTTAGGTGTGTGGAGAACAGATAACTCATGGGTTCAATTTCACAGATCAAAAAGAACTGTTCTCAAAGAGCTGTGCTAAAACATACTCACTTGAGGAGACTCATCTATACCTGGACTTGAGTTAAAGGACAAGATTAAGAATTTTGAGATGATGCTATAATGGGATAAGACTTTGAGTGGTCTTGAGAGGTATAGAGTGTATTCTGTATATGAGAAGGATATGAATTATTGAGGGTAGCATCTGCCATGGCCCCCAAACATCCCCACCTCCAAGTGTCCAATCCTCTGTATAGACTCTCCTTGTGTATGGGCTGTGACTTATTTCTAATAAATAATATATAAGTGACAATATATCACTTCTGAGATTAGATCATGAACATCTGAAGCTCATTCTTCCTGATTCCCTTCTAGATCATTCATTCTTCACTGTATTGGGAGGTGATCTATGGAAAGGCCCACATGGAGAGGCCAGTGGTCGGGGATGAATTGATGCCCTTTTTCCAACAGCCCACAAGGAAATGAGGTCTGACAAAAAACTGCAAGTGACTTTGAAAGCAGAATCAGGTCTAGATTAGTCCAATCTAATCTTTAGATTAGAATGCAAGCCCACTTCACAGTTTGACTTCAAAGTCATGAGAAACCTTGAGCCAGAATCACCTATCTAAGCTGGTCCTGAATCACGACCCACAGGAATTATGAGATAATCAGTGAAGTAATACAGTATTTCTAAAATGAATAAACAGGATTAGAAAAGTTTATAGGCCATGGTTCTGATAGCAGTATTTCAGGTTTTTTACAAGGCAACTAGAAACTAAACCTAGGAGCCTTTTTAAGAAAAGGGTATTTTTTCTGGTCTGCTTTCCATTATATATGTTGCTCATTCTTCACTGATTCTCTTTTGTGAATCTAACATTCTTTTATTTGTCTATATCATCAGTATGAGAATTCCACTTACTTGTTTTAATGCCTTGTTACTGAGTTCTTAGCCTTTGTATGTTTAAACTGCAAGTACATCTTAAGCACTGAATCTTTATCAGTTGTTTTTCAGTGCTGAGTCTATTTCTCACATGTTCTACAAAATGCCAGCTCTCTGCTTTACCTGTTAACCTTGGGAATGACTGTTATCTGTTTGCTTGGCCCTGCAAGTCCTTCTATAACTAATCAGTCTGCCTTGAATTCATATTTTTCTTAGTCAGCCATGTCACCTCTGCATGCTGGGGCAAATGTGAGTTTTTATTCTTACTCTCATTATAAGTAGCAGTAAAAGGAAGGGCAAATATGCTCATAATCTGATACATACAATAGCTCTTTTATTAAAAATTTATATAGAGGTGAGCATATCTCCAGGTTATAGTCCAATCTATGAGTGGTGTTCCAGCATAATTGTTAGCACTTCCTTTTACTCTAGGAAGCATCCAGATATGGTAATTTTTGAAAACTGTGTTTATAATCCAAACTATCCAATCTAGAGAGGCTCTTTTAAGTTGTGATAAGGATTGCTATTCTGTCACCAGAATACTATAATCAAAATCCTAATGCCACTTTTTTTCAGCTTTTTGCTCTTAGGCAAATTATTTACCTGCTCTTCATCTCCAAAATAGAAAAAAAAAAGAACTTGTAGTTTTGTTATGAGTATTGAATAAGTTAATACATGTAAAATCCTAAAACAACTAACTGTAATATAGTAATCATTCATTAAACATGAGTCCTGTCCTGGTTAATTTTCTGTGTTAACTTGACTGAACCATAAGGTGCTCAGATACCGGTCAACTATTATTAAAAGTGTTTCTGTAAGGATGTATTTACATGAGATTAACATCAAAATTGGTAAACTGAGTAAAGCAGATTATCCTCCTTAATGTGGGTGGGTGGCATCCAATCAGTTGAAGGCCTGAACAGAATGAATAAACTGACCCTGTCCTGAGTAAGAAAGAATTTCTCCTGCCTGACCACATACAAACTGGGACATTGGCTTTTTCTTGCCTTTGGACTTGAAATGACAGACCAGTACTTCTTGAGCCTTAAGGCTGCAGGCCTTTAGTCTAGAACCACACCATCAGCTCTTCTAGGATTTCAGTTTGCGGACTTAGCCTGTAAATCTTGAGATTTTTTGGCCTCCATAACTGCATGAGCCAATGTCTTAAAATAAAGAAACAAACATCCCATTGGTTCAGTTTCTCTGGCAAACCCTGATAACAAGTATTAAGTAAACCATGACAACATTATTTAATAACTATTTATGTATGCTAGAGAAATAAGATGATACCTTCTTCAACTTTTCCACCTGTAGCTTTTTTTTTAAAGGATGATTTAACACTGATATTGAGCAAATCAGTTTATAAAGAGTTTTGTAGGGATTGTGATTAAATTAGCTTAGAATTAAAAAGACTTGAATACTATCATTTAGACACTGGATTCTCAGAGTTCTTTTTATTAAAATTTTGATTTTTTAGTTCATTTATTTGAGAAGGAGACAGAGAGTGAGAGAGGGAGAGTGCAAGCAGGGCAGGGGCAGAGAGAAAAGATGAAAGGTTCCTGCTGTCAGCACAGAGCCCCAAATGGGTTCCATCTCACAACCCATGAGCTCATGCATGACTTGAGCCAAAATCATGAGTCAGATGCTTAATCGAATGAGCCACTCAGGCACCTCTGAGTTCTCAGAGTTTTGATATCATGTTGAAGATGATGGTGATGACTATGTTTATGGAATTCAAAACTAACACAGTTATCATTTACCTTAATACACAACTACCAAGGTTTGAATGCAGCTATGAGGAGGACCATACTGAAAAACTTCACAGAAAAAAATGTGTTCCTTATCAACAAAATGCAAATTATTCAAATCAAGATAATAATGAAGTACAATTTAACCTATCAAAAGAGCAAAGCATTTCATTTTATTTTCAAATAACAATAACTGATTTTGAATAGTATCCTATGAAATGGGTAGTTTCTTAGGTTTAAAGCAATTATAACTTTCCAACTAATTTAACCTTAAAGACCTTATCTAGAAAAATAAGCACTTGTGCATACCAAAAAACAAATAAAAAATAGTCTTTTTTTAAAGGGTGATTATTAAAAGCAGTGATTATTAAAATTCTATCACATTTCTTTTTTTTTTCAACGTTTTTTATTTATTTTTGGGACAGAGAGAGACAGAGCATGAACGGGGGAGGGGCAGAGAGAGAGGGAGACACAGAATCGGAAACAGGCTCCAGGCTCCGAGCCATCAGCCCAGAGCCTGACGCGGGGCTCGAACTCAGGGACCGCGAGATAGTGACCCGGCTGAAGTCCGACGCTTAACCGACTGCGCCACCTAGGCGCCCCTCTATCACATTTCTTTAATAGATATGCAAATATTAAGATTAGGTTCATGAAAATTTTCTAATAGCATACCAAATAAATGACAAAAACTCAAGATGCAATATGATAGCAACAAATTTTTTTTAATTACAGAAGTAGGAAAGAAAGCATAATGTTAATTTTTTTAAATGTTTATTTAGTTTTGAAAGAGAGACAGAGTGCAAGCAGGGGAGGGGCAGAGAGAGAGGGAGGTACAGAATCCGAAGCAGGCTCCAGGCTCTGAGCTGTCAGCACAGAGCCCGATATGGGGCCTGAACTCATGAACCACGAAATCGTGATCTGAGCTGAAGTCAGACGCTTAACCAACTGAGACACCCTGGTGTCCCAAGCATAATGTTGATTTTATTTCTAGGAAAGAAGATGGTATCCTTTAAATTTCTAAGATGATGATCTTTAAATTTTTAAATCTATTTTCCCCAATAAGCAATAGTACTTTAATTATATGAGGAAGAGGAAAAACAGCAAATATTACGAGCAAAATAAACAAAAATTTGGTCTTCTCACTTGTTCTATATTTTCTGCTCAGCATGACCATAAGAAACTTACAGTCCAATTGAATAAATAAATAAAATGTTTCCTGTCACTTTGAATGCCAATTTTGCAGACAACATAAGCCTTTCACCTTCAGGAACAAAGTAGAAACTTATATCCCCTGGATAGCAGCATCCATAACATGAACACTGGAAGAATACGACTGAGTAAATGTATTAAAGTCCTAAATTATTATAAGTGCATTATTTCTTAATGTCCATAGTAATTACACTATTTCACTGAACTTTAATATTCTTGGTTGGTTTTTTGAATACAAATTAGTAGAAGTAAAAATTCCAACAATTTCAATCTAGTATATTGTTCTAAGTGAAAGTCTCTAGTAAAATCACCCATAAAGCATAACCATTATTAATAGTTCATGTTTTTTTCTTCTAAATGTCTTTCTAGAAATCTTTTTGTCTGACTGTATCTCTATCAGTTTCTATTACTAGATTATGCCATAAGGACTATAAAATGACTCATTCCTTAAAAATATATGTACATTATCTATCCACCTAAGTCTATCTAAAATTTTGCTAACATAGCCAGTGGCAATGGACTTTGTAATCATAAGCTCTGCATTCATATCACTTGGCTATATCACTTGGACCAATATTATATAAATCTCTCAAAAGCCCAATTTCCTAACGTATAAAATACAGATAATGCTGTCTAACTCATAAGATTCTGATAAAAATTTAGTGAAATAATGCATGTAAAGCTGTCAGCACAATGCCTAAGAGATAAATATTAAATATGTTTGGTTGTTTTTAGGTTGTTGGTATTGTTTATTATTATTATGTTTTATTTTACAACAAATTATATTTTTACATGCATGAAACATTTTCTTCTATCCATTTGGTGCAATTTTTTTCTTATGACAAAATATGTATTAAAAATATATAATGGATAAATATACCCATGCAAATATTGCTTGAGGATTAATTCTCATAAGTGAAATTATAAATGTAAATTTTCTCATCTTAAATATTTTTAAATAGTGTCAGCCAATTTACAATCCATACAAAAATATACGAAAATTATGGCAATACTTCTTTTTACACATACTCATAAGCAAGAAATATTTTCTTTTTTTGAGATTTAATAGGTTAATTCTTTTTTATTAAGTTTTTTTAATTTTAATTCCAATATATTTAACATGCATTGTTATATTGGTTTCAGGTGTACAATATAGTGATTCAACAATTCTATACATTGTTCACTGCTTATTACAGTAAGTGTACTCTTTAATCCCCATTTTCTATTTCACCCATTCCCCCCATCCCCTTCCCCTCCCTTAACCATCAATTGTTCTCTATAGTTAAGAATCTGTTTCTTGGTTTGTCTCTCTCCTTTTTTCTCTTTATCATTTGTTCATTTGTTTTGTTTCTTGAATACCAATATGATTAAAATCATATGGTACTTATCTTTCTCTGACAGGCTTTCTTCCCTTAGCATTATACTATCTAGCTCCATCCGTGTTGTTGCAAATGCAAGATTTCATTATTTTTATGACTGAATAGTATTCCACACCACTTCTTCTTTATCCATTCATCTATCAATGAACACTTGAGCTGCTTCCATAATTTGGCTATTGTAAATAATGTTGTAATAATCATAGGGGTTCATGTATTCCTTTGAATTAGTTTTTTTTTTAATTTTAGGCGTAAATACCCAGCAGTGTGATTATTGTATCATTGGGTAGTTCCATTTTTAATGTTTTGAGAAACCTCCATACTGTTTTCCCCTATGCCTACAATAATTTGCACTCCCACCAACAGTGCATAAGGATTCCTATTTCTCCAATTCCTCTTCAACACTTGTTTTTTCTTGTGTTTTCTGTTTGTTTTTAATTTTTCCAAGAAAAGAAGTGAAGATTATTTTCTCTTCTTTTGGTTTTCCAGGTCTTTAATTAAGCATTTCAATTGAGCCCCACTACATCTATGTGTTAATGTATGTATATTAGAGATTTAAATATGACAGCGTATAACAGAGAACTTGCAGTACAGTTAAATAAACAAATGAGGAATTCAGAGATTAATTTCTTTTCCATCACAAATCAGGAAATAAAGAGCTTTATGCAGCAAGTTCTCCTTTCAGGTAGAAAGATAAAAGCATGAGTGGCATCTGAGGAAAGTGACGCTATCTCCAAATGGCAAACATGTCTGCTTATGCTTGATTGGCAATATGGTTAACTGGAAGGGAGCCTGAGAAATACACCCAGGTGGGTTCATCACCACTTGGTTTCAGACTCCTAGCCTCTAGAACTGTGAGCAGTACATTTCTGCTCTTTATAAGCTATTTTGCTATAACAGCCCAGACATACAAAGACAAATATTGGTACCTAGAAGTGGTGGTTATGCTATAACAAATACCTAAAAATGTGGAAGCAGCTTTGGAACTGGATCATGGGCAAAAGCTAGCAGAGTTTTGAGGTGCATGCTAGAGAAAAACCTATATTGCTGTGAATGGACCATTAAAAGTGATTCAGATGAACACCCAGAAGAAGAGGAGACATGTAGAAAAGGTTCAATTTTCTTAGAGAATATGTAGGTGGTTGCAAACAGAATGTTAGCAGAAATAGAGACAGTAAAGGCCATTCTGATGAGGTCTCCAATGGAAATGAGGAGCATGTTATTGGAAGCTGTAGGAAAGGTGATCCTTATTATAAAGTGGAAAGAAACTGACTGAATTGTGTTCATATTTTAGTCTTCCATGGAAGGCAGAACTTGTGAGCAGTGAAATTGGGATTGTTGGCTGGTTATTTCTAAGCAAAGTGTTGAAAGTGAAGGTTGACTTCTCTTGAATACTTGCAGTGAAATGTGAGAACTGAAATGACTTAAAGAGGTTTTGTTAATCAAAACGGAAGCAATAATTTAAAGTTTGGAAAATTCTTATCCTATCCATTTTGTAGAAATTAGAAAGAATGTTCCTTTTTTAAAAATATCTTAATGTTTACTTATTTATTTTGAGAAAGAAAGAGAGAGCACAAGAGCAGGGAAGGGGTAGACAAAGGGAGAGAGAATCCCAAACAGGCTCCTCATTGTCCGTGTAGAACCCGATGCAGGGCTCAAACTCATGAATCCTAGAACCACGACCTGAGCTGAAACCAAGAGTTGGAGGCTCAACTGGCTGAGCCACTCAGGAGACCTGTGATGAATGTTCTAAAGAGAATACTAAGGATATGGCCAAACAAGCCTTTGATAAGGAGATTAATATCTGTGTGAATCATGGATTTAATCAGCCACTTCAACAGAAAAACAATGAATGTGAACTGAAGAGGAAGGCGATAAGCAGGAACAAGGAGGGCTATGGGACTTTTAGATTTTACAGGACAGGACCATTGAGTTATTCAGATGCAAATATGCGATATTGTTCAAGACAAGAAAAAAAGGACTTCCAAAGGTGATTCAGGATTCATCAGAGATGCCTCCTCAGTTTCAATAGGCCAGATGACCCACAGCCAAAGTTTTGGGGCCAGGGCCACCCAAAGACAGGGGATAGGGA
The DNA here is from genome assembly GCF_027475565.1 of Acinonyx jubatus. Taxonomy (NCBI): domain Eukaryota; kingdom Metazoa; phylum Chordata; class Mammalia; order Carnivora; family Felidae; genus Acinonyx; species Acinonyx jubatus. The sequence goes on from NC_069381.1 coordinate 170,503,883, forward strand.
CCCCAGCCCAGCAGAACCATACAGGTGGGTCCACCCCCACAATCTCAGATCAGGAGAGACACTGGCCTGTGATTCCAGACCAGGAGTGAAGCTAAGGAAGCTGGAATGCCCTAATGTGTCCAGAAGGCAGAACCCCCTCCCCAGTAGGTCCAGAAGGTAGGACCTCCTCCCCAGAGGGCAAAACTTCAAGTTAAAAATCATCCTCAAGCTTTAAGTTTTAATGTTGTCTGTCTTGTTGGAGTTTGGACTTCCTTGGGATCTATATCCCCTTCCCTCTCTCCTATTATGTTCTGTCATACGACTGCCCTACAGTTGTATTTTGAAAGCACATAACTTGCTTGATTTCACAGGTTTATACCTGGAGGGGAATTTGCCTCAGAATGAATCATACCTTGAGTCTCAACCATATCTGATTTAGGTACTATTTAGATAAGATGTTGGACTTTAGATTTTTTTAAGGTGATGCTGGAACAAGTTAAGACTTTGGGGGCAGCTGGGATGGAATGAATGCATTTTCATTTGAAAAGAACATGAATTTTGAGGAGCCAGAGGAGGAATGTTACCGTCTGAATGTTTGTGCCCTTTCCAAAATTCATACTGTGAAATCGGGCCTTGGGAGGTGATTAGGTCATGAGAGTGCAGCTTTCATGAATGGAAGTAGTGCTCTTAGAAAAAAGATCCCACAGAGATCCCGTGCCTCTTCCATCATGTGAGGATACAACGAGAAACCTGCATGCTGAAGAGGGGCCTTTCCCAACCGCGCTGGCACCCTGATGTCACACTTCCAGCTTCCAGAACTGTGAGCAATAAATTTTTACTGTTTATAAGCTACTTAGTCTGTGGTATTTTATTACAGCAGCCCTAAAAGACTAAACAAATCCTTAAACAAAACTGAGTTTTTGTTACTAAGGGAAAAGGAGAGAATTGAAATTAGATAGGTCATTAATCTCTGTCACATTAGACTTTTATAGTTCTTCTTTTTTTTTTTTCCTAAATCACCTCTTTATTTTTTGTCCATTTTTCTGTTCAGCTGCTCTATTTTTCTTTTCCTGTTGAGATTATTATATAGTTTGATACAGTGGTGTGCTGGTAAATATTTAAAACTTAGCTCTCTTAATACAATGAAAAGGCCTACTTCTAATTCCTATTACTTGTCAATATTCATAGTATAAATACTCTCATTACAACCAATTTCAAGCTATCAAAACAATACCATTAAATGTGAAGTTGGAAAGAGATTAGGAGTAACACACCATTATATAGTATTTCCACCTTAAAAATACAATAAACATAAATTCAAAAGCATAGATATTAGTAATATGTAGCAAACCAATTAGAAAGTTATGAGTTCCAGTTGTTATTACCGTTGTTTTAAAAATGATTTACTTAACTGCACATTTACGTAATTTTTTGATGATAGCTGTATTTAATAACTTAGTAATTAATCACAATATTAAATTTGGCAATTGACTCTTACAAGCTATAAGCTAGCCCCAGCACATCAGTGGTTTGTAATGTGTCTGTGTCTGTGTGTGGGTGTGTATAGACTAGAACAATCTTATTACTTACAGTTTGTGTTCACATACTGACCATTTGTATTTACAGCTTTTTAAAATTTTGACAAGCACTGATAGATGAATGTTAAGATCTTTTCACTACTATTGTATTGTATAATTCTGGAATCTTCACATGATATTATTAAATGGGATTTTATTTTGCCTCATGAATGATATTTACATTTTTAAAGTTTTTTTAAAGCAGTTTAAGTTCATAGCAAAATCTCAGAAAACATGTAAATATTTGGGTACTACCTGAATTCAATATTCCACATCTGATTGTCTGACAATATGTGGGATACAGGCAGAAAACCCTTCCCAACATGGCAATTATAACATAAAGTGGCTTATGTGCTCAAATGGGCCCGATCTGAAAATAAATTTATATATAAAAATGAGTCAACATATAACTTTGAAAGTTGCGAACCCACAGAATAAGCATCACTTTTTCTGATAACACAAATAAACACAAAATCTTTCCATAAAAGTCACTGTGCCTGAGCAGAAAATGATGTGGGAGTTTTTTACATTTATTTTATGTGGTTGAAAAAAAGTACTTGTATATTTGTATCACTCAGTGTATTTTATTCATAGGTAAAATTCTGGGTGTTTTGGCTATTCCTTAGATGAATGGGGGTAAATTACATTAGATTATAATTTAAATTAGAACAGTAGACATTCACTAGCTTCATTAAAAGGATGAGCACTGAGAAACTTAATTAAAGAAAATTCATTTAACGTTTTCATTAGATGCAATATTTCCTTCTATATCAAGTGTGTCATCAACTTTACTGAGGATGTATGGATGTATCATATTAAGCAATTATTTACAATAATGAAATAACTACATGTAAGACCTGTCAAAGTCTATATTTTACTGCTTAAATGTGTCTGTCTCTAGGGTATAGCTTTTCTTGGCTTAAAGACACCATGATTTAACTACAATTAAACAGCTACTACTAGAAGTATACCAAGGTTTTTGTAAAGAATTAATTCACTGATGAAAAAGTAATATTTATCAATATAAGGTTTTAATAGTTTGAGATCATAAAGAGATGTTTGTTCTTATTTTTGTTTTTTGGTAATAAAATTATATGGACGAAAAGACAATCTCCATGTCATTTTGGCACAAATGTGTATTCTTTGAATTTTTATAAAATCTTTCATGGATACAGGCAGAAAATAATTTTGTTTCTGTTTCTGATAAGAAATAGAAATGATGGCAAGTTCTTGTTATTTAAACTTTTGTGTTATCTAACAGATTGCATCAATAAAACTTGACCACCCTTAGCCTACATAGAAATTTTACTCTTCAATCAAAGAAAACAAGCTAAAAATTATTTTTGTTTCTTCAGCTGAATCTAACCTTTCAATGTTTGTTATGTAGAATTCTAAGAGAATATTGGGCAAAGAAAGTGTTACACTTCCCATTACCAGCGATAATAAAATAACTTCTCTGAGTTAAAAAATATATGTATTTTATTTATAGATGATTCCATTGAATGATGATAATAAATGAGATTTCAATTAAATACATATTTCCTATATCAAAACAAATAAATTGTGAAAAATACATTTATTTTATAATCTATAAATCCACTAATTAAGTTAATAATGTTGGCTTGTCTTAATAAAGAAAATAATATTTGAAGGTACCTGTTTTCTACAATTTTATTTTATTTTATTTTTGTTTCTTCTATACAATTTTTAAATGGCATTCAGTGAGCAGTCTAAAGTGCATACGCTCAAAATAGTCTTCCAAATATCTAAGTGATATACCAAAGAAAACTCAAAGAAATATCAAAACACTTAAATGATATATTGAACAAATGAAAGTGAAAATAAAGTATGCCAATACTTAAGAGAAGTAAGTAAGCAGTGTTGAAGTGAAATTTATCATCCTAAATGCTTACATTAGAAAAAAGAATAAATCTCAAGTTGGTAATACAAGCTCTCACCTTAAAAACCTAAAAAAAAAAAACAAAAAAAAAGGAAAAAATAAAAACCCCAAAGCAAGAAAAATAAAGAAAATAAGTACAGCAGATATCAATAAAATTTGAAACGGAAAAACAGTACATCAAATAAATTTTTTAATTTTTAAAAATTGAGCTAGTTCTTTGAAATATCAATAAAATTGATAAGCCTGTATAAAAACATGAAAAGTAAATAGAAATAAGACACACATTACTAATATTAAGAAGAAAAAAGGGATATACCACAGACTTTGTAGACATCAAAAGGATAATAAAGGAATATTATAAAAAATTTTACATACACTAATTTGACAAATTAGATGAAATAAACCAATTCTTCAAAAAGTATAAATTATCACAACTCATTCAATTTAAAAACAGAAATATCTATTAGCTTATAATTGCCAAGTATATTTAAATTATTATTTTAAATCCCTCAATAAAGAAATTCCTAGCACCAGATGGTTTAATTGGAGAATTCTACCAAATGTTTAATGAAGAATTATTAATAATTCTACCCAATTTCATCTAGAAAATAGAAAAGGAGGGAACACTTTCCAATCATCTTATATAGCCAGTATTACACAGATACTGAACCCAAAAACTTTTAGTACAAAAATATAAATGCAATATAGAATATAAATGCAAAAATTCTTCACAAAATTCTATCAAATAGAATTCAGCCACATATAAAAAGAATTATATACAATGAACAGAGTATTTCAGGGCTATCACTGGTTCGATAATTAAAAATCAATGTAATCCATCATATTAACAAACTAAAATGGAAGTCACATGATCATATCCATTGACATGTGGTTCAATAAGAAAAAGCTTCTGACATGGTTCAATACCCATTCATAATAAAAATGCCCATAACCTAGAATTAAGAGAATTTATTCAACTTGAAAAGAGCATCTCCAAAAATTCTAAAGCTTACATTACATTTAATGGTAAAAGATTGAATGCCTTATCTCTAAGATCAGAAATCATGTCAAGATGTCCACTCTCACCACTACTGTACAACATAGTACTGAAGTTTCTAGCCAGCATAATAAGTCAATAAAAGGAGATGAAAGGCATATAGACTGGAAAGAAAGAAAGAAAACTGCTTCAATCTGCAGATGATATGACAGTTTACATAGAAAATTGAAGGAATCTACAAAAAAAAAATTCCTAGAACTAATAAGAGAGTTCAGTGAGGTACAAAACAAACAAAACACACAAAAAAATTACAATTCTGTATATTAGCAATGAATACATGGGAACTGAAATTAAAAATACAACAAAATTTATGATCACTCATAAAAAATGAAATATTAGGGTGTTAATCTAATGAAACAAGTACAATGCTTGAGTGCTGAAAATAACAACTCTGGAAAGAAAACAAAGAAACTTAAATAAAGAAATATTCAGGGATTGGAAGTCTCTACATAGTAAAGATGTCAATTTTCCCCAAATTGACATATATATGATATAGAAAGTCAAAGGAATCAAAATAGCTAAAACAATTCTGATAAAGAAGGAAAAACAACTCTGATTTCAAGTTTTATTATTGCCACTGTAATCAAGACTGCAAGGTATTGGCATAGAGATAGATACGCACATCGATGGAATAGACTAGAGAACCCAAAAATAACTCCACAGGAGAAAAAAAAAAACAAGTCTTACACTCTGTACAAAAATCAACTCAAAATAAATCATAGATTTATTTTTTTAAGTTTATTTATCTTGAGACAAAGAGTGTGAGCAGAGGAGGGGCAGAGAGAGAGGGAGAAAGAGAATCCCAAGCAGGCTCTACACTGTGAGCACAGAGCCTGACACAGGCTCAGACTCACAAGCTGTGAGATCATGAACTGAGCCCAAATCAACAGTCTGATGCTTAACCAACTGAGCTACCCAAGCACCCCTAAATCATAGATTTAAATGTAAAACATAAAACTAAAAAAAAACTTGTACAAGAGAAAATCTCTGAAACCAAGGACTTGGTGAAAAGGTTTTAAAATTACACCAAAGCACAACTCTTATAAAAAATTTGATAAATTGGACTTCATCAATATTCAAACTTTTGTTCCATGGAAGACCTTCTTAATAGAATAAAAAAAATCTATACATATACAGAAAATATTTGCAAAACCATATATACTTTTAAAAGGATTCATATACAAATATATAAAGAATTCTTAAAATCAGCTGTAAAAAAAATATAATTCAAAAATGGGCATAGGATATGGAGAGACATTCACAGAAGATATATGGACAACAAATAAGCACATGAAAAGATGTTCAACATTGCTAGCCATTGAGACCAAAGTGACATCTCTATACACTTACTAGAATAGCCAAAATAAAAAGTTACCATTTTTAAATCATAAAAATAGTAACCTATTTTAATTAAATGATTCAGTTAAATAATATTATGAAAATAGTGTTACTCAGTACTGGCAAGGATGAAAAGAATCTGATCTCTCATACATTGCTGGTGGAAATAGAAAATGGTACAACCATTTCAAAAAAACAAGTTTGGCAGTTTCTTAAAACAACAACAAAAAAAAACAAAACAAAACAACAACAACAACAACAACAACAAAAACACATACACTTACCATACAACCCAGCAATTGTACTTCTGAGAATTTATACCAAAAAAGTGAAACTTGACCATCTTTCTTCTTAGTGGCCTTTTTTAAAATTAATTGTGGACCCAAATTGGAAACACCCACATCGTCCCTTAACAAATGAATGGTTAAAACACTGCAGTACATCCATACCACAAAATACTATTCATCAATATAAAGGAACAAACTACTGATACACACAAAACCTTGGATGAATCTCAAGGCTATCATGCTGAGAGAAAAAAAAAAGTCCCTCTCAAAAAGTGACATAAGATGTGATTTCATTTATATAACACTCCTGAAATGTCAATATTATTGATTTAGAAAACAGATTAGAGGTTTACAAGCGTTAGTAGGGAATATAAGTGTGGGGGTGAGGGGGTGATTATAGCATGAGAGAGAACTTTGGAGTGATCGAGTAGTTCTATATCTTGACTGTAGTGGTGGTTATAAAAATCTACCCCTGTGATAAAATTACATACACACCAATGTCATTGTACCAGTGTCAAATTCCTGGGTTTGATATTATTGTACCATAATTATGTGAGATACAACCATTGGGAGAAATGGGTTAAAGGGTACATGGGTCCTTTCTGTCCTATCTTTGCAACTTCCTTTGACTCTATAATAATGTCAAAATAAAAAGACTTTTCAAAACAAAATGGCAACATAATGTATATATTTCTTTGCATCTGGAAAAAAATTTGTCTTAGAAATTATACCATGCTACTTCTTTATCATAGCTGTTTATTAGATCATTTTTTAAAATTTCTGCATTTTTTGATATTTAGATTTTTTTCTGAGTTTTGTTATAATTAACATTGTTGCAATGAATATAAATAGTATAGGTGTCAGCAAGTGCTTATCATAGAACATTCATAATAACTGGTTACAGTGGTAATCTAAAAGACTGGGCATATAATTTGATGGATCAGTCCCATTAAAGCACTGGAAATAAAAGCTTTTTTTTTCAAGTTTATTTATTTTTGAGAGAGAGACACAGAACGTGAGTAGGGGAGGGGCAGAGAGAGAGAGGGAGACACAGAATCCGAAACAGGCTCCAGACTCTGAGCTGTCAGCACAAAGCCTGACCTGGGGCTCAAACCCACAAACCGTGAGATCATGACCCGAGTCAAAGTCAGATGCCCAACCAACTGAGCCACCCAGGCACCCATGGCAGTAAAAGTTTTATATGTTGTACTTATCTATAAATTTCTAAGAGTAAAATTATTGGATAAATCTATTTTCATGAAGCAAAACTTGTTAGTTTTGATACTTAGTAGAAATTGTATCTCATCATTAATTTTTATTTTTATACAATTTCCTGGGAATCTTTATTTATTCTAATGTGAATTTAGAATTAGTTCTGCAAACTAAAAATTCACAATGATACATTATTGGAAAGCCACTAAAATTACAGATTAAAACAGGAAAAGAGAGTGCCTTTCCAATATTGAGTCATCTCAGGGACACCCTGTGAGTGTAATTCTTCAGGTCATCTTAATTATTCCTTAATTTTTCACATATATCTAAAGCATTTCTTGTTAAATATTTCCATTTTGAGGATTTTGTAAGCTGTATGTGTTCTTCTAGTACGTTTTCTAACTGAGCTAAAATTTTTAAATAAGAAAATCATTTGTGTATTAACTTTTAAAACACCCATTTACAGAATATGGTTCCATCTACCATGCTTATAACCATCTTTGTTTCCCTCCTGAGCACCCAGTGAACACCTCCCAGCCATAACACATGCATGTACACACACACACACACACACACACACACACACACACACACACAGAATTATGTACACACTCCAATGTGGAGTTAGGTGTATCTTTGTGATTAAATTATGACAAACAAATGTGAGCAGAAGATATATGATACATTTTCAGGCCTTACCCATGAAAACTGTGGGCATAGTCTACACATTGTCTCTCTGCCAACCAGATGTGAGAATCTAACAGAGTCCAAAAGGATAGGTTGGTCATTCAGTCATCATGCAGAAAGGAAAGGACTGATCAGTTGCCAAATGACAGCATTGAACATGGAAAAGAAATAACAGCCATGGGGCTTTTCTCACTGCATGTGTGCAACTGTTTCAGTATCCTTCAACTGCTATGAACTTTAAAAATGCATTTTTATAACTATCAACAGATATTAAAATTTACCAATGTATTTTTCACAAAAGATTCCAAATAACCAAAGAAATTTTGAAAAAGAAGAAAAAAACTGGTGGTGTCATAATCCCAGATTTCAAGATATACTGCAAAGTTGTAGTAATCAAAACAGTATGGTACTGGCACAAAAATAGACACATTGATCAATAGAACAGAATAGAGAGCCCAGAAAACAAAAACACAATATATGGTCAATTAATATTCAACAAAGGAAGCAAGAATATATAATGGGGATAAGACAGTCTCTTCAACAAATGATGCTGGGAAAACCGGACAACTACAAGCAAAAGAATGACACTGGCCCAGTTTCTTATACCATACACAAAAGTAAGTCAAAATGAATTAAAGATCTAAATGTGAGACCTGAAACTATAAAATTTTCAGAAGAGAGCATAGGCAGTAATTTCTCTGACATCGATCATAGCGACATTTTTCTAGATATGTCTTCTAAAGCAAGGGAAGCAAAAGCAAAAATAAACTATTGTGGCTATATCAAAATAAAAATCTTCTGCACAGCAAAGGAAACACTCAACAAAGCAAAAAGACAACTTACTGAATGGGAGAAGATATTTGCAAATGATATATCTGATAAAAGGTTAGTATATCCAAAATGTATGAAGAACTTACATAGCACATCAGAAAAACAAATAATCCAATTAAAAAATAGGCACAAGACATGAACAGACATTTCTACAAAGAAGACATACAGGTGGCCACACAAAAGGTGCTTGATATCACTTATCATAAGAGAAATACAAATTAAAACCTCAATGAAACATCTATCACCTTACACCTGTCAAAATAGCTAAAATCAAAAACACAAGCGTTGACAAGCATGTGGAGAAAAAGGAACACTCTCGCACTGTAGGTGGTAATGCAAACTGGTGCAGTCAATGTAGAAAATAGTATGGAAGTCCTTCAAAAAATTAAAAATAGAATTACCATATGATCCAGTAATTCTACTACTGGAAGAATATGAAAATACTAATTCAAAAAGGTACACACACCCCTATATTTATTACAGCATTATTTACAATAGTCAAATTATGGAAGTAATCCAAGTAGCCATTGATTGATAAATGGGTAAAGATGTGGTATATATATATACAATGGAATATTATTCAGCCATAAAAAAGAATGAAATCTTGCCATTTGCAACAACATGGATGGATCTAGAGGGTATAACACTAAGTGAAATAAGGCTGTCAGAAAGACAGGTACCATATGATTTCACACATATGTGGAATTTAAGAAACAAAACAAATGAACAGATAAAAAAAGAGACAAATCAAAAAATATACTCTTAGCTATAGAGAACAGACTAGTGCTTACCAGAGTGGAGTTAGGTGGGGGGATGGGTAAAATAGGTAAAGGGGATCAAGAATACCCTTATGATGAGCACTGAGTAATGTACAGAATTCTTGAATCATTACATTGTGCATCTGAAACTAATGTAACACTGTATGTTAATTATACTGAATTAAAATGAATAAAATAAAGAAAAAGCATGTTAAAAATTTACCAATGGATTTTTTAATACAGAAGAAATTGTTGATTTTTAAAATAAAATTATATAGTATCAGAGATATCCAAAATTAGATTTTTTATTTCATAAGACAAAAAAAAAGGTCGATAATATTATTAAGTTAGTCACTGTGAAGTTTATCTTTTAGAAATAATTCTGCCCTTTATTGAAATGTAAGAAATAAAAATCCTTTAACTTCAAAAACTACTCAATCTAGATTAAAATTTTAAAATAAATGCTTTTATACATTTCAAATTTCATTTCAATAATATATGCATTCTATCTTATTTCCTAGAAGGGATAGACACAGATATAGCAGCATGGAGATAGGCTAATAGGTAGATGATACATACATGATAGATGATGATGATGATAGATAGATGATAGATATATATAATTATAAGGAAAGATACAAATATATGGCAGATATTATATATATATTATATATAATAATATTTCATACAATTATATATAGATATAGATATAGATATAGATATAGATATAGATATAGATATAGATATAGATATAGATATAGATAGTTTTAACTTTTTCTAGATGTTATAAACATTAAGTATTTGGAAATTTTTTATGATTGCCCCAAGACTGTGTTTATCCAGAAAAAAAGATGCTATGCCAAATAAAGTGGTTTATTGAAGGATCCCTAAGGATATAGAAATAAGGGTATAAGCATATAGAAATAAGAGTATAAGGATATAGAAATAAGAAAACTTTATCAAGTCCAAGTTAAATCAGAGTTTCATACATTTCCTTCTCATAATGCATATTTCTCTTTTTCTCATTTTTCTTATGGTATTTATTCTTGCTTTATAATGTCTGAGGTGCTTTCATTATATTGCTTTTTTTAAGTCTTTTAGTAAACAAGCACCTGAGAGTACCTCATATTGCTTTTCTTTGTGTAATGGATGAGCTTAAATTAGCCTGGAGGTTATTGGATAATGGTGTTTGAAATACTCTGTAAAACTCATCAACTCAACATAGGTCAACTCTGTCAGTAACTCTTAAAATGCTTATTTCTCATTCCCATTGGTTTTCTAGTTCAATTCTCCTCTAACATTTACATTATTTTTAATTTAATATCTCTATTCTATTGAGAATAACTTACATCCTTCCACCACATTACTTCAATTTTTTTTTTGAATGGGCTTCTTAAATCTAGTTATTTACTATTTATTTTCTTTCCCTAATGTTACAGTGTTTAATGTCAAAAACTATTACTCTTTTAAATTTATCACCATCCCAGAATAGTTTCATATAGATTATATCTTTCTTTACTTAGCCTTTCCTTTGAACACATTCTTTTCAATTTTAATAACATGTTAATTATTAAAATGTGTTACACTTCTTTGGCTCCTACCATTCATTCCTTTTCTTGCTAACAATTAAAAGACACTATTAATTTTTATATATTCAACAATAACTTTTTTTAACATTTACAAAACACTGAAAACAAGTCATATAGTCAATGTAGACAATGTCAAATAACGTTTTATTTTCTTTTTTTATGCTAAATTTATACTTCTTTGTTTTTCAAGTGATTTAAAGATAGTTCCAAGTGGGCCATAAATATGTGGAATATTTTATTTATGCACTACTTTTAAGTCCTTTTTTGGAGTGAATGTAGGTGTTTCATATTAGTGTGTGTGAAAGAGACAGAGAGAGAGAGACAGACAGACAGAGAGGGAATCTCTGTATGTGTCTCAGCCTGTGCTAATAGTTTTTTCTTTAGTTGTTTTCTAGTTTTATCATGTTATAATCACAGAATAGTCACTGTAGTGTCTATAATTTATTAGAATTGCAGAGGTTTTCTAACCTAAGGTAATTTTTTAAATGTCACTCCTACATGTGTTCCAAGAAAAAATAAAAACAAGTTGCAGATATTATTGAAATATATTGGAATACAACTGAGCACAGCAAAAGAAAATTCTTACTTTTAAGTATTTACATTTCTAAAAAGGAAAAATAGCATAAAGTAATTACTCAATCTGAATAATTATAAAAATAAAAAAATGAACATAAGAGTATTTAATGAAAGGAATTAATGAAGAAAAATATAAAATTTCATAAATTGGAAGACACAAAAAATTATAAAAATAATCCATAAAACCAAGTGTTAGTTGTTTATAGCAAAAGCAGATCTCAGAACAGATAAGCTACTATGTCACTTAATCAAGAGAAAAAGACAAAAAGCACAAATATGCAAAATAATTAGGAGCACACATTTTAATTTATATGAGGAAAAAAGCAATCTTAAACTTCTCCATTCCTGAATTCAGAATGAAGATGAGATGGCAATCTACTGAAAAGAAACTTATTATATTCAGCAACTCCCAGAACTTCAAATAACCATAGTCTATCTTAAAAACTGAGCATGTCATATAACTCAAACATTTTCTGCATTGTTTATTTGTATTCAGGGTCCAAGGCAAATCATAAAATTGAGATCAGAGAGACAGCATTGGGAATTATAACAAAGTATGGATAACAGAATGCTAAACTAAAAAGCATTGATTTTCCAGAATGTTTCAGAGTCATGAGACTCAACCAAGCCATATCAAGGAAACAACGAAATGAATCATGGGCAGCATCAACCTTCTCACACTGATTTGCCTTTAATTAGAAAGGCTTTGTTCTGGAAGCTCTTTGGTGTCCTGAACTTGTCATTCCCAGAATACTTAGTTTCATGAATAAATAGAATACATCACTTTAAGACTGAGGACAGGGTTTAAACTGACCTTAACATGTTCTCCATCCACCTCCTAGTTCAGGAGTGAACAATCAGGGTTCTGTTGGTGCTTCTGTGAATAACATTACTGTAAATACTGTGACACAAGATCTCCAAAACCAATTGTTCAAGCCATCTTATAGTCCAAATCATCTAAACAAACCTAATTTATCACTAAGCTGCCCATTTCTCTTCACTGTCAGTGGAGAGATTCAGAATTCTGAGTCCCTCCCATGAGGCTAAAACTGTGTCTGCAAACACCTGCAACTAAAAATAATAAAAACAAAGGTAACAAGAAAACACTGAGAAATGATTGATAAATATCTAAGGGAAGGTCTAGAGTAGTAGTACATGGAGAGCACTGTGGCAATGCAGCCGAAACCAGAACCTGACCTTCTGCCCTATTTCTCTCATTGTCACCATGGAGTGTTATCATTAGATTTGGTAGGCAGAGGAAAGAGACATAGATTAGAGATTCATTTCAAATTCCACCCTCTAGTCCTCACAGAACTACACACATGCACACACAAACACAAACAAAATAAATGCATACATGTCACTCCTTGTTGAATTATCAGGTCTAAAAGATGGCAATCATGAAAAACAATTTATAAGGAAATATAAATCATGTATGTCACACATAAACAGACATATTTTAATTTTTTATATTATTTTTAAAATGCTTATTTATTTTTCAGAGGAGAGGAAGAGAGGGAGGGAGGAGCAGAGAGAGAAAGAGAGAATCTCAAGCAGGCTCCACATTGTCAGCAAAGACTAATGCGGGGCTCGAATTCAAGAACTGTGAGATCATGACCTCAGCTGAAATCCAGAGTTGGAGTCTTAACCAACTGAACCACCCAGGTGCCTCTTTTAATTTTATTTTTATTTTTTATTTTATTGATGGCACAGAACTAGAAAATTAGATAGAGTAATTATTTGAAAAAAATTGTAAAGTTGGTCTATTTTAATAACACTCAAAGAAAATAATGTTATTTAGAGACTGTTTATTCTCAGAACTAAACATCTCATTACTGAGATATACATTGATTCTTTGAGGAAAAAATAGAAAAACTACAAATTATGTCTACTTAAGAGTCTATTTATAGAAGATCTTAAAACTGGGGTGAGTTACTGGTATAATTTATTTTCAAACTACTGATTCAACCACATTTAATTTGAGCTAAACTCTATATCAAAGTTGAGATAAGAATTTGTGTTGCAACTTCTAAGTATAATTATTTACTTTTAATTTTTAATCTACTATGTTTTTAGTTTTGTCTAAAAACAATTAGCCCTTAAAAATAGCCTCTAATATATTCAAGTCTGCAAATGTTAGTTGGAGGATATTATTAAGTCTCAGTTTTTGAATAATATATGGAACACTATGTTTTTACAGAATTAATAATAGAAAAATGAATTTTGGATAGCTTTCCTCTGTATCTCACTAATCATTGTAACAATTGCAGTTAATTGTTGCTGTCCATCTCTCATTTTCACTTCCCTTTATATGGTGATTATAGAAGTAGAGTCTGAGTTAATTCCCTCAACCTATAAATGAAACCTGTCACTCATGCTCACATTTTATTGGTCAAAGGAAATCATATGGTCACATCTAATATCAAGAGAGCAGGGTGATATAATTCTAACCCAAGTAGCAAAGTAGAGAAAAACCAGACATTGATAAACTGTGGTAACGTCCACTATTGTTCTCCCTTCTGGTGATCCAATATGACTTCACTTTCCTACCCTTACACATTATTCATTGTACACCTATGCAAAGAATATAATCCTAAAACTATTCCAATAATGCAATTATGTGCAGTGTACAGAACCCCTTGGTGAAGGATGATAGTCTCCACCTCAGCCAAATGTGTCAATTTTTGATTAATCGTCTTATGAACTATAAAGACAAGTTATCAGGGCGCCTGTGTAGCTCAATGGTTGAGCATCTGATTTCAGTGCAAGTCATGATCTTGCACTTCATGAGCTCAAGCCCCACCTTGGGCTCTGTGCTGACAGCTCAGAGCCTGGAGCCTGCTTCAGATTCTGTGTCTCCCTCTCTCTGCCCCTCCCCTGCTCTCTCTCTCTCTCTATCTCTCTCAAAAATGAATAAACATTTAAAAAAATTTATAAAGACAAGTTATCTTATCTATGCACAGTCAATAATCAATTGTTCAATGCAGTCATGTTAATCACAATAAACATTCCCACTCAGATAAGGAGAGATAGGTGACACATGTCAGGAAATGACTGTGTTGGGTAATTTTTATGCGGCAACTTGACAGGACCATGGGGTACCCAGAAATTTGGTCAAACATCATCTTGGGGCACCTGGGTGGCTCAGTTGGTTAAGCATCTGACTTCAGCTCAGGTCATGATCTGCATGGGGCTCTGTGCTGAGAGCTCAGAGCCTGGAACCTGCCTCAGATTCTGTGTCTCCCTCTCTCTCTGCCCTTCCCCCACTTGCTCTCTCTGTCTCTCTCTTTCTCTCAAAAATAAACATGAAAATTTTTTTAAAAAAAGAAAAAAACATCATCTTAAGTGTGCTGTATGGAAGTTTCTAGATGAGATTAACATTTGAATATGTGGACTAAGTAAAAGCCAATTGCCCTCCATAATGTGGGCAGGCCCCAATTAGTTGAAAGCCTGAAGAGATTAAAAGGCTGAACATCCAGCATGTGAGGAGAAATTTCTGCCAGCCTGACTGTCTTGAGCTGGGACATAGATTTTATTCCTGCCTTTGTAAAACATTGGCTTTTCCTGGGTATTGAGCCTGTAGGCCTTCAGAACAGAACTATACCACTGTCACTCCTGGGTTTCCAGCTTATTAACTTTAGATCATGAGACTTCTCAGCCTCCATAATCATGTTAGCACATTCCTATTTCTATTTAAAGATGAGTTTTCAGAGAAACCCAAAGACAATAGGGAAGACCAAAAAAAAAAAAAAAAAGACACTGGAAAAATATGAAACCTCTGGCAACTACAGGTACAGTTACCTTTAAACACAGTACAATCCCCAGAAATATTAACATAAAATTTCATACTGAAGTCCTTTTATCTTAGTTCTAAGTATCAAATGTATCATATCCGGCTTTCAACAAAAAATTGTGAGGCATGAATAAAGCAAGAGAAATCACAATCTAAAGAGACAAAATAAGTATTAGAACCGAATTGAGATATGATACATGCTTTATAACTGTCAGACAAAATTTAAAATAACTATGATTAATATGTTATTGATGCTAACAGAAAAAAGTATAAACATAAAAGATCACATAAATTACCCAAAGTAGAGAGAGATGAAAGTTCTAAGGATGTATAAAAATGGTAGAAATGTAAAATATTGTAACAGAATTAAATAATTCCTTTGATGAACTCAACAATAGACTGGACATGGCTAAGAAAAGAATCAATGGACTTGAAGATATGTCAATATAAACTTCCCAAATTAAAATGCAATAAGGAAAAAAAGAGTGAAGAAGAAGGCAATTACAAAAAACGTAACACTATAGCAATACCAGAAGGAGAAGAAAAAGAAAATATTACAGAGAAATTTTTAAAGTAATAATAACCAAGAATTTTCCCAAACTAATGACAGACACCAAACCAAAGATTCTGGAAGCCCAGAGAACACCAAGTAGAATAAATTTGGGGAAAATATATACATACAGATAAGCCTATTATGTTCAAACTGCAGAAAAGCAAACACAAGGAAAAAACTTTGAGAGAAGCCAGAGGAGAAAACACCTTACTTACAAAAGAACAAGAATAAAAACTAGATCATACTTGTCTTTGGAAACCATGCAAGAACGAAGAAAGTGAAGGGAAATACTTCAAGTGTTGAAAGAAAAAAAAAATCAACCTAGAATTCTGATCAAATTAAATTCTCTTTGAAAGTGAAGGAGAAATAGTTTTTCAAACAAACAAAAAACTAAAGGTATTTGTTACTGGTAGATCTTCATTGTAAAACACATTAAAGGAGGTTTTTCAGAGAGAAATAATATTGTGACAATACCAAATCTTGCAACTTGATCCTTAGATTCAATACATCTGCAATAAAAATTCAAACATATTACTTTGTGGAAATCAACAAAATGATTCTGAAGTTTATATAGAAAGGCAAAAGATCCACAATGTCCAACACAATGTTGAAGAAAAAGAATAGTCAGAAGACAGTCACTACACAACTTTAAGACTTAGTATACAGCTACAATAATCAAAGCACTACAGTAATGGTAAAAGAGTAAACAAATACATCAATGGGATAGAGTAGATAACCCAGAAAGTTACCTACACAAAAATAGTCAAGTGATCTTTGAAAAAGGAACAAAGGCAATAGCAATAGAAAAGGGATAGTTTTTTCAACAAATGGTGCTATAACGGGATATTCACGTGCAACAGATGAATCTAGACAATGACCTTACACCTTTCACAAAATTTGACTCAAAATGGGTCACAGACCTCTGTGTAAAGCAAAAAACTATAAAAGATCCAGAAGGTAACATAAGAGAAAATCAATGTGACTGTGGGTTTGGCAAAAAGATTTTATATACAACAGCAAAAGCATGATCCATGAAAGAAATTATATATTGGATTTCATTAAAATTTAAACATCTTTCTGGGTTACCTGGGTGGCTCAGTTGGTTAAGCATCCAACTTCGTCTCAGGTCATGATCTCACGGTTCGTGGGTTTGACTCCTGCGTTAGACTCTGTGCTGACAGCTCAGAGCCTGGAGTCTGCTTTGGATTCTGTCTCCCTTTCTCTCTGCCCCTCCCTCACTTGCACTCTGTCTCTCTCTCTATCTCAAAAATAAATAAACATTAAAAATTAATAAAAAATTAAACATCTCTCTGCAAAGAGACACTTTTGAGAAAAGGGGAAAAAAAACCCTACAGATTGAGAGGAAATATTAACAAAACAAATATCTGGTAAAGGACATTTTTCAAGAATACAAAGACTACTCAAAATTCAACAATTAAAAATGTAATCCAATTAAAAAGTGGGAAAAATTTAAAACAGACACCTCACCTGAAGAGATACATATGGCAAATAAGCATATGAAAAGAAGCTCTACATCATATGTCATTAAGGAGTTCTGAATTCAAACAAAACTGAGATACCACTGCACATTTATTAGAATGGCTGAAGTCCAAAATGTTCACAACACCAAATGCTGCTGAGGTTGTAGAGCAAAAAGAACTCTCCTGCCTAGCTGGTGGAAATGAAAAATGGTATAGCCACCTTGAAAGACACTTTGGCAATTTCTTAAAGATACCAAATGTAATCTTGCCATGTGATCCTGTAAGCATGCTCCTTGCTATTTACCCAAAATGAGTTGAAAACATCTCCAGACAAAAACCTATATACAGTTATTTGTAGCAGGTTTATTCATAATTGCCAAAACATGGAAGCAACCAAAATGTTCTTCAATAGATGAAGAGATAAACAGACTGTTATAACCTATTCAATAGAATAATAAGAAATAAGTTATCAAGCCACAAGACATGGGGAAGCCTTAAATGTATATTGCTAAGTAAAAGAAGTCACTCTGAAGAGACTACATACTGTATATTCCAACTATGTGAGAATCTGGAAAAGACAAAATTATGGAGAAAGTAAATTGATCAGTAATTTACAGACATTGGGGTAGGTGGGAGAGAAAAAAAATGGAATTACATAAAATGCTTAATCAAAATCAGAAAAGGCAGAAAAAGACGAAAAGGAATAAAAGAAACAAAGAAGAACTGTGATGAATAGAAAAGTTACAAATATTGTAGATATTAATACAACTCTATCCATAATCACCTTAAATGCTAATGGTCTAAATACGCCAGTAAAAAGACAGAAATTGTCAGGGTGACAATAGACCTAAAGACCCAGACAAAAAGACATAACTATGTGTTATCTGTAGAAACCTACTTTATTATCATGTTTATTTTTGGAGAAAGAGACAGAGAGTGTGTGTACATGGGGGGAGGAAATAGAGGGCAGAGAGAGGGAAAGGTCAGAGAGAAAAGGGTAGGGGCAGGGGGGAAAAGAGGATCCAAGGTGGGCTTTGTGTGACAGCAGAGAGACCAGCATGGGGCGTGAACTCACAAACCATAAGATCATGATCTGAGCTGAAGTCGCACACTTAACCAACTGAGCCACCCAGGCACCCCTATAGAAATGTACTTTAAATATAAGGACTCTGATAAATTAAAAGTAAAGGGATAGGGAAAGAGATATCATGCTAATAATAATCAAAAGAAAGCTGAAATAGCTCTTTTTATTTTAGGCAAAATAGACTTCAGAACAAGGAACAGTATCAGGAATAGAGGCATTTCATAATGATAAAGAGGTCAATTCTCCATAAAGACATAACAATCCTTAATGTGTGTGTATCTAACAACAGAGTGTCCAAGTACATGAAACAAAAACCAATAGAATTGCAAGGAGAAATAGACAATTCACCACTATATTTGGACCTCAACAACCCTCTTTCAATAATTGATAAATCAAGCAAGCAGAAAATCAGTAGGGATACAGATGACCTGAATAAAACTATAAATCAACTTGATCTCATTCATATTTATAGAATACTCTATTAAACAATACACATCTTTCTCAAACTCACATGGAGCATTTACCAAAATATGTCATATTATAGGCAACAAAATACTCCTTTAGCAGTTTAAAAGATAACAATTGTGCAAAGTATATTCTCAGACCACAATGAAAATGAATTAGAAGTCAAGAACTATCAATAACAGAAAGAAATAAGGAAAAGTCCCCAAATATTTGAACATTAAAGGACACATTTATAAACTACACATTGATCAGTGAAGAAGTGTCATAAATTTAATTTTTTAGCTAAATTTAAATGAAAATATAATTTATAAAAATTGGTGGAAAGCATTGTAAGCAGTGTTCAGAAGGAAATGTACAGAATTAAGTTCATTAGAAAAGAAGATCTAAAATCTGTAATCTTAAGTTTCTACTTAAAGACTTAAAGAAAAAAGAGCAATTTAAGCCTACAGCAAACAAATATAAGGAAATAATATAAGTTTAACCAGTAATCAATAAAATTAAAAACATAAGAACAATATACATAATAAAAAATACCAATGTTTGTTCTTTGATAATATGAATTAAATTGATAAACCTCTAGCCAGACTAGCCAAAAAAAAAAAAAAAAAAAAGAAAGGATACAATTACCAAGATCAAAATAAGTGAAAGAGGAGCTATCACTAATGATCTCCTGGACCTAAAAGGGTAAGACAGGGACATTATGGCTGATTCTAAGACTGGGAAAAAAATATGCAAGATGAACCTGGAACATCTTGTAGTGTTGGAAATAAAGAAATATTAAAAAAAAATTGATGGGGGGATATGTCACAGGGACACAGGAACAAATTTAAAACTCTTCCAATGGCCAAAATGAGAACAATTTGAGCAAGAAAATAAAAAATTATTGGTTTATAATTCCAAGTATATACTAAATATCCATGGTTCCATAATGATATGCATAAATACTAAATTAATAAACAGATGGGGGATAAGAGATAAATCTTCTATGTAAAAGAATTTTAAATAATTTATGCAGGTACTCCCTCTTCAAGGAGGCTGAGCATAACTTCCCACTCAAAGCATGAGCTGTGAATAGTGACTTCTTTCCCATGACCACAGTATGAAAAGTGAGTGGAAAAATGTATAACTCAACACTAACTCAACCACGTAATGAAGATCGACATCAACAGTAATTATTCCTTTTGATAATATGTACTCTTGATATCATATGATGAAAACAGTGTTTCACTTCTATGGTATTCTTCTCCAAAACCTAAAATCCTGATCTAATCTGAAAAACATCAGATAAATCCTAATAAAGGAAACCTATGGAAACTGCCAACACCATCAAAAACAAAGAATGTCTTGTCTCTCTGAAATTATTGTTGTACTATATGCTAACTAATTTGGATGTAAATTTAGAAAAATAAAAAATAAAATTAAAAAAAAAGAATGAGAAAATGTCATAAAGAAGAGAATCCTAAGGAGACATGACAATTGAATGTAAGGTGAAATCCTTGATGGAATCCTGGAACAGATAAAGGACATTAGGTAAAAACTAAGGACATGTGAATTAAGTATGGACTTTAGTTAATACTAATGTATCAATATTGGTTCACTAACTATAACTAATGCACCATACTAATGTAAAGAATGTTAATAATCAGGAAACAGTATGAGTATACAGGATTTCTGTACTGTTTTCAATTTTTCTTTAAATCTAAAACTGTTCCAAAACAAAATATCTATTTGAAATGAAAAACAAAACAAAAAATCAGTGTATAGGGGCACAGACTGGAATGCAAAGAAATACAAAAAATGAGAAATTTATCTTAAAAATAACTCCAGATGTGACTATTTCCACATGTAGATCAATGTTTGCATATGACAAACGTTGTCTTTCCAACTCTTCAGGTCTTCATATTTTGCTTCTCCAGAAAGAAAAATATATATTCTTAAATCACAGTCAATTCCTGAGCTGACCTCCTGCTCATAATACTAGGGTAAAGACAACCAACAGTTATCAATCTGCCCTGTTAACTTCATCTTTTCTGATCTCTTCCCCTATAGCAGGTTTGGTTCTCAACCAAGGGCAATTTTGCTCTCTGGAGTGTATTTAACAATGCCTGGAGACATTTTGGCTTTCACATCTGGAAGAGTGCTACTAGCATCTAGTGGGTAGAGGCCAGGTTTTCTGCTAAACATCCTGTGATGCAAATGACAACCCCTGACAAAAGAGAATTATATATCCCCAAAATGTCAACAGTACTGAGAGAGAGAAACCCTGCCCCTGATTTACAAGTCTGCCTCCCAAGTTACTTCAGATCAAAGTTTTACCAAATATTTGCCATTATATATCATAGATCATCAATTTTCCAGCCTTCATTTCACTAAATAAACAAATGTCACATTTTAGGGTTTTGTTAGTGCAGCACTCTTACTTTGGGACCAAATTCAGCATCAGTCTGGATGTACTAGATTATGATGAAAGAGTAAAGACCCATAAAATTATTTTTCTAAAGTTTTATTTTTTATCATATCACACGTCCATTTGTATGGGTTAGAGACTCTTCACTACTAGGGCAAAGTTAATAAAGTTCTGTTGTGAAGGACTCCACTACTTACAGTAGCAGGAAGAACAAGGAAAGCAGAAAATCACCATCTATAAAATACTGCAGCTCAAATTCACCTTCCCTCACAGGTTTTTGGTAAGAACTAGCCCTGTGGTACCCACACAACTGTTAGAGAGGCCACTGTACTGTGTGTCTGGAAGTAGATAATAATCAAATAGGATTAAACATACACCATTTTACATGGTTTTTATCAGGATCAACTAAATATTCTGTTATGTTTTATGAATGTAATATGTTTATATGCTTTTAAATAATGCCATAAACTTTTCAGATCATTACTTTTGTGTCATGATATGTGGTGAAATAGACTAGCACCACCTCAAGAGCTACTCCCCAGTTTGCAGTGTTTATAATGCTTCCACTTTTTGTTGGCTTACATGATGCTTGGCTCTGTCACATCAGCCAGGTTATCCTGCAGTGACAATATCCTAATGTCAGTAAGTAAGTGCAACAAAAGTGTATTTCTTCTCCTACTACATTATCAACATTTTTAGGCCATGAGCTATGCTCTACATCTCTGTCCCTCCAGGACTCAGGCTGACTGAGTAAAATCCATCCAGAATATCTGAAATATTGCTGGTTGCCATTTAAATGAGAGAGAGAGAGACAGGGAGAGAAAGAAAGTGTGTGACAGAACTCTGGAGGACAAATAAAATCTCAAAACAAGAAATAATGCACATCATTTCTGTTCACAACTAATTGGCCAGATCTAATCATTTGATTCTATGCAAACAAAGGAGACTGAAAAACACAGTATTACCATGCCACCTAGAGAAGGAAAGCTATAAATATTTGGTGAACAGAAATCATAACTACCAAAATACTGAGACTTTGATGATCACCAACATTTTTTCTAGCATACTCTTCAATTCGACATGGAAATAAATATTTGAAATCACTGATAGAATTTAAGGTAAACAAGAGGAAAGTAGGGTATATTTGTTATCTATGGTTGCATAATAAATCAACCCAGAAGTTACCAGCTTAAAACAACAAAAATATAGTATCTCATTCTAAGCATCAAGAATATGGGCATGACTTAACTGTGTGTTTCTGAAGCAGAGTCTTCAATGAAGTTGTATCCAAGCTGTCAGATGAACATACAATTAGGGCTGGAAAATATAATTAGAGCTGGAGGATCTAATCCAAGCACACTCATGTAGCTGATGACAGGAGACTCATCTCTCCCATAGGCTTTGCATAAGGCTGCTCTCCCTAGGGCTGATCATGACTCAGCTTCTCCCAGAAATAGTGACACCAAAGAAAGAGAACAAAAGTGTACCAAAGATGGAATCTATACTATCTTGCATACATATGTCTTAGAAATGACATTATCATCACTTTTTTATAATTCTATTGATTACACAGACCAACCATTGTAAAGTGTGGGTGAGAGAGGAAGATTATAAAGGCGTGAATTCCAGAAGGGGGAAATCATGAGGGAGCCATCTCAAAGGCTTTCTTCTATGGTCTATCCTCTGGTTTTCAACAATTCACATTCCTTCCATATGCAAAATACATAAACACCTTCTCAAGACTCCTAAATATCTCAACCCAAGACCCATAAAAATCAGCTCATGGTCTAGAATCTCATCTTCCAAATCCTGTCTAAGTGTGAAGAGAAAGCTATCTGTTTCACACATTTAATGTACCATGTTGAGACAGGCAGAGAATAAATACTATGTACATTCCTTCTCAAAGAAGGAAAATAATTGGCACACAATGGTTATTAGCACAGACCGATACTGAAATTCATCCAAGCAAATACTGTAAGTTACTTGATTAAAACTCAGTCCTACTCCTCTCTGGAAATGAATTTTCACATCTCCTGGCTCTGCCCACAAGGTTCTTGCTTCCACATTCCAATCACCCTTTCCATTACATAAAAGATAGCATGTGTTTTCATCTGAGTTTTTATCAACCTGCTTCTTGTTTATAAAGGTTCAGGGGTCCAAAAGTCTCTTTTCATTTTACATTTCCCTTTCAATCCAAGCTACCAGTGTTTCAATCCTTTGAAGCCAAGCTAGCAGTATTTCTGCTAATACAATTCATTAAAAATATCATTGATCTCCTGTGAATGTTACTGTAATTAACTCCACTAGACAAAAGCCAAGCACACAAATCTATTTTTGATAAGCCCCTCTCTTCTTTGGGCTTTTGTTGAGATGACTAAGGAACAACAACCTTGAGCTTAAGAAGCACCATTTTGTGATTGAGAGAATCCTAGGAATACCCTTAATCATTTATAGTGTCTTTTGTGTAAGCTAGATCTCAAAAAATGATTTTACAATCATACCTTAAACTTTGTCTTTAGACTATGCTTTCCTAAGAGTTCCCTGGATCTGCTCTTTACTTGGAAACCATTCCTTAATTTCAGCTTTCTTTGCCATCCGAAAAAGCTATAATCTTCAAAATCAGCAAGTCCCAGCTTTTTTAAATTTAATGGATCCTCCCATTAGCTTATCTTTCTCCTTTTGCATTTACTATAATCATCAAGAAAAAAAGCAGGGGATACTTTCAACCTTGTAGTTATAAATTTCCTTAGCTATATCGCCCAGTTAATTTGGGCACATTGTCTAATTTGCACATTACTACAGGCAACAAAGTTGATAAACTTTCTGCCACTACATAACAAGGATCCTCTTTCTCGCTATTTCCAGTCATATTTTTCTCACTTTAAGATCTCACCAGCAGGCTCCCCAGAATTCAAAGTTGTATAAACAACATATCCAAGGCAAAGTCCAAAATTCCATAAATAGTGTGTTCAAAACATTTAATCATTTAACTTACAGTATTCTCAAAATCCGTATAGCTTTTCCCAATTCCACTCACTGCCTGATTCCAAATCACTCCCACATATTAGGTTTTTGTTAAATTAATACTCAAAATTACCTTCAGACTTAGTAGATTAAAATACCAAATACATATTGCCTTATATGGTGCCTGAGATGCAGAATTGAGAGCATGCTCCCTGGGTTACTCTGGCTCAGGGTCTCTTACAAGGTTGTAGTCAAGCTGTTAGCTATGGAATTGCTCTCTAAAAACATGAGCAGTCTTAAAGGATCCATTCCAAGTTCACTCACGTTTTTGTTGGCAAGGAGCTGCAGTTCTTCACTGTATGGGTCATTCCATAAGGCTGTCCATGAACTGGCTTCCTCCTGAACAACTGTAAAAAGAGAGAGAAAGAATAAAGTAACAATATTTTTATAATCTAATCTTAAAGTGACATACCACTACCTTTTTGTATTCTGTTGGCCACACAACAGAACTCGGATACAATTGGGCAGGGACTACCACAAGTAAATGTAATGACACAAGTTGGAATCATTGGGGGCCATCTTTGGAGGCTACCTCAGCAAGATATGTGAGTTCCCATGAATACAGAATAGATTTTGTTGTAAGAAGAAATAGTAAACTTTTATTATTTTTTTCTTTCAATATAAAGCAGAGTCATTAGTTGAGAATGAATAAAGCAAGATAGTCACTAGGGTTATGGAAAGGCATGAATGCATGTGAGAGACTCTTGGAAAATGGGAACAAAATAAAGTAAGAATATCTACTAGGATGGCCTCTACCACTTATTTCTTAGCAATAAATTTAAAGTCCTACCAGTAAGCATAATGTGTTTTTCTATAATCATATTCTGTTGCATGTTGGTAGTCTCAGGGTAAATGAACTGTTGAGTTTAAACAAAATGGGATTTTGCAACAAAAGTGCAATGAACAAAAAGGAATTTTTTTTAACTTGCAGGAAGCCAAAAGTGTTTGACAGGACACTATTAAATACCATCAAAGGATATTTGTGATGTGTATGTATTAGGGAGTAGCAAAAAGTGAGCTACTTGAAAGAAAAAATTTGTCGTCTTCAGAAATGTATTAAAACTTTTTCAAATAAATAATTGCTGATATGTGAGTTATTAAGATGTATTTATTAATATTCTCTGAGGAATTGTTTTGAGAAATTGTTTTCTTAATTAAGAAAAAATAAATAAGTTTAAATAAAAATTTATTTTAAAAGATATGACAAAAAAGGGATGAGGTTCCAAAATGATTGTCACACAAAATTGGTTAATGTATACTTTATGCTTTACACTAAGCACAACTGTCTTTATATTCTACTGTCATAGAACTGATGGATCAGAAACAATACAGACTTCATTATTTCCTTTTAATCTACTGTTTATAAATATACCACAAATTCAAAAGGTTTACCTTACTTAATTTCCCTTAAGTCTATTTTTGACATTGACAAATGCATGTGTATTGAGAATAAAATATTATTACTAAAGTTATCAATTTTTGTGTAATGAAATTATATCCCATCACTTAGTAAATTAAGTAGTCTAACCAAGCTTGAGAAGATCTCAGAGAAAAAAATAGCTTTTTATATTACCATATTTCATGTATGAATGAGGAAGAGACTATCACTTATCTTCATACTAAAGGAAATTATCTTTTCTTGATTGACTTCATGCAGGATAAATAATTTTAACAAATACCTTAAATTTTAAAAGTGATTTGGTAGAAAAAGAATCATATTTAATCATACATTTTTAGAGATGATTTTTTATAAGCAATTCAGGTCAGAATAGCATATTTTTAATCTCTCATTTGTTAAATATTTCAGCAGCAAAAGAAATATACTACTTGATAGCTATTTGGATGAAAAACTGAGTGCTAAATACTAGGTCGTTCTCTTTTCTTCTAAAAAACCAACATTTTTTAAATTACAGCAACTTACAGTAATGAAGAAAGAAGTTATATTAGTAAAATTATCTATTTTTAATATTCTATTTTCTGCTTTATAAATCTTTTCTATTTCAAAAATAAGAGAAATATAATGATTCTTTTAGATTCTTCTATTTATGAAATAAATTGAATGTAGAGCATATTAGTTATATAACTGTTACAACTGGAGGGAGGATTCTAGTGAAGCCAGATCTTTATTCAGATATATTTTTGTGTGGATATTGGAGAACTTATGATCAACTGATCCATTTCCTGATTTTCTACTTCTTTAATGTCAGCATTTAATATTATAAATTTTTCTTTAAATATCTCTTTCTGTTTATCACAAGAAGTATTTTTATTATCATTCAGTACTAAATATTTATAATTTTCATCATGATTAATTTTTTGGCACATGTGTTATAAAGTGTGGATTTACCTTTCCAAACCTAAGGGGATTTTCTGTTCTATTTTTATTATTTAATTGTAGCTTAATTGCATTGTGGCCAGAAAATTAGTCTCAAATTTTTGATAATTTTTTAGGTCATACATAGTCAATTTTTAAATGGTACATGTTTGTTTGGAAAGAATATGTACTCTCCAGTTCTGGGATAAGGTGATAGGGATAGACAGATGCTATATATATAGATACACAGAGATACACAGAGATCCATAGATGGTTGGTCGATGTAGATATGGATGCAGATACAATTATAGAGAAATAGAAATAAATATGTGCATAATACGCATACACTGGATAATTTCAAAGCATTCTTAATATTTTCTTATTGATTTTGAGACTGAATGTGTTAATATATCTCTTCTCAGAAGTCAATTTCTTCTTATATTATAAAGTACACACAATTTTATGATTTTTATGTATTCCTAGAAAGTTGGATCTTTCAAAAACATTGGATTTTTTAAAAAATTTGTAGCAGTATGTATTTTTTTTCAAAAAGTCTATAAGTGTACAAGCTTCATTTTGGTTAGTTTTTTCCTTGTATTTTTTTCTCATGCCTCCATTTTCAACTTTCCTCTGTCCATATTACACTCCAGGCATGATTTTGTTAAATTGAGCAAAATCACATCTTTTTCCTCATCCAACTTGGCAATTTTTATCATATATTTGAAGGGTTAGTCCATTTACATTAAGTGTTGATAGCTACATTTGAGTTCATTTCTAACTATGTATTTTATGTTTTTTATTTAATCTTTGTACATTGTTTGTGGTTCTTTGTCCAGTCTACTTTGTACATATTTTTCTCCTCTCCTGACTTTTTTTGCATTACAGAATTCTTTTTTTCTCTGAATCCATGTTCTCCTTCCTTGCTTTAGGTGAGATTCTCTTACATAACCTCTTATTCTCATCCTTGCCCCTTAGAGAATGGCTCATTAAAATCAAGGCTTTGTTTCCTGATTCCTGAGCAAGTGGCTCATTAAAACCAAGGGGCTATGACCATCAAAAATAAACACGAAGAGTATTGATACCAAGTCTAGAGAATTTTTTATTTAGGATCATCCGATTATCTTGTGTAGTTAATACCATTAAATTACCTGACTTGGGCAGCAAGAGGAAATACAACCCAGCCTCCACAAAATAAACATGTATCTCTGGAGAAAACATAATTCCTTATAATTCTACTCAAAGACCACATTTGTTTTTTGCAACTCATTCACCTAGATTATTTGCAGTGTGCATACAGTCTCCATAAGGGCTAGCTTATGTTTTGTGCTTCTGCTCCTGAATTAATGCTTCCTTGTTGAATTGTTTATTATCCTATCGAGAAAAGAGAAACCTCTCTAGATATTTCAAGCAAGAGAGATATATTGCAGGGAATTGGATATGGGACTAGAGCAGAAAAAGGGAAAAGAAGAAAAATGCTTGAGGAAATGGAGAGCAAAAAGGAAAAGAAAAAGAGATCTAGAAGCTGCTTCCTCCTTCAGCCTGGAAGTAATGAGCCTGACAGTGTCACTGAAATGCCAGAAGTGATGCCTCTGCTCCTGCTGCATTTAAAACTGGACTGCTGCCAATTCAGAAGCCCTCAGTCTCATTGATGCTATTGAATTACCCCTAATCCTGAGGGACCATGGATCTTATTTTCAGTCACCTGCTGCTGCTACTGCTGGCAATCACCGATAGAAGCAGAATATAAATAGCTTCTGCCTTCTTTCTGTCTTTCAATCTTTTATCTGTACTTTCTCATTGGCAAAAATCAACTGGAAGTCAGGTAATAAGCAGCTCTGGAAAGTATAATTTTCAGGGTTCTCACTCCAATGAAGAAGAGAGTGTAGATGTGCCAATGTGGAAAGGTGAGTCAACAAACACTAGATGTTACACTCTACCCCTTTCACAACTCAGCATCCACACATGTTTCTCTATTTTCTATAGACTGTGTTCCCACAAAACTCATACACTAAAACTTAATCTCAAATTTGTTAGTACTTGGAGGTGGGACCTTTGACAGGTGATTAGGTCATGAGGGTGGAACCCACATGAATGGAATGGTTTCTTATAAAAGAAACCTCAGAGAGCTCTCTGGCCCTTTCTACCATGTGAAGACACAGCAATAAGGGGGTCTCCACCAGACTCCAAAACTTCCTGTGCCTTGATTTTGGACTTCCCAGCCTCCAGACCTATAAGAAATAAATTTCTGTTGTTTATAGGCCACCTAATCTTGTGTATTCTATAATCACAGCTGAAATCAAATAAGACATCATTCATATTTAAGTTTCTATCTAACAACAGTAAGAATAGAATTATTTTTCTACCCAACAAGGTGCAACTATAGATCATACAAATGAAGATAAGTTCATCCTTTCCCCACAAAAAGGAAACAAATTCTCATTAGTTATTGTATTCAACTCTGGACGGTATTAATTCCTTTTTTGGCCCACTTGGATATTCTAGAATTTAAGATTGAATTTTAAATTTTTCTACCAACAATGTACTTTATATAAAATGTCAGCAAAATAGAAAAAGAATTAATATAGCCAAATATGCAAATAATAAGCAAATGCATAAATCCTTGTTTTATAATTTGTTGTGAGATCATACTTGATATTTATAATTTCCATGAGATGTTACAAGTTTGTTTGTTAACCTGAATAAGTATCTCATGTGATTAAGGATCTTTACTGATAGAGTGTCCCAATCCTCATTAAGTCAGTAATGGTCTTATCTTGTCTTATTCTTCTGTAACTTTTTAAAAAGTTACTTTAACTTTTTATTGAAGAAAAATATATACACATAAAAGTACTTACGTATGAAATGTTCAAGTCAAATTATTTTTCACAAGTTGAGCATACTTGTGTCATCAACACCTAGATAAAAATCAACACGAGCAGCGGTCTGAAAGTTCCACTCATGCTCCCTTCTATTCACTATCTCCCCACCATTTCTACACGCATCTTCTTGAATTCAAACACCACCGACTACTTTATCCTGCTTTAAAACTTTACATAAATGTAGCTGATTCAATATAGCTGTATTATTCAGGAGCCTCTAGAGAAACCAATAATAGATAGGTAGCTGATAGATAGGTAGATAATAGATGAGATAGATCAATAGATAGCAAGAAAGAAAGAAAGAATAGTGAATTGGCCCACATGATTATTGAGACTGAGAAATCCCACAATCTGCCATCTTCAAGCTGGAGACCCAGGAAAGCCAGTAGTGTAATTCAGTCTGAGAGCCATGGGAGCCAGTAACATAGCCAGTTTGGGTCTAAAAGCCTGACAGCCAGAAGCACTGAGAGCAAAAGATCAACATCCCACCTAAAGCAATCATGAAGGAAGGAGTCAATTCTTCCTTCCTCCACTTTTTGTTCTATTCCGGTTTTCAGTGGATTGGATGACACCCGCTCACATAGACACAGACGCACCTAGAAATAATGTTTAATCTGGGCATCCCCTGGCCAGACAAATTAACAAAAACTTAATCCTCACAGCATTCTTTTGTGCCTGCCATATTTTCCTCAACATTAGATTTCTAAGATTTATTGATATGATTCATGCAGTTCTCGATTATTTATTTTTTCCATTCTATTGTAATGCACATTTGGGTGGTTTCTAACTTTTAGCTATTAAAATAATGCTTATGTATACATTCTAGTATACTGCTTTTGATAAACATATGTATGCTTTTCAGTTGAGTATGTATAGGGAGGGGAATCGCTGGATCCTAGTAAATGTATTTAAGTTTTAGTGGATATTGGCAAACCATTTAATTTTCCACAAACTTTTACTAGTGAGCATGCAGTCACTAAGTGACACATGAGAGAAGCCTTCCCTGCTTGCCTTATGTAGCAGAAACCTAACTCTTCCTTCAGTACTTTTAGGAATCACTCCAGCTTATTCAATCACTCCCTGAGTGACTCCGAGATATACAATAGTTAAATATTCTAATGCCTCCTAGGTTTTTTACTTGTTTTGTCCTTGCCCATTTTATATGTCTTTAAATATCACATATCTGTTAACTCTTAGTTATTGGAAAATAACTAAGGATGTTAGTGGAGAAAAGTGCTCCAAAAGTGGCAAAAACTGCTGCTTCAGACCCCTAGAAATCTGATTCCTAGGAGAGAAGGGATCTTCCTACGACCCTATGAAAACAACTATATAAGAAATTAAGAGGAAATTTTACTTCTGGAATGGCAATGTGAAAGTCTCAATGGACACATTACCTTGCAAAATAAGCATAACTGATGGAAAATATTTTTTTAAGATGAAGTTTCTGGAAATTATCTTAAGGGCATACAACAAATAACAAATATTTATTTAAGAATACTTATTAGAATTCAGGGGCACTTGGGTGCACTTGAGTGGCTCAGTCAGTTAAGCGTCAGACTTCGGCTCAACTCATGATCTCACGGCTTGTGAGTTTGAGCACCACGTCGGGCTCTGTGCTGACAGCTCAGAGCCTGGAGCTGTCAGATTGTGTGTCTCCCTCTGTCTTCCCCTTCCCTGCTCATGCTCTGTCTCTCTCTGTCTCTCAAAAATAAATAAACATTAAAAATTTTTTAAAAAATAATTCAGGGGCACTTGGTTGGCTCAGTCAGTTAAGCAACCAACCGACTCCTGATTTCATCTCAGGTCATGATCTCACGGTTCGTGAGTTTGAGCCCCACATCAGGCTCCATGCTAACAGTGCAGAGCCTGCCTGGGATTCCCTCTCTCTCTCTGTTTCCCTCTCTCTCTCTCCCTCTCTCTCTCTGCCTCTCTCATTCTCTCTCTCTATCTCAGAAATAAATAAATAAAACTTTACAAAAAAGGAAAAGGATTTTTTTTTTTAGAATTAATTAAGAATAATGAAGTCTATGATATCTGAACCATGACCCACTTCCTCCATTCCCTCCCGGTTTGGCATGATGGAAGCTCCATTTACGGTGACTACAGGCAAGAATACAGGATACTTATCCCTCCAGTTCCCAGTTATGGACTACAGTATCTTTCTTAGAGGATCAAGCTGCCAGGATTTCTCCACTCTGTCACCTATTAGTTGCAGAAACTAAATCCCAAGTGAGCGTGGCCAAGATGTCAAAGGCTCTCTTCTTCTACCCAGTCCCCACTCATAGGATGGAGGATTAACCGTAGGTGTGACATGGTAGGAAAACTGGACCCCAATCTACCTTCACCCTCCTCACTCATAAGGTGGAGTTTCCATGCCGGGAGACACAAGCTGAAAAGAACAGAGGCTAACCCTTTGCCCAGCATTCTCCTCTAAAAACAGGGGCATAACCCAGAGAAAAGTAGGCCACTGTCCCACCCCCACAGCCAGAGCCGTGGCTCAGAGATCTGGCCACAGGACAGGCGGATATTAAGAAGAGGATGCTGTGAAGTTCTCCCCAAAGGAATTGACTTCATCTGAAACTGTGATGAATCTCAAAGGTAATGGTGCTATTTAAAAAATTAAAGTTTCTGGGGCACCTGGGTGGCTCAGTCAGCTAAGCGTCTGATTTCAGCTCAGGTCATGATCTGGCAGTCTGTGAGTTCAAACCCTGCATCCGGCTCTGTGCTGACAGCTCAGAGCCTGGAGCCTGCTTCAGATTCTGTGTCTCCCTCTTTCTCTGCTCCTCCCCTGCTCATTCTCTGTCTCAAAAATAAATAAAAACATTTTTAAAAAATTAAAAAATAAATAAATTAAATTAAATTAAAAATTAAAGTTTTGGTAGTAAGTTACTAAGAGGAGGCTAGTGACTTCACAAGAGTAACAAGTTAAACCCTAGTTTATCAGAGAAAACCAAGTATACAGACAAGAAGAGCTTTCCTGGGATCACAGCAAACCTCAAACACTGGCCTCCAAAACAACCTCTTATAGAGTGGACTGAATTTAATAATATCAGATTATGGAACAACTTACACTCCAGGGCATTATCAAAATCAACAGAGTAATTGGTGGATCCAACAGTAGGGGAAAATTAGGAAGGAAGAGAGTCAATGAAAGCCCCACCAAAAACAACCATCTCAGAGTAAATGTATGTATGGCCACAACTGTACCTCTGAGGAATAACATCATGGGCTCCACACTACAGCAGAAATAAATGTCACTAAAATCTTCTAGCCAATCACTAAAGAAATAAACAAGCAAACAACAAGCCGCAAAAAAGAGGGGAGGGGAATCGATATCCAGAGCTGCTCCAATATGTTATCTAAGATGTCCAGTTTTCGACAAAACAAATTACAACGCATACAAATAAATTGTAATGTGTGACTCAGAAAAGCACCAAAACAATCTTGAAAAACAAAGAATGAAGTTGACAATTCATACTTTCCATTTTCAAAACTTACTATAAAGTTACAGTAAGCAATACTGTGTGATACTGCATTAGAATAGACATACAGGCTGATGGAACTGAAATGAGAGACTAGGTATAAAAACTCTCATATTTATAGTCAACTGATTTCAAGAAGGATGCCAAGACCATTCAGTGGGTAAAGAACATGCTTTTCAACAAATGGATCCGTGACAATTGCCCATCCACTTGCAAAAGAATGAAGATGTTCCCCTATCTCATTCCATATACAAAAGTTAAAATGGATCAGAGACCTAAATGTAAGTGCTAAAAATACAAAACTCATAGAAGAAAACATAACAGTAAATTTCATGACTTTGAATCCAGTAATGATATGACAATCTTAGATATGACCCAAAAAAAGAAGTTACCACAACATATGCAAATAGGGTTTTATTAAAATTTTAAAGTTTTGCACTTTAAAGCATACTGTCAAGAAAGTATGTAGATAGCCCACTGGATGGGAGAAAATATTTGCTCTACTGAAACTAAAAATAAAATAAAATAAAATAAAAAGTTACTTTATAAAATGAAAAGAAAATTAAGAAAGTAAAAAGTATAAAAAGCCTCTGAGAGGTAATATTTTTTTTCACAGAAGTACAACATAGGTTAATTTGAAATCTGTACATATAAATGACAAGGTTTCTATTATGCTTCAGTAGACAGAAACAGAAAATGTAAAAAAAAAATGCAGAAGGTTTTGAGGAAAATGAGTTTCCTTAAAATAAAGCCTTGTAATTTTAACTAATCTTATTGTGACATTTTGATTTCATGGGAAATTTTTTGGAGCCACAGGAACCCAAGATACATATCAAAGTGATAAAAAGCTTAGCTTTAGTGTTCTCAGCATGCCAAGAAAATTGGAAGCATGTCAAAGTTAAGGACACTGGAGGATGTCCAATGAGGGAAATAAAGCAAAATGTTCTCCATTGTTTAAAACAAATAAAAGGGACATCATATCCTTGCAGTTAGAAATGTTCCGTTTTTTAAAAAGCGGTATTAGTGCACAATATCTTGAAACAGTCAAAACTACAAATTATATCCTGTGAAAATACTGCTTAAAATGGCAATTTGGATATATAATGGGGTATTAATATGCTCTGCGTAGGAATATTGCTAAACTGCAGATTTTATGTTATATATAGACACCTTTATGACTGTTGTATCAAGGAAAAAATTCTGAAAAAATAACATGCTTAAATTCCCTGCTTGTAACTCCTCCATTGAAACATAGGGTTGATTTGGTAATAAATCATAGGTTCTCATATGTAACCTTTGTTTTATTAATCCTCACAGTTTATAGAAAGTGGTCACAGAATCAGTTCACTTTTCTACCTGCAATGTATCTGCTTTGTGGAATTTCCAGTGTCGTTATCTTTTTATTCTGGTCTCTTGATTCATAAATTAATTATTCATAAATTAATTAATAAATAAAGCCATTTACTAAAGGAATATCATTGCAAATCTAAAGGAGAGTAGATTAAGTACTGAAAAGGAAATAAAAAGGGTAAGAAACTAAAGTATTGTTTGAATATGAAAAACTAAGATTTCACATCTACAAATTTAATAATGCCACATCGCGACTCTGTAATACATTCCAGAAATTATAGAGCTACTTGGAATATCATATGGCCCCCTATAAACTCTAGTTCCAGAAGCTGGACCAAGGTGGCCAACTCACACACAGTGGAATAGGCATAAGACTCACTTGGCCCTTTTTCTCTGTATTAAATGATACATTTTTACATGTGATAAAGTTTTCTGTTTCATTACAGTTTCGTGATACCAAGAATGACAATTGAATTCAGCAAAATTTATCATATACTCATGCCTTTTCCCATATGTAGTTCTGTGGTTTATTTCCAATGTCACCTCACTAGAGAAGTTATTCCATCATATACTTGGATAAATCATTTCATTTTATTCAGTGTTTTGGGATGGTATTTATTGACTTACCCTAACCAAAATAATTTAAAGTGTTTCTTGGATACCGAGAAGGAGAAAAATGTCTATACAAAGGGGATTTTCTGTAGTTATGGTCCCAAAGCTTTATTTTAAATTTAAATCTCAAAAACACCATGTAGTCATAAAGAATTATTTCAGTTTATGATAGTTTTTTAAAATAAAAACTATAGGGGCGCCTGGGTGACTCAATCAGTTAAACTTCTGACTTGACTTGGCTCATGCATGATCTCACAGTTCATGTGTTCGAGCCCCTTGTCAGGCTGTGCACTGACAATACGGAGCCTTCTTGGAACTCTACCCCTCCCCCGTTCACAATCTCTCTCTCTCTCTCTCTCTTTCTCTCTTTCTCAATAATCAACATTTTTAAAAAATAAAATAAAATAGAGGATATACATCATTGATTTTTATAGTATTCATAAAAAGTACGTTTTCATGTATTTTATTTCTGTTGTCTGTGATCTTATTTAGTTGATAATGCATTCATGAATTCGCTAAATATCATGAGCCTGTGTAAGTTCATATTCTGATGCCTCTAATGCAGCTGCTATTGCTTTGAATATGAAAGGAACAAGGTGAGTGGATTGCTTGAACCATTTACTATGATAGAACTCTAGATAGTCCTACCAAATAAATAGTAGAAAATAAAATATAATCATAAGTCAAACCTATTTTTACAGGAATTACCATATCGTACCATATTAAACTACATTAATTTAATGGTGTGAATAACCCAACTACAGGGAAAGGTGCTCATTTCCACATGTATTAGATGGAACCTTTCATAGAAAGGCCCTTGCAGGCATGTACACACACACACACACACACACACACACACACACACACACACAACACCACCATCCCTATCTGCTCTAACAGTAAAATAAAATAGGATAAGATTACTGTATTCCTACAAAGAGAAACCAGACTTTCAAAACCCAGAATCGTCCATTCTCAACATTTGGTTTCACTACTTCTTCAGTCAATCTATAATTGAACATGATTTTCTGAACAGCATCAAGAATTGAACAGAATATTTTAAGCATCTTGTCAACCAGGGACCATATCTATCCTGTTTAATTTTGTATACCCAGCCCAGTGGGACACCTGTTATGAGCTTGTAAATGTTTGTCTTTTAAACAAATTATCCAGTGATCCTGAACCCTAGCCACACCTTTACAGTGGACCTTGTAGATTTGTCTGCCCAGCTCCCTCACCTCATCTTGATGGGAGCAGTAACAACTGTACAATCTGGCCCCAGGTTAAGATTGGGAACCTGACTCACTCACCAAATGAACCCTTCCTTTGAGGAACTTATTTTTGGTACTAGGAGATTCAAGAATAAATCTACATTCTTGAAAGGAGAAAAAGTAAACTGAGAAGCTACAAAACAATGGATGTATGCCGTGAGAATAGAAATGAATGAAGCCGATGTGCAGAGACAAAAAGGTATCAGAAAGCAGACTGTAAGAGAAGCCCCCTGTGGGGCACCCTTTCATACTCCCAGGCCCTGGCTCTGGCCCATTCCAGGGTCCTAGCCAAATTCATGCTTGGTTCTGTGAGAGATGTCTGTATCCTTAAGTTTTCCTTTTACGAGATAACTCAAAAGGAGTGTTTTTTAAAATATATATATAACCTAAAGAATCTTAATTAATTCAGTCCCACTATCATCTGTGAAAAGTTTTCAAAATAAAAATAACAGGACCCTCCCCAGGAGATTCAGAATCAGCTTGAGACTCAGTGGGAATGGGTGGGAATGCTGGCCTCATTCACTTTATTTTAAAAAGCTTCACATATCATTTTGATGCTCACCCAGGATTGAAAACAACTGAACTATACTATGCATTGTAGGAAAATATAAAGAGAAAGAGGAAAGTACTATTGGGATTTTGGATTTCACTAATTATATTGGACATATATAGCTAAATAATACTTAAGCATGTTTTCAAAAAATGTATCAAATGTCTGAAGTGTGTGTAAAAGTAATGAATGAATAGGGAGAGAAATAGGACACTGGAATTAGAGCCAACTCTTTCTTTTGTGCGTTTATCTCAATGTCAAAGGCACCTGTCGGCACTATACATTAGAAAACTTTAACCCCTTGATAATACAAAAGTGATGATCATTTATGTTAAAATGACATAATTTGATTTTAAATGAAAGGTTCAAAATGTTCAAATATGCAAATAAATTGTAAATTAGGAGTAGCTTCTTGAAACATTAAGACCATAAAACTGAAGTTTTTATTTGATTTATTGCCAGATAAACCCATCCTATGTAAATTCTGTATATCTGCTCCAAGCCATCTTCTCTGAATTACATGCTATTCATCATCCTGACATTACTAAAATAGCATAAACTTCTATTAATAAAGATAATGCATTTTAAGTGTCATTGCTGATAATTCGCTTTATATTTCCATGTACATTGGAAGAGGGTCTGAAAAAATAGTAAATAATGTAAATAACATATTGACCAACATACAGTTTGATCCCAGAGAAAAAATGTAAATGTACAAAAATTTTCTCCATTAACATGACTTATTTATTTTTAATAACAACTCTCTTGTTATGAAGAAGTATACACAGAGATGTTATTCATAAGCCAAGAACCAAAGAGTGCTCTTAACTCCTAGGCCACCCTTTCCACTTTATGCCACTATTTAAGCATTAATTTCTATTTTGTAGAGTAAAAACCTGCATATTTATTCTGGTTGGTAAGAAAAAGAGACATTCTTGCTTTCCCTTAATTGCACCTTTTAACATTGAATATCAATAGCATCTGTCATGAGTCAAAAAATTTTCCCTTTCAAGCAGATGTTATCACTGTTTGTAAATTTCAATCAATCTATAAAACCCATATGTACAATTAATTAACTCGTATTAGTTTTGGTGCCAGAAGGTACCTTTTCTAGATGAAGAGTTACTATCTTCCAGGGTCTATTTCTCAACCTTACAGGCACAGAAATGTGATGTTCATCTGCTGAGTATTTTTTTTTACAAGTTTATCAATCATATGCATCATAATTTTTCTGAACTGCTTACTCAATTTTGCCCTATTTTTGTTGCAGTAGTCAGCATTTTGTTACTGATTTATAATAATTTTGTATTATAAATACTTATCATAAGCACTGACAATTTTTTCCCAGTTTTTCATTTTTCCTTGATTTGGTATTTGCGTTTTGGTTGTTTGAAGTTTTAAATATTTTTGTGATCCAAACTATTAGGTTTTTTTGTTATTGATTTATTAGCCTCATAACTAATCAGAATATTTATCATAGATAACAAAGAAATAAATATTTATCCAAAAAATAAAAAGCAGGACTAAAGTTAGCTATGTCGGTGCATGTTTGCTCGGTCATCTTTCCGGCTTCTTGGCAGCACATATGTGGTTGAGCATTCCTTTCTTGAAAATTTTTCTTTGTTTTCCATGATAATAGAGTCTACTGGTTTTCCTCTTTCCCCTCTTGCCCCTACTTTTCTATCTTCTTTACAAGCCCATCCTACTTTATCTGAACAACAAATAGTGTTATTCCTTAAGATTTGGTATCTGACATCCTTCTATACTCCCAACATTGGATGCCTTAACCATATTAATGAGCTTAATTGCTGTCTATGGCCCATTGATTTACTCACATCTTTATATCTCCAACATGAATCACTCATCTGAGTCCCCTATCTATTCAACTGTCTACTTGACACATCTAACTCAAAGGTGCCTGAAATTCAGCATGTACAAAACTGAGTTCCTTCTTCTCTTCCCTCTCTCCAACGTTGATCCTCTCAGTATTAACTAACTCAGTGAATGCTGTCAAAATACACATGAAATTCAGAACTTTAGAAGCCATCTTTGACATCCCACTGCATTATGCATCCGAATGCATTATGAAATGGAGGTATACTTATACATTCTGGATTCACCTATTTCTCTTTGTTTTGTAAGGTATCATCAGCAATTACCCGGATCATGGCAATAACTGAAATCAGGAGTCAGGAAGTTTTTCTGTAAAAGGCATATAATAAATATTTCAGTCTTTTTGAGCTTTGTATCTTCTGTTGCAACTACTAACTCTGAGATTATAGTGATAATAGCAGCCATAGACAGTACAACAGTACACAAATGAATGAGCGCAAATGCGTTCCAATGAAACTTTATTTATGGACACTAGAATTTGAACTTCATATAATTTTCATCTGACATAAAATTTTATTCTTCTTTTGATGTTTTAAAACATTTAAGAAGGCAAAAATAATGTTTAACTTATGGGTTGTAAAAAATTATATTATATATATATATATATATATATATATATATATATATATATATGGTGTTATTCCTTAAGATTTGGTATCAGGAT
The DNA here is from genome assembly GCF_027475565.1 of Acinonyx jubatus. Classification (NCBI taxonomy): domain Eukaryota; kingdom Metazoa; phylum Chordata; class Mammalia; order Carnivora; family Felidae; genus Acinonyx; species Acinonyx jubatus. The sequence continues at coordinate 170,543,496 of NC_069381.1, forward strand.
GCTTTCTGACATCATTCTATACTCTCACCCTTGGAGATATATATATATATATATATATATATATATATAGTAAGTTGGATTTGATCCACAGATTCTTCATTTGCTAATTCCTTTCTATATGGTCCTCCCTCTTCTACTTGCATATCTTTTAAATTTATTTGTAACACTGCAGACAGAAGAGTCTTGTCTGAATTCAAATCTGATTATGTCAACTTCTGCTCAGTGAATTTCCTTTGCTCTTAAGGAAAATATGAAACTTTCTGACATTGTTTCAAGGCTCTATAGGGTCATAGTCCCACCTTTCTCTGTTCTCATCTTACAGAATCTTGATGAACACTTCATCTCATACTCAATACATTTCTCTCACTAATAATTCTTGACCAGTACTTTTTATCAATATAGGATAAAGACTGATTCTTAATTTTTCTATCATGCATCACATACAAGACATGATTACCGAGTATACGTAAGAAAAAGCTCTCTTACAAACTGTTTATGGAAAATGAATTTCACATCTTTACCTTCTTGAGACAGTTTACAAACAAAATGTATATTTTCTGGTTGTCAGATACTATGTGATAATTGTGTAGTGTCAAATAATTATAATCTTTAAGACAGCTTCTGACTCTATTTCATGTATTTCAGAAGATCGTGCTAAATACCTAACAATCATAACAGTACTTTTTTGAGAGAGAGACAGAGAGAGAAAGAGGGAGAGAGAAAAAGAATGCACATATGCAAATGCACATGAGCACATGTGAGCAGGGGAGGGGCAGGTGGGGATAGAGTGAGAATCCAAAACAGGCTTCACATGCAGTGCAGAGTCCAATGCAGGACTCAATCCCACAACTCTGGGATCATGACCTGAGCCAAAATCAAGAGTTTGCCACTCAAGTGACTAAGCCACTCCATCATCCCATAACTGAGTTTGGCCTTGTAGTGGAATTTACACAGATGCACTCGTGATATGCAACAAAACAAAAGGGCTTATTACTCCAATTAAATGTTGCTTTCTACATGAATAATCTGTACTGAATGCCTTTTTCAAATCCATTTATTTAAATGAGTTTTGACAAGCTATTAAATAATATCCGTAAGCCAGTAAGCCAGAAATATTAGATTGATATTACATCTGACACTTGACTCTGGTGCACCCTGTACAATTTAATCAAAAGAAACTCACCTTGCTTCTATACCTATGCTGACATTCAGTAGTGCCAATTAAATGGGTTACCTATGCTAAAACTTATTAATATAATCAACACATTCAATGGTAAAGATATCAGCAGTTTTATAAAAATGAGTCGCTAAAGAGTAATAATAATAATAATAATAATAATAATGATATCTGGACTTCTCATATTGAGTCACAATTCATTGTTCAATTTACAAAAAATTGAACCAACTGTGGAAGTTATAAATTGTAGTTTGTTAAAATGGCCATCCAGTAGGCTAAAAAAACATGAGAGTTGGACAACTTACGAGTGAGTTACCATTACCTAACATGATTTAAAGAAATATTTTAGAGCTAAAGGAACTCATTTTTTGACTTCAGAAAAGTCACTTAACCTCCTTAGTCTAAGATATGTCACATGTAATGAGCTAATAGTAGCAACCTCATCATATATATTAAATAATGGTGTGTGTAAACATCATTACACACATGTAAGGTATTACAAAGTTCACTTTCCCATGGTGCATTTGCCTAGAAGATCAGTCAACCATTTATTGTTGAATTGTTCTAAAACATAATGAAGTATCTGATACAAGCTGAACAATAAATACCACTTTCAAAGTAGGGATGTTCTGACTATCCTATTTTCAACTTCCAAAGAATATACCTAGTACCCACACTTACAATCTACTCTGCTCTTGTTATTCCATAGCATTTATCACAGTCTAGCATACAAAAAAATTTCTATATATATTTCCTTTCCTTTTTCCTCAACTATACTCTAATTACAATGAGTGATAAATGTCAAAACATTTTCCTGTACTGTTCACGGTGAAGAACAATGTTTGTCATACAGTATGCACTTTGAAACAATTTTTGAATAAATGAATTAGTGAATTCTATACACTTTGACTCTCTGATGCCTTCATTATGCTACATAGTCCTAAAGATTTACTTTAAAGCCCCCAAAACAAACCTCTCACTCCAGTTGCATACGGTTCCACTGATCCAAAAGACATTCCTCTAAGGCCAGTTTATTTCTCTGTATTTGCCCATCTATTTTATATTTAATTTTAGCAATGTTAGTGATTCAGTTATTATAAATCATTTCAATCGACTTTCCAAGAAAGCAAATAGGTGTTTCATCTAATCCTCTGGGAACGTTTTTGTGAATCAGTGATTGATTTTTTTTCTCTTAGTACTCTGTTCTATCAGGGAAACAGGTTGGCATAGTGACTGCTGAATTTAAAAGCACAGATCATCCAGTAAAAATCACTTATCCTAAATTATACGATAAAAGACATGCTGGATTAATTATGACCACTTTTATTCTAAAGCATATAATGACTTTACCATTCATTTTTCTTCTCTCATTCTTGGAAACATATGTATTTTGATTACTTTGAAATGACCATTTAAGAGATGGCTATTTTAGAAGATTTAAGAATACAAATTGGCATAGAAGAGTCCCTAGAACAAAAGCTTTAGGCTATAATTCACTTTTGTGGGAGGTATTCAGCACTAATTACAACATTAAAGAAACACTCATTCAGGGAATGTCTAAGTCTCTAAGTATATGACAGATTGACCACAGGATATGATAGTTCAGGAGTGTAAATAAATGCAAAAGGTTCACTAGGTTCAGAATATACACTAAACCACAAGTCAGTGCCAAGGCTAAAAAATAACTCAGATTATAGCAAAATTCTCAAACTTCCAAAGGTCTTCGTTATTCCTGAAAGTAGGCCCAAATATCTTTAAAAAAGACATATGTGCCCTCTGAATTACTGTTCAGCTAGGAAAAAATATTTAAGTAAAATGATTGATACTTTTTTAACTTTAAAAGACAAGTAATAAGAAAAAGAACAAAGAAAACCAACAATTGAGGCATTTAATCCATTCTTGCACTAGAAATTCATTCAGGTGCTAAAATAAGAAAACTTTAAATAAATATCTCAGAATTTGACCTAGTATTTATTTTTAAATTATTGGATCAATAAGTAGGCCTGAGTATTAATAGAACAAAAAAACAAAATAAGATATTCTGCCTTACCCCACCACTTGCCTGTGTCTTGAGCACTCCCTATAATAAAGCTAAAAACCATATTCACACCATTTATATATATATATATATATATATATATACATATCACATATATATATATACACATATCACATATATATATATATATATCTCACCATATATAAATATATGGTTGCTTATATACCATATACATTTATTAATGTGAATGTATCTATTGCGATGGTTTGGACAGCAAGTAGACAGAATTCTAATGGGGCTGGCTAACAATGAGGAAGATATAATACTCTGCATAACAAAATATAACAAGATTGCAAAACAAAATATACCAACTCAAGTTTTGTTATTTCAATATTTCAAGTGCCAATGTTCTTTCTATGGTTTCCCTCAGCCATGCCCTCAGTGTTTTCTCTGCTAGTTTCCCTAATGGCCACAGAACAACTTCCATGGGCCCAAGTGTCCCATGCAAACAGGACAATATGTAGAGAATAAGACATATCTATTCTTATGTTTCTTACTAAGAGTAAGGAAATAATTCTTAGAAGCCAATCTGCACATGCCACCTCACATCTTACTATCCAGAAAAGTGTCATATGCCTGTTCAAAAGAGCATTTTTAGCAAAGGGAATGGGGGTAGGCTAATTGGTTACATGAAGTGCAGGGCCTTCAAAAGGCATGGATTAGCTGAACAAAATGAGGGTTTGTGTGAAAAGAACAGGGGATGAAGAAAGTCCACCAAATATTATGTGAGCATTCAGCAATGTCTATAACATTGATCATATATTTTGATTTATAAGTAAATATTTACTGAAAGCCCACCATATTTCAGGCACTGTGTATTAGGCATCGGCAATAAAACCAAGAACAGGAAAAGTGAGATCTCTGCCCTCACGGCATCTGCTTGTTAATGAAAAAGAAAATGTCAGTATGATGACTTAATAAAATAGAATATAGTGAACATTATTAGATAAAAGTAGGTTAATAAGATATATTTTAAAGAGATGACTGTATTTTCTGATGAACAGAATGTGGATGGTGAGAACAAGGTAGAAATCTGGGTGGATGACTGCATTTACTGAGATAGCGAAACATGTGAGGAACAGTTACGTAGTGGAAACATGAGGGTTTCAAGAGTTCTGTTTTGGCCATGTTGTTCTAGGTAGACACAACACATCCAAGTGAAAATATTGGATGAAAGAACTTGGTGCTCCCGGAGAATCTTTAGTACAATATCACATATCCCATTAAATTATCTCCTGGGGGGCTCAGTCAGTTAAGCATCGGATTCTTGATTTTAGCTTAGGTTATCATCTCATGGTTTCTGAGATCAAGCCCTGTGTGTGGCTCTGCACTGTCGGCGCTGAGCTGGCCTGGGATTCTCTCTCTTTCTCTCTCTCTGCCCCTCCCCCCACTCATGCACTCACTCTCTCTCTCTCTCTCTCTCTCTCTCTCAAAATAAATAAACATTTAAAAAAATGATCTCTTATTCTCTGGATATTTACTGTTACTTTTTTAAAAATAGAGTTTATAGTGGGAATGAAAAATGATGCAACCACTTTGAAAGACATTCTGGCAGTTTCTTACAAAACTAAACATACTCTTAACCATACAATTCAGTAATTATGCTCCTTAGTATTTACTAAAAGGAGTTGAAAACACATCCACACAAACGCCTGCACGTGGACATTTATAGAAGATTTATTTATAACCGCATGAAGTCAGAGGCAACCAAGATGTCTTTCTATAGGTGAATGGATAAACTGTGGTACATTCAGACAATGGAATACCATTTAACACTAAAAAGAAATGAGCTACTTAGCTGTGAAAAGCCATAGAGGAAATCTAAATACAAGTAAAAGAGGCCAATATGAAAAGCCTACATACCGTATGATTTCAACTATATGTCATTCTGGAAAAGGCAAAACTATGGAGAAAGTAAAAATATCACTGATTTCCATGACTATGGGAGCAGAGTGGGGAGAATGAATAGGTGCTACACAGAAGATTTGGGGGCAATGACACTATTTTGTATAATACAATAATAGTGGATGCATATCATCATACGTTTGCCAAAACCCATAGAATATGCAACAGCAAGAGTAAACCCTAATGTAAACTATGGACTATGGGTGATAATGAAGTGTCAATGTAGATTCATTGGTTGTAACAAGTATACCACTCGAGCATGGCAGGTTGGTGGGGGGAGGTTGTACATGTGTGGAGCCAGGAGGTATATGGAAACTGAGTAAATTATATTCAATATGTGAACCTAAACTTGTTCTGAAAGAAAAATATACTTAAAAAAAAGCAAATTGCAGAAAGATGTTTTTAAAATAGACTTTACAGTCAGAGACGTAGTAATTTGAAATTGTGAAGATGAAATTCTATCACCTAATACATCATTGAAGTAAGCCAAAACCATCCCTTAAAATTGATTATAGGAAGTAAAAATATGAAATACTGGTTAAAAATGTTATTTTCCAAATTGAGTTATCAATAGATGTGCTCTCCTGTTTAAAAATTGCAGACATCATAAGTTTATCAACCCTGCTTCCAATAGATTTGCTCTTTCTTTTTCTGTTTCCTAAGAGCCCTGGGGTCTTTACATAAATTGCTTTTGCAAAATTTGCAAAGCTAATTCCTTTTTTATTGACAGTCTATGAACCTGTTAATGAAACCTGCACAGTTTCTGAAGAGGTTATGCCCTTTTCCTTGCAACAATGCATAACACTTAATTATTTTACCATATAAGATTTCTCTTACAAAGAAATAATTTAATGAACAATAATATATCAATGTACCAAATAACTCAGGATTTAAAAATTAAATAAGAAAAGTAAGTAAGAACTTAATTCCAAGAAGTTGAATACAAGTGATATATTCAGTTAGTGAGACATTTATCTGACCCCTTGGTGGACAGGGCACTGTCCTACATGTCTTTTGATGATATATAATGATAAAAAGGCATAAGCAGTATAAAGACCATATGTATAAAAAAGAAGCAACATTTAGGAAATTTATACATAATACAATACTCTTACAATGCTCATAATACAATGCTCATCTGGATAATACAATGCTTATATGGATTACTGTGATATATAAAGCCAATTCTAATTCTTAGTCAACTTAACCTTAATGACTGTCATCAATGCCAATTATTCAGGCAACTAGGTCAAATGACTTTTTTTTTTTTTTTTGAGAGAGAGAGAGAGAGAGAGGGCACAGTGAGCGACAGGCACAGAGAGAGAGAGAGAGGCAGGGCTTACCCCCAAGTGGAGGTCGTGGTTTTTTTTCTACCTGAGGCAGGGCTTGTTTTCACCTGAAGCAAGGCTTGTGCTCACCCAAAGTGGGTCTTGAGCTCACTCAAAGCAAGGCACGAGCTCACCTGATGCAGGGTTTGATCTCATCCTATGTGGGACTCAAACTCACAAACCATAAGATCATGACCTGAGCCAAAATCAGATGCTTAACGACTGAGCCACCCACGTGCCCCTAGGTCAAATGACTTCTTAAGGTCCTTCCATGTCTATGGAATCTATTATTTAATACTTTATTTGGATTTACCATTATAGCTTCTTCATTCTTAGGAGATTAAAATTAATATATTTCACACAGATATAAACATGGTCTCCTTTTTCAGTAATAAGAGCTTAGTTCAATAAACATTTCCTTAAAAAAAATCTGCTAACTGCTGCTTCAAGTTATAGAGGAGTAATAACCAAGACAAAACCTCCTCTGTAAAAACCTGGAAATTTGGAAAATTATTTAAAAACTATTTTCAAAGACTACAAAAGAGGCATTTCAGAACTATGATTTCTGGGGAGTACCTGACTGGCTCAGTTAGGCGTCTGACTTCAGCTCAGGTCATGATCTCACAGCTGCTGAGTTCGAGGCCCACGTTGGGCTCTGTGCTGACAGCTCAGAGCCTGGAGCTTGCTTCAGATTCTGTGTCTTCCTATCTCTCTGTTCCTCCCCCACTCGTGCTCTGTCTCTTTCTCTCTTTCTTTCTCTCTCTCTTTCTCTCTCAAAAATAAATAAACATTAGAGCTGATTTCTGAGACAAGGGAAGTAAATGAGATGAACCACAAAATTATCATGGCTTTCTACCCAGAGGCAATTTCCAAACCACAAAAACATGGAGGGGAAACCCAAACAAGTCCTGGTGGCCTGGTTGAGTTAATGAAATAGAGACTGCAGTTTGACATACTTATGAAGGTCTAACAGGATCAAGGTCTCATAGTAAGTTTCAACTATTCTTAGAGTGAGCCTACTCCATACTTACACTAGCCTATCTAAAGAAGTGGCTTTGAAGAGATTAGAATAATCTACAATAATTTAAATGCCTGGCCAAGCAAAGAAAAATACTTTTTAAAAAAGACAACAAAATCCTTGCACTGAACAAGGTAACTCACAAAGTTCAACATACAGTATAAAATTTCTCTGCATGTCCAAATGCACAACTGTGTAACTTCTTACCTGAAAAAAATTCAGCCAATAGAAACAGACTGGGAATTACAGAGATGATTACCCTAGCAGACAAGGGCATTCAAAACAGCTATTTTAAATACATTACATTTGCTGAAAAAGGCAGAAAAATAAATATGATAAGGAAAAAAACAGGAACAAACAAAAAAATGGAAATTCTAAAGATGAAAAATATATTATCTGAAATGAAATTGCCTCTGCATGAAATTAACAGCAATTTAAACACTGCAAAGGAAAAGATCATTGACCTTGAGGATATAACAATGAAGAATAGAGGGAAAAAGCATCTGATATTTTTATGCTTTTCATTTCTTGTATTTCTTGTATAAAGGACATACTATACAGAGAGGAATGAAAGTAAGAATTAACACAGACTTCTAATTAGAAACCATGCAAGTCAGAAAACCATGAAATTATATTATTATATGCAGAAATTTAAAAAAAAATCTGTCAACATAGAATTTTATATCCAGGTAAAAAATTACCTTCAAAAAAAAATAAAGAGTAAAATAAAAACTTGCAGAAAAACAAAAGCTGAGAGAATTCCTTGCCAGAAGAGTAACACTGCAAGAAATGTTAATAAAAATTCTTTGGAAGAAAGAAAATGATTGCATATAGAAACCAGAATTTTATGCAAAGAAATGAAATACATGGTAAATACAAAAGATTGTCTTTTTCATTTTTTTAAAAAAATTTTAACATATATTCATTTTTTGATAGAGACAGAGAGAGGGAGACACAGAACCCTAAGCAGGCTCCAGGCTCTGAACTGACAGCACAGAGCCTGACGTGGGGCTCGAACTCACGGACCGTGAGATCATGACCTGAGCCGAAGTCGGATACCCAACCAACTGAGCCACCCAGGTGCCCCTGTCTTTTTCATTTTTAATTTCTTCAAAGGAAAATTGTGTCTACATCAAATATTTTTTAATGCATTGGAGTTTATAATACATGAGTAGAATGTGTTACAAAAACAGCACCAATTATAATGAAGAATAAAATGGAGAAATACGGTCTAAGAATCTTACATTCATGAAGTAGTAGAAGCTTTTTGAAGATATGTCAAAGTTGTATGTAATAAACCTTACAGCAACCACTAAGGACATAAAACAAGGAGCTATATAGTCACAAAGCCAAAAATGAAGATGGCATGGTAGGCACAAAATTGCTCCATTAATCCAAAAGAAATCATAAAAACAGAAATACAGAATATATAATACAAATAGGAAGCAACATAACAGTAAATATAAATATTTACTAAAAATATAGATAATATGTTATGCAGAAATGCTCTAAATACTCAAGCAACATGAATTTGTTGGGTTGATTTTAAAAAGCAAGATCCAACCATATTATGTCTATAACAAATTTACTCTAAGTATTAAAACACAAATATATTAAAAGTATAAGGATGGAAAAAGACATATCATGCCAAAACTCATCCAAAAAAGTGTACATAGTAATACAAGACAAATTAAGTTTTAGAACAGGGAATATTACCAGGGATAAAAATGGGCTTTTCATAATGATGAAAGGGTCATTTCAACAGGAAGACAAAACAATCCATGCATGAATGCAATCAAAGAACTTCAAAATACATAAAGCAAAAACCAAACAGAGCTGAAAAGAGAAACAGCCAAATCTGTAATTACTGTAATCTGAATGGAGGAAAGTAAAACTTAACTTAATGTATGTTTGAATTTTATTAAAACAATTGACATAGGTGCTACCAACATGTTACCAGTAATTCATTTACTCATAATATTATATTCCAGAGAATTTTATAGGTAATAGACATAAAAAAAAGTGAAATATAATCTTTGTTTTCAGGGAATTTACCATGTAATGAAGCAGCTTATAGCACAGTAAAACCTCGTACTGCAAGTAACTTATTCTGTGAGGAGCAAATATTTCTAATAAATTTTAGAAGGTGAGCAAATATTTCTAATAAATTTTAACTTGACAAATGAACAATGTCTTTTAATACAAGTAGTACATAACGCCAAATATCACGTGATAACAGCTGAGCCAATGTCTCTCTCTCTCTCTCTCTCTCTGTCTGTCTCTCTCTCATTGCAGGATTGTGGGAGATCGTCTCCCAAACTTGGATCCCCAGTCTCAGGACGAGGTGTTTGGCAGAAATCAGTGATTTTTCAGAACATTGGAAGGTGCCCACAACTGGCACTAATGTATTTTTTTGTCACTTCAAATCACCTATGAATAGTCCTTTACTTTTCCATATAAGAGTAAGCTTAAGAATGCTTTGCTTCATCCTAGGGCAGCCTGCCTGCAGATATAAATCCTTTCCTCTGCTGCCTTATTGCCAGTTACATTAAATACAATATATGACAAGAGTTTATTAATACTGTACTGTAGTCAACATCCATGCAAGTGTATACAATGGCCCTAATGCAGAAAAAGGTTGAAAAGAAAGGCAGCAACAAGGAGATAATTGCTGCAGAAGTTAAGAAGGAAATCATCAAGTATGAACGAGGTATGCGAGTGGCTGAAATTGCAATATTTTATAAGAAGTCCACATCTACATTTTGTCTGCAGAGGAAGAAGTGAAAACCGCAAAGGAATCCCTCACTTAATTAGAGATATGTGTAAAATGTGGGAAACAATGCAAAATTTTGTAGAAAAGCACCACCCCAATAAGGCTGTTGCAGTGCAAGTGATGAATCTGCTTAATGACAATGCAATGTCACATTTCCATGAAATCCTCAAAAGGAGACAAAAGCAAGTGTCATTGGATAGGTTACTGGTTAAACTTGCACAAAAAGAAAAAGATTCCATTGAGCCAATAGATAGCAGTGATTTCGTTATTTTTAGTGAAAGTCGTAATACATAATAACCCTCCTCTCTCTTGTCTCCCTCAGCACCAGCCACGAAGGTTTTCAGAAGGGTAGGTTAATTTGTTTATTTTTATTAATATTTAGTATTTTATTATTTTACATTTATTACAGTATTGCAATCATTTTTGTGGGTTTTGGAATGAATCATCTGAGTTTGCATTATTTCTTATGGAGAAATTCACTTTTATACACAAGTCCTTTGATTACAAGCCTGTTTCCAGAACGAATTTTGCTCTCAAACCAAGGTTTAACTGTATTTAGGTAGATCCAAGACAAAACCAAATGGTAAGTTTATTGAAGTTACCTTTTCTCCTATGTTTCATTACAAAAATTTCAAATACAGAAAAGCAAAAAAAAAAAACCCTAAATATCTACAAAATGAAATTTAAAATATCATATTCCAATATTTCTTAAATTTTCTAGCTATTCTTTTCATGCATTTGAAAGTAAATTCCAGATACCAAAATATCTCTAAATAATTTAACATGTATCTCCTATAACTAAGGATGTCATATTAAAACACTGTATCAAAAAAATACTTATTTAACCCCCAACATCTGCTAAATTCAGTCCATTCTCTAATTCTCCAATTTTCCCCCAAGTTTCTTTATGCTTATATTCATAAAACAGGATCAAATCAACTTTCAAGAATTGTATTTGTCATTATACCTTGGTCTTTTTTTTTTTAATTTGATAAAGTCCCTGTACTGCACACAGACATAGATACATATACCCTTTTTCAGAAGGTTATCTTTTTTAAAAATGTGTCAAATGAAAAACAATTTAGTAACAAGTTAGTTTCCTTTATTCAAGGGAAAACAATCGATGGATTTGGAGGAGTGCAGTGCCTTACAAACAATGGAGGAAACTTCCTGAGAGATATTGGGCAAAAGAAAGCTTTATAGGGCTTAGAAGCAGCAATACCCACACAGGACATAATTGGCTGGGAAGTCGGGGATTTCTTTGTAAGGCTAGCAGGCCCTACTTTCTAGGGTAAGGTAAACTAGCTAAAGCTGAGTTGGAGGATTGTCATTGGTGTATGTTCAGTTTTTTAACAGTGAGGTGTTTCTCTTAAGGGCAAACTGACAGGTTTCAAACTGTGACAGCTGGGCCACTGGGGTGAACTCCATTTTGTGGGTCTCAATATCTGAATTACCTTTATTAACTGTAAATCATAATTTTTCTGTTTGCTAAGACTGTTGATTGCTGTATTCTTCTATTTTTTATATTCTATGAAGTTTTTGTATAAAATCTTGCTTTTGCTTTGATTCAGGACCAATTTTTTTTGTATGACTATTATATTGGTGATGCAACATACTTCATATTGAGAGAATCTGGAGGCACAGTGTCAATCACAAGATGCTATCAATGACGCAAGATTTGATTACTTGGTTAAGGTGGTGACCATAAAATTTCCCCACTATGCAAATACATCCTGAAGTTACTTTTCAATCCCCTATTTTTTTAGTTTTCCCTATGACTTACATTGCCCCTCCTAAAATACTCAGTGAGTGACTCAATGATCTCTTTTTTCTTTTCTACAATATGTAACCTTATTCTTAGGAAGGGTTCTCTTATCACTCATAAAATATTTGTGATGGACTTGTTCAATTATGTCTTATCTTTAAAGGTAAATGGGGAGAGGGAGCCAAGATGATGGAACAGCATGGAAGTTTTTCTTGTGTGTAGCATCCATGAAATACAGCCACATCACCACTAAATCATCCTGCACACCTAGAAAACTGATTGGAGGATTAACACAACAATCTGCACAACCTGAACCACAGAATTCAGCAGGTACACAGTGCGGAGAGATGAACTTGGGGAGAGAAAAGCCACAGAGGGCAGGGAGGTGCTTTCGCATGCAGAGAGAGGACAGCGATGGTGGGGAGAATATGGGAAAAGCACCCCTCTCCAAAAGCAGGTGGAGAGAAAGTGGAAAATTGGAAACGGTCACAGGGACTAAACTAAAAAGAGAGAAAGGAGAAAGGAGAGGGTTTAAATTCCATTAAGACTGTAAACAGGGGGAACACAGAGTCTGCAACTCCCCAGCTGGATACCTGGCAGTGTTCTGGTGGCAAGGGCGAATCCCCAGGAGCAGAGTGGGGTCTGGGAGGTTCTTGGGCCACATGGGGAAAAGCAGTTCCACTGCTAGAAGGACATTTGCTAGAGGCTGTGAGGCAACCTGGGCCCAGCAGACTCCAGAGAATGGCCACATTCACTGGTGCTAGAACAAGGTCGTTAAGGGTGAAGCCTGGTGCCAGATGAGTGTTGTGATTTTCCATAATCCCTGAAAAGTTACTGCTACACTATCTTATGAACTTTTTCTGGTGCAGGCTGGCACCTGGCTGCAGTCTCTGGGCATCTGCAGCAGCACAGTCCCTTAAACTTTCCTGGGTGCTGCTGGCATTTGGCCATTGCTTGATGAGACCCTCCACATAGGGCAGAATGGGTCAAAGCTGCAGTCCCTCAGAAGTAAGGGGCCAGGGAAAACACCCACATCTGAGACAAAACGTGGGAGATAGGTACTACCTGGGGCTCTGTCAAGGACAGTGTAAAAGCAGGGAATGGACAAAAGCTAAAGACAAGGACGGGTGCACGATTGCTGATCGGGGAAAACAGTTTCGATACTACAGACTGGGTAGCTAGGGGACCCATTTTCACTGCTTCCGTGCATGCCTATACCCACCTACAAGCGCCACAACAATCCACCCCTGTATGCTAGCAGCGCCATCTAGTGGAGAACGGAGCCATTACACTAAGCCCCACCCAACTGGGCCAACCTCACTCTTCAACAGAAGTCTCATCAACTGCTTAGTTTATAGACTATAAAGCGCCTCGTAGTCTGACTTCTAGGGGAAAACAAAGTAATTTCAGTCATATTTCAGTATGTTTAGTAGGTCCATCTATTCATTTTTCTTTGTTTCTTTTTTCTTTTTTTCTCTTTTTCATTTCCTTTCTTTTTCTTGAATACAGAAAGAAAAAAATTGTTTTATTTTCAATTTTTATTAAAAATATTTTCTTTAAGTTTTTCACTATATTTTTTACTTTTGTGAGAAATTTTTCAAATTCTATTTTATTTCCATCATTTTATTTTAGTCTACTTCAGTGTATTCATTTTTTCAAATTTTCAAATGATTTCCTTTTTTTTCTTTTTTCTCTTTTTTGTTTCTTTTCTTTTTCTTGAATACAGAAAGAGAAAAAATTCATTTTTATATTTAATGTTATTAAAATATTTTTATTTAATTTTTTTCTACTGTATATTTTACTTTTGTGAAAATTTTCTCAAATTCTAGTTTACATCCATTATTTCATTTTAGCCTACTTCAATGTATTAACTTTTTCAAATTTTCAAATGATTTCCTTTTTTTTTCTTCTTTCCCCTTTTTTCTCTAATCTATAAAGCCACTTTCAACACCCAGACCAAAACACACCTAGGATCTAGCATCAATTATTCAATTTTGTGTGTGTCTATTTTTAATTTGTTAATTTTTAACTTTTTTTATTTTAATTTTTTTTTATTTTAAATTTTCTACCTCATTAATTCCTTTTCTCCTTTCAAAATGATGAAACAAAAGAATTCACCCCAAAAGAAAGATCAGGAAGAAACGACACCGGGGACTTAACCAACACAAATACAAGCAAAAAGTCTGAACTAGAATTTAAGATAATAAGAATACTAGCAGGAGTCGAAAATAGGTTAGAATCCCTTTCTGAGGAGATAAAAGAGTAAAAACTAGTCAGGATGAAATAAAAAAATGCTATAACTGAGCTGCAATAATGAATGGATGCCGTGGCAGCAAGGATAGATGAGGCAGAACAGAGAATCAGCAATATAGAGGACAAACTTATGGAGAATACAAAGCACACAAAAAAAGAGGGAGATTAAGGCAAAAGAGCATGGTTTAAGATTTGGAGAAATCAGTGACTCATTAAAAAGGAACAACATCAGAACTATAGGGGTCCCAGAAGAGGAAGAGAAAGAGATACGGGTAGAAGGGTTATGTGAGCAAATCATAGCAGAAAACTTTCCTAACCTGGGGAAAGACACAGACACCAAAATCCAGGAAGTACAGAGAACTCCCAAGAGATTTAACAAAAACCAACCATCAACAGGGGAACCAATCTACAAGGGAAGACAGATCAGGTTTGCAGCAGACCTATCCACAGAAACTTGGCAGGCCAGAAAGGAGTGGCAGCATATATTCAATGTGCTGAATCAGAAAAATATGCAGCCAAGAATTCTTTATCCAGCAAGGCTGTCATTCAAAATAGAAGGAGAGATAAAAATCTTCCCAGGCAAACAAAAATTAAAGGAGTTTGTGACCACTAAATCAACCTTGCAATAAATTTTAAGGTGGACTCTCTCAGGGGAGAAAAAATGAAAATATAAATAAATGAATAAAGGCCAAAAGTAACAAAGATTAGAAAGGACCAGAGAACACCACCAGAAACTCGAACTCTACAAGCAACATATTGGTAATAAATTCATATATTTCAGTACATACTCTAAACATCAATGGACTCAATGCTCCAATTAAAAGACGTAGGGTAACAGAATGGATTAGAAAACAAGATCCATCTATATGCTATTTACAAGAGACCCACTTTACACCTAAAGACACCTTCAGATTGAAAGTAAGGGGATGGAGAACTATCTATCATGCTACTGGGCAACAAAAGAAAGCCAGAGTAGCCATACTTATATCAGACAATCTAGACCTTAAAATAAGGACTGTATCAACGGATGAAGAATGGAATTACATAATAATTAAGGTGTCTATCCACCGAGAAGACCTAACAATTGTAACCATTTATGCTCCAAATGTGGTGCACCCAAATATGTAAATCAATTAATCACAAACATAAAGAAACTCATTGATAATACCAATATAGTAGGGAATTTAAACACCTCACTTACAACAATGGACAGATCATCTAAACAGAAAATCTACAAGTAAACATTGGCTTTGAATGACACACTGGATCAGATGGACTTAACAGATATATTCAGAACATTTCTTCCTAAAGCACTGGAATATACATTCTTCTCCAGTACACATGGAATGCTCTCCAGAATATATTACATACTGGGACACAAATCAGCCCTCAACAAGTACAAAAAGATGGAGATCATACCGTGCATATTTTCAGACCACAATGCTATGAAACTCAAAATCAACCACAAGAAATAATTTGGAAAGATAACAAATCCTTGGAGACTGAAGAACATCCCACTAAAGAATGAATAGGATAACCAAGAAGGTAAAGAGGAAATTAAAAAGCATATGGAAGCCAATGAAAATGATAACACCACAACCCAAAACCCCTGGGACGCAGCAAAGGCTGTCATAAGAGGAAAGTATATAGCAATCCAGGCCTTCCTAAAGAAGGAACAAATGTCTCAGATACACAACCTAACCTTATACCTTAAAGAGCTGGAAAAAGAACAGCAAATAAAACCCAAAACCAGCAGAAGACAGGAAATAATAAAGATTAGAGCAGAAATTAATGCTATCGAAACCAAAAAAATAGTAGAACAGACCAATGAAACCAAAAGCTGGTTATTTGAAAGAATTTTTAAAAATTGATAAACCACTAGGCAGTTTGATCAAAAAGAAAAAGGAAAGGACCCAAATAAGTAAAATCAAGAATGAAAGAGGAGAGATCACAACTAACACAGCAGAAATAAAAACAATAATAAGAGAATATTATGAGCAATTATATACCAATAAAATGGGTAATCTGGAAGAAATGGACAAATTCCTAAAAACATATACACTACCAAAACTGAAAAAGGAAGAAATAGAAAATTTGAACAGACCTATAACCAGTATGAAATCAAATTAGTAATCAAAAATCTCCCAAAAAACAAGAGTCCAGGGCCAGATGGCTTTCCAGGGAAATTCTACCAAACATTTAAGGAGGAGTTAACATCTATTCTCTTGAACCTGTTCCAAAAAATAGAAATGGAAGGAAAACTTCCAAACTCATTCTATGAAGCCAGCATTACCTTGATCCCAAAACCAGACAGAGACCCCACTAAAAAGGAGAACTATAGACCAATTTCCCTGATGAACATGGATGCAAAATCCTCAACAAGATATTAGCCAACCGGCTCCAAAAATATATTTAAAAAATTATTCACCACGACCATGTGGGATTTATACCTGGGATGCGGGCCTGGTTCAATATCTGCAAAACAATTAACGTGATTCATCACATCAATAAAAGAAACGACAAGAACCATATGATCCTCTCAATAGATGCAGAGAAAGTATTTGACAAAATACAGCATCCTTTCTTGATAAAAAAAAACCCTCAAGAAAGTAGGGATAGAAGGATTATACCTCAAGATCATAAAAGCCATATATGAATGACCCAACTCTAATATCATGTTCAAAGGAGAAAAACTGAGAGCTTTCCCCCTGAGGTCAGGAACAAGGCAAGGATGTCCACTTTCACCACTGTTATTCAACATAGTATTAGAAGTCTTAGCCTCAGCAATCAGACAACACAAATAAATAAAAGGCATCCAAATTGTCCAGGAGGAGGTCAAACTTTCACTCTTCGCAGATGACATGATACTCTATGTCAAAAACCCAAAAGATTCCACCAAAAAACTGCTAGAATTGATTCATGAATTCAGCAAAGTTGCAGGATATAAAATCAATGCACAGAAATCAGTTGCATTCCTATACACCAACAATGAAGCAACAGAAAGAGAAATCAAGGAATGAATTCATTTACAATTGCACCAAAAACCATAAAATACCTAGGAATAAGTCTAACCAAAGAGGTGGAAAATCTATACACTGAAAACTATAGAAAGCTTATGAAAGAAATTGAAGAAGACACAAAAAAATGGAAAAAGATTCCATGCTCCTGGATAGGAAGAACAAATATTGTTAAAATGTCGATACTACCCAAAGAAATCTACATTTTCAATGCAATTCCTATCAAAATAACATCAGCATTCTTCACATAGCTAGAACAAATAATCCTAAAATTTGTATGGAACCAGAAAAGACCCCGAATAGCCAAAGCGATCTTGAAAAAGAAAACCAAAGCAGGAGGCATCAGAATCCCAGACTTCAAGCTATACTACAAAGCTGTAATCATCAAGACAGTATGGTACTGGCACAAGAACAGACACTCAGATCAATGGAACAGAATAGAGAACCCAGAAATGGACCCACAAACTTATGGCCAACTAATCTTTGACAAAGCAGGAAAGCATATCCAATGGAATAAAAACAGTCTCTGCAAGCAGTGCTGGGAAAACTCGACAGAGACATGCAGAAGAGTGAACCTGGATCACTTTCTTACACCATACACAAAAATAAACTCAAAATGTATGAAAGACCTAAAGGTAAGACAGGAAGCCATCAAAATCCTAGAGGAGAAACCAGGCAAAAACCTCTTTGATCTTGGCCGCAGCAATTTTTTACTCAACACATCTCCAGAGGCAAGGGAAACAAAAGCAAAAATGAATTACTGGGACCTCATCAAAATAAAAAGCTTCTCCACAGCAAAGGAGACAATCAACAAAATTAAAAGGCAACTGACAGAATGGGAGAAGATATCTGTAAACAACGTATCAGATAAAGGGCTAGTATCCAAAATCTATAAAGTACTTACCAAACTCAACGCCCAAAAACAAATAATCCAGTAAAGAAATGGGAAAAAGACATGAATAGACATTTCTCCAAAGAAGACATCCAGATGGCCAACTGACACATGAAAAAAAATGCTCAACATCACTCATCATGAGGGAAATAGAAATCAAAAACACAATGAGATATGTCCTCACACCAGTCAGAATGGCTAACATTAACAACTCAGGCATGTTGGCAAGGATGCAGAGAAAGAGGATCTCCTTTGCATTATTGGCGGGAATGTAAGCTGGTGCAGCCACTCTGGAAAACAGTATGGAAGTTCCTCAAAAAACTAAAAATAGAACTACCCTATGACCCAGCAATTGCACTAGATATTTATCCAAGGGATACAGGTGTGCTGTTTCGAAGGGACACATGCACCCCATGTTTATAGCAGCACTATCAACAATAGCCAAAGTATGGAAAGAGCCCAAATGTCCATCGATGGATGAATGGATAAAGAAGATGTGGTATACACAATGGAGTATTACTAGACAATAAAAAAGAATCTTGCCATTTGCAACTACGTGGATGGAACTAGAGGGTATTATGCTAAGTGAAATTAGTCAGAGAAAGACAAATATCAGATGACTTCACTCATATGAGGACTTTAAGAGACAAAACAGATGAACATAAGGGAAGGGAAACAAAAATAATATAAAAACAGGAGGGGGACAAAACAGAAGAAACTCTAAAATATGGAGAACAAATAGAAGGTTACTGGGGGGGGGGGGTGGTGTGGGAGGGAGGATGGGCTAAATGGATAAGGGGCATTAAGGAATCTACTCCTGAAATCATTGTTGCACTTTATGCTAACTAATTTGGACATAGATTTAAAAAAAAAAAAAAACAGTTAAAAGTAGAACTACCCTATTATCCAGCAATTGCCCTGGTAGGTATTTACCCAAAGGATACAAAAATACTGATTCAAAGGGGCACATGAACCGTGATGTTTATAGCAGCATTATCAACAAGAGCCAATTTATGGAAAGAGCCCAAAAGTCTACTGACTTATAAATAAAGAAGTGATATATATCTCCACAATTGAAAATTAGCATAAAAACCAAATTAAATCTTGCTGTTTGCAATGACATGGATTGAGGTTAGCTAATGCTAAGCAGAGTAAGTGAGTCAGAGAAAGACAAATGATTTTCATGATTTCACGCATGTGTGGAATTTAAGAAACAAAGCAGATGAACATGGGGATGCGGAAAGAGAAGGGCAAATCATAAAACAGACTCTTACCTATAGAGAAGAAACTGAAGTTTGCATGAAGGAAGGTGGGTGGGGGGATTGGTTAAATAGGTGATGGAGATTAAGGAGTGCACTTGCGGTAATGAGCACTAGGCAATATATAGAATTGTCAAACTCTATATTGTACAACTGAAATTAATATTACATTGTATGTTAACTATACTGGAATTTAAATAAATAAATAGATAGATAGATAGATTGATAGATAGATAGATAGATAGATAGATAGATAGATAGATAGATAGAGGTAAATGGAAACCAGAGCCTCTTACCAAAGCCAATTTAAGATCATCAAGCTAACGGGAGAGCTGAGAAGACAGCTTTGTAAGTTCCCTCATGTATAAACCACAGTTTTCCCAATTAAACATTAACTTGATGCTGCTTTTGGTAATTGTTGCCACTTTTGTGGAAATAAGTAAATGCTCAATCTGTGATTATTTAAGGATTTTTATGTTTATGTTGTATAAGTAATCATATATAACTAAATTCCCCAGGTATCATTTACTAAGACCACAAAACTATGTTCATGCCTATAGTGAAAGAGTTTGATTGCTTTTTAATCACTATTTTCTGAAACAGAAACCATCTGCCCCCACAGAGGTTTCTTGACTTCCCCAAAACTGTCTCACATGTGCTTAGGGATAATGCTGCACTTTTCAGTTTCTCACATCCCAGGTACTGCGTAATGTCTGTTACTGAAAGTCACTGGAAGGAAGCACTCTGCTATAATAACGACTCCTACCCTCTGTGAAGGGATAAACTGCCTGCCTGCCACGGGTACTCAAAGCCCTAACACTCTCAGGTCCCCATAGGGTACCGGTGCTCTCTGCACAACAAACCATGCTGTGATGCCCGAACAAACAAGGAAAATGCTCCACTCCCAAACTCTGTGTGGCCTGGTATCTGAAGTCACACTGTTCATACTTCAAAGTATATTCAAGCTTCTATCTAATTTTATCCTACCCATTATTAGACCAAATTCCTGAAACTAAGCAGAAAAATAAATTCTACTGTTCTGTGTTTCGGTTCTCTCCTGTCCCTCTAGGTAGGTGCCCATCCATCCAATGTTTTCGATTTAAGATGATCAAAACTGCTCCTGTGAACAGACTAGGATGTTCCCAATCTCATGATCACTTTCAGTTCATCATGCTGTTTGGAGTTAGCTTGATCTGGATTTAAATACAAGTTACACCACTCATTTACTATGACCTTGGATAAGTGCTTTAACTTTTTTTAGTTTTAATTCCTTAACTCAAGAAAAATGGAAATATCATTACATGTCACATAGGTGAGGCTTTTTCTGTGAAGCTTAATTAAAATAATGCACATAAATCACTTAGCCTATAGGCACATGAAATGCAGCACTAAATATTACTAATTATTTATTCTGACGCTGAAATCACTCCCACCCATAAAATTTCCTCCAGTTATTGGGTGACCCATCCAAAACAATTTCATATGTCTTCAGGTACAATTATATGTTTTTATTTTTGTTTTTCACATTCTAGATACCACATAATATCTAATTCTAAGCAAATTAGGCTTCAGCTAGAACTGAGGAGAGAGTTCAATTTCTTACAAGCCAATCACTCAGTGATATGTTATTTCCAGCACCATTTAGGAAGAAAGACCTATGCAATTGAGCATAATATTATGGATATACTTTTGTGGCTTCCAGCAAGTCT
The DNA here is from genome assembly GCF_027475565.1 of Acinonyx jubatus. NCBI lineage: Eukaryota > Metazoa > Chordata > Mammalia > Carnivora > Felidae > Acinonyx > Acinonyx jubatus. The sequence goes on from NC_069381.1 coordinate 170,564,651, forward strand.
CAAAGTTGTCAATCATGGTCTGGTACATCAGCAAGACAGCCCTCCAGAGACATTACACAAGGCAAATCTTTTAATATTTTATCAGCTGCTGTTGATAGGAGGCACTTCAGCTTAGTGAGTCTTTTTATTACTTCCTTTCATTTATTCTGGAGAAGCTTTTATCTCTGTTTATTGATTGCTATCTTTAAAGTTTTTATTTAACACCGGTAAGCAGAGATATGATTAATAAATTTGATTAAATTTTTCAGTAGAAAATTACTTGAAACGTGCTTCCACAAGTCTAATTGATCTTCTCATAGATATGTTTATATGTACTTGTATCTATTCTTTTGTCATGCTAGGTCTCTGAAGACTGATACTCAGGTAAGGAAAAAAAAGTAGAATTGTAACTAAAGGGAAGTGCCACAAAACTCTTGGAAGATTCGTTTTAGGCTGTTTTCAGCACAGCAATACACAAGGGGCCACATGCCAAGGATCAATCATAACCCTCAAGAAGGAAAAAAATAACAACTACAAATATATACACAGAATATTTATTCTCAAAACTGACTGAAATGCGCTTGTGCCTCTTCCTCCTAGTATGGCACCCCAAATAACATCCAACTGTCACAAGAGAAATTTGCTAAGCAGGCGGAAAACATTATTCAAAAGCCTATTTTAGCTTACTCACAGTCAGAAACTTGCTGATCTCAATCCTTCCCATTTTAGCAGCTGCAAAAGCAACAAAATGAGAAACAGCAGAGCTAACAAAAGTTCATTAGACTCAATGTACACCCTCATGAAACTCATTATGGAGATGTCATTGCTGAGGATATCTTGGCATGTTTCAAAAGACTGCTGGGTTAGCAGGCTTTACCACAGTGCTCTCTGGAGCCCCATTAATCTTACGCTGACCAGTGGTGTTTCTTAGACTAGGTGGCACGGAGCTGAAGGATCTGCTTTTTTACTGTTATTATTGTTTGCTTAAGTAAGAATAACCAGGCAATTTTGCCAAGTATATGAAATTGGGAAACTCTGGGTGGCTCTTGATCACAAGATGACTGCTCACAGAACCTAAGAGAAGGGAAAAGAAAATGAGGTAAAGGTCAACTCTGCTTTAAGCCTTTGGGAAGAAGAAACCTTCCTAAGTTGACTTTTCCACCTCTGTTCTCAAGATGAGGGTAGTAATATCTAAAAGGTCAGGGTGCTGGTATGACCCTAGAGGGAAAGAGTCCAAGGAAATCATTTGATTTGCTTCCAGAATCCACTGAACCCAATGAGACAAAAAGAGACGTCAAGCTGATGAGTTTTCTAATCCAGCTAACTAGAGTAAAATAATGCATTTATCTAGGAATATTTTTTGTACCTCTACCCCTTGGAAACTTTTTGAATCAGAAGCTGTCAAGTAGAGCCAGGGATTAGGGTTGCCCTAAATCTCACTCATATCAGGAGGTATTAGCATACAGGAAATGGTGGTGTGTGACTGGCAATGTAGATAGAGATTATCTTAGTGTAAAACACTAGTTCTCAACCTATCAACCCTGGCTGCACATTAGAAGCAGCTGGAAATGTTTTTAAGAACCATGATACCCAGCCCACACTCCAGGCCAATTAAATCAGAATCTCTCAAAGGTGGACTTAAACATTAGCTTTTTTAAAGATTCCCCCAATTAGATAAAATGAGCAATCAAGGTTGAGAACAATTGCTCAAATATATAACTGTCCCTTCAGGCAATATTAACCTATTTTTAGTCCTTGAATCAGTTTATAAATTCATGCACTTAAATAGACATAAATTCCTTAGTGTTGTCAACTATTTATCACTGTATGGTTAAAAATAATTTGCACAGGGGAACCTGGGTGGCTCGGTTGAGCATCTGACTTCATCTCAGGTCATGATCTCGCAGTTCATGAGTTCAAGCCCCATATCGGGCTCACTGCTGTCAGCTGTCAGTGCAGAGCCTGCTTTGGATCCTCTCCCCCACTCTCTTTGTCCCTCTTTCACTTGTTCTCTCCCCCCAAAAATAAATAACTAGAAAAATAATAATGATAACTTGCACACATTTGTATGTGTTATACATACACATGCACATACTCATATGGCCCATTTACCCTTAGTCCACTGGGAAATTTGAGTAGGCTTAGATTTGTTAAACTTTCAAAATAAAAATAAACTAAATCTCTTGCATTTATATTTTTTTAAAGTTACCTCCATCTCTTTTAAGCAAGTGATTAAATCTTTCAGGATTGCCTTCACCACCAATCCCCTCCCCCATGGTAATACCTAGGGATCTATGCAAGGAGATGTTTATAGTTCCTCTTGGCTATTGATAAAGGACCTCACATCTGGAATTCTCCACCAGCAGTTTCAGAAATCTCTAAGGGTGTTTGTTAGGTAGTTTTAGTCCTGGCTGTCTGACCTTAGTGCCTTTTATACTGTAAATGGTTTTATCTGATTTTAGTGGGTACTTGTGACCATTGCTGAAGTCTACAACCTAGACCATAAAGTTCAGACCCTACATCCATATCACATATTCCCCATCTTATGGCTCCTGACTTCTTCCCTCATTCCATGTTTTTCTCAACTCTTAAATCTTCCCATAGTTCAGGAAATCTCAGCTGCGTTCTATAAGTCCTCTCTGTAAGACTCCAAACCACTTTCTGAGACCTCTTAGACTTTCTGAGAAGCCACTTAGAAATGGTCATTAAGTGCCTTGCTAAGCTCATAAATTCACTAAGAGACTCAAGAGTTTTCTCAGAAATTGGTTAGTTTATTTCATCAGCAATATTTCCATGATATCCAAGTGAGAAAGAGTCAGGTAAATGAAGATTTGAAGAAAGTGCATTCTAGAGAGCAAATCCAAATGCCTGAGTTGGGAAAAAGTTGGCCTGTTATAGGACAAGAATGATAGGAAAGATCCTAGTAAATCAGAAGGGAAAAGTGGTAGAAGATGGCAGGACAGAAATAAGCTAGAGCCAGACCATGGAGGGAGCACGGTAGACAAAGCAAGAAGTTTGCATTTCACTGTAAATACAAGAGAAAACCAAGAGGATTTTGTTGAGAGATGACATGCCCTGATGTAATTTTTTAAAATATAATTCTACTTCTTGGGGCGCCTGGGTGGCTCAGTCGGTTAAGCGTCCGACTTCAGCTCAGGTCATGATCTCGCGGTCCGTGAGTTCGAGCCCCGCGTCGGGCTCTAGGCTGATGGCTCCGAGCCTGGAGCCTGCTTCGGATTCTATGTCTCCCTCTCTCTCTGCCCCTCCCCCATTCATGCTCTGTCTCTCTCTGTCTCAAAAATAAATAAACGTTTAAAAAAATTTTTAAATAAAATATAATTCTACTTCTTTTAGAAGAATATAGATTATGGAAGATTTGATTATAGGTTATAGAAGCAAGAATAGAAGTAGAAAAATATGCCACCATAATTGTCTGTGTGAAATAGGAGTATGGCTTGGACTAAGGTGGCAACAATTCAGATTAATGGAAATCAACAAATAAAGGAAACATTTTGAAGAAAAGTTGGATTTGCTAATATATGCATTTGTACGGATAAGGAAAAGATATCCTATATTCTGGCTTGCACAATAGTAATGGTGTTATTTATTGAGGAAGAAGAATGGGAAAAGAAGAATCAAAAGTTCTCATTTATACATTTTATATTTGAATGCATGAGATCCAAGTGTAGATGTCAAATAAGTAGTTATGTGTATCAGCTTTGAACTCAGAAGAAATTGATTTGAGAGTTGCTGACCTGGAGAAGATCCTTAACACCATGAGACTGATTGTCATCATGTAGGCAACAAGGAATAAGCAAGCTCTAAGGAACTTGAACATTTAGAGAGCAGGCTAGAAAAGAAATGTGAATAAAACAAAGATAGAGGAAATCCAGGGAGGTGTGTATAGTCCATCTGAGGAAAATAGAAAGTAGGCTGTCACAAGGGTGAGGGGAAGCCACTAGGGTGCACGGTAGAATTCGAGAGAGCAAGTTGTGTGAGAATGTCTCTGTGCAGAAATAGAGGTGGCCCCACCTTGGCTTCTGATGCATGAGCAGTCAATGGAGCATCCTTGCAGAGGGGTGATTTGGAACCACATATTTGTGCCTGAGCAGGATAAGGCAGGCATCCCTGCAGGAGTGGAGGCAGTGTTGGCTACAAGAGATTGGTTCCATATAGAAGGATTGACCAAATAAGTACAGATATTAAAGCTAGTGGGAGTCAGGTTTCTCACTCTCAGAGAAAGGCATATAGAAAGAAAGAAAAGGATGAATCCTGAGTGTTGCAATAGAATTGAAGGTATTGATGTTAATTCATGTATTTTAATATATATACAGAGCAAGAGAGATGAAGACAAAGAAATAAAGATACAAATGTGTGTGTACTAATAAATATAGAATTGAGTAGATATAAATGTATGTATGCACACATACACATATACATATACATATTCCTTAGCTCTGTCTACTGAGCACTCCTGGGAACAGTGGCCTCCAGCAGAAATAAGTGAACTGTATTAATAAGTGCTGCCAGATCTTGGTTTCTAAACATCATTCTTCACTAAAAGAAATTGAAGATCTTTTAAGAAATAGCTGACTGGGTTAGGGAAAGAAGAAAACAGGCCTGGAAAATCTTATTGTGCAAGAAAGAAATAAAGTACATAAAATGATTCAGACATGTCAAAAGGATACAGAAGCCAGATTGAAGGGTCTCTCTTTGCTAAATGTGAGACAATTTGGATATCAAAGTAAGTAAATTTACTAAACAAATGGATGAATCAAAAATATAGAAAAAATATATATATAGTAAAAAATGAAATGTTTACACAGTCTCAAGCATGTCTCCACAAAATTCTTATTCATCACAAAACTAAAATAAAAAAATTTACAGTGGAGTGGTCTGGTAGACATGACTTAAATACATAATCAAAATTAGCATTATGAATAATAAGACAAAATCATGTACCCCATTAGGCTCATTTCTGTGATATTCCTTCTCAATGTACATAACTGAAGCTCATCAATAAGAAACATCAGACAAACCCAAATTCAGGGATAGTCTACAAAATAACAGACTATCTTCAACTGTCAAAGTTGTGAAAGTCAAGGAAACTGACATGGCCAGACTTTCTAGGCTATTGATCCAGTATGAGATAATAAATTTTATATACTCTACAAAATGGTGTGGACCAGAAAATGATTCCTACAGTCAAAGCATATAAGCAACTTTAGTATTTTAACATAATGCCCATCTTTTAATGTTTGTAAATTAGAACATCTAGTTCATAATCAAGGTTTTTTAAATTAACAAGTCACATGACCACAACATAGCAATTATCAAAGCTAAATTGAAGAAACAATTTTTAGAAACACAGGAAATGTTTATTTTTCTTCTTTTATTATATACTGTGAAGGTAGACTATTTTAACTATTTTTACTACTACTAATAATTCAGATACTGTTTTCACATAGCCTAAAGTAACCTAAACTTAAAAAACAATAAAATATTTAATTTCATTAATATCTAAACCACAGGTATATAATTATCTTTGAATCTGTGACCATAGCTTATTTAATTTTTGAAGGAATATTTCCATCAAAATTGATTTTTTTTACTCAGTTACAATTAGCAGCTTGAACTTCCCTCAACTGAAAAATAAGACAGTAGCTGCTAATGACATCAGTGCCTTGAATTTTTTCCTTGGCAGTCATTTGAATTATTTCCATATAGTTCAGGGACTAATGTTTCACCAAAAAAAAAAAAAATGGGATTTTTAGCCTTTGTTAGGTCTGTTATATTGTCCTTATATTACATGATTAAAAAGTAAGAATGGTTTTCAAAATGACAAATGATATCAGGGCATGACCAATTATTTGTCATCACACAAGATAAGCTGTGAGTATTCAATGTCTTCACTTGGGCTCTCCTAGACCATATATAACCTCTTTGGGTTGTCTTATAGAGCACCTAAAAGCATTTCAGCCCTCTGGTTCAGGCAACCTATATGTCAAGCAGAAAAAATAAAACCACCGTTCTCAGGTTTGTGTTTCCCTGGAGGAAGAAAACAGTTTGATGCAATTTGTCAAAAGCCAGAGTGGTACTTTAATGGACAATTTACTTTAAATGGCTGTAGTTATTGCAGAACAAAGGCCCATAGCTCGAGATAAAAAATCCTTTCCAATTGGTTTTACTCAGATAGATTTAATTCCCTAAGATTAACTAAGGATATCTAACCTTTCATACTCCTCATCTATCTAAAAGCAATAAAAGTAATAGTAAAAACTTCTGAGTTTCTGGGGTTTCTTCATCTTTAATATGTGAAATGCAATCAATTCCCTAACTCTTGCATTCCATTCAGACATTTGAGATAAGAAGTGAATCAACAAAAATAATAACAACAATAACAACAACAACAACAATGAAAAACAAACTTCCAAAACTCAAAAGAGTTTATACTTCTTGGGGAGAAGTTTTTTAAAATTTTATTAATAAATTTATATAAGAGTATATATATGTGTATATATATATATACACATTATATATATAATTACCAAATGTAATTATAATCCATTATAATGTAATTGCCAATAAAAAAACAAATTGAAAATTTTGACATATAAAATTTAAGAATATTTCTATTTTATCTTATGAGCAAATTTGTAAACTACTATAGTGTGTTTCATCATGGTCATGACAGGGAATTTAATAAATATTGACTCAAATATGTATTTTGCTTCTTTATATTTTCCTGTCACTGTCTATGCCACATTAAGATTTGCAATATTTGAGATTTTACTGAAACAGTACCATTATGATTCTGATTATGTTTATCTCCTGCTCCACACTCCTTGGTTTCAAAGATTAATCCCAAGCGGCAGAGGGCAAGAAGCTCTGAATGTGGCGAAGTGTGTTTGCCTGAAGCTGACCAGAGTCACATACCCTGTTTCCGCAGTGTGAACTGATGTTGGAAAAGTGGCCAGCTGCCCCACAGAGAGTGAGAACAAGAAATGGTTCAACACAAGGGTCTGACAGAACAATCTGAAGTTTCTATCTTTCTATGCATGTCTGTCCATGCATAATTAACCTTTCCTGAAAGCTCTCACAAGAAGAAAACTCCAGGAGACACAAATGAGCACTAGTGTGCTCAACCCCAGTCCCCATTAATTCACTGTTGCCTGTAAGGACCTACTGAGAACGTGAGATTAAGTAGATTTAATAGGCTAATGTTATAGTTCACATCAATACAGTATGTTATTTTCAAGTAAAATGAATGTACACTTTAATAACTACATATAAAATGATAACTGGGGTGCCTGGGTGTCTCAGTCAGTTAAGTGTCTGACTTCGGATCAGGTCATGATCTCACAGTTTGTGGGTTCAAGCACTGCATCAGGCTCTATGCTGACAGCTAAGAGCCTGGAGCCTGCTTCAGATTCTGTGTCTCCCTCTCTCTCTGCCCCTCCCCTGCTCATGCTCTCTCTTTCAAAAATAAACATTAAAAACTTTTAATTAATTAATTAATTAATTAATTAAAATAAAATAAAATGATAATCAGGGGCACCTGGGTGGCTAAGTCAGTTAAGCATCTGACTCTTGATTTTGGCTCAGGTCATGATCTCACGGTTTGTGGGTTCCAGCCCCACGTCAGGCTCTGTACTGACAGCTTGGAGCCTGGAGCCTGCTTCCGATTCTGTGTCTCCCTCTCTCTCTACCCCTCCCCTGCTTGTGCTCTATCTCTGTCTCAAAAATAAATAAACATCAAAAAAAATTTAAGTAGAAAGTATATAATAGACTTCAATAATCACATATTGCTTCCCTCATTTTCTGTAAAACCAAATGTGAAAACTTTTGTACTAGAATCCTTGTTGAGTTATAATTATTGATAAGTGTTATTTCAATGTATTTACTTTGTCCTGACATTATTCTTCAGATATAAAGGAATAATGAATTTTTAACAAAGGCCCTCTTTTATGTTCTAAGTCAGTTTCACATGACTCACATGACTTCACATGATTCTATGGGTATGAAGTGAAAAACATCAGATTGATCCTGGCCTCTGATTCCATGATTCCACTCACCCTCTGAAGGTAAGACATTGTGATTCTCATGCTCTGTGGTTGTTACTTAATGCGTGAACATGTTTATATATCTGACTCCACATCACAGTCTGTATAAAAACTGAAGATGTACTAGGCTGCCTTGGTGGCTCAGTCAGTAAGTGTTCAACTCTTGATTTCGGCTCAGGTCATGATCTTATAGCTCATGAGTTTGAGCCCTGCGTCAGGGCCCTGCTTGTACATGCATGTGCGCTCTCTCTCTCTCTCTCTCTCTCAAAATAAATAAATAAAACCTAAAAAAAAACCTGAAGATGTATTTAGAAGAGAGGCCTCACTTCATTTTGGTGGGGTCCCACAGCGAGGACCATATGAAACCAGAAGTGAAGACATTGAGTTTCTATAAAAAGATGATGATGTTGAAGTAAAATGTCCCACGTGTTGAAATGCTGTCTTCACCTGACCCTAAAAGGATCATAAATGACCACAATGGTGACTTTAAATGTAACATCACTCAGTCAGTGCACCGAACTTAATCCTATGAGAAATGTACAGGTTGAACAGTAGAGCCAGCAGGGTAAAAAGTGTTCACCTGTATTCTTTCATATCACATCATTACAAAATGCCTAACAATGTCTGGGTCAACTCATGCAGACATCTTCTACTGCAGCTCTTTCTACCTCTTTTTTTTCCAGTGTTATTGAGGTATGATTGACAAATAAAAATTGTATATATTTAAAGAGTACAACGTGATGGTTTGATACAGGTTTACATTGTAAGATGATTATGACAACCCAGTTATTTCATACATCCATCACTTTACATAGTTACTTTTTGTTTTTTTGGTGTGGTGAGAACATTAAGATCTACTCTTTTAGCAAATTTCCAGAATACAATACAGTATTATACCTTCTCAAAACTCTACTAAGGGCAGCGTCTTGGCCCTAAAGAAATTCAGTGACCTAGCCCTCATTTGACTTTGTTTTCAATTACTCCTTTCAAATGCAGCTTCTAGACTTAAGATCAAAATAAATTTACAAGGTCGTAAATTTACTTATGTTCTATCTAATTACCAGAGTGATACAATATGCTTTTCAAACAGCAATTTTGACCATGCCCATTAGACCCACTACACATACATACATTTCTGGAGGAGGAAATTAAACTAAGTCTATGAGCGTGGAGGATTAGTTCAATTGGCAAAACTATTTTACAACACAGCTATTATGCAGATGCTTTCAATTTGTGACCTCCTATTGTTTATTCAACCACGGACTTCTCTTATGGTATATAGTCACCAACACTTAGCAAATTAGCATTCATTGCTAAGTTCCAGGCACTATGCTGTTCTGGGAACACGGCAATGAGTAAAAGAAGACATCGTGAAGCTTACAATATATTGAAGGAAATACAAGATTAAAAAGACCGTAATACCCAAAACAAATGGTTTTGAGACTATACATTCAGAGTGCTCTGAAAAGATATGTAGGAAAGAGCAGGAAGATGTATTATGTAGCATCTATGTCCTATCACCTTGCTACTCTAAGTACACACACACACACACACACACACACACACACACACACACACCATGGACCAATAGCTTTGGCATCACCAGTAAACTTTTAGAAATTCAGAATCCCAGTCCCTACCCCAGACCTTCTGACCCAGAAACTGGACTTTGTAATATCTCCAAGTGATTCATATGCACATTAAAAGGGTTTGAGAAACACTGGTCTAAAAGCAACTGAAATCCACAGAGAAAAAAAAAAACAGTATGTAAAAGGATTCAAATGTATTAAATTCAAAATAGCATTTGGCAATTCCTGGATTATCATTACTAAATAAGAAAACCTTAGGGGAGACCGGGAGGCTCAGTCAGTTAACCATCCGACTCTTGGTTTCAGTTCAAGTCATAATCTCACAGGTCATGGGTCCGAACACCACACAGGGCTCAGCACGGGGCCTGCTTGGGAATTCTGTCTCCTCTCTCTCCCTCTCCCCCACTCATACCAGGAACTTTCCATATAGTCATATCCCTATAATCTCATTTAACCTTCAGTTCAGATGAAGAAAGTAATGTTCCTCAATAGGTAGTAAATTCAATAGGTAATACTTGGTTTCAAAACCAGGTCTGCCGAACTTCCTAATTTAGACTGACAATATTCTTTCCAACATTCCTAATTTTCATACAGCATGAGAAATAAGTCTATTCTGGTATACAAGTTTATTATTTCTGCCTATTTTATTTATATACAGGTTAAAATGTTACTTAATAGAAAGTAATTTTTAGAAAAATCTCAACACTCAGATTCACCAAACTCATATTTCAGAAAGTATTTAATATTAACTTATTTATGTAGTTAACTTTATGTTCTATATCTCACAATGATTAAATTTTTAAATATTTATTATTTCAGATATTCTGAGCTTAGAATATTGCATTTTATTTTCAATTGCGTATCAGATAATTGATTAGGTATCTCAAAGCAAGTTTTAAAAATAGAAAAAAAAAATCAGAAAATTATCCTGCTAATTCAGCTGCATTTTGTCATTCTTTAGATGGTGTTTATCCCCAAATGTAAAGGCATATTAAAATCACATGTAACGCAATCTAGGATGGGACACAATCTAGGATGTAACGCAATCTAGGATGGGACACAAGCATTCATTCCTTTTAACTGGTATATTTTTTGAAATCACTTTAATTTATGACCACCTGAACAGCAACGCATTTTCCAAATAGGATGTCTCTAAATCATTTTCATTGACATTGATTAAATCAAGAACAGCAGCCACAAAACCTCTGCAAATAATCTGAAACCCTGTTTTAGTCCTGCTTTCCAGCCAAATAAATGACAAAGTGAGATTCCTAGTCAAGAGCACTACAATATTGTAAGAAACGAAATTGCTGTTAAAACTGAAGCTAAAAGGCCTTTAAACAGAAAAATTGGGGTCAGGCCCTTTAGCATGTACCAGATATATCCAGAATCAATTTAATATGTTCTGTGGTCTGAGTGTAAAAAACAATTGATATCTGATCAATGATCGTGTTGAGTGCACCAGGGTTTTCGGGCATTCACAACAGCAAATCGATATATAATAAAGTTTTCGACTTACCGGGCATAATAAATGGCAACAAACATAATGAAAACCATATGGTAGTAGTTAAAGAATTTGAGCAGAACATGAAATTCATAATAAAGGAATCAAATGGTACATTTAATGTCAGTGCTAACTCTATTTCTCCGCAGATAATGGCTATAAATTTGTGTGGCACGGTTGAGTGACTCATTTAATTCTATCAAATGATTTTCTGTGTAGTAACAGGGCATTTTTCTTTACAGCTTAATTTTTTGGAATTGTCATATTATCTGTGATGCGCAGGACGTGTCAGAATTTACAAGATTAAAAACCATCATTAACAGTGGCACCGCATCTAGGTCATAGGTATCCTTCACATATATGAGCAACTCGGACTTGGAAAGAGTATATCCGAGCTTTGTGAAGTAACTTGCATGCCTATTTGAAATTTGAAATACATTGTGTTACACCAGATGCTACCATGTTTTTAAGCATGAAATTTATTTTACAGATCTTTATGTCATAAAAGTAATATATAGAGAAAATTGGGGAGAGAAAAATAATACCTAAGGAGAAAAGGGAACCATTCTTAAAATGTTCAACCAGCACTGTTACAGTATTTCTCCCCTTTTCAATACATTAAGTATCTTTTTTCTAAAGCAATATCTTCACTTGGAGGAAAATAGTCAAATGTACAGTAAAGCTTTAAGTAAATAAATATAACCACTTTTCCATTTATTTTTTTTCCATTTCCTCTATCAGATTTCTTCTTAAAAAATAACAATTTATAAGTTTCCTCATAAACCTTTTTTTCCCACCAGCTCAAGATTTGTGTTAGTTATAATTTATCGCTGTCATCATGGCCACATTTATAACATTAAGTAATTTATTTAAACCTGCTCCACCAGCTTTAAGCTAGATACATTGGAGGATCTAGAAAACTTGAGTACCTACTTTTTTTTTTACTTCATCCTTCAGTTTTCTGTCAGTTTTAATATTAATTTTGGTTCTGTAACTCTAAGATTTCAATAGTTGTGTCTATAGAAAAGCTCCACAATTTTAAAGCTGATAAAATAGCCATTATAATACTCTGCTAATTATGTACTATAGAAGCAAACATTGTGACTGGGAAATTCAGTTGTGTTTCACTTACCCCCTAAGCTCTTCCTACTCAAAGGCAAGTGCTTCAGGCATCAAGGTCCAGTGAATTCACTTTGAATCACTGTTGACTCTATTTCTTTCATATTGTACTTAGCTATTCTTCATTGTTGTATCTATGTTCTGCTCTTTTTGACTGTGAACAGAATTATAGATCCAAATTCAGTTTCCCTGAAACATTGAATTTTCCAGTCCAGTGTTGTTGATACATAATCTGAAGTCATTCTCAGATTCATTTATTTGGTTGTGGTTTTTTTTCTGCATAAGCTTAAATCACTTTAGATCTAGAGTTCTGAAATCTCATGAGATATATGAAGTCTTTTATAATATAAAGTCTTTTATATGAAGTCTTTTATAATCATGTTTTGACAGACAATAGATCTTTCAACACTAAGTATTTGAGTATTTGTTCATTTCCTTTTCTGAATTACCTTGTGTTCATTTTTAAACTCCAAAATGTTTATTTAAAATAAAGTCTTCATTATATATGTCTGTCTTCTCAGGAATGTGACCATAGCACCCTGCATGGACTTTCATTACTGAATTTATTTTATTTTTTTCAAAATTATCTGTTAGGTCTCCCCACTTGACTATGAACTCTGTTGAAAAAGGAATGGATGCCTTATTCATTTTTGTATTCTCAAATAACCTGAAGTAGAATAGGTAATCAATAATCATTTGTTGAACTAAACTGAAGTTAACATATGTTATAAAAGTTAAAGTTTGAAAGAGAATAAATTGAACTATCACTTAAAGATGATGCCTACTATTTACATTAAGGGACATATTTTTCCTTAGGTAGCACAATAGATATTCTTTTAACTGATCTCTACAAACTCCTTAAATTCCCAAGTGACAACGGGTCACAGTGACACCCCGCACTCTTCTGGCTGGCACAGCTATTCTCTGGGGCTCCAAGAGAATAGCTTCAGTTGAAAATGCTTTCATAAAGTTGCTGGTATAGGTATGGTTGGTTCTATAAGATTTCAATGTATTGCCTATAGGAAATAGGCACAATTTTAGAGATCGTTGACGAGATCTATGATCTTAACTGGTCATTATTTAGTTTGATTAAGGCCATTCACTGAGAGGTCTTTGTGATTAACTCAGGTTTTGCTGAATAAATGGATGGTACAAGTTGAAACTTTCTCTATTCTACCATCTGGCAGTGTCAAAGAATGAGTAGGGAAAAGCAGAAATGAATCTTTGCATACCATACATCCAGAAAGAGAAAGGAGAGTACTGTAGGGTTTTCACTTATATTTTGGAAGTATCTTTCAAGTAGTTTGTGGAATGATAACTGTCAGAAAATAAATCACGAAGCTGGGAGACAGAGGGCTATGTTTAAAAGCCCATCAAAAGATGGTGGTAACGATGGGTATAAAGTTTAAGTTAAATAAAAGTGAATAAACTCTAGAGATCTGCTGCACAACATTATATGTATGTTATATGTCAACAATAATATATTATACACTTCAATATTTGCTAAGAGGGTAGATCTCACGTTAAGTATTCTTTACCGTAATAAAATAAAATTTTAAAAGGTGCAGGTATGGAGGTGGGGATGGCATGTTAAAGGTTACAGAAAGAGAAGCATCTGTGATATCTACTGGATTTCTACCAATCTACTTTTAATCAGTTTACCTCTGGGCAAGGTATCTGACAGTAGAGCTGTTCACAGAATAAGAGAAGTAGTTTAGGGATAAGTACATGTTCATATAACTCTATCACATTGATATCCTAAAACTAGAATTAAGAGAGATAAGAAGTATTAAAAATCTTTCTGTCTTTGGGAAATCTGTGACATGGGCATTATATTCTTAACATGTTTTCCAGAAACAAACAAAAAAAATCATTTTGAGAAGCCAAGGAAACCGATTCTCTCCATTTAATTTTGACCCAGAGGAAGAAATGCTTAATTAAGAAGATAGATGGGAAGTTGCATTCAGAAAATGTGATCAAATGATCTGAAAGCATTCATAATCACCACAGTTAAAACCAACAACCTGACCAAAGACAAAAACATCAAAACAAAAACAGAGCACATTCTTTGGGAAGTATAGAGCTACTTCTTTCCCTATCATCCCCAAGCTAATTCCTATTCATGATTTTGATCCCTAAACCCTAAGACTGTTTTGTGCCCAATCCAAATGCATCCACAATACTTTACACCTACCATCATTACACTATTTATCAGCTCAATGTTTTCGATCTCCTCAAGAGATACTGTAAGCATCTTATTCACAATTCTGCAATCAGCAGCCACTCCAGTCACCTAGTAGGCATTCAATACATATTTGTTGATTTAATCAACAAAGGTAGGAATGATTCCATGGCCTTTGTTTCTGAAAAGGACAGTTACTAATAATAGATTAGATGTTTTTAAAAAACAAAATTCCACCACTAAAATATTGAGTGATTCTGATAAGGCTATCTGATTGGCAGATTAATAAAGAATAAAGATTAATAGGGGTGCCTGGGTCTTTCAGTCAGTTAAGTGTCCAACTTTGGCTCAGGTCATGATGTCACAGTTTGTGAGCTCAAGCCCCACATTGGGCTCTGTGCTGACAACTCAGAGCCTTGAGCCTGCTTCAGAATCTGTGTCTCCTTCTTTCTCTGTTCCTCCCCCATTCACCTTCTGTCTCTGTCTGTCTCTCAAAAAATAAAAATTAATATATATATATAAAGATTAATAAAGAAAAAGGAGAAAATATACACAACCAAGAATTATTACAGGCTATTGGCAAGGAATGACTAAGAACAGTGCAAGAAAATCTAAACTCCATAAAGAATTTAAATTTGCCAAGATTGCTAAGAACAATAAAAAGTCTCTTTTGTCAGGTGCAATAGAAAAAAAAAAATAGAAAGGCATTGTGGTAGGTTCTGTGGAGATATCCACATAAACAGTGCAATCTCTAATCTCAAGATTGTAATCTATTGGGAGGAATGTTCCCTTTAGGGGAAGAATATACGATATAAAAAATTATATCTGTGAAATCATTCTATGGACAATCTATTCCACAGAAATACAAAGAAGAGAAGTATTATTTGCAGCTGAAAGAGCTGAGAAAAGTTCTAAGAGGTGAGCTAAGTGATGGGGGAATGAGTGATTTAACAAATAAATACTTAAACAAAAGGAGACAATCTGCCTTCCATCAAAGCATTGGAAAAGAAGGAAAACACATTTCAATCTATTTTTCTCATGTATACTTTTCTTAATTTGGGCAAAAAGGGAAAACAAAGAGGAGATTGAACACAAATGAACTAAGGATAAAAATCTTTTCCCTTTAAAGCTTCAACGTTAAAACCCTGCTCCATAAAATGCTTCCCCACAGGGAATATTTTCATATAGGTCCAGTTTAAACGTGAAAAATTTAACAGCTTGAAATTAATAAAAGCATCCTCAACTCTAAACTATTAGATGAAGGAGACAAACTAAGAATACATGATGAAGTAAATGACCTAGCCTCAGTAGGACTAGCAGGGCTTACTGTAGCACTCTCTGCCTCTGAGATTTGGGGCATTTTTTGCCCTTGGATACATGGACACACTTTTACTCCAAAGATGAGAACCTTTGACTCTCTGTCAGGTTTGCCAGGGCTTTTATTTTCCCTCAACTTCAAACGAGTTTATTCTTAGCAATGAATGCCTCTATTTTCATTGTCTTTCAAGAGCCAATGCAAGGTCAAGATGCAAGTCAATGGTGTAATATAATTTCACCTTGTTTTGTATACAAAGTATAAAATATTTTTAAAATAGTATTCATATTTTTTAGAATATATGATATCTATGTTCAATTCCAGAAGGGAGAAAAACACCTAAAACATAGTGCTGCTCCTATATTTTTAGACATTCCCATCATTAAAATAATGATGAAATTTTAAAAATGCACATGCTTTACCTAAAATTAAATTTCTTCCATAAACCAAAATGCGCCAATTAAATGGTTTTTCTCTTATCTTTTGCAAAATCAAGAGGTTAACACAGGGAAATGAAAATGAAGATTTCAATTCTCAGGTACAATTTATATTAAAAAACAGAATAATAAATGTATTTTTAAATGATTTTAAGAATTATTATAATACATAATACTAATAGGATATTAATGAGATCATGTGGCCATTTCCTTAATTTTATTATAGTTTAATTGCAAAGAGCACTATGGCAATATGAATAAAACATGCTAACAACAAAAAACAGAAGGAAATGTCCCTTTCTTCATCCAGGCCTCTGCACCTGGAGTCTTCTGTCACTGGAATGTTTTTTTTTTCATCTTCCTTCTTCTGACCACTGCAGGACAGCTTCTTCTCATCTTTTCTCTTTAATGTTAATTCCTTTTTTTTTTAAGTTTATTTATTTATTATTTGAGAGAGCAAGAGAGTGTGCATGCATGCATGCACAAGCGGGGTAAGGACAGAGAGAGAGGGAGAGATTCCAAGCAGGCTCCATGCTGTCAGCTGGGAGCCTAATGCAGGGCATGACCTGAGCCAAAAATCAGGAGTTGGACACCAAACTGATGGAGCCACTCTGGTGCCCCTATCTTCCTGATTACCCTATATCCCATCCTCTATTATTTCCTACCTTAAGACTTCTTAGCAAATAACACAAATTAAAATTATTTTGCTTTTTGAGAGGGGGAGAGAGAGGGAGGGAGAGAGAGAAAGGGAGGAAGGAAGAAAGAAAGGAAGAGAGAAAGGAAGGAAAGGCATCCAAATCAGAGAAGTAAAACTGACTCTGTCAATGATCTGATGTTATACATAGAAAATACTAAGGACTGCAAACAAACAAACAAACAAAACCCAAAAACAAAAATCTGCCAGAATAAATGAATTCAGTAACCTGCAAAGTACAAAATCAATATCCAAAAATCGGTTTTATTTCTGTATTTCTGTACACTAATAACAAACTATCAGAAAGAAAAATAAGAAAGCAATCCCATTGATAATAATAACAAAAACAATAAAACACATAGGAAAAAATTTAACCAAGGAGGTAAAATATCTGCCCACTGAAAACAATAAGACATTGATGAAAGAAATTGAAGAAGACATAAATAAATGGAAAGATAGTTTGTGCTCATGAATTGAAAGAATTAATATTTTAAATGTCCATACTACTCAAATTGATAAATAGATTAACACAATCTCTATCAGAATTTCATTGGCATGCATATGATGGTGGTAAATCTGTTACCAAATTGGTGATTTTAGGGAGTTTACAATCTTAAAGTGTTCCCCATGTTTGCAGGCACATGATAAGAATAGCAATGTTCAAATACAATATCCAAAATTTACCCTAGTGATATTCTATGTTCATAATACTACTGTATATTTATATCAACTAAAAAAAAGAAATATAGTAAAGTAAGTCACATCATACAAAACAATTACGTTAACACTCAAAAAAGTAAGTCTACAAATTAAGCTGAAATGAGTCATAGGTAATAAAGTAGAAGTCATGGACATAAATCTACAAGAGAGCTAAGCAGTACAACAGCAATGGTCTTTTTCTTCTGACTTAAAAAAAATCAAGCCCTGTGTCATTACCAGCAATAATCCCCGAGTAGCAGCTGGCACCTGGACACCGTGACAGTACACAGCAGTGTCTGAGAGGAAAGGCCATAATGTCAAATGGTCTGGATATGAAAACTGAATCTTCCACCAATTGCAGATCCAAACTCTCCGTGCCTCAATTTCCTTGTCTGCTAAAATGGGGATTGTCATAATAGCTCCTTTATTTCCTTATGAAGATTCAATGAATTAATTTCAATTCAAT
Source organism: Acinonyx jubatus (assembly GCF_027475565.1). Lineage (NCBI taxonomy): Eukaryota > Metazoa > Chordata > Mammalia > Carnivora > Felidae > Acinonyx > Acinonyx jubatus. Next base: position 170,582,698 of record NC_069381.1, read on the forward strand.
TCAATTCAATGTACAGTGTGAAAAAGCAATATCGTGCATATAGTTTACCCTCCAAAGAGTAGACAATATTTTTATCAGAAAAGATTAAAAACACAGGCAGGCAGGAGGTATGCGGAAAGGGGTAGTAACAACCATTTTATCATGGAAACAGAAAAGAGCTCCAACACAAAGACTCAATTAAATTCACTCTTCATTGAACTGCTGGCATGTATAGAAAAATGTGGAAGAGAAAATGTATAAAATATGACATTCTTCAGGGAATACAAAGATAAAGCATTTACATAACCACCCAGCCTACATGGAATAATTGTAAGAGATGTATAAACAAGAGTTGATGCAGTAACTTGATTACTCTCATTAGTAAACCTTTGTAAGGAAAGACACATTTAAGGTAGAATTTGAAGGATAAATAGGATGTTCACAAGTAGATGAGAGGGAGGGAAGTCTGGGAAATACGATGACAGGGACACAAATCTGTAGGGAAGACATGTATTTTATGTGAATAGTAAATAATTCAGACTAGTGGTGTCATATGAAATATGGTAATATTAGAAATGGCAAATGAGCTCCCCAAATAATATAAGGAGATTCAATGAGTTTGTCAATAATTCTATAACTATATAAAATAGTAAGTAAACAAGGAACCCATTTTTAAATAGTAGCATATTTGCTCATAATCAAGTAAAAATACTTACTATCCAACACTCTTTGTTTTTTTCTGATTTGCGGAAAAAAATAATAATCATTATTATAATAAAATTACAAAATTAATAGATAGTTCTCTAAGTAGAATCCATTATGTTTATATGTATTTATATTTAGCAAAGCAGCAAAATTAAAGGACAAAAATAAGTTGTAGGACTCAAGATGTAATACAAGGATAACATCTTCTTAGACTCATTGGTTTCTGTCATTTACTGACAAAGCGAAAGAAAGTAAAGAAACAAAAGGTAAATATTAGGTGTAATGAATGAAAATAAATAGGACAATTGTTCATTTTTTAAAGAACTTCCCCCTTTCCTTTATAAATGCATGCTGGAGATAAAACAGAAAGCTGCTATTTCTGGCAATAGGGTGTAACTGTTAAGACAAATCTACATATCTTTAGGTTTCCCTTGCATAGCAGTTATTGTTAATTTTCTTGTTAATTCTCTGACTTTGAAGGTTTAATCATTTCAAATAAGAAAAAAACTTACAAGACCGTAAGCAAAAAGGATATGAAAAAGTGTGTAAGAGAAGATGTACAAATTTCTTTCATCCTTAAAGAAAGCCTTCATCCTCTCTCTTGGTGTCTACTTAGGTTTAAGAGACACCACAAGAAGATAATTATTGAGTTTTATGAGAATTCCTGTTTTCCATGTGTTTGCTATAACATCTTCATTTTGCACATGTCTAAAATGCCACACTTTGTATTATGTACTTCTACTAAAAGTGATAAAAAGGAAATGGTAGTCTTTATTTAGATCTACACTTCAGATCTCCAAGTGTTCCTGGTAAACCCAGCCCCTCTGTACTGGCCCTGCCTGACACCCTCCTCACCAAGACTTATGGCAGTCCCCTGAATCACCCAGCAGGGATACCACCTAATTCTCTCTTTAAAATAAGTAGGAGTCCCACAGAGCCCTATCTATAAGGGAAGACCTACCCCTCCAGAGTTGCCTACTCTAATGTCACCCTTCCGTTGTCTGTGGCTTCACTCCAACAGGATCACCATTCCTCCACATCAAAACACTTTGAGCCTCACCTCTGACAACTGCCCGAAAAATCAGTTCCAAGACAAAAGATACAATTGGAATTGGCCTTCCCTTAGATGATCAGCAAGGCTAATCCTGATCTTTTTTTTTACTTTAGATACTACCAGAAGTACAAATCTCTCCTACCTAACTATGTGTACATCAGGCTTTGTTTGACACAACTGATTATGTCTTTCTTGAAACATCTTTTCTTTTGTTTTTGCAGACATCACCCTCTCCAGACCCTCTTACCTCACTAATTACCCTTATTCTTCGTAGCTAGCTCCTCCTTGTTTCCATATCTTTAGACTTGGAATGGCTCAGCCCTTAGTTCTTGACATTCTCCTTTACTCTCTCTAGGCACTCACTAAGTAATCTCATTTAGTTTCACAATTTTATGGACCATATCATCTATCCACTGATGAATATCAAAGTTACATGTACTGAACTTTTAGTGTAAGACACATGTAGCTAACTCTCTAGACAGCATCACCACTTGGATACCCAAGAGTAGAACCAGGCTTAACACCACACACACACACACACACACACACACACACACACACACATACACACACACATACACACACACACACACACACACACACACACACACACATAGGTCCTGCATCTATCTCAGTAAAAGACACCACCATTCTTTCAGTTGTCTAAGGCAATAAGCAACGTAATTTTCTATTTCTCTCCCACTCTCACACCTCATATCTTATTCATGATCAGATCAGGTCAGCTCAATCCAACCAAAGCTCACCACATCCACAACTACAACCCTAATTCAAGCCATCAACATCTCTTGCAAGAACCACTGAACCAGTGTCCAAATAGTCCTATCTAGTTTTACTCTCCCTTCAACCCTTTCTGTCTGTCCCTGTCGATCCTTACAATCACATATCTATTGTTTGTTGCTCCCTTCACTCAGGTTTGAAAAGTGAACAAACTTTATTTATTTTTTTTAATTTTTTTTTAACGTTTATTTATTTTTGAGACAGAGAGAGACAGAGCATGAACGGGGAAGGGACAGAGAGAGAAGGAGACACAGAATCTGAAACAGGCTCCAGGCTCCGAGCAGTCAGCACAGAGCCCGACGCAGGGCTCGAACTCACAGACAGCGAGATCATGACCTAAGCCGAAGTCGGACGCTTAACCGACGGAGCCACCCAGGTGCCCCTGAACAAACTTTTTAAAAATTTTGTGGAGAGTGCATAGTATCAGGAAGGAAACAAATCTTGCTTAATTTCACCACCTGATAGCTACCGTTCCTTTCCCTTCCTTCACTAAAAAAAAAAAAAATGTGTCAAATGAAAAATTAACTATCTAGATAATGGTTTATTTCTCAAGTATCATCATTGCCCTCTTAGTTATGAAATATAATGCCCCTTTCTCAGTTTTCATTCTTCTTGTTCTCCCTACACTACTATTTTAAATGTGTTTCTTTTTCAATTTTATTCTCTTTTTCTTTCTCTTCTCTCCCATATCAAGAATCATCATGAAGGCTCTCAATCTACTTCACTGATTATTTTTGTTTATGCTTATTTACTTTTTAGAAAGAGAGACAGAAAGAGAGGGACAGAGTACGAGTGGGTGAGGGGGAGAGAGAGAGTGAGACATAGACCCGAAAGTTGGCTCCAGGCTCTGAGCTGTCAGCACAGAGCCTGACATGGGGCTTGAACTTGGGAACTGCGAGATCATGACCCGAGCTGAAGTTGGAGACTTAACCAACTGAGCTCCCCAGGTGCCCTTGATCATTTCTTTCTTCACTGAATCTTTCTTTTCTCAAAAAAAAAAAAAAAGGTATTAAAAATCTACTCACTTCCTTATCATGTTAGACTTAATTCAAACCTATGAAATCAACTGTCCCCATTTTTTACATGATTAGGCCTGGAATTTGGGAATTATCTCAGGTTTAGGAATATGCACCTCTTCCCAATTTTCCATCTATCAATCTATTAGCATCATTTTTATGTAGCCATATTTTTTTCAAATATATGTTAACCAAAAAGTATGTAAATCATTTTCCACAGCCAGACACCTATTCTAATCCTTCTACTTCTGCTTTCTATCTCTGAACTGTTGCTGTTAACTCAGGCTCCAGTTGTCTTTAATGATTACCTTTCTCTAATGTCCCATATCCAATCAGTGACTTTTCCATTTCAATGCCTCTTACAGCTTCCCATTTCTCTCCATTGATGCTCAGGCCCTTATCGCTTCTCACCTGGATTACTTCACTAGAATTATAATTGGTCTCTAGGTTTCAGACCCTTCTTCTCACTCTCCATCTTGCTTCCTATTGATAGATTAATCTTCCTATAAGACCTACACATTTTCCATCATGTCATTTCGCTGTTCAAAAATCTTCAGTGAGTGAGAACACAGAAAAATGAAAATAGATCACTTGCTTCGGAGAAGGGTTCAGGAACAAGTTATTTTTTTCTTTTCTTTTTAAATTCTACATTATTTTTATATTGTTGCTTTGTATGGTTAGCATAATATAGTTAATTACCTAGAATGTAAAATTCAAGTGACCTCTAAAATATGTTTCCAACATCCTTTTTGCACTTATTAAACTGGTCCATAAAATAAAACTTCTGCTGTCTCTATACTCCCTCCATTTTCAAGCTATGAAAGTTACAGCTTTGAATTATTTTAAAATTAAATTCCACTACTGTATAAGTTTCTTGATTATATTAGCTGGAAATAATTCCCTTTTATACAAAACAAACCTAATTTCTTATAAGATCCAATCATTTAACTCTCAGAATGTAAGCTTCTTATTGGTATTTATGTTCTCATTTTTATTTTTCTTTTCTCCTCATATTGAAAGTAAAACATATCCTTAAGAACAAGAACTGTTCCTTTCCTTTGAAATGGAGGCCGTAGTAACTTGAAAACACACAGTAACTTGAAAATATTTAATAAATATTTATTATTTCATTAGGTAAATGACCAAATGTTTCAAAGGCAACAAGGTATTTTCTCATGGAGTTACTTTGCTTTTCTTTTAAAGTTAAAACCAGAAGCACAGAAGTGTTGCCTTTGGAAACTCTTCCCAAAAATCCAGCATTATACCAACTGTTGGATCTACTATGAAGAGATTGAGTATAAATGTGACATATCCACTACGGTGACTTATTTATTCAGTATAAATGAGATGCTTTTCTCTCATCCAACTAAATTTGAAGGTGCCACTCAACACAAACCTCTGCAGCTTTACCTGAGGATGCAAGGAATTGCAGCAACCCTGTGTCCCTTTGTTTGACTTTGTCTTCTTGTGCATCACTCAGATACCAACACTCACTTGAATTGCTATCATTCTGGAGTGTGGATGGGAGAGATTCACTGGAGCCATCATTAATGCTTTTTTAATGAAATATTAAATTGCTGTGGCACTGAATGTATGGAGTGTGACAGCTTAACAGTAGCCTAAGGGGGGGGAAACTTGTAAACACATAAATAATTAGGACATCATTTCTCTTTTCCCTTCTTTTCCAATGAAACAACTAAGCTGGATCAAAGAAAGCAAATGAATATATCTAGTTCCTTGGACAGATTAACTGATATTTTTACTACACATTTAATCCATGTTTCACTGCAGTAAGCAATTCAGGCGAAGATCTGATTACTCTATTTATCATTTGATACTCTTTACAAAAGCTGAAAATTACACTCATTCTAAATCTTATGCTAGCTGGCAGTAAACATAGCTCAGAGCTGGCCAAGGGCTGCTTATAAGACGCTGGTAAATTATCAGAGAGTGCAGGATAACTCTTCTGGCCTCTGCTTTCCACCCCCATTGATGGCAAAGAAGAAAGGTGGCGGTTCAACCACCATCTCAGACACCAGTTGCTGCTTCCATTAGTTTTCACCTGAGAAAAATCATAACTGGAACAATTACTTACTGAAGAGACTTCCTATGTTCAAGGCACATACTAAAGCTGGGGAAGTAGAGGCTTCAGCCCGGGGGTCACCTGGCCATAATAACTACAGCGACCACTGAATTCTTTAAAAAAAGAGTTGGATCCAATTATGTAAGAAAGTATTTTCTTTATGGTTTTTAACTTGAACACAATGAATAACGAATTTATAAAATACAGAAAATTTCTATTTAATTCTCTCTGTTCATGCTGACCTTGCAGCAGATTACAAAATCCTAAGGGAAAGGTTCTTTTCAACTCTATTTCCTACCACTGCAGCTCTTAAGTACATAAAAGAAACTCAATACATTTTTAAATGCTACCATTACATTTTGATTCCAAATAAAATGTTACTGCCAGTCACAGACACTTGTGGTGTTATTTGTTGGATGAACAAATGACATCTATATCTCAGAGCAGTCATATTACTTCTCTATATTGTCAATCTCCATTTGTTACCTTCATCCAAATATATCTATAACCACGATTATTTCTTTCCACACTGCATAAAAGAGATGTCTGGGTTGTGGCATCAATTGACACTAGAGAGTTTGGGGATGATGCTGGCTGGTTTTGTTTCTGTTTCCTAGTGCTCTTATTTGCTTCAATTGAAACTCTCCCTCAAGATGTCCTTCAAAAGTGCCATCTTCCACTCCCTCACGGTTTTTACTATTGACATCTGTCTATATTAACAGATGGTGCTTTAAACTGATTTTATTCAATGACTGGAACACATATTCTTCTGGGACCTGAAGGTAGGGCTTTTTTTAAACACTGAAGAAATGGCCCTACAGTGATAGGCTTAAGTCCTATTATCCTCTGAGAAGACTGATATGTTACCAGTGCTTTGACAAACTTCAATTAGATTTACAAAAGGATCCATGATTGTGACTGTTGATTTTTATGTTTGTTTAATTTCCTATTTGTTTCAAAAAAATACATTCTATGAAACTGAAGTAAAGATAGTAACAAAAACGTACATCCATTTCCCATTGGATTGCTGAATGTGGGCCTCTAATTTATTACTGATCTTCTTACTATCCAATGCAAAAAAGGAAATGAGATTTGTAGGGTTTATAAGAAAAAGAATATCTTTTCTTAGGAGAAGCAAGATATCCTGTACAGAATATTTCTCCCATGGTTTCTTATAAATGGATCCTTATATGAGGCAACACACAATGGTTGAACCCTACAAATACAAATTATGTACCCATACACTTCCCAGAGTTCATGCAGTCTCCAAGTAAATTTTAGTTACCTTATTTGTATTCACATGTTTGGCTTTGTATTCTCTCCTCCATCAATTCTGGTCCTGTTTGGCAAGGTGCTGTCAGTTCTCAGTTTCAGTCCAAATTAGGACAAGGTCTATTACTGTTATTTCATGGCCACGTTACCAGCACCAAATCACTAACTGGCACACAGTCAGCTCATTAACATTTGTTGAATAAGCAAATGAAATCTGTAACTTGGAACAATCATAAATAACTTCTTTATATAGTAATCTCCATTTGTTACCTTTATCCAAATATATCTAAATCCCAGGATTATTTCTTCCAGAAGTCTTTGATTCTTTCCAATTTTCACAGAACAAGAAATAGTAATATCTTCCAGATTTCTATTATAAAAATGAAATTATTTTGGGGTCCCTGTATGGCTCAGTTGGTTAAGTATCTGACTTTTGATTTTGGCTCAGGTCATGATCTGACAGTTCATGAGTTTGAGCCCCACATTTCTATGCTGACAGCAAGGAGCCTGCTTGAGATTCTCTTTCTCCCTTTCTCTCCGCCCCTCCCCTGCTTGCACTCTCTTTAGCTCTCTCTCTCAAAAATGAATAAATAAACTTTTTTTTAATGAAATTATTTTTAGCATTTTATCTTATTTTTCAACATGCTGCCAAATACAGACTCTTGTATTGTCAGACTTTAGGCCTCAGGGTTCCAGGAACAACAATAAAAATGCATAGGTGAATAAGTCAAAGAAATGCAAATCTGTATAATCTGAAAACATAATATGTAACATCTATGCTATGTTCATAACAACTTATTACAAAACACATTAAAATAACTTTAAATCAATAACTATAATGCAAACTCTAGACAAGTAGATGAAACTTATTAACAATTTTAATCCTGCTGAGTATATCAGTAAGAATTCAGCAATCCAAATGTTGCTCTCTATTTATGTATCTTCTGAAATTTAGAGATTAAAATTTTTCAGATGCTAAAATTACCTTTATTTTTAATCCTGAATCTAATCAATTAGAAGTTGCAATGACCTAATTTGCTCTTTTATCACAAAAGCTATAAGATTCCACTCAGCTCAATCAGAGTTTTCCCACCCAAACTGTAGAGGAAAAATAACTTTAAATTTCATGTGCAAAGACAGAATTGGGGCTGTCATTTATACTCCATATTCATCCGCAATGTTCTTTCACCCTTTTAACAACCCGATTTCAAACTATAATCACTTTAGATCTATACTGCAGCAAAAATCTTCCATCTAAATTTTACCCTTACTTATCCTTCTCTCTCTCCTACTTCAATTGATTAAGCTCAGATCAATCCCAGCTGAGGAATATCAATTATTAAGAGCTGGTGGGTTGGGAATTTACCGGAGTGACTCTCACTGGACACAGTATTACTCTTACAGTGACCCCATCCAAACATTCTTTAGTGTTCCTGTCTCAAAAAATTCATTTCTGATGAAGGCTAAAGAGAAATAATTCTCATATTCCAGGTCTAGACTTCCTATCTGGATAGCTTTATTGAACTTATTTAATTTGTTCAAAAAAAAAAAAAAAAAAAGAACCCTGGTTGCCAGCTGGCAGCCATAAATTTCAAATAACAGTTCAGAGAGCTACAATTTAATCTATTTTGTGATTCATCATTCAACTGTCCTTACTCATCATATTGCGTTTTATAAAATTCTGTGTATGCTTCCTAGACATGTATTAGAGCGATTATAAATGAATTAAACATTATTAATCCAAGACTGTAACTGGCCACTATCTGATGCTGCTTAGTGACTTAATTATGTTACACAGACGAAATTGTCTCAAATGAACCTTCACAAAGGTCCTTAATAAAATAAAACAGTGATTTTATTTTGTGTTATCTACCTTCGGCCAGAAGGTTCTCTAGGGGCTTCCGCAGTTTTCTTTTCTTTCCTATTAGCTAGAAAGCACAATCTAGTAAGCCTGTGAACCTTGCAGGAGCTTACACTGAAAATATTTCTCACTCTTTGACAAGCACTATGGTAAGATTTGGGGGCTGCTGTGTAAGCAGCAAGATTTAGTGGTTTTCTCTTAAGGGAGCTGGTTACTAAAGTGACTTAGAATGCCTTAGGAAAGAAAGAGAGGAAGAACTTTCACACTGATAGTATGTGGAGGGGATAACTTTGTATAAAATTTTGAGCAGAGCAGATATTTGAAATAGAGAGGAAATTTCCAAAGCAGAATTTAAAATGTCAGCAGATTCATACAGGAACTGCCTCAGACAGCAGGCTGTAAAAGACATTAAATTTTAAAATAAGGGGTTACATTGTTCCTTCAGTTTGCTTTGTGCAATACCAGAAGTTCACGAGTCAGGGTAGGCAATTCGTCTATTATTTTTAAGACGGAGCATATTAGCCGTGACTTCACTCAGAAGGAGGCCCCTCACCCATGAGAGGTGCAGTGAGAGGTTGAATGTGCACAAAGTATTTCTCATTCCCACAGCAGTTTTGACAGGCGGGTCAAATACGTGAGAAAGGATAATGGCATAATAAAGTTACTACACTTCTGAGCAGGATGTGCAATGTAGCAGTCAAAGAGTGGGTCTTTGTGGGAAAGTAGCAGACAAAAGTGGTACTCTATAGGAAAGAACAGCCTGGGACAGTGGAAGCTTTCTAGACTAGTTGTTGCTATTCTTAGTCTTCTCTCAGTATGAAATCCATGCTCAGCAGAGCCAGGCTATTGTATAGAATTATTTCTTTCTCCTTCCCCTGCACATTCCCAAAAGGAAAACACCCACATGCACACCCACAATACAGAATGCTTGTATTTAGAAACTCGTCCGTTTCCAACACTCCTCACTTACAGGGCAGCACATCACATTGGGATTTTCCAGATGTTTTATAGTCCTTTTGTTTCTGAGCACCATCCCCTTGTGTGGAGCACAATGATGCCTGCTGCAAAAACTATAAATAAGAATAAGAATTCCATTTATTGTCATTGAAATTTTCTGTCCCTGCAATGCATACCTTTCCTTCTAGCAAGTAGCTATCTATCAAGAACAGATATCTAAGTTCTATCCTGAGCTTTACACATTTTAATTGGTCAACACTGACAAACACAAAGAGCATATTAAATCTAAAAGCATTTAAAAATTAGCTAAATACATAGCTTTGGTGAAAGCACCACATTTTGTATGTTTTACTTAGAGAAAGGGGAAAAAAACATAAATATGGTTTATTCCACACAGGTGAAGTAGGTAGACAGGAATGAGGAAATAAAGAGCTTCTTTCCAGCCAACCAAGAAAAGCATTCAGTTCACAAAATTTTAAACCGTATTAGTGCTCAGAGATAATTGCTATTAACTGGAACTCATAACTAGGTCCTTGGGGGAAATATAAGAAAGAAAACTAAAGTTAAGACAGTATAAGGAAAAGTGAGTTTTCAAAAAATATATTGTCAGAAAGCAACAAGAAGTACTTTTGTTTCCAAATTTGAACTTTCCAGGGACGCCTGGGTGGCTCAGTCAATAAGCATCCAACTTTGACTCAGGTCATGATCTCACAGTTGGTGGGTTCAAGCCCCGCGTTGGGCTCTGTGCTGTCAGCTCAGAGCCTGGAACCTGCTTCAGATTCTACGTCTCCCTCTCTCTGTGCCTCTCCTCCACTCATGCTCTGTCTCTCTCTGTCTTTCAAAAATAAATAAACATTAAAATAAATAAATAAATAAATAAATAAATAAATAAACAAACAAACAAATAAAAAAATGTGAACTCTCCAGGAATTGTCCCCGATGCAGACATTTTGAGCACCCCAATGTAAGATACAATGGGCCTTGAAAAACTCTCACCACCTCAAAAACTAGAACCAACAATCAATTTACAATAATCTGAAGGGAATTTACAAGATATGATAAATTATCCTAGGGATCAATCATTCTATTTGCCAAAAACTGAGCAAAGTTGCTGGGCAGAATCAATGTTAGAAGTATATTTTCTTGTGTACCCCCGATATTTCCCAAGCAGAGAAATGCAAAATCTGTAAATAAAATTGGTCATCTCTTGTATTTCTTTCAAGCAACTTGAGAATTGGTCACCCACTTCTTCTATAATTACTTTTGTCTTCTGTGACATCTACTATATCCATTCTGAGGTAGATTCTCCCAGAAAAGCAGTAGGAAAGTATACAGAGGAGGGGATGAATGTAGTACAGACCATCCTGTGAAAGTGCAGATAACAAATATAAAACTTTTCAACGGAATGACACAGGAATGGGAGCTAGAAAGCTCAGTGCCATCAGTGCGTTTTAGAGATTAGAGTTTTTCGTGTAACTTTCCTCATGTAAGTGTCATCAAACCAGTCAAAAGAAACAGATTTGATAGCACATGAATCTAATATAACTGTAACAGATGAACATGTTCTTAGGTTGGACTAACAACAATGCACATTAACATGTGTTCCTGATATTTTTCTACCAACGAAGTGGACTTAATTCTTCCCAAGTGAACTGAAAACAAGATTAAGTATTCTGACTTTTGGCACACTTTTGGTCTACAGAGCTCTTTCTTCCTTTACAATAAAATAACAGAAAATAACAATATCATAAAAATAATAATAAAACTCAACCGATTAAACACTGAAAGATAAGGTGAATTTTAGTTCTTTCAAAATTATGTTTGTGATCATCAACATTTGTGGGTTTGTGATGAAAAAATAAAGCAAGCTGTCAGGCTTTGTGTGGGAAATTCCTCACTTGGAATATCATTGATTGTTCTTCCATTGGAAAAAAGAAAGCATTACAAACAAGTAGATGTTAGAAAGTGAGCATGCTTAGACCTAAAATGTTTCATGAAGGAAAGATATCTTTTTTTAATTTTTTTATTTTTTTATTATTTTTTTAATATATGAAATTTATTGTCAGATTGGTTTCCATACAACACCCAGTGCTCATCCCAAAAGATGCCCTCTTCAATGCCCATCACCTACCCTCCCCTCACTCCCACCCCCATCAACCCTCAGTTTGTTCTCAGTTTTTAAGAGTCTCTTATGCTTTGGCTCTCTCCCACTCAAACCTTTTTTTTTTTTGTCCTTCCCCTCCCCCATGGGTTTCTGTTAAGTTTCTCAGGATCCACACAAGAGTGAAACCATATGGTATCTGTCTTTCTCTGTATGGCTTATTTCACTTAGGATCACACTCTCCAGTTCCATCCACGTTGCTACAAAGGGCCGTATTTCATTCGGAAAGATATCTTTGTATATGTCGACATCAACCAGGCAGGAGATTCTGGTTTATTAAATCTCTCTTCCTAAAGTAGACTTTTTTAAAACTTAAGACAATTGTGAGTACTATCCCACCACTCTAATAGAATCTTAAGAAAAAAAAATAGTAAACCAAAGAAAGTTAGACTCTCTTCCTCTACTACCCATACCCTGGCACTTCCCAACACACACACACACACACACACACACACACACACACACTCCTTTTTACTTTTTATTAAGTAACTGTACCCCCATAGACATTTATTTTCCTTTTTAAAGTTTTTAAATATTTAATCTCACTGATTCATAAAGATAAATGGGGAGAATTTTAAAAAGCCGACTGAAATTAGCCCAGACACCACGTTCCTGTTGTAAGTCATGTGTGTTACCAATAAATTCTTTAGTCTATTCTTTGAATTTTTAACTTGTTAGACTATTTGACAACATAAATATTATATTTTCACATATTCAAATCTGATGATCTTTCCCGTCAAGATTTTACCTTTATTGTTAAGCTTAAATTATTCTTGCTCAATCAATGACAATTATTAGACAATGTGGATAAATTAAAAAAAATAAGTACTAGAAACCCTTGGAAAATGTTATATATCCAATGTATTTTACTGATAATTGCTAAATGCAGAGAAAATCCAGCATTTTATCTGTCTTTTCTATAACCCTCTCTCTCAAAGTAGCCAAATTGCTGCTATGGGAAATTTTTTTTCATGAAAGGTTTATGGAATTAGAATATTATCTTTTTTGCTATCCTTAATTGAGTAATTGATCAAGGCAATGATGATCAGTAGGTGGTAACAACAAGAAGAAAATATATTTTGTACTCCCACTAGAAGCACACCATGCTACCTATGAAGCAGTATTGATCAAAAAAACCAAGAACCTGAATCTGATCCAGCTTCTATCTTCAACTAAGAATTTATAGTAAATAACAGGTAAGAGAATATGTTAAATGAAAACTATACCAGAAAAAAATGACCCAATTTCCTCAACAATGAAAGTACAAGAAAAATAAGAGATATAGTAAAGGAGATCAATGAGGTATATTAACCAAGTACTTTAAATGGATTTTATTTATCCCGGATTTAAACAAATCCACTATTAAAAGCATTAGATAGCTGAGTAAATATGAACACTGGATATTTAATGACATTGATAATTACATGAGGTTCATTACACTAAATTCCTTCTACATTTATGTTTGAAAATTTTCACAATAAAATAAAGAAAAACAAACTAGCTCCTGTGCTAGAGAAACTGTTAGAAACAGAAAGATGCACTTTTAAGTGAAAGCATTTTGATTTGTTTACTAAAGCTAGTAAAGTACAAACCAAAAAACAGAAAACTGTATCAGCACCAAATTACTGATATGCATTTTCTTACCTCCCACTAACAAGACCCTTCACCAATAATATAACTGCTTCCAAGAGCATTCTTGGGCAGAGAACACACAGTTCAAAGGTCTTGAGGCAGGAATAAGGCTTTCTCATTAGAGAATAGCAAGAAGACTGGTATGTCCAGAGGAGATTGTACAAGAAGGAAAGTGATAGGAAATGAGGTCTGAGAGGGGGCACAGACTAGAACTTGAAGGTGTCCTTGGACATGAACAGAGTTTTTAATCTCTAAGTATAATGGAAAACCATAGGAGGGTTCTGAGCATGTAAGTGACATGATTTTATTTAAGAGTGCATGGGCTATTACATGGAGTACTGATCAGAAGGGAGCAAAAAGAGTGGATGAGGAGAAAAAAAGTGTCAAGTTTTCTTCATTAATCCAGGCTAGAACTAATGATGACTTGGTTTAGTGGTAGTTACAGATGCAGGTAGTAAAGTTTGGATTCAGGCTATATTTTGAGGAAAGTACCACCCAAGATGACAAATTGATCTGGAATGTGAGAGTAAGAGAAGAGTCAAGAATGCGTTTAAAGTTTTTATCCTGAACAAATGAATGAAAGGTAATGCCATTTAATGAGTTTTTGGAGTCAGTGAGGAGATTATGTGTACAAGAAGATCCAATATCTCTTAGAAAACTAACAGAAAAAACAATCAAGCAGATGGATACACAAGTCTGGACCTTTAGTGAGAAAGCCTGGAATAGAGATAGAGATCTGAAAATCATGGAAGGTATTATATTACATTTAAGAGTTTGAAAACTTGATGAGTTGTGGAAGACAGGAAGAATTTTAAGCAGGGAGGAGATAAGCTAACAATTCTAATTATGGCAATCATGTCTCCTAGACCCTTGGTTTCTGGGGTGTGGGATATAAGGATCCAAAGCATCCATATCCTCCTGATATAATTAGTTAATACAAATAGGTTTTTGAAATAATAAATTAAAAAGACTTAATAGAGTAATACATTATGTTTATTAATAAGAAGGATCAATATTATCAAGATGATAGTTTCCCAGAAATTACTTGTAAACTGAATGCAACTCTCATAAAAATTCCAACAGTAATATTCATACAAATCAACAATGTTTACATAAAAGTCATACACAAGAGTAAAAGACCCATACAGTTCTAAATGATATGTAGGGGGCACTCACTCCACCAGATATCAAGAATTGCTATAAGGGTGCCCGGGTGGCTTAGTCCATTGAGTGTCCAACTGTTGATTTTGGCTCAGGTCATGATCTCATAGTTTGTGGGGCAAGCCCCGCATCAGGCTCTGCACTGACAATGAAGGGCCTACTTGGAATTCACTCACCCTCCCCTCTTTCTCTGCCCCTCCCCCACTTGTGCACAAGTGGCTCTCTTTAAATAAATCTTTAAAAAGAGAATTGCTATAAAATTATGCCAATCAAAAGACTGGATATTGGTGCAAAGAGGGATAAATATATCTAGAAGCATAACAGAGAGTTTAGATATGAGGCATGTCAGACCAATAAATAAAATATAGGCTATTTGATAAATTTTTCCAAACAAGCGGCTAGGTCTATTAGCTAATAATTGCATGGTAGGCATTACATAATAGGCAGTGTTATAGATATTTCACACCTATTATTTTATTTAATCTCTTCAATGATTTATGAGGTAAACACTATCATTAATTAATTATTATCCATTAATTATTATCCATTTCATTGATAATGAAACAATGACACAGAAAGGTTACATAACTTGGACAAATCACACTGCTAATAAGTGACAGAGTTAATATATGATATGGTAAAAAATAACGTTAAATCCCTACCTCACACAAAAAGAAAATTAAATTTATTCGGATTAAAGATCCAAAAATGAAGAACATTACCACATATTTTAGAAAGAAATTGATTATAAAGGAAAAGAAGGATATATTGATGACATTTAATATAAAAGTTTCTATATACCAAAACCAATATAAATGCACCAAAAATACCATTAACAAGGTAAAAAGGCAACCAAACAGGGAAAAGATATTTATAATCAAGGCTGATCCTCAGCCAGTATGCACTGGGAAAGTCAGAGCTGTGTCTAAAGTAACTCAGCACGAATTATGATTAATAGCACCTCCTCTGAGGTCCCTTAAGACTGTTTATCCTGGCCTTCTATGCTCCTTTTGGAGCTCCCAGGCTTCTGCAAATCTAGAAGAGAGCCTTATGTTACTCTTATCAAACCGGTATTTATTATTTTGATTATCACCTTTGCTTTTAACTCATGAAACCAATAAAGGGAGGGAAAATTATAAAGAACTATAGCTCTGATATGACTTCAAAAATAAAAAAATATACTGGTAGGAAGTCAATGTCAAATCATTAACATAGTGGGTACATGGTTGTTTACTATGTTAGTTTTTATACATTTAAAATATTTTAATTAAAAATAAAGATTTGACAATAATGAGAATTACACATTATATATCAAAAATAGTAAATGTTTCTATTTTTTGAAACTAGAGAGTTTTTATGATAAAAACCCTCAACAAAGTAGGGATAGAGGGAACATGCCTCAATATAACAATGGCCATATATGAAAAACACAGAGCGAACATCATACTCAATATGGAAAAACTGACCGTTTTCCACCTAAGGTCAGGAACGAGGCAAGGATGTCCACACTCATCACCTTTATTCACCTTTAGTCCTAGCCACAGCAATCAGACAACAAAAAGAAATAAAAGGCATCCAAATTAGTAAGGAAGAAGTAAAACTTTCGCTATTTGCAGATGACATGATACTATATACAAAAAACCTGAAAGATTCCACCAAAAAAACCACTAGAGCTGACAAATGAATTCAGTAAAGTCATAGGATACAAAAATCAATGTGCAGAAATCTGTTGCAGTTCTATTATACACTAATAATGATGCAGAAAGAAAAATTAAGAAAACAATCCCATTTACAATTATAATAATAAGATATTTTATGTAAGGATTACAATGATGAAGTTACACATTGAAAATTTTAAGCTACAGGAGTTCTGGGTGGCTCAGCTGGTTAAGTGTCTGGCTTTGGCTCAGGTCATGATCCCACGGTTTGTGAGTTTAAGCCCCTGCATCGGGCTCTGTGCTGACAGCTTGGAGCCTGGAGCCTGCTTCAGATTCTGTGTCTCCCTCTCTCTACCCCTTCCCTGCTCCCACTCTGTCTGTCTGTCTGTCTCTATCAAAAATAAATAAGCATTTAAAAATATTTTAAAAAAAATTTTAAGCTACAAAAAAAATTTTCATTTGGCCCCTCTCGTGTTTTTCAGTGAAAAAATGTCACAGATATTTTTCATTTTAAATTACCCTGGCACTTTTAAGTTTTAACTGTTTCATTTAATGTTAGAAACGAACAACTGGCTTTGGGCATCATGTGTTAAATGGCTAGAAATTTGACAGTTATATATAGATGTTAAAGAATGATGCCTTCATTATGAGTAATTCCTCTTATGGAACCTCGCTTTTGAAGTCTGAACTAGTTTCTACAATTTAAGTGTGCATGACTCCTGTGAGGTTTTATCACTAACTTTGGTAAATGCTATTTTGGTAACAAAGCTTTTAACTCCTCTAAAATCAATAGTCACATTCAACTGGAGCAGAATTTGGGGGTGGGGGCGGGTGGGGGGTTCTTTAATTTTTTTTAATAACAGTGGCTTTAATACTCAGCATTCAATTTTGTCACTTATGCACGGCTTCCAACTTCACCTGACATAAAAAGAAAGCCAAGATGTTAAAATCAGAATGCTCAGGACTTTGAAGACACAAGCAGTCTCCTTCTTTCTAGACAAAAAGGGATCTTGACATAATAGTCTGACATTGTGTACTGCCTGCTGATCTACAAGTTAGCCATATGTGAGGCACCAATTGGCTGAAAGAACCTAAGGATACATACTGACTGATATATCCTGAGATATTTGTTACCTATTACAGCACTTTTTAAAAACTTGTGATTCTGGAGGATGTTATTATTTCCTATATAAATAGGACATTTAAAAGTGACAATTTAAGCACTGAAAATAAAGAGTTGCAGTATAAATGTAAGTCAACTCTCATTTACATGTTTCAACGGAGAAATTAAGGAATGCATTCACAGATGTTTTAAATTAGCATAACATTTAAATATAAATCACATTTAACTAGGAAGTTTATGAGTTATCTTTATATTAAATATCTGTGTTTATTAAATAGACACCCATATCCACTATGAAGGCTAATGTAAGCGTGATTTTATATTCTGAAATCACACTATCAACTGACGAGTAAGGTGGTCCATATACAATCTTTTCCTTGATAAGAGGCTGGCAACTTGTATCCAAAAATTGCTACAGGGGCACCTGAGTGGCTCAGTTGGTTAAGTGTCCAACTCCTGATCTCAGCTCTGGTCATGATCTCAAGTTTTGCGAGATCAAGTCCCATGTCAGGCTCTGCAGTGACAGCATGGAGTCTACTTGGGATTCTCTCTCCCCCTGTCTCTGCCCCTCCCTTGTTCACACACTCTCTCAATCTCTCTCTCTCAAAATAAATAAATAAACATTTAAATTTTTTTTAAACAAGAAAATTTGCTACAAAGGCAACCTAATATTACCCTTAAGTGTGGAATTGATTACTCCAAATGTAAGTACATGGAAATAAGGATGCAACCTATTTTAAATGGTAGCTTATTTACCATATATATAGTAAATGAATATTTACTATATATAGAGGTGGGCATGCCAGAATATATTCATACATATCACCAGAAAAAAAAACAATAGTTGACTATGTTCCTTTTGAAGCTCCAGAAGATGTTTCAATAAAACAATAAAAAAAATCAGTTAGTGAGGGTAGTACAGGCACAGGGGAGAAGCTCACTGTGGCTGCCCATTGCAGACTGTGATTGACAGCAGGGACGACTGGGATGGAACCGAGCTACTTAATATGACTGGTAATGACAGGATGCTGGAATAGCAGCGGGCTTTGGGAGGCAGATAATCATCAGAGGCAAGTGAACATAATTACCGTAAAGGAAGCAAATTCAGAATGGTAATCTGTGAGCTACACTCACGTGTATCCTTGGCCATGGCCAATAGACAATGGCATTCCTAGGGGTCCCTGAATATGTCATAGATAGGGTTACTGTTACTTTATAGGGGACATAAATGAGAAGGTCTGGATCTGAGGATACTAACTGGGATGGGCTTTGTTGTTTCCACAACCAATGTTAATTCTAAGTAGGCATTAACAGCCACTGCAACCTGGAAGAAATGGTAATAGGGAGTTTAGACACTGATTATGTTAACCCAACCAAGGAAGTAAATCTAGAAGAGCAGAAGTGCTTCCCAAGAGCAAAAGGAATTTACATCAGGTGATGGTGAAAGAAGAAAACAAGTATCTGAGGCAGCGTCAGCACCAACTACTGCAGGCTAACTGGTTTTTCCCCACTAGTCCTCTAGTTTTAAGGTTGGTTGGTTTGTTTAAATAAGGTATAACCATATATTACCGTGAAGAAATAATCACAAGCTGTAATGAACTTAATGTAAGATGTGGGTAGATCTAAGTGGTATAAGGAGTAAATTGGAGGGGACATTCTCAGGGCTTTACTCAACTTGAGACCCGAACGTAGTTGGTATGCTGTTGACAAATTCCAGCTTAGTGTCCATATCTCTGTGATGAAAGCTTATTTATGAAAGTGTGAGAGGCTGCTTTGCCCATTTGCAAAGGCTGGATATGCCAGGGAATTAACCGCCACTGAAAATAGCTCTCAGCAGATGACTCTTGGCGATCAGTTATAAATTTTCTAATCATCCTCACCACTCAGGTAGGATAATTCTTAAAAAAAAAAAAAAAAACTTTATTGAGATATAATTCTTATACCCATTTAACATAGGGTGATATAATTTATCTATTTAAGTGTACAACTTAAAAGGTTTATTTCAGTGATTTTTTTATTATATTCTCAGATATATACAACCATTATGTCAATCTATTTGAGATACTTTCATCACCTCAAAAAGAAACATTACACTGGTTAGCCATCATACACCTATGTTCCATCCCTATCTTAGTCCTAAGAAACCACTGATTTGCTTTCTGTCTGTATAGATTTGCCAATTCCAGACACGTTGTGTAAATAGAATCCTATAACATGTGGGCTTCGTGATTGGCTTCGTGTTTAACACAATGTTTCCAAAGTTCTTCCATGTGACAGTGTGGATCAGTGTTTCATTCCTTTTTATGGGTGAATAATATTTGTCTGTCTACCATTTTACTTTATGTCTTAATGTGACTCGTGTCTTTTTGTTCCTCTATTCCTCCTTTATTGCTTTATTTTGCATTAAGTAAATAATTTCTGGTGTAGCATTTAAATTTTTAATGATATTTTCACTACTTTTTTTTTTGTTATTTCCTTAGTGGTTGCTCCATGCCTTTCACTATACAAGTTAATTTATCAGAATCAGCTTCCAATGTGTGCTACTATAATTCTAGTAAATTATAGAAATGTTACTCCTACATAGCTCTATTCCCTTTTTCCCCTTTTGTGGTATTATTGTTACACATATTACATCTATAAATAATACAAAACCAACCATAGAAAGTTATTAATTTATATAACTCTATGTCTTTTAAAGAAGCTGAGGGAAAAGAGAATGAGCATGTATTCATGGCTTTCATTACGTTAACTTTCTTACAATCTCTTCATTTGTTCTTGGGGGTTGAAGTTCTCAGGCAACTTCTCTTCATTACTGCATTGAAGTCTGATTTAATATGATTGTCTCATTCATTCTTGCAATACGTTAATGCACTCAATCAGATTAACCGTTTCTCCTCCTTTAGGTGAACTTGTAGCTTTGCGCTTGATTCTTCAGCATCATTTTTATAAAGAGATGAGTAAAACACAAAATATGTTTTAAAAATTATAAAAATTTAACAATACAGATGCCATAAAATTTAAAGAGAAAAGTCTGAGATAGTTTGAACACATTATGGACAGTCTTAAAGGGGGATATACTTAATTTGACAGACAATGAAGGATTACAAGAAAAGATAATCATCTAGGAATTTGTCTATTTTGAGCTTGTTTTGACAAATATATATAGTTCTGTCTCCATTCTTCGTGATGCCTAGGATGTCACTGTGGCTGCCAACTGCCAAGTTAAGCATGGAGACTTTCATTATAGTCATCTTGGAATCTGTGTCCTGTTTTTATTCCATAATGCCCAAAAACTGATTATGATACTGAAGAGTATGTTTCCAGATACTATCATCTTTCCTGTATTCTTTCCACATAATGCTTATTCAGTCCTGAAAGCATGCCTACCCACTTTCTGTACAGTGCTTTTCTTCCTTTTGCTATTCAGCTTCCAGTTTGGAACTCTGGTATTATCTTTCTGCTTGGATGAGAATCTTTGTGTAGCTGCTTTAAAAAACATGCTGATACCTAATGGAGATACTCCATTCTCAAACTTCGTTATCAGAGATATTACCAGTAAATTTGACTTGAAATACAGGATGCAGGTGTCCACAAAGGTAACTGCCCAAGTTATGATAAAAATTTTGTATTTAATTTACCACTGCCTCTGCACAAGAAATTCATTTATGCAGTTTGTATATACAGTTGGCCCTTAAACAACACTGGAGTTAGGGATGCTGAATCCCCATGCAGTTTAAATCCACATATAACTTTTGACTCCTCCCAAAATTTAACTATTAATAGCCTACTGTTGACCAGCCTACTGGTCAACATAATTATTAATAGCCTACATAATTATTAATAGCCTACTGTTGACCAGCCTACTACATAATTATGTATGTATCAATAACATACATAATTATCACATATTTTGTATGTTATGTGTATTATATACTACATTCTTATAATAAAATAACCCAGAGAAAAGAAAATTACATTAAGAAAATCATAAGGAGGGGTGCCTGGGTGGCGCAGTCAGTTAAGTGTCCGACTTCAGCCAGGTCACAATCTCGCGGTCCGTGAGTTTGAGCCCCGCGTCAGGCTCTGGACGGATGGCTCAGAGCCTGGAGCCTGTTTCCGATTCTGTGTCTCCCTCTCTCTCTGCCCCTCCCCCGTTCATGCTCTATCTCTCTCTGTCCCAAAAATAAATAAAAACTTTGAAAAAAAATTTTTTAAAGGAAATCATAAGGAAAAGAAAATACATTTACAGTACTGTACTGTATTTATTGAAAAAAATAATCTTCATATAGGCAGACCCATGCAGTTCAAATCCGCCTTAAGGGCCAATTGTAGTTCATCCTCGCAATACTTTGGCAAAATATATAGGCCCATATATGCAGTCCTTACCATGTACTATAATTTTGGGTATAAAGTCTGGGATATATATCCATGTGAAATTGTAGAAAACACGAACTTAGTCTTCTTAACATTTATCATGGCTTATAATCCATGATACAAGTACATAAAATTTCAGACTCAGAAGCTTTACTGAATATTGAGAATAACACTACTGATACACAACAAAACACTACTGATACACAAACAAAGCAGTTTGTTGCAATTATCCCCCCCAAAATTCTCTCAGCAATGTAACTGCTCTCATCTCTTTTCTCTTTCTTCTCTGTCTAAAACAGTCTTAATTCTATCTCCACCTAATAACCCATGCTTCTCATTTATGACTCAATTATCCTGCTGCATCTTTATGATATATAAAAATTAGTCTTTTCTGGCAGCACAAATAAAACATCTAAGAGGGGTGCTTGGGTGGTTTAGTTGGTTAAGTGTCCGACTTCGGCTCAGGTCATGATCTCACGGCTCATGAGTTTGAGCTCCTCATCAGGCTCTCCACTGTCAGCACAGAGCCCACTTTGGATCCTCCGTCCCCCTATCTCTCTGCCCCTCCCCTGCTCGCTCTCTCTCTCTCTCTCTCTCTCTCAAAAAATAAAATAAATACTAAAAAAAAAAAAATATTCAAGAAGGATAGGTTCCAGGATAATAGGAAAGGTTATAAACTCTTCAATAATTTTTAGTTTATTACCTTTCCTACTTACCAAGCCCTCTTTTTTCTCAGATCCTCTAAATGGAAGTGGAGGAATGAATGAGTGCTTGACAAAGAGAACTGGTAATAACCTTTTGGTTCACTGACCCTATACCGAGAAAGAATTGTTAGAATGAAATATCTGTCCTATTTTATGGTTTTAAAGTATGTTCTTTCATGTAGAGGTCTAAGGAAATAGCATTGCAGCATCTTCATTTAATTTTGTTTTAGTAGAGAGCTAAGAAAAGCATAACAGTGACATGTCATTTAATTACTTTCTGATTTGATGTGCAATTTTAATTAACTGGGTGTTGTTTCTTTACTGTAAGATATAATGGTTCGTATTATCCCTTTAGTTCTTCCATTACTCTGAAGAGGAGATGGGAGAGTACAGAAGTTTTTAATACCAAAGTTTACAAGCTGATGAAAATTTAAGTTTAGCATACATTTTGTGCTATTCAGGTAAGACACACACTAGCTTAGGAATGTTTAGGCATCCGATACATTTATAAACTTTCTCAGAGATTTTCTATCTTGAAAATAATACTGTTTCTTGAGGAAGCCACTGAAAGACTATTTTAGAAATAGTTTTATGGTTATTTTTAAAAAGCTATCAGTACTTACACTTTACTAAAATATTTCTCAATTTAAATATGCAGATGCTCTCTGACTCAATATCAAAATTAAAATCAGTGCTGTTTATACCAAGATTATCAAGTAGCTAAACTTTTATATTTGCCCAATAACATTCATTAGTACTTTCTTCTCACCCAGCCAAGTGCCCGGTGACTTCACCTCACATCACTTAGCAAACCAGTCTTCAGAATTTAGCCCTGCAGCCCATCACCACCTGGGTTTTGTTAGTCTTTTTTCTACTCTAGATCATTCAAGAATATCTCAGCAGAAGTAAATGAATGTATATATGGTCAATTAATCCATGACAATAGAGGCAAGAATATACAATGAGGAAAATGCAGTCTTCAAAAAATGGTATTGAGAAAACTAGACATCTACATGCAAAAGAATGAAACTGGACCACATTCTTACACTATACACAAAAATAAGCTCAAAATGGATTAAAGATCTAAATGAGAGACCTGAAACCATAAAACTCGTAAAAGAAAACATAGGCAGTAATCTCATGGTCTTATCAACATATTTATGTATATGTCTCCTCAGGCAAGGGAAACCAAACAAAAACTACATCAAAATAAAAAGCTTTTAAACAGCAAAGGAAATCATCAACTAACAAAAGGGCAACCTTGTGAATGGAAGAAGATAATGAGATATTAACACAATATATAAAAAACTGATACAACACAACACCAAAAAAAAAATTTTTTTTAAATAGGCAGAGGACCTGAATAGCCATTTTTCCAAAGGCATACAAATAGCCAACAGACAGTTGAAAAAATGCTCAGCTTCACTAATCATCAGGGAAATTCAAATTAATCATCTCTTATCTGTCAGAATGGCTAAAATCAAAAAGACAAAAAATAACAAGTGTGGGTGAGGACATGGAGAAAAGGAAACTCTTCTGCACTGTTGGTAGAAATGTACACTGTTTCAGCCGTTGTGGAAAACAGTATGGAGGTTTCTCAAAAAATTAAAAATAGAAATACTGTATGTTCCAGTAATTCCACTAGTGGGTATTTACCCAAATAAAATGAAACACTAATTCAAAAAGACATCTGCACCATGATGTTTACTACAGCATTATTTAGAAGTCAAAATATAGGAGTAACTTGTATGTCTGCCCATCAATAGATGAATGGATAAAGAAAATGCGGTATGTATATGTATGTATATATACATACATATTATACACACACACACACACACACACACACACACACAAAATGAAATATTATTCAGCCATAAAAAATGAGACCTTGCCATTTGTGACAACATGAATAGACCTAACAGGTATTATGCTAAATGAAATAAGTCAAAGACAAACATCATATGATTTCACTTATATGTGGAACCTAAGAAACAAAACAAAAAGAACAAACAAAAAGCAAAAGATTCTTAGATAGAGGGAACAAAGTGGTGACTGCCAGAGGAGAGGTGGTGGAGTGGGGGAGGAATGGTGAAATAAAGGGAATTAAGAGATACAAACATCCAGTTATAAAATAAATAAGGGGTGCCTGGGTGGCTCAGTCGGTTGAGCGTCCAACTTCAGCTCAGGTCATGATCTCGTGGTCTGTGAGTTCAAGCCCCACATCGGGCTCTGTGCTGACCACTCAGAGCCTGGAGCCTGTTTCAGATTCTGTGTCTCCCTCCCTCTCTGCCCCTCCCCCGCTCATGCTCGCTCTCTCTCTCTCTCTCTCTCTCTCTCTCTCTGTTAAAAATAAATAAACATTAAAAAATTTTTTTAAAAAACAAATAAAGTCAAATAAAATAAATAAGCCATGGAGATTAAAAGTACAGCATGGAGGGCTCCTGGGTGGTTCAGTCGGTTGAGTGTCTGACTTTGGCTCAGGTCATGGTCTCACGGTTTGAGTTTGATCCCCATGTAGAGCTCTGTGCTGACAGCCCGAAACCTGGAACTTGCTGAGAATTCTGTGTCTCCCTCTCTCTCTGCCCCTCCCCTGCTCACACTCTGTCTGTCTGTCTGTCTCTCTCTCTCTCTCTGTCTCTCTCTCTGTCTCTCTCTCTCTCTCCCTCTCTGAAAAATAAATAAACATAAAAAAAATACAGCAGTCTTTGAGAATAAACTGAGGGTTGATGGGGGGTGGGAGGGAAGGGAAAGTGGGTGATGGGCATTGAGGAGGGCACCTGTTGGGTTGAGCTTTGGCATTGTATGGAAACCAATTTGACAATAAATTTCATATTAAAAAAAGAAAGAAAAGAAAAATAAATAAGTAAATAAAAATGCTAAAAAATACAGCATGGGGAATATAGTAAATATTATAATAACATTGTATGGTGACAGATAATGACTACACTTATCATGGTGAGCACTGACTAATGTATAGAATTGCTGAATTAATATGCTTTACATCTGAAACTAATATAACACTGTATGTCAATTATATTTCAAGAACAAAATAAAGGAGCCCCTCTCTTTTAATAGGGGAGCTGTGGCCCAATTTTCTAGGATTTAAGCTGTTTTTGCTTATTCCCAGTAAGATACTAATGCATTTTTCTCTCCAAAATAATTTGTTATGAAGTTCATGCTCCAAAGAAAAATGAAGAAAATTTGATTCACATCCATCCTCATTTTATGGGGTACATTTCCTTTGCCACAAATCCATAGACGTAAGTAAATAATTATTCTAAACTAGGAGTTAAACTTTTTCTGTAACTATAGAAACTATAAAGAGCCAGTTAGTAAATATTTTTTACATTGGCCACATGGTTTCCATCATAATTACTCAACTCGACCACTACTTAACTCTGTCATTGAAGCACAAAAACAGCCATAGACAATCCATAATTAAATTAATGTGACTATATAACAATAAATCTTGAGTTAAAAAAAATGGTGGTGACAAAATTTGACCCATGGACCATAGTCTGCTAATCCCTTTCCTAAATGAAATTAACATACAAGAGGCCTGACTGACATAAGGGGAAAGGCATGGTTATTGAAATCAGATCAACATGTGTTCATATCCTGGCTCTGGGGGCGCATGGGTGGCTCAGTCAGTTAAGTGTCTGACTTCAGCCCGGGTCATGATCTCATGGTTTGTGGGTTCAAGCCCTGCTTTGGGCTCTGTGCTGACAGCTCAGAGCCTGGAGCCTGCTTCAGATTCTGTGTCTTCCTCTCTCTCTGCCCCTCCTCTCCTCATGCTTTGTCTCTCTCTGCCTCTCAAAAATACATAAATGTTGAAAAAAAAATTTTTTTAAACCTGGTTCTGGCAATTTATACAATTTGGGCTTGGTAATAATACCTCTTGGAGTTTGTTTTATCATCAGTTAAAAGGATATTATATTTCCCACCTTGATCAGATAGGTAGAGTTAAAGGAATATAACTTTCTTACTATACTCTAGTCAGTGGCCTAATTTGAGAATGACAAGAGGGAGAAGACCCTTTCCCTGAGCAAATTCTTACCAAGTAACACACTTTGTGATACTTTTAAATGCAATACTCTGAGATGCAAAGGTGTTGGAAGGGCAAATCTTAGTCAAGATAGCAGGGAATTCATGCTATTCTCCAATGTAAAAACAAAATAATGATAGGTAAAATATAAAAACATAAAATTTAAATGTCATAACTGGCTCAAATATAAAACAAATAGTTTTGAAATCCAGAAACAAGATAATACTTAGCTGGCTAGTGGGACGAAAGCAGCCTGTCTCCTACACTGAAGATCCAAAGATAGTCAATGTCTCAAGTTTGGCTCTGGTGTAGTAATGCACATTGATATTTACTCCAGGAAAGACATGGACTGGAGTCAGGTCATGACCTGATGCCAAGAGGTGGGAAGGTTTATAATTGAACCAGCATACTCTATAATGAAGGCTAATCCAAACTTTCCAGTCTGCTGAATAAACTATGACACAGGGAAATCTAAAGGCAAAAAAAGACAAAAAGACAAAACTAAACCACATGACCAGGAGCAGGTCTAAAAACACTGCCTGCTCTTAAAGATATGAGGTCTAGCTCTTAACCAGTTACCACAGTGTTAGATTGAAGCAACCACAGAGGTGCTTCTGCACTGTTGGTGCAAAGCCTGCTTGGGATTCTGTCTCTCCTTCTCTCTCTTCCTCTCCCCGGCTGTGTGTGATCACTCTCTCTCTCTCTCTCTCTTTCTTTCTCAAAATAAATAAATAAAGTTTAAAAAATAAAACATGAATAAAAATAAAATATGTACAGGACAATCAAAGAAAGAATCTAAAAGTGAAAATCGAATTGAAAAAAATCACTCAAAATACAGCATAGAGAGACAAAGGCATAAGTGTCATGAAAGTAATTAAGAAACAAGTGGATATCTAATAGTTGTTACAGAAAAAAAGGAATGATGGGCAAAGTTGATAATTTTGCACAAATGTGCATATGATTAGCAATAAAAAAATAGAATATTCTCAGTATCAAGAAGAATAAGAAAATAAGCCAATACAAATACATAGCTAATCGCATTGTACTAAAACTGCAGATCTAGGATGTAGAACAAAATTTATAAACTACTAAAGAGAAACAACAACAACAACAACAACAACAACAGATCATTCTTAAAAAAAAAAATTGGCCCCAGGGCACCTGGGTGGCTCAGTCAGTTGAGCATCTGACTTCGGCTCAGGTCATGATCTCGCAGCTCATGAGTTCGAGCCCCACATCAGGCTCTGTGCTGACAGCTAGGAGCCTGGAGCCTGCTTTGGATTCTGTGCCTCCCTCTCTCTCTGCCCCAACCCACTCACATTCTGTCTCTGTCTCTCTCAAAAATAAATAAACACTAAAAAATTTTTTTTAAAAATTGGCCCCAAGTATGATAGAAACTCTTTCATCTATTATTAGAAGCCATAAATCTATAAAGTACTGTCTTCAAATTGCCAAGAGAAAAATATGCCAGTGAAAAATTTTATACCCAGGCAACATATCACTTAAAAACAAGAGCAAAATAATAACACCAACAGACTTTCATGAAAAAGTGATTAAACATGAGATTCTGCTGTAAGGTAAGATACCTTAGAAAATATACTGGGGGAGCCTAGGTGGTTCAGTCAGTTGAGCATCCTACTCTTGATTTTAACTCAGATCATTATCCCAGGATTGTGGGATTGAGCCCTGTGCTGAGCTGTGCACTCAGTGTAGGAAAAAAAAATTAAAGAAAAAGAAAATATGCTGGAATAAAGTTTTTAAATCCAAAAGCAACAAAAACTTACTTAAAATCCTTGTTTAGTATCACCTACTCCATTGAGGCCTAACTTGATAAACATCATATTGAAACTAGGGGTTATTTCTGGAGATGAAGAGAACGTTATTGGAAAAGGTTTACAGGGGGATTCAGCTGTGTCTATATTACTCATTTCTTCTTTTTTTTTAAGACAAACAAAAGCAAGAAAAAAATTTAAAAACCAAAC
Source organism: Acinonyx jubatus (assembly GCF_027475565.1). NCBI lineage: Eukaryota > Metazoa > Chordata > Mammalia > Carnivora > Felidae > Acinonyx > Acinonyx jubatus. Next base: position 170,611,266 of record NC_069381.1, read on the forward strand.
AAGAGGCCATCAATGAAAACTTTATTAGGTTCTGACAGAGCTGGATGGTAAATACAGGGTGGTTTATTATTCTCTTTACTGTATTGTAAGCTTTTGAAAATACCTTACTCTACAAAAAAAAATTTAATGATGATAGAAAACAGTAAAAGCGACAGTTGGTATTTTCCACTTATTACTGAAATATTAGTGGTCAACATATGAGATCTAGAAAGAAGGTTACCATGGTGGTAAACATTTCATGCTCTAACTCCTGTCAAACAATAATACATACCTAACTGAACCCTCTACCAAGACCAATCCCTATCTACTCCCTGTAACATTAGAATCTGTCCAGAATACAGACATGAGTTCTCAAACTTTGATTTTGTCTAGTGATTTCCTTAGAGTGAAGACGAATTAAGACTGCCATCCACCACACATCGAGGAACCGAGAATGACACAGTGACGATCTCTATGTCTTTCTACTGTTCCAGTACACACTCCTTTTAGTCTTTGGCATGGGAAAGCCTTGAGTATAGTCATAGGAAAAATGATCATTTAAACAGTGACATTAGGATGGAAGATTGGGGGCATGGTGAAGAAAATAGCTTAAGAGGTAAATCAGGGTCATTTGATGGAGATCTTTGAATTCAGTCTTGAGGATTTTAGACTTGTAAATTTTATTTGAACAAATTAATGTTTTCCTATCCTACTATGGTGGCTGTGGAGGTTATGTGTTCCAGATGAACTGCAGAATAGAGAAAGGCCAGTGTCCTTCTTTGTTAGACTATGCAGGAGTAAGAAATAAATCTTTTTTTTATGCAGGCATTAAGGTTTGGACTTTTTTTTTAATTTTTTTAATGTTTATTTATTTTGAGAGAGAGTGTGAACACGGGAAGGGCAGAGAGAGGGAGACACAGAACTCAAAGCAGGCTCCAGGCTCCAAGCTGTCAGCGCAGAGCCCGATGCAGGGCTCAAATTCATGAACCCAAAGATCATGACCTGAGCCGAAGTCAGATGCTTAACCAACCGAGGGACCCAGGCACCCCTGGACTTTTATTTTAACGCAGCATAAGCAAGCCTATTCCTCATAATTCAGAGAATTTCTCAAAATGCCTTAGAAGGCTTTCAACACCTTCTCAAACCTCTACTGCAACACTGATACTTCAGCCTCAGTTGTGAGCAATTCACAAATTCCTAGGCTTCTTCATGTATGATGGCTTCCATTTAATTCCTTAGGTACAAAGTAGTTGTGCAAGAAGCTATTTTGGCCCTTGAGAATTTAAAACCTTCCCAAAAAATGGCCAGGTTTAAAGACTAATTCTTGTCGGTTGAAAAAACAAATGCTTTATGATGGAAGTCTGAAGAGAGCTAGCCAAGGAACTTTCCAAATTGCAACTGAAGTCATAGCTTATAACAGCAGCTCATAGCTGCTAAGTGGATTTGCATCTCAGTGCCCACCTAAAGCATTTTATTTATACTTTACTAAGGACATAAAAGTCAAAGATGAACATTTGTATATTGTTTGTAAAAACTGTTTGCTCATTTTTATCACAAAGTTGACACTGTCCGGGAACCACGGAATAATGTCAAATTAGCTGGTTTTGATTTCTACCATAAGAAGTCATATGACCTTTACCATATAGAATTCATAGTGCATATGGGCCAGGGATATTGTCATATTAATCATTTTGAAGGTATGTCTAAAACATGATTTTAAAACTATACAATTATTAGAAGCAATTCTCAAGAATTATATACTTTTTTTTCCCAGCCACAACCAAATGCTGAAAAGGAGTCATATGCTATTTAAATACCTACTAGAGTAACCAGGGGTAGCTTCAAATAAGCTTCTTTGCTGATTGAAAGATTACTTTAGCTAAGGGATGTGGTATATTATACATGCTAGATAATTTTGTTGTATATAATAATGGGCTTGGTTTCTTTTACTTCCTGCAGTAGATCACCAGAAACATGTAGCATAGGATAAGCTCAGAGTTGTTCATTTTGACCTTGTTTCTCATCTGCTTAATATTACCTGACTTAGCTAATTCATAGGGAAGGCTCTGAAATAATAAAAATTATATTAATAGCGTAGCACAGTGGCATTTGGGTGGCTCAGTTGGTAAACCGTCCAACTTCAGCTCAGGTCATGATCTCATGGTTTGTGGGTCTGAGGTCCACGTCGGGATCTGTGCTGACAGCTCGGATCCTGGCGCCTGCTTCAGATTCTGTGTCTCCCTGTCTCTCTGCTCCTCCCCCGCTTGCGCTCAGTCTTTCTCTCTCTTGAAAATAAAGAAACTTTAAAAAAAAAATAGAGTAGCACATCTGTATTCAATCATCTCTTTGTCCATAATTTTCTATGCAAATTTAGAAAAGTCACCTATTCTATCTATTCAGTTACCTCAGAGATAAAATGGTTTGTTTCAAATCTAATATTTTCCAACTATAGATATTGAGCAACTATTTTCTATTTTTGTTAGGAGTAAAAAAAAAAGGCTTAATCATCGAGATGAAACAATTAATGTTAACTTTACTGGAAAATAGTGTTTGTGAATTAAGAAGTAGACTGTAAAAGAATCTGTGAAATCTTATTTTCTGGATTATTTTTATTATTTTTATTTATTCATTTATTAAGAGAGAGAGTTCAGCATGGAGCCCAACACAGTACTCAATCCCACAGCCCTGGGATCATGACCTGAGTTGAAATAAACAGTCGGATGCTCAACCGACTGAGCCACCCAAGCACTCCATCACTTCTTGGATTAATTTAAAAAATTTTTAATGTTTATTTATTTTTGAGAGACAGAGAGAAAGAGTGCAAGCAGAGGAGGGGCAGAGACAGAGAGAGAGAGAGAGAGAGAGAGAGAGAGAGAGAGAGAGAGAGAATCTGAAGCAGGCTCCAGGCTCCCAGCTGTCAGCACAGAGTCAGATGTGGGACTTGAACCCATGAAGCCAGGATCATGACTGGGGCCTAAGTCGGATGTTTGACGGAGCCACCCAGGCACCCCCTTGGATTATTTTTAAAGAATCAGAAACTCCTATCTCTAGAATTGCTTAGGTGTGATTTTCCTAAAGATAGGAGAATATTCAAGGCATTTCTGATTTCATAATTCTAACAAGCAATTTGGGTTTTTTCTTTCTATTTTATGAACTTTGTAGTTCTGAATTCTAAAATCAACTGAGTCCCATTAGTACCAAACTGGATGCTTTGCTTTATCTTCAGTTTTTTACACCAATAGTCCTATAATGTGACCAGGAAATTCCCCTCCCCAGTGGTTCATGCTCTCACAGTTCATGGGTTCAAGCCCTGCATGGGGATCTGTGCTGTCAGCTCCAAGCCTGGAGCCTGCTTCAGATTCTGTGTCTCCCTTTCTCTCTGCCCTTCCCCTGCTCCCACTCTATGTGTGTCTCTCTCTCAAAAACAAACAAACATGAAAAAAAAAATTTTAACAAGAAACACAGTTGACTGCTTTATCATTCATTGTATTTTCCTCCTTCAAAATTCACTACCATGACCTTATCAATGCTTTGTCTCAATTTTAATACTACGACCATCATATATTGTAAATATTTACTGAATTAATATATGATTGAGTGAACGGGAAGTTTTTTGATCATTTTCTATTATAACATATCTGTTGGTAGTGATACATGCCAATATAAATATCTGATATTCTTAGCTACCCTGAATTTTTTGAGATTGTTAAAGAGACAGAAGTTCATCTTTTAATACTGGTATGATCTAAAGTTTTGATGGTATGCCTTTCTTAAGTATTACAGTCATCATACAGTTTTTTTGCATCTTTATATAAAAATATTCAAATTTAGAATAATAAAACTATAATCCTTACAAATAAACAAACAAAAAGAAATCCTGCATGAAAACATCAAATAGCAAATCTTCCCCATCATTAGTCACCTCACAGTTTCAATATTATTTAACAACATGTCTTACCTCACAAGGAGTGCTATCCCTGGGCAAGAAATCAGTTTTGTGATTCATAACAAGGAACCCTGCAGTTTTGTTCAGTGGTTATTCAGAGATTTGAAAGTGTACTACATAACTTTGTGACAGTGTAATATATGATTCACAGTGGAAAAAACAATACAGAAAGATTTCAGGAAACTTAATTGACTAGAACTGCAGGTGACTTACTACAATGTTTATTACAGTCCCCCAAAAGGCATTGTTTTCAGCTGCCTGAATATTCACAATGCAGTAATGTGACTGCTGCAAGGTGTATGTTGCATGCCAAATGATCTGAAGCACTGCTTGAAGAATACCGAGGCAAAAATCAAGATCTGTCCTGCCTCCCTCAACTGTCTGGAACAGTTAACATCGCAACAGGGGCAAGAATGATATGAGAGAATGTGGTGGGGAATGGAAGGCACTCAGTGTTCTCTAGTTTATCTATACCTTCTGCTTTTTCCAGCAGCAGAGAAAGAACTTAACAGGCATTCTGTTGGCCAGAAGGAAAGGAATCCTTATGCATTTGAGAGTTCCAAAACAACTTACCAAGAAATTTAAAATATTTCAATCTCATCAAAATGGCAACTGCTGTTTGTTTGTTTACCCTAAATCACAATCTGAAAGCAAAACGTGGAATAAAAATATGATCCCAGCCACGAATAGAAATGGGGATTCAAGAAAATAAATATGTAAGATCAACAGTGGAAAAGGTAAATATGTAAGATGAATAGTGGAGGCGTGCCTGGGTGGCTCAGTTGGTTAAGCATCCAACTTTGACTCAGGTCATGATCTCATGGCTCCTGGGTTGGAGCCTCGCACAGGGCTCTGTGCTGACAGCTCAGAGCCTGAGGCCCACTGCAGATTCTGTCTCCATCTGTCTCTCTCTGCCCCTCCCCTGCTCGCTCTCCTGCTCTCTCTCAAATATAAATAAACATTAAAAAAAAAAACCCTTTTTTAAATAGTGGAAAAGGTATAGTAAATTTTTCATACTCTCATCTGTGGGCTTTTGTTACTGGATTATTTTGTTATTTTAATGGTAAATGATTTAATGATTGCAAAAATTAAAACCTGTGGATCTGTGACCTCACAAACTGAGGTACTTTTCTATTACTATGAATTGTCACAGGAAAAACTTCCCTGATCATTTGGAATTCTAAGGCAAGCCCCAGTTTATCTGCTGCTATAAGGCATTTAGAAAGTTTTCTGGTACAATTAAGTATGAACTGCTTCATAAACTTTACTGCATGCATGATCATATCTTTTTTATTTCATCAAATTAAGCTGAAAGCAGATTGATTCTTCATATGCCAGATGAGCAGAAATTTTAGTATTTTAAATTTAGTATTTAGTATTTAGTATATTTTAACTCTCTATAAATTACCTTAATATCTGGAATAGTTCACTCTATCCAAGATTGAGCTGTTTGGATACGGGCTTCTCTATGACTTCAACCTTGCCGCCTGCTTCCCTAACAAACACTGTTGTCTTGTGCCCTGGGAGCTGGAAATACAGTGGAATACTTGGAAATACAGTGATGTCTCTCACACCATCCCAGACTCACATATATAATGTAATCCCTAAGGTACTTAGCCAGGGTCTCTATATTTCTCACAACATTTCTGGTACTCAGGGGGATACTGAAAAGGTGACTTGAGGATTTCGTGCTCTAAGGCACTACACTTAATTGCCACTACACAACACGATGGAATAATCTCCATCTCTCACCCTGATCTTGTGCCATAATTTTAAAGTAAGACCACACTGAACACTAGGAGTAGCGTGGTGTTGCCTCCAGGTGGAATGGAAAGTGTGACTTGAGAAGACCCCGGGCAAATAAACCTGTTTCACTCATCTATTTTATGTACAGAGCTTTTGAATATTATTTCTATATATGGTGTTCTACATCCTTTTTTAAAGTTTGAAACATGTTCTGATATACACAGGTAAAAGTGTTGAGTGAATTATGCTGATACCAGCAATATTGACAATTTTGGTATAAATTGCACTTTCACTAAGTGTCATTACAATATTTACTTAATTGCAATCCTAAATAAATTATCAGTTGTTCTAGAAATTTTTTAAATAGAGTTTATATTAACAAAGAGAATTCTATAGTTACCAGATTGTTTTTATCTAAGTTTTAAATAAGCTGAGGACATACTACTGCAATTATTTTAAAACGAAATATTTGAATTGACCTGATTACTGAAAATGGTAGAATACTCATTTGTTTGTTATTAATGAATAGTTCTCTTGGAATACAAACAATGGTACAGTTAAGCAAATAACCATCAAATAAAAGTTTCTAAAAAGTCTCAAGTATTCAGAGAAATATTTCATTAAGAATTGTGCTGTAGAGAAGAACAGGTGGCAATAATTGGATTTCCCATCTGCAGATTGTAAAATCATCTACAGGTTGGCTTTCACAAGTATTATAGCCAATATGTGGAAACCTATCCATTTGCAAATTATACCAGATGGACCCTGACCAAATTCAGAGAGCCACGTAGGACCAATGTTCTTTCTGATGTTTTTTTAAAGTTTAAAGCAGATGACCATGCCATTTGCAGAGCAAAATAGAAACCAGGAACGTGAGCAGAATTTATTTAGTGACTTGAGGGGGGACCAGTTAATGACATCAGTTCTCCTTTAAACTCCAGATCCTAGTAATTGAAATCCTCGGCAGATGTGGCCCATTCAGAGGTGAAAATAAGATTGGTAATTACCTATTTTTTAACAGAGTCCAGTATTTCAACCTCTTCCCAGGATACAGAGTAAGAAATGTCCAGAGAGGCATAAGTATTATCACTCTCACATTGTGACTTGGATTGTTTTCCAATATTATCACCTGCTATGTAGAACTGTGCTGTGTAGCAGTCTGATAATTTTTATTTTGTTTGTGAGTTTTTAATGCCTTAAAGTTGCCTCAAAGTTAAAGGACTTTTATGCCCATCAGAAAAAGCAGATCAACACTGTGTGGAGGTAACGTTTTATTAGTGTTGTCTCCCAGCATCAATGTAGTGCAGCTGAGTATTTGCTTTTTGTAATCATAAAACATCCAATATTGTAGCCTTTGTCTAATCTCCCCATTGTCACACACTGAAGAAATATCAGAAGGAAAAGAAAGAAAGGAAAGGGGAAAGGAGGAGAAAGATTAGAAGGCAGAAAGGAGAAATAGGCAGTTCATAAAAAAAAAATTTTTAATAGAATTGGCTCTAAAATACATTAAGAGAGGGGAAAACAGTTTTGTTATTCATGACAAAGATATATTAACACTGAAGAATGTTCAGGTTATGTACAAAATAAATTTACCTATGAGAAAATACAACAATAAAAATATCTTCAAATATCAGAATTCGTTCTTTTATTTTTAAGTTAATTTTTGAGAGGGGGAGGGAGGGACCGAGAGAGAGGGAGAGAGAGAATCCCAAGCAGGCCCTCACTATCAGTGCAGAGCCAAACACGGGGCTGGATCCACAAACCGTGAGATCATGACCTGAGTGGAAACCAAGAGTGGGACACTTAACCCACTGAGCCACCCACGTGCCCTAAGACTTAGTGTCCTTTGAAAAATTCTCCTTTCTGTACCCAGAACTTTAAGATTCCCTTGTCATGAGGAATCTCCTTCTGATGAATTGAGACTGGCTTCTCTTTGGAGAAAATAAATAAAGAAGGCGGCAGGTGCTCCTTCCAAATTCCAAAAGCAATAACTCAACCTAGTTGTTCATTCATTTTAAGGGAATATTTCTTGATAAAATAAAATATTTACTTATCAAATACTCTGTTCTAAATTTATTTAAATTATTCTAATTCCTGTGACATATGACAGTATGGAAATAATCATTAAATATTACACATAGTTTATGAATGAATAAAACAAATTAAATATTGGTTCAGTATAATGTGAATTTTGTGGAATTCCTTATACCTTTCACTCGATTGGAATCAGAGTTAAGTTTTAAAAAGTTCTATAATCTAATGTAAAAACTGAAGAACTCATAATAATAAATTATTCATGTGGTGAATCACATATTTTATAGTTGTATTAAAGTATAAGGGAAGTATAATAAACCACACATATATTTAAGGTTCAATTCAAAAAGTTTTGACTTATCCATATATCTGTGAAACCATACAGTAAATAAAAGTAATGAATTCGTTAATCTGCCCCAAAACTTTAAACCCTCCTCCCTCCTCAGATACCTATACATCTGCTGTCCCTATAGGTTAGTTTGTATTTCCCAAAATTTTATATAAACATAAATATATTTATGTCCCATTTTTTTCCTCTGCTTTGTTTCATAGAGCATAATTATTTTAAGATTCATCCTTGCTGCTTAAATCAATACTTCTCTTTATTATTGAGTAGTATTTCATCACATGGATATACCACAATTTATCTATTCATTTGTTAATAGATATTTAGGTTGCTTCAGTATGAGGCCACTAAAAATAAAGCGTCTATGAATAATGGTGTATTCATCTTTGTATAGACGTATGTTTCATTTCTCTTTAGTATACAATTAGGGGGGATGACTAAGATATACATTAGGCATATCCTTAACTGTTTAAGAAACTATAAACCATTTTCCAAAGTGATTGTAATATTTTATATTCCTTTCAGCAGTGTAAGAAAGTTCCAGGTGCTTTCTATCCTCACCAACACTTGGCATGGTCCCAACTTTTAATTTTGGCGATTCCCCTAATGATGTAGTGGTGACTCACTGTGGTTTTAATTTGCATTTTCTAATGACTAAAGATCTGGAAAAATTTTATGTACTTATTTACATCCATACATATTCTTTGCTAAAGTATCTGTTCAAATTTTTGCCCATTATTAATTGGGTTGTGTGTATTGTTTTTATTGAATTTACAAGTTCTTTACATATTTTAGAAAGAAAACTTTAATCAGATATATGTTTACAAACATTTTCTTCCAGTCAATGACTTGTCTTTTCTTTTTTGTAATGGCAATGATTGAACGAGCATTTTTTTTAATTTGGATGAAATTCAAATTAGGAATTTTTCTATTGTACTTTGTACCTTTTGGGACCTACTTAAGAAATCTTTGTCAAATTCAGGGTCACTAAATTTTCTTTCTTTTAAAGGTTTATTTCTTGTATTTAGATCTATTATTCATATTGAGTTAATTTTTGGATGTAGTGTGAAGTAAGGGTTGGGCTTTTGTTTGTGTTGCTATGACTGATCTAACATCATTTGCTATAAATTTTTCTCCTACTCAACTGGATGTGACAACCTTTGCCAAAAAACCAATTGATAATGTATGTGTGGTCTATATGTCTATTTTTATATCAATATAAACCTGTTATGACAAATACAAATTTTTAATAACCATTGAAATCAGATGGCATAACTGTGAACTTTGGTCTTCTTTTTCAAAATTATTTTAGCTACTTTATTATCTTTGCATTTCCATGTAACTTTTAGAATCTGCTTCTCAATTTTTGCAGTGAAGACTGCTGGAACTTTAAATAGAATTGCTAAAAACTTTAGAACAATTTAGGGCGAATTGATATCCTCATAATATTGAATTTACCAATACATTAATATACTTCTGTATTTACTTAGGTCTTCTTTAATATCTTTTAACAATGTTCTTTAGTTTTTTTTAATTTTTTTTGACTCAGTAAATATTTTCTTTTTTTCTTTTTTTTACATTAAATATAATTTATTGTCAAATTGGTTTCCATACAACATCTAGTTCTCACCCCTACAGGCGTCCTCCTCAATGACCATCACCCACTTTCCCCTCTCCCCCACCCCTCATCAACCCTCAGTTTGTTCTCAGTATTTAAGAGTCCCTTATGGTTTGCCTCCTTCTCTCTCTGTAACTTTTTTCCCCCCTTCCCCTCCGCTCTGGTCTTCTGTTGAGTTTCTCAAGATCCACATATGAGTGAAAACATATGTATCTGTCTTTCTCTGCCTGACTTCACTTAACATAACACTCTCCAGTTCCATCCACGTTGCTACAAAGGGCCAGATTTCATTCTTTCTCATTGCCAAGTAGTATTCCATTGTATATATAAACCACGTCTTCTTTATCCATTCATCAGTTGATGGACATTTAGGCTCTTTCCATAATTTGGCTATTGTTGAAAGTGCTGCTATAAACATTGAGGTACAAGTGCCCCTATGCATCAGCACTCCTGTATCCCTTGGGTAAATTCCTAGCAGTGCTATTGCTGGGTCATAGGGTAGATCTATTTCTAATTTTTTGAGGAACCTCCACACTGTTTTCCAGAGTGGCTGCACCAGTTTGCATTCCCACCAACAGTGCAAGAGAGTTCCCATTTCTCCACATCCTCTCCAGCATCTATAGTATCCTGATTTGTTCATTTTAGCCACTCTGACTGGCGTGAGGTGGTATCTGAGTGTGGTTTTGATTTGTATTTCCCTGATGAGGAGTGATGTTGAACATCTTTTCATGTGCCTGTTGGCCATCTGGAGGTCTTCTTTAGAGAAGTGTCTATTCATGTTTTCTGCCCATTTCTTTACTGGATTATTTGTTTTTCAGGTGTGGAGTTTGGTGAGTTCTGTATAGATTTTGGATACTAGCCATTTGCAAATTTCTTTTCCCATTCGGTCGGTTGCCTTTTAGTTTTGTTGATTGTTTCCTTTGCAGTGCAGAAGCTTTTTATCTTCATGAGATCCCAATAGTTCATTTTTGCTTTTAATTCCCTTCTTTTGGAGATGTGTTGAGTAAGAAATTGCTGTGGCTAAGGTCAGAGAGGTTTTTTTCCTGCTTTCTCCTCTAGGGTTTGATGGTTTCCTGTCTCACATTCAGCTCCTTTATCCATTTTGAGTTTATTTTTGTGAATGGTGTAAGAAAGTGATCTCATTTCATTCTTCTGCATGTTGCTGTCCAGTTCTCCCAGCACCATTTGTTAAAGAGATTGTCTTCTTTCCATTTGATATTCTTTCCTGCTTTGTCAAAGATTAGTTGGCCATACATTTATGGGTCCAATTCTGGAGTCTCTATTCTATTCCATTGGTCTATGTGTCTGTTTTTGTGCCAATACCATGCTGTCTTGATGATTACAGCTTTGTAGTAGAGGCTAAAGTCTGGGCTTGTGATGCCTCCTGCTTTGGTTTTCTTCTTCAATATTACTTTGACTATTCAGGGTCTTTTGTGTTTCCATACAAATTTTAGGATTGCTTGTTCTAGCTTTGAAAAGAATGCTGGTGCAATTTTGACTGGGATTGCATTGAATGTGTAGATTTATTTGGGTACTATTGACATTTTAGCAATATTTATTCTTCCAATCCATGAGCATGGAATATTTTTCCATTTCTTTGTATCTTCTTCAATTTCCTTCATAAGCTTTCTATAGTTTTCAGCATACAGATCTTTTACATCTTTGGTTAGGTTTACTCCTAGGTATTTTATGATTCTTGGTGCAATTGTGAATGGGATCAGTTTCTTTATTTATCTTTTTGTTGCTTCATAATTGGTGTATAAAAATGCAGCTGTTTTATGTACATTTATTTTGTATCCTGCAACTTCGCTACATTCATGTATCACTTCTAGCAGACTTCTGGTGGAGTCTATTGGGTTTTCCATGTAGAGCATCATGTCATCTGCAACATGTGAAAGCTTGACCTCATCTTTGCCAATTTTGATGCCTTTGATTTCCTTTTGTTGTCGGATTGCTGATGCTAGAACTTCCAACACTATGTTAGACAACAGCGGTGAGAGTGGACATCCCTGCCTTGTTCCTGATCTCAGGGGGAAAGCGCTCAGTTTTTCCCCATTTAGGATGATATTGGCTGTGGGCTTTTCATAAATAGCTTTTATGATGTTTAACAATATTCCTTCTATCCCGACTTTCTTGAGGGCTTTTACTAATAAAGGATGCTGAATTTTGTCAAATGCTTTTTCTGCATCTATTGACAGGATGATATGGTTATCTCTTCTTTTATTAATGTGATGTGTCATGTTGATTGATTTGTGAATGTTGAACTAGCCCTGCAGCCCAGGAATGAATCCCCTTTGATCATGGTGAATAATTCTTTTTATATCCTGTTGAATTCAATTTGCTAGTATCTTTTTGAGAATTTTTGCATACATATTCACCAGGGATATTGGCCTATTGTTCTCTTTTTTTTCTGGGTCTCTGTCTTGTCTGGGAAACAAAATAATACTGGCTTCATAGAATGAGTCTGGAAGTTTTCCTTCCCTTTCTATTTTTTGGAACAGCTTGAGAAGGACAAGTACTATTTCTACTTTAAATGTCTGGTAGAATTCCCCTGGGAATCCATCTGGTCCTGGACTCTTATTTGTTGCGAGATTTTTGATAACTGATTCAATTTCTTTAATAGTTATGGGCCTGTTGAATTTGTATTTCTTCCTGTTTGAGTTTTAGAAGTGTGTGCATGTTTAGGAATTTGTCCATTTCTTCCAGGTTGTCCAGTTTGTTGGCATATAGTTTTTCATAGTATTCCCTAATAATTGCTTGTATTTCTGAGGGATTGGTTGTAATAATTCCATTTTCATTCATGATTTTATCTATTTTTGTCCTCTCTCTTTTCTTTTTGAGAAGCCTGGCTAGAGGTGTATCAATTTTGTTTATTTTTTCAAAAAACCAACTCTTGGTTTCATTGATCTGCTCTACTGTTTTTTTAGATCCTATATTGTTTATTTCTGCTCTGATCTTTATTATCTCTCTTCTTCTGCTGGATTTGGGGTATGTTTGCTGTTCAGTTTTTTGTTCCTTTAGGTGTGCTGTTATATTTTGTATTTGGGATTTTTCTTGTTTCTTAGATAGGTCTGGATTACAATGTATTTTCCTCTCAGGACTGCCTTCACTGCATCCCAAAGCATTTGGATTGTTGTATTTTCATTTGTTTCCATATATGTTTTCATTTCTTGTCTAATTGCCTGGTTGACCCATTCATGCTCTTTAACTTCCATGCTTTTGGAGGTTTTCCAGACTTTTTCCTGTGGTTGCTTTCAAGTTTCATAGCATTGTGGTCTGAAAGTGTGCATAGTATGATCTCAATTCTTTTATACTTATTGAGGGCTGTTTTGTGACCCAACATGTGATCTATCTTGGAGAATGTTCCATGTGCACTTGAGAAGAAAGTATATTCTGTTGCTTTGGGATGCAGAGTTCTAAATATATCTGTTAGAGTCCATCTGATCCAATGTATCACTCAGGGGCCTTGTTTCTCTGAATGATTCTCTGTCTAGTGATCACTTATTCTCTGTCTAGTGATCTATCCATTGTTGTAAGTGGAGTATTAAAGTCCCCTACAATTACCGCATTCTTATTAATAAGGTTATGTTTGTGATTAATTATTTCATATATTTGGGTGCCACTGAATTTGGTGCATAGACATTTATAATTGTTAGCTCTTCCTGATGGATAGACCTTGTAATTATTACATAATGCCCTTCTTCATCTCTTGTTATGGCCTTTAGTTTAAAGTCTAGTTTGTCTGATATAAGTATGGCTACTCCAGCTTTCTTTTGACTTCCAGTAGCATGATAGATAGTTCTCCATCCCCTCACTTTAAATATGAAGGTGTCCTCAGGTCTAAAATGAGTCTCTTGTAGACAGCAAATAGATGGGTCTTGCTTTTTTATCCATTCTGAAAGCCTATGTCTTTTGGTTGGAGCATTTAGTCCATTTACATTCAGTGTTATTATAGAAAGATATGGGTTTAGAGTCATTGCGATGTCTGTAGGTTTCATACTTGTAGTGGTGTCTCTGGTACTTTGTGGTCCTTGCAACATTTCACTCACAGAATCCCCCTTAGGATCTCTTGTAGGGCTGGTTTAGTGGTGATGAATTCCTTCAGTTTTTGTTTGTTTGGGGAAACCTTTATCTCTCCTTCTATTCTGAATGACAGATTTGCTGGATAAAGGATTGTTGGCTGCATATTTTTTCTGTTCATCACATTGAAGATTTCTTGCCATTCCTTCCTGGCCTGCCAAGTCTCAGTATGTAGGTCTGCTACTACCCTTATGTGCCTACCTTTGTATGTTAAGGCCCACTTATCCTGAGCTGATTTCAGAATTCTCTGTTTATCCTTGTATTTTGCCAGTTTCACTATGATACGTCATGTAGAAGATCTATTCAAGTTACGTCTGAAGGTAGTTCTCTGTGCCTCTTGGATTTCAATGCCTGTTTCCTTCCCCACATCAGGGAAGTTCTCAGCTATGATTTGTTCAAGTACACCTTTAGCCCCTTTCTCTTTCTCTTCTTCTTCTGGAATTTCTGTGAAATGGATATTGTTCCATTTGATTGCATCACTTAGTTCTCTAATTCTTTCCTCGTACTCCTGGATTTTTTTTTTAATCTCTCTTTTTCTCAGCTTCCTCTTTTTCCATAATTTATCTTCTAATTCACCTACTGTCTCCTCTGCCTCTTCAATCCATGCTGTGGCGGCCTCCATTCTATTTTGCACCTCATTTATACTATTTTTTAATTCATCATGACTATTTTCTAGTCCCTTGATCTCTGTAACAATACATTCTCTGCTGTCCTCTATGCTGTTTTTAAGCCCAGCAATTAATTTATGACTATTATTTTAAATTCTTGTTCCATTATATTGCTTAAATCAGCTTTGATCAACTCGTTAGCTGTCACTACTTCCTGGAATTTCTTTTGAGGAGAATTCTTCCGTTTCATCATTTTGGCTAGTTTTCTGTCCCTTATGCATTTAAAAAAATTTTTCAAAGTTTATTATTCATTTTTGAGAGACAGAAAAAGACAGAGCATGAGTGAGGGAGGGGCAGAGAGAGAGGGAGACACAGAATGTGAAGCAGGCTCCAGGCTCTGCTCTGTCAGCACAGAGCCCAACGCGGGGCTCGAACTCATGAACTGCAAAATCATGACCTGAGCCAGTGTCGGATGCTCAACCAACTGAGCCAGCCAGGCGCCTCATGTCCCTTATGCGTTTTAAAAGCTTGTTGTGTGCTCTGCACCTGCAAACACTGCAATATTCAAGGAGAGTCATACACTGTCCAGGGCCTGTCCCTTCAGGAGGAATTTTTCCAGATTGTCACTTGCTCTCTCTTGTGATTTTGGTTATTTTATTACCCTACTGGTAGTTATATTGTGGAACTTTCACTGGGTGTGCTTTGATTTGTTCCTTGGAGTAGCCCTGTGTGGCAGGGCAAATTTTCTTTACCAAATATTTCCTTGTCCCATCTTCCTGTGATCTGCCTTCTTATCTTTTGAAGCTCCCAGACCCCCTCTCCCTTTCCTTAGCTCAGGATGTTATATAAGGCTTAATTGCTTGCTGTCTTTTTGGAATCTCATATCTTTGTGGGGCTCCTGTAGGTTCTAACTATCTGAAGCTGATAAAAAGCTTTAGTTTTCATACAGTTTTCAAACTTTTCTCTATTTGTTGCTTTTGTATATAGTATTTCTTTTAATTTCTATTTCCAATTTTTCAATGCTAGTATACAGACATACAATAGACTTCTTGGTTTTATACAGCTTTATTGAGGTATAATTGATATTTTTAAAACTGCACAGCTTTGGGACTCCTGGGTGGCTCAGTCAGCTAAGCATCTGACTTAGGTTCAGGTCATGATCTTGTGGTTCGAGAGTTCCTGCCCAGCATCAAGCTTTGTGCTGACAGCTCAGAGCCTGGATCCTGCATCTGATTCTGTGTCTCCCTCTCTCTCTGTTCCTCCCCGCCTCACACTCTGTCTGGCTCTTTCTCTCTCTCTCTCAAAAATAAAGAATAAAAAAAATGTTTTAACTGCACAGGTTTAATGTACATAATTTGAGGAATTTGGATATATGCATGACACTGTGATACCATCACCAGAATTAAGGTAATAAACATATCTACCACTCCTAAAAGTTTTCTTTTGTTCCTTTGGGATTTTTTTTTTTTTTTTTTTTTTTTTGGTGGGGGTGGGTATAGTTTTGCTCTGGGGGCAAGAGCACTTAACATGAGATTATTCTCTTACAATTTTAAGTGCACTATACTGTATTGTTAATTATAGGCCCTATGTTGTACAGAAGATTTCTAGAACTTCTTCATTTTGTATAACTACCTGAAACAAAAACTCCCCATTTCCCCCTCCTCCAGTCCCTTGGCTACCACTTTCTATTTTCTGCTTCTATAATTTGACCATTTTAGTATCTCATATAAACGAATCATGCAGTATTTGTACTATTTCCTTAAATTTTTAGAAGAATTAACCATTGAGACACCTAGGCCTGGAATTTTTTTGCTTGAGGCTTTTTAACTACATATGTATCTTCTTTAATTGATATGGGGTTTTTCAAGCTATCTATTTCTTCTTAAGATTTGATAGTGTCTATCCTTCAAAAAATTTGTCCATTTTATACAAAATGTCAAATTTACTTTCACAAATAATAAAAAATATAATAAAATTTACTTTCATAAGATAATTCTTATGTCCTTATTTCCATTTTTATAAAATTGTAGAATCTGCATTGATGTCTTCTCTCTCATTGATAGTTTTTTGTCTCATTAGTTGTAACAGTCATTTATCATATTCATTAATCTTCCCAAAGACACAAATTTTTGTTTCTTCAATTTTTCCTGTTGTTTTTGTTTCCTATTTCATTGATATCTGATCTTCATTGTTTCCTCTCTTATGATTACTTTAGAGTCTATTTTTTTTTCTTTATCTCATTTCTTAAGATGGAAGTTTATATTATTGTCTTGAGATCTACCTTTGATTTTAAGTATTTAGTGCTATAAACTCCTATATAAGCAGTCTTTGCTGCATTGCACAGATTGATTTCTCATTCAGCTTAAAATGGTTTAAAATTTCTGTTGTTTCTTCTCTGCCCATGGCTTTTTCAAATTTATGTATTTTAATTTCCAAATTTTATAGTTTCTATGTATCTTTTTATTACTGATTTCTAATTTAATTTTACTATGTTCAAATAATATACTTTTTATGATTTGAATAATTTAATATTTGTGGGGACATGCATGATAGCCCACAATACTGTGTCTATCTTAGTATTTTTTCCTTACATATTCTACTGTTGGGGAACAGAATATTTATGAATATTAACTAATTAATAGGATATACTGTACACTGCTAATATTTATAAGTTCCTTCTCCAGAGAGTCTGAAATAAGTATTGTTAGGGTTAAAGGTTCCCCATAGCTTCATTGGGCTTATGAACCATAGGTTTGTGCTGGGTTCATTCTTGACTAATCCATAGTAGTGCCTGAGTATTTTCTTTCCCTTTGACCCTGAAGATGAAGATAGTTTTTGGCAACAGAGGCAAAGGCAACAGCAAAGTCATTTTATATGGTCCTAGTAAGCCATCATCTTTTGAGAGTGTGGAACTGAGAACTCCACATGATGACTGCTCTTCCTTCACATGAGCAAAGAACCAATAGGCCTATATATTGCAGAGGGTGAGTCTTTTCTTGAGCACTCTATAGAACAAGAGTGAGCCAACATGGTCTTGGTAAGGTTTTGTTGGGTTTTTTTTAAGTCATTATTATATTTTCAATGGCATATATTTTTCTTTGAACAGCTATAATTTATTTAGTCTTCAAATGTTTATGATTTTTTCTCCTATTTCTTTCCAGAGTACAAAATATCTGTTTAATTTTTTACAGTTTCTGTCCATTTTTCTTCTTAGTTTTTAAATGTTGACTCAAGGTTAAATTCTGGTTGCTTTTATATCCCCAAATGCTTGTTTGAACATATTTAATTCAACTTAGTATTTTGTGTCACAGGATCTTTTTGCTTTAGAGAGGTTTGTTGGGGAAGAAGGAATGTTTATCAGCTTAAATATTTTGATTCTCATCAATTTTTTTTGTAGCCTTCTGTGGAGGTGCATGGACACAGCTTCTGTCTCTGTGTTTGATAAACATGATTGGTGGCTTCGAGTAGCTCACAAGACTCTTATTTCAAGACCTCTCTTCATTTCCTTTATTAGATAGCCTTTTGAAGAGTGTATGTGTGTTCCTTTCAAATTTATTTTGTTCACTTTTGCATCCTAGAAAGTTAAATTTTTCCCCAGATTTCTCTCCCTTTAAATTCAGTCTCCATTTTACTTTTATACCTTCCTGTCTCCAAAATTACCTCCTCACTTCCCATTTATACTTTTTTCTCTAGCTTTATTGCTATACAATTGACATATAAATTTGTGTGAGTTTCCAACATGTTGATTTGATATGTTGCAACATTGCAGAATGAAGACAACAAGTAGTGCTTGCTAACAACTCCATCACATATCACAATTATTATTTCTTTTATTGGGAGAACATTGAAGATATACCCTTTTACCAAGTTGCAAGTATATAATACAGTATTGTTAACTATAATTATCACACTGTACATTAGATCCCCATAAATTATTTATCTTTTAACTGGAAGTCTGTACCCTTTGACCAACACCTCCCCAATTCCTCCAATCCCCAAATCCAGGCAACCACCATCTACTGTCAGTTTCTAGGAGTTTTGCTTTTTTGGATTCCACATAAATGATATCACACTGTATTTGTCTTTCTCTGACTTATGTCACTTTGCTCTCAAAGTCCATCCATGTTGTTGCAAATAGCAGAATTTTCTTGGTTCACATAGCTGAATACTATTCCAGTGTGTGTGTGTGTGACATCTTCTTTATCCATTTATCCATAGACACTTAGGTTGTTTCCATATTTTTACTATTGTGAATAATGCTACAGGGAACATGGGAATGTAGATATCTCCTTGAGATCCTGATTCCAATTCCGTTGGATATATTCCCAAAAGAGGACTGCCAGATCATTTCTTTCATTGTTTGGTGATCCATGAGCTTCTTAAACTCAAGATATCTCAACCTCTCCCCAGATTTAGGAAGTTGTCAGCCATTATTTCTTTAAATAAGTTTCTGTCCCCTTCTCCCTCTCTTCTTCTTGAACTTCAATAATTAGCATTTTTTTCCTTTTGCGGGTATTCCATAGTTCACACAGGCTTTCCTTACTCTTTCATTCTTTTATTCTCTGTTCTCCTGATTACAGATTACCACCAGCATTCTGTGAGTACTCATGAAATCAGCTGTTGCTTTTTAGAATGAAATTGAACCCTCCAAGTTTAGCTTTTAAATCCTTATCAAACAATGAGTTCAGTGTTTTTGCTTGAGATATTAAGAAGTGGTCTTTTCCATCTACCCATAATATTTGGTAAATCATAAAGTGTGAGTAACAGTCAGAAGTCTCTTAAATAAACACCAACTTCAAATTTCAATAATTATATAGGCAAATGTGTATGCAAAGCTCATTTCTACAGTCCATACTGATATATCTTTTCCTAATCCAATCACTAAAGATCATTTCCTAATTCTTTCTAATATTTTGTTAATACATTCTCCATGCATGAATGATTACCCCTACAGCTTCACCACCACTAAATAATTCTCAAAAATCCGAAGGTCTCAAGTGTCAATTGACTACCAGCTCAAATCCAGATTTCATTCTATAGATTATCCTAGATGTCTCCAAAGCCCTGAAAACTCAGCATATCCAAAACTAAAATCATGTTTTCCATTAAACTTGAAATTCTTTCTGAAACCTC
Organism: Acinonyx jubatus; assembly: GCF_027475565.1. NCBI lineage: Eukaryota > Metazoa > Chordata > Mammalia > Carnivora > Felidae > Acinonyx > Acinonyx jubatus. The sequence goes on from NC_069381.1 coordinate 170,630,756, forward strand.
ATTTCTTTTTAATTTTATGTCAGCCCCACCCATCACTAGACATAAAATTTTATTTAGGGTCATCATTTTTCCTCATTTATCCCCCAGTCTATCAGTTGCTAAGCAGTAAAGATTTTACTTCTTTAATGTCTCTCATGAACATTCCTTCTTTTATATTCCCACTTCCATGGCCTTTGGTCAGACTCCAATTACTCTTTACCTGTTCTAATTTTTATTTCTAATGAGTCTTTTCTCTCCCATGCTTTATTTCTGCCAAACCAAAGTTTCTAGAGTTATTTCCTACAAATACTGCTCAGATCAAAATATTGTCTTACTCAGATCTTCAATGGTTCTTCAAAGTAAACTTTTTAGCAGACTTTCAAGACACCTCATAATTTAAGTGCAATTTTTTATTTTCCCATAATTTGCTCTTTACACAGACACCCTGCACATAATTTATCTTTTAGCTGAATCAGGCTATCATTCTCTAAACTAGTTCTTTAATATTTCTTCAATTTCACATATAATTATCTCCGTTGAAATATTATGAGTTTGTATTACCACTTTTTACAATTATTAAAAACTATTCTTAAGACCTAATTCAATGTCCCATTAATTCTCCCCTATGCAAAAGTTATCTCTCATTTGTGTCCTATAACAATTTTTTTTATTGAGGTATCATTGACATACAAATTTATATCAGTTTCCAGTGAACAACATAAAGATTCTATATCTGTGTATACTGCAAAATGATCACCACAGTAATTCTAGTTAACATCTCTCACAATACAGAGTTACTCAAAGTTTTTTCTTGTGATGGGAACTTTTAAGATCTATTCTTTTAGCAACTTTCATATATGCAATACAGTATTATTAACTATACTCACCATGCTTTACATTATATCCTCATGACTTTTTTTTTATAACAGAAAATCTGTACTTTTTGGCTCCCTTCAATCCATTTTGCCCATCCCCCACTCCCAAGTCTGACAACCACCAAGCTGTTTTCTATATCTGTGAGCTTTGCTTTATTGGTTTGTTTGTTTAAGATTTCACACATAAGTGAGATCATAGGGTTTTTGTCTTTCTCTGTCTGACTTACTTAACGTAGCATAATGTCCCCAACATCCATCCATGTTCTCACAAATGGCAAAATTTCATTCTTTTTTATGGCTGAAAAATATTCCATTGTACATACATACCATATTTTATTTATCCATCTGTCAATGGACACTTAGGTTGTTTCCATTTCTTGGCTACTGTAAATAATCCTGCAATGAACATGGGCATGCAGATATCTTTTCAAGTTGGTGTTTTTGTCTTCCAAAGCAACTATTTTTTGTTTTGTACTAAGTTTTTATTTATGTATGCCTTATATAAATGAAAGGCACAAAGTAATATTACAGTATGACAAGATTTTGTTTTAAATGGACCTCTCTGGGGGTGTCTGGATGGCTCAGGCGGTTAAGCGTCCAATTTCAGCTTGGGTCATGATCTCACAGTTTGCGAGTTTGAACCCCATGTCAGGATCTGTGCTGACAGCTCAGAGCTTGAAGCCTGCTTTGGATTCTGTCTCCCTCTCTCTTTGCCCTTCCCTGCTCGCTCGCTCTCTCTTTCTCTCTCTCTCCTTTCTCTCAAAAATAAAAACATTAAAAAATTTTTAAACAAAAAATAAATGGACTTCTCTTTCCACTCAAATCTGAACCAATTAAAAGAGTCAAAGTAATCAGCATATGGAAATTAAAATGTCAACTTTATTATCAATCAGCCAAGGTTGGAGGAAATGAGCCATATATTTGGCCAAGTGAACTCTCTGATACTGATCTCCACAATTAGACAAATATCCATCTAGTTATATGGAGTAGGAAGGAGGCCGTGATCCTGTAAATCTCATTGCATTAAGGGACAAAACAGATTATATGCTGTCTGCTGAAAGCTAGCTAACAAGGAGGAAGAAATGAGGAAAAGGGCTTGGCTTAAGTTATTTAAGATAGGAGTGACTGGGTAGCACAGTCGGTTAAGCATCCAACTCTTGATATCAGCTCAGGTCATGATCTCACAGTGTGTGAATTCAAGCCCCACATCAGATTCTGCACTGATGACACAGAGCCTGCTTATGATTCTCTCTCTCCTTATCTCTGCCCCTCCCCAGCTTATGTGCGCTCTGTCTCTCTCTCAAAATAAAATTTAAAAACAAAACTTTACAAAATTTTTAAATGATTTAAGATAATTTATCTTAAGTTGTTAATTAAATGGGTGTTCATCCTCCCCTGCAGAGGAATGAGTCAGGTGTGGGGGAGATGATAGAAGGTTTATCCAAGTGGAGCTCCATTTACATGAAAGAAAGCAGCAGTGGTGGAGAAACTCATTCTCCATCTAACAAACAGGTACTCTTTTTATTTTTTTAATGTGTATGATAATTCAAAAGCATAAGTAAATATAAAAATTCTTAATCCATGTTAAAGGTCAGTCAGACACCAGTGAAACAATCTAAGGTAGAAAAAGGAGTTGACTTTTTAAAATTCATAATATCTATCATACTGAAATCATCTTTTCAATCAATAACCTTGTATTAAATATGTCCTTGTTAAAAGTGTCTAAGCTTTTAAATTCCATGATCTATTCCTTTAAAAAGGAAAAGGGAAACTATTTGCCTTTCACAGAAAAGTAAATTGGAAACTATCAGTGCTTGAGATGTTAAAAGAACAGAACATTTGAATGTGAATTTAAGGTGTTCCCACAAGTTATAAATCAATTATAAAACTTTATAAGCAATAATAAAACTGACTAGAATACTAGAATCAGGTTTGATTTGCCCTGAGTGGAGAAGTCATTGAGGGACTGGGATTTTATGACTACCATTATCTTTCTTTTGCAAGTATTCATTCAAGATAATAACGGTAAAGAGAAAAGCTCAAGAGCCCTGCTATTCAAAATGGTCCTCTGAGAGCACCATTGGCCTCTAAGGAGCTCATCAGAAATGCAGTTTCAGGCCCCACTCCACCTAACTAAGTTAGAATCTACATTTCACTAAGTTCCTAGGTGATTTGTTTGTACATTAAAGTCTGAAAAGCACAAAAAGTCCTGCTTACCAGAGATGATGTCCTGTGAATGTTTTTTTTTCAGAAAGTAGAAGCCTGGGGCTTCCTGATATATTTTCTCACAAAACTATCAATTCTCTAAGGGAACAAAATCTGTAGTTCAGGGTGAACAGAACTAAACACCAATGTCTAAGAGCATGAATCATAAAGCAAAAAAATCCCATGCTTTTTGGGATCCGGACTGTTATCTTCTGTATCTTGCTCCAAGTCCACCTAGGTTTTATGTTCTAAAAGTAAGGAGACCAGGCCTTATTTATATTTTATTCCTTCACCAGGTTGGTATTCAGTAAGTATTTATTGAACATCTGTCAGAAGGAAGAACAATCTCCTATAGTGAATAAAAAGTTGCACCAGAGGATCTCTAATAGTCTTTCTAAATATAAGACTTTATGACTCAATGAATATTACCTGTATTTATAACTTAAATGTACATTAAACAATGTTATATTCATATTTATATGATGGAAATAAGTGAGAAATTTCAACATCTCTTCTCTAGTCTGCAACTTGGCATTACCACTTTTATTGGTAGTAGCTACCTGAATTGTTGAGCATGTGATCAACTATAAATGAACCAGCCTCCTAAAGTACATATGTAACCAATTCAAATCCCTTTCCCTAATTAGAGCCCGGTGAAACCCTAGTCTACCTTGCCTCCCAGTGTTCAGGGTTCACACGTTGGACGAGGTGTTAAAATCCTCCATATTCTTCGTCCATAGTCTTCTCCAGGCAGTGGAGAACTGACCAATTTTCTAGGAGTGTCAGTGAAGACAAACAACTAGTTTACTAACATTTAGGCTTTGTCATAACCATTTTCTACCTTAGAGAAGTACTGAATTTTGTTATTTGAGATATACTGGAAACTAAAGATCCCAAGGCTCCAACATTCTTAAACTAAAACCTCAAAAGCAAATATCTACAGGAAGTTACCTAGTTATGTAGCGAGATTCTTCCCAGTTTCTATCTTTGCTGTGATTTTAGGTGGACTACCAAATTTGTTTTTTTATCAGCATCTCAAAATTCCTCTGATAACTTCTCTACAGAATGACATAAGAAAAGTAGATATGCGATTATGAATAAAAAACAGGAGAGATAACCCAAGAAACAGATGCTTAACTGTAGAGAAAAAAACTGATGGTTACCAGAGGGGGTGGGTGGGGGATGGGTAGATTGGGTAATGGGGATTAAGGAGTACACTTGCGATGAGCACCTGGTGTTGTATGTAAGCGTTGAATCACTAAATTATACATCTGAAATTAGTATTTCACTGTATGTTAACTAACTAGAATTTAAATTAAAACTTTTTTAAAAAAATTGATGCTAAATATACTTGTACTGGAACTAACAAGTTAGCATTTTTCCTGCCATCAGGGAGTAATACAAGGCTAGGAAGATAAGGTAACTTTTAACATTAGTAGAGCAGAAAGAAACTTGAAAGTGAAGTGGTTGGGCTTTAAAATATTCTGGTTCAGCAGACAGAACACTCACTTTATATAAGGATCTCATTTTATGATCCATAAAGATATTTACATCTAAATTTTATTTGGTCTATGAACCATCTCTTAAAACGTTTCTCTATTGTAATGATGAAATATTTAGTACTCCAATTATCTTTTTATTATAAATGCCTAGGCATTAATTAGCCAGTAAATTGCTAAAGATTGATTTGCATTGTTTTTATTTCAGTAAGTAAAGCAGGAAGATATTTTTACCTATTTTTATATCTACATTGCAATCCTTAATCTCTCAATTATATAAACTATTTTTCATTTTAAAAATGTTAAATTTGACAATAAATTACTTTTCATGAGACTGGATTTTCATTTGAAAAATATTTAAGTATTTTGTTCTGTTTTTTATTTAAAAAATACACCACAAAAAGAATCAGGAGGCAGAAACAAAAGTACAAAAGGAAGAAAAAAAAACACAAGGAAGATTTTACTTTATCTCTTGAATTCTAGATAAGTCTCAGGAATTCAAGCATAAGGACATGGATGGATTACAGAGAAACAGAATCCCCATCACAGTAGTGCTCAGGGAATTGAGGGTGGGGAGAAAGTTGTTCTTTGCAAGCACTTTGCAATTTGTTAGTTCTTTTGAGATATATAGGCTTTCTGTCAGACTTTTATAAGCTTTTCCTTATGCATAAAAATTTGGCAAAAAGTTTCTGTGTGTGTGGGTGTACATGTAAGTTTCAAGAAGTGTTAGAAGCAAAAAAAAACTACAAATATGAAAATGACAAATTTCAGCATGAATCAGCATCATGAAAAATAAATCAACTAATTTTGTCAGTCTATTAGTTTCAATTATTTGGACCTGAGTTCAGAGATAAGGCAGACTAATAGAGCAGGTGTTCAGGCAAGATCCCAGGAGCAATTGCTGAAGGGGAAGCTGACAGACACATGAACTCACTCAGTATTTGGTATGAAAACAACAAAGAAGGCAGCTCATTTGACAAAGCAAATCACATGCAAAGAAGATATTAATAAAATCAAGATACTTGTTTTACTAAAATGCTGAATTTTGAAAATATAATATGGAAATATAGCACAGAAAATCATTAATGGAATAAATCATAATTTGAGCACCTTACTAAATATTAATTGATATGGGAAAATATCTATTTGAACAATAATGAAAAATTTATTTAATGTCACAGAACTTCCTCCTTTCCAACACTGCAGGGACAGAAAAATAGGTAATATATTAATAATACATGGCCTTGTCCATCAAGAACTCATAGGCTAATGCAGGAGAGAGACACATTAGTAGATAAAGGACAACAGAATGGAATCACTCATCTGGAAACATGAGTGCTGAGGAATGATCTAGTGCTGGCTTGTGGTGGGTGGAATAGTCTTGGGACATCAGGAAAGACATTGAAGGAAAAAGCTCTCCCAGCTTTTATAGCATTCGCACCCTTAGTTATCAACCACTTAGACAAAGAACAGAGGACCTGTCTTTAAAGAAATGGAGAAAATCATCTGAGGAACTCTAATGATTCTGTTGTAAATACTAGCACCTCAAAGTAAAGCTCTTCTCATCCTAGCATTTGAGGCCCCACATCTGAAGGCCAAACCTGATTGTCCTAATGCCTCACTCAAGTCATAAACATAGAGTTCACAGTCAAATTCCCAACTCATGGAACAAAACCTATGTGAAACCTATATATATACATACTTATATGTGTAAATACAATCTACACTATTTAAACACACACACATTACAGAATAAATCCCTGGCTTCTTTCTTTTTTAAAATATGAATACACAAGGAGGAGTCATTGGTATATGAGGAAAACCAAGAGCATACAAGACAAAGACCAAGATAAACAAAATTAAATACTAATTCTAGGGCTAGGAAAGAGAAAGGAAGAGATAAGGAAATGTATAATTAATATTCTCAGAGAAGATTGAGAAAATACTATTTCCACAACTCAGGAATGGGATACTAAGAAGAGAAAACAATCATATAAAAGAAAGAATCTGGAGAGAGTTAAAGTATAGGACCTAAAATGTAAAATGTCAGAAGGAGGCTGGAAGAAAACCAAGGAAATCTCTCAGAACATACATAAAAAATACAAAGAGACAAAATGTGAGGAAAATTACATAGAATGTTAATTTATGAAGTTCAATATTCATTTATAAGAATTCCAAAAAGCTAGAATGGATAGAAGAAAATACAGAAATAATTAGAGGATTATTTCTCAGCACTAAGGAAAAATAAGGTCTCAAATTAAAATGCACTATAAAAAAATAAGTCTTAATACTTGTCCAGGAAATTTTAGATCATATTAAACATGAAGAAAATATCTTAATAATTCCTACAAAAGAATAAGAATCAGCCTACAACTAGTATCTCATTAAGAAAACTGGATGTTAAGAAAAAAATGGAGACATAAGCTTGAAAATACAGAGAAAACAAACTTCACTGTTTAGTCAATACATCCATCAAGAGTGAAAGCATTTTCAGATGTACAAAGGCTCAATAAATTATTTTTCATACACCTTTTCTTAGAAGTTCCTTAGGAAGTGTGGATATTATAGCAACATTGAAGGTTAGATTAAGGATCAACAGAGATAAACCAGGGACTCAGACCAGCTGCAAGTTTTTCATTCTGTGCAAAGGAAACATAATTTACCAGAAGTGTCCACACAAAAAGGATGTGAATCTCTGTGTAGCTTTCTTCTACACTCTGTATCCCCATGGGCCACTGTTCTTTTACACTATGATTTCATTTCCATTCCAGACCTTAACCTAACCACCCATGTACTTCCATTCAAGAAAGTCTTTAGAAAAACTAAGCTTTCTGAGATTTTGAACCAAACTTAATATTAGAAAGGTTTTTTTCCTCAGAGGAAAGCAGAGTCAGTACCCAGGTGTCCTTGAAAAGTATTGCTGCCTATTACTTTCCAGAGTCTCAGAAAACCTGTCTTCTCACCATGTCACAACCAAACAAAATGAAGCAAAAACAGTTAAAAGGCCAAAGACATAAACCAAGGAAAGCAGTGGGTCCCTAAAGGAAAGCCATGAAGGGGAAGTCCTGGGGTAACACCTGTGCTGGGGCCTGGGAGGCATGGATCCAGTTTTGAACAGGAAAACACATGACTCTGAGAAGGAAAGTTCTGGGGAAAAAGGAATTCTGTGCACATTTATAGATTTTTTTGTTCCCCTTCACTTTTTTGGTCTTCACTTTTTTATTTGTCCGGTTCAAGGTAGGTTGGTAAAATTGGAGGAAATAATTTGGATTCCCCATTAAGAGAATAAGAGTTTGGCATTTGAATGTTCTTATTATTATTTTGCTTTGTTCTTCAGAATTAGGCATTATTACCATTTTTGGTGTTTCAGTCAGTATTTCAACAGTGAAATGATTGCATACTCTAATGAGATAACTCAAGAATTCTTGAGTTTAATAAAAAGAGGCTATCAAACTATGATAGGATATTGGGAACCACAGGGACAGCAGGGACCTGGGGCTAGCAGCAGATTCCCTCAGCCTCAGGAGACGAGAGAAAAAGTTATCAAAACCTGAAAGAACAGAAATTCATGCAGAACAACTGACCTGGAAAGGAACAATCTTTGTTTAGGGGATGTGCTCAACCCTGGGGAGGGAGTCAGGACAGTAAATGCCCAGACCTCACTCTTCATCTACCCTATTTCCTGCTGGAATTATCATGCCCAAACCCAACTGGAAGCCAGAGAGCAGGGAAATCTCTGGGTGACAGAGACAGTTTCCCCAGGAAACAGCTGGGTAGGGATGGAAATAAAGGGAAATACATATATTTGCCCCATATGTCATCCTGAATTTCTTTATCTTTCCAGAAGAAGCGATATCCTGTGCTCCTCTTGCCCTAAAATGTTGCATCCTTTCATAATTGTACATAGGATTTTAGCAACTAAGTTTTAATGTGATCCACTGACTCTGGACAAGAAGAAAAGCTCAAGAGACATCTTTGGTGCCACCATAAACAGCTGAAACTCAAATCTCTCACTGTTTATGGATGGTAGTTCAAGGTGCTGAAGAGTATAGGAAGACACTCCTTGGAGTGCAAACACTTCTGAATTTGAGGACACAACTCAGAGGTAAACAAATAGCCATGGCTCTCCTGCTAATGGAAGGGTAAGGAAACAGGGAGAGAAACATGAAATGTTGCAATTAGTGACAAGGCAGGAATTTGGAATTCAAGGGTCTCTGGTTATTATTTCTGTCCTTTTGTTTATATGATTTGGCCAAAATGAGCTAGGGAAAAGACATCCATAACCAAGTCCCCCCACTTTTTTGCAAACATAATCATAACACCACTGGCTCCAAAGTATATGAGAAAAAGCTAGGCTCCATATTTTGTGTTGTCACAGGTGCATAGGACTCACTGGATCCGAATCTGGGTGCTAGTCACAAGTTCATTCTGAAATTGCTCTGAAAATACCCATAGCTGTATTTGCTATTGTTTTTCTTACTTTCTTATCCTTAACTGATACGTTATGCAAAATGGATGCAAAGGTAATCATTTATGATTTTCGCATATTTAAATTTTAAGCAAGATGGTTATCAGTGCCTGATAGCATCATATTACACACACAAACCTGAACTTCATTAGGTGAAATAGGTTTGTGCCCAGGGATTCTTGTTACTTTTGTTCTGACTGTTCCCTACCTGCCCTTTGCAATGGAGTAAACTACTCATTAATTTTGTATATTTGGTTTGTGACATTTTCCATTCCCAGAATCTTTGTGATGAATTACACGACACAGTGGAAACAACTATAGAACAAAACAAAAACACACCACATGTGGTCTGCTAACCAGGATCCTGTCAAGCAAAATTGGATGCTGCGTTCCCATGGTTTCCTTTCAGTAGTAAAAGGGAAAATGCATGCTCAGAAGCACCATTTCTGTAAATTGCTAAAAAATCTTCATATTAGTGTAGCCTAGAAAATATTTTGATGACAAAAAAAGCTTCAAGGAAACCAAGTTACACATTTTTCCCCCTCTAACACAAAAGAAAAATGTTCTTTATAAGAACATGGGGTAGAAATGATAACAACAGGTCCATTTTTCTCCTTCAGTAATAAATCCCGCTTAGGGAGAAGATATTTTAGCAAGTGCTTTATCCTACCTTGCTAAAGGAGATTTTAAAATATGACATATCATGTAGAGTGAGTAGAGAGAGATAGAGTGCATAAGTAAGAGAAAAGAACAGGACCTGTACTGAAATCAGTACATAATGGCTGACATTAGCCATATCCAGGAGCTCCCAACAAGAAGGGATGTTGCCTAGGACAAAATAGGAAGACTAAAGCGTACAAATCTAATTGTGTCTAATAAAATTTGCAAAACAGGGGAGCATGGGTGGCTCAGTTGGTTAAGCATTTGAATCTTGGTTTCGGCTCAGGTTATGATCTCGAGGTTTTTGAGTTCAAGCCCCAAGTCGGGTTCCATGCTAATAGTGCAGGGCCTGATGGAATTCTCTCTCTCTCTCCCTCTATGTCTGCCCCTCCCCTCCTGTGATCTCTCTTTCTCTCTCTCTCAAAATAAATAAACTTTAAAAAATTGAAAAACAGTATTAACTTAATCAACAGAAGGAAGATATCTAGAAGAAAGGGGAAACAAAGTCACTTGTGACTTAGAGGTTTCTACATAAGGCCTTAGGGGATCCAGGAAGTATTTTGCTAGGGTTTATCCAGGGTTCTCCAGCAGTGACAACCTATATCTGGAGGTCTCTATTTAGAGAAACCTCAATCATATAACTTTGCCACAGCCTGCAGAATGTATTCCAGAGCTATTTTCTGATAATCCCTTCTGCTCTCCCTGTTCCCATATTCAGGAAAGGAAGCGTTCTGATAGGTGACAAAGGACAAAAATATCTCCATTTATAAATAAAACAAATTGGAATTTCAAGATCCATGACAGTTACTCCCAACCAGTAGATGAACTTTGGGAGTACTCACAAAACTAATTTTCTGGGCCCCCAAACTGGAGAGCAGACCCTGAAGCATTGTTCCTTCAACTGGACCCTATGAGTAGCCAGCTTTATATTTTCTCTCACATTGTTGTCAATTCTTTTTAACTCTCTCACGACATTTACCTCAGACTTTTTGTTTCTTAAAAAATGCTATTATTCTTATTATATTTTTTAATGTTTATTTATTTTTGAGAGAGAGAGAGAGAGAGAGAGACAGAGACAGAGGACAAGCAGGGGGAGGGCAGAGAGAGGAAGAGACAGAAGATCTGAAGCAGGCTCCTCGCTGACAGTGGAGAGCCCAATGCAGGGCTCAAACACAAAAACCATGAGATCATGACCTGAGCCAAAGTTGGATGCTTAACCAATCAAGCCACCCAGGCACCCCGATTACTTTTATTATTTTAAAAAGAATACAATTCAGTGGTAAAAAATGGAAAAACACAAAAGAAGACTTTTAAATGATCAAGTACCTCACTGTTAACATTATAGTAATGTTATCTTTCCGGTCTTTAAAAATTTTATTTAAATTCTTATATTTATATTGTAAGATATTCTTACAGAAAAAAACCTGCATAAAACCTATCCTCCGAGTACCACTCCCAGATCTGGTACAACCGTCTTCTTCTACTGTAACTGAAATCACAATCCTGACTTTAGTTTCATCCTCACTGCCTTCCAAATTATTACCAATTTTCAGCAAAAGTTGGTATTGTGAATTTTTGCCAATCGAATGGGTGTTTAATAAATATTCATGTGCCTTTTATATTCCAGTTCCATAATGTTGAGGTTAGACAACCGTGAGATTAGTCCACACAAAGCTGTGTGTCAACTCACTCTGACACCAATTGAGAGTTCGGGGGTTTGGAAAACCACCTCAGGTTTGATAATTCTCCAGAAGGACTCACAGAACTCACTGAAAGCTGTTATATTTGTGATTATGCTTTATTTCAGAAAAAGGATACAGATTAAAATCAGGAAGGGGAATATACATGCATGCATACACACATACATACATACATAGGCAGGGAAAAAAGAACATAGGACAGAATCCAGGAAAAAGTACCAAATACAGAGCTCCTGTTGTCCTCTCCATGAAGTCAGGATCATGTCTCTGCCCTGGGACTGATATACAGCAAGAAGCATGGGATATTGCCAACCAAGGAAGCTCCCCCAAGCCTTGGTGTCCAGACTCTTTACAGGTGCTCTACCACATAGGAACAGTTGAATTCCCCCTGGCTGATCTCAGACTCCTCTCCTCCAGAGGTCAAGCTTCAGAATCCAAAGCCCTGTCTTAAATCATATTGTTATCATCTGGCTTGGTCTGTGGTCTTTCCTCTAAATCACACTGGTTTAGCCAGCTCTCATCCCAAATCACATTGTGACACCATCCAGCACGATGAGCCAGGCAAACAAAGACACTCCTATCAGGCCTGACCTCCCTGGAGTCAAGAGATTAACTCTCAGAAACTGAGGTCAAAAGCCAGTCTTCTCTGGGAAAAGGTTAAATTGTATACTACACACCTTATTCTGACTAAAGCTGAGTGTCTTTTCATTTATTGACCATCTGATTTTCTGTCTCTGTGTAGTATTGAAGTTTCCCACACAGTTTTCAATTTAGGTCTTTTTTTTTTATTGAATTTTAGGAGTCTTTATACATAGTGAATACTGTTCCATAATTAAATACATATGGCAAAAAGATCTCTGGCTGCCATGCCTTTTTCATTCTCTTTATGATACATTTTTAACAATGAAAGTTCTGAATATTAATTAATGACATTGAATTTATCATTTTTTTATTTAAGTTTTCATTATGTGTGTGAATTAAATCTTTCCCTACCACAAAGGTCATGACAATATTCCCTCTGTTATCTTCTAAAATTTTCAGTTTTGCTTTTCACATTTAGATTAATAATACCCCTGCAACTGATTTTTTCTGTATAATGTGAACTTTAGATCCAAATGTACTCCTATAGATAACTCAATGCACTAGAAGCACATATATTAAAAGTCCATCTGTATTCCTCTGTTACAGAGAGTTATTACCAGACAAGTTTCTGGTTATGTATGTGTCTCTTTCCAAGTTTTCTATTCTGCCCACGGGTTTATTTGTCTATTCTTGTGCCAATATCATACCATTTTAACTAAAATTATAGCTTTATAAATGAATCTGGATGTCTTCTAAGGCAAATCCTACCACATTGTTCTAATGTAAGAATGTCCCTTTGCACTTTTATTTAAACTTTAGAATCAGCTTACCAAATACCACACCCCCACCCAAAAAAATAGTAAACATTTTGATTAGGCTTTTAATGATTTTCTGGCTCAAGTGAAGTAAAATGTATATCTTTACAACATTATGTCTTCCTATCCATGGATAATAGTATCACAATCCGGTTACAATTTTATTTTCACTTTTTGTAGATAACCTGTATTAGATTTTAAGTTTTCTTCTATGTTCCCTCCTTTTAACCTCAAAGATATTGTTATATTACTTTATAGAGTTAATGTTCTTTAGATTTATCCACAGATTTATCACTTTGTTGTTCATACTTTTGAAAACTCATAATTTATATCAAATATCACTTAACTTCTGTCTGATATATATAAGCTTTAGAATTTTGATTTTTGACAGTTTGTTGGGAACAAACTGTTTTTGTATTTCTGTAAATGTCTATTTTGCTCTCATTCTTGAAAGCTATTTTTTCTTAGTCTATAATTACAGGTTGGCAGATATTTTCACTTAGCACATAAAGGATTTTTAAAAATACTTTATTTTTGTGAAAAATGAAAAGCACAAAGATGAAACTTTTTACATGCCCCAAATCAAACTGCCCAGAGATCATTAATGTTAACATTTTTCAGAATATCTATCTGATCTTTTTCAGGCATATACATGGAATTCATTTACAAAAGTTCAATACTAGATTTTGAAACCAGGTTTTTTTAAATTTAATAATATACTTTTACTATTCTTTGCATAGTGTAATTCTTAAGAGTCTAGGTTTTAGAGTTAGCCATCCTAAGTTCAAATTCTGACTCAACTACATACTAATTGTTTAACCTTGGGCACATTACTTTGCCTCTGTGCCTAAGTTTCTTCATACGTAATCTAGCTGAGCTTTCTGTTGTCTAGTTCCACAAATCAAAGACTATCTAATCCTAGCCAAGCTAAAACTACTTCCGCATATTATATTACTGCTCCTCTACTGCAAATGCAACTCAAACACAAATATTAAAATAAATATTAAAAGCTGACTACCTTATTTCCTTTCCCAAATCTCTCTAATATGTTCCATTCTTTGGTTTAGTGCTAAGCTTTAGTTCATGGGCCTAACCATCTTCATAAACCTTACAAGTGCTCATCATTAATGTCAACCCTCTTCTCCCCTCTTGACACACAGATTAATAGGGATCCTGATAGGGCCTTAAAGAACATGTCTAATAATTTTGCTTCTACGTGACAGTTGACCAATATTTAAGGAGACCTCTTGGATTATGCCTCAATCTTCGCTAAGTGTTGTCTGGCTAAATTGCTCTAGTTTCTTCATTTATTTCTCAAGAGAAGTGATTCCTCATTATTTTGCACACCGTTGTTACCTTATGACCATTTTATTTCATCTACATCCCTTTTAAAGTGTAGCACTAAGCACTGACTGATATACTCTATTTATAAACTGTGGCTCTGGGGGAGAAAGACATAAGAAAGTATTTATTAGAAGACTAGCCCAAAATACATAAAAGTAAAATAAACTATAGCAATAAATTTTTATTGTGAGCAAAAATTCAAGTGTTGTAGGAAAAAGGAAGAAAACAAAATTTAAGAAAACTCTATATATCTTTATAAACAAGGGACAAAAATCAAATATAAAGGGAGTAATCAGATATTAATTAGGTCAGCCATGGGGATGGCCATTATTGGGATGGAGAGAGTAATATATATGTTATGATGCTCCAGAGAGCCCAACACTGTCCAATGAGTAAAATTTAAAAGGAAGGCTATTGTAGCTTAGTGTTTAGACCAAACAATATTAACTGATGCTTTCCATCAGTAGAAAGAGCTGTCTCCACGGAAATAAAATAACTATTAGTTTTATTTGGAAGTCTTCCATGATCTTTCAATAAGAATGAGGTACTCAAAAAAAAAAGAATAAGGTACTCATCTTCTCTATATTCCCCCTGAGACTTTATTCACACCTTGATTATTTTATTGTCTTCCTGTGATATATTGCATAAAATCTGTTCATCCAGAGAGAGAGAACTGAGATCTTTTAAATCTTGGTATCATCCCTGGTGTCTAACACATTGTGTGACACAATCAGGCCCTCTTGACTCTTTGTTTAATGAATGAATGAATAAATTCTTTAGAAAATACTCATGTATTTGAAAGAAGTTGTCAAGCAAATTGTCTCTGTTTTTTTTATAACTCCAAGAAGCCAGACATCCATATGGGAAAGGTTGCTGGCAGTTATTTTTTTCAGACACTGCACAAGAATGTGGAAGTATCAGTAAAAAGCTTTACCTGAAAAACAATTTAAGGGAGTGAAGAAAAAAGATGCCATGGCCAGTATGTTTGATATAGAAGGATTTATCAGGATTACATATTTATATGTAAAAGAAATACATTTGGGATACAAAAATCATGAAATACGCCTTTCTCTCATGGGTAAAAAATTATATAAGGGAACATCATGATTTGAGTATATTTAAATATAGTTAATGTCTTCTATTTTCTCAATTATAAATTGTATATATATAATTCTGTCAACATATATATTAAATTTTATAATATAATAGAAATAGATTTGCTTGAGAAAAATTTACATGCACAGTATGAATACATACTTAAGCAAATTGGAAGAACTATGATTTCAAACCCACTGCACACATATGTGTACATTTATTTTTTGGAAGCAAATCCTCTTCTTACAGAAAATTAGCTAAGCATTTCTAGCCAGAGACTCATGGATTGGTTTTTAATACAATAACATGACTAAAGAATCCTTCAAGGCCTGGCCCCTGTCTACCTTTTGGACCTCCTCTTCTACCACATTGCTCTCATCTCACTACACCCTATGCATGCTGGAGCCATCTTTTCATTCCTCAACCATGCCAGGCCTACGTCTCTCTCTGTTGCTTTTGATTGGGAAGGTTGCAGCCTACATCTTTGCCTAGCTATGCTCTGTTGACAGATAGTTCTCCATGGGTTTCTTACAGTTCTACATGTTTGTGACAATCTTTTCAATAATAATTATAAAGTGTCTCCCTCCAGGGCAAAGAACAGATTTATTTACTATGCTAGTACTACACTAAAGATAATGTCTTTCCCCTGGGGCAAAATTTGAGCAGGCTTGCTTGCAGCCCATTATAAAACACTCAAGTGTTCTATCCATTTTGTATTGCTCCAGGAGGACTCAGGGGTCAAAGAAGACTGGCCCAAACATGCAACATACGCTGCTTCTGGTATGAGGATTAAAGTCTTTTGTCTCTGACCCAAGAATTTCATGTCTTCCACTAGCATCCATAAAACTATGTCAAACTAAAGTATAAGCTGGAAAATAGGATTAAATTTCAGACTATTCACAGTTCTTGACAACTCCTTCATATTCACATCTCAATTCAAAAGTTTCTGCTTCCATGAGGGCTTTTCTTGTCATCCGTTTTAAATTAGCCACACATGAAGTTTATTTGTATTCCTACAAATATTTGTTCCCTTTACACATCTTATTTTTCTGTGGTTAAAATCACTATCAGAAATGATACGTCGTCTTTATATTAGTTGTTGTGTCTAACCCAACTAGATTGTAAGCTCAACTAGAGTGACAACATTTTCTGTCATCTTTACCATGGTAAATTCACCATATTTTCTTCACCAGAAAACTGGCACCTAACAGGCACCTAACCCATATAAATTAACTAAAGAATCAATGACTTCCTAGCATCATGACTAATCTTCCTTAGAGTTTTCAAATGTCTTTGTTTCTTTTTTCTTTTTACGTAATTTTGTACTTTTTTACTGTATTTGAACAGTCATTTTGTATTTGTTCTGTCTTTAGCTCCAGTGCTCCAGCTACACATCACTAAAAGCTTACTTTCTACTTCTCTCTCAATCTTGTAAACTTAGAAGTTGCTTTTTTCTGTGTCCTTTATCTTTCAAGTTGCTTACAGCCCAAAGACTTTAGACTACCAGTCTAGATACTTAGTAGATACTTAGTACACACTCATCATGCTCACAGGCTAGCATTTCCCTTTTTATCATGTTGGGCTTAGTTCTCATCACTTGTTACTTGCTTTTCTGATACCCAATGAGAGTTCCCTTTCTGCATGACCTGCCATAAAATTATGACTTCAGGAAACCCCACAAAAACTACCCTAAAAATCAAGGTACCTGATGTTTATGAAAGGGATTTCCAACTCATTACAGTTAATCCATGTGTTTGACATTAGTTGAGCACTTTCATGAATAAGGTACATTACACCAGACCATTAGAAAACAGCAAATGAAGACAATCCTAGCTTCAGGATGAAGTAGTCAAGAAGAAAAATGACTAAGCAGTCTGGTATACATACTGATTGAGTGAAAACAAGGCAGAAAGGATCACCGAGAGAGTAGTTTAGGTTAAATTTGAGTGTAACTGAATGAAGGACTACTTGGAGTGTGGGATCAGAGCTTGCTCATGATCGCACCTTTTGCATTTTGCAAATGATGAATTAAGCTATGCTTCTCCCCCAGAAAACTATTATTTGAGAGGAAAAGATTGGTTTAGTTTCAGAATGTTGCTAAAAATTCCTGGAGACAAAAGTATTTTGGCACATTTTGGTGTTTATACATCAAACTCTCTTTTTCATCTCAGGAATTTGCAAGAGTTCACATTTTCTTTTGACTATGTATCACTCCTATAAATGCATTAAACTATAGTAGCTGTTAACTTACTGAATTGTGTCCCCCCCAAATTCATATGTTGAAGACTTAATCCCAATGACTATATTTGAAGATAGGGACATTAAAGAGGCAATTAAGGCTAAATGAGGTCATAAGGGTGTGGCCCTAACCCAATTGGAATAGTGTCCTTATTAGAAGAGGAAGAGACACCAAGGATATGCATACAAAGAGAAAAGACAATGTGAGGGCACAGCAAGAAAGCAGCTGTCTGCAAGCCAAAGTGAGAGAGAGAGAGAAAGAGAAAAGAGAGAGACTTCAGGAGAAGCCAATCCTATCACCATCTTGGTCTTGGATTTCTAGCTCCAGAATAGTGAGAAAATAAATTTCTGATGCTTAGGTCATCAAGTCTGGGGTATTTTGTCATGGCAGCTGTAGTACACTAAAACAGTAACCCATAAGATGAAGAATAAGCTGCTTTTTAAAAATGATACGCCTTTGGTGTATATTTATATCAGGGGTTGAAAATGGATTTTCATGGATATGCAATTTAGTTCAACAATTATTAAGCACTTGGTTCCAGGAATTCTGTTAGAAGTTAAAAAAGCTGTTAATTTGGGGCACCTGGATAGCTCAGTCGGTTAAACGGCTGACTTCAGTTCATGATTTCGCAGTCCGTGAGTTCTAGCCCCATATCGGGCTCTGTGCTGACAGCTCAGAGCCTGGAGCCTGCTTCTGATTCTGTGTCTCCCTCTCTCTATGTTCCTTCCCTGCTCGCACTCTGTCTCTCTCTCAAAAATAAAGATTAAAAAAAAATTTTTTTCAAGCTGTTAATTTAAAAATAATTTATAGTTTACAATACAGAATTTCTGTAACTGTTTTCTCATAAATAACTGTGAAGAATGATAATCTTCGTATTAAAAATATTTTAATTAAGTTAGAGAGTAGTTAAGAATGTAGCAAGATGGAAACACCAGACCCAAACCTTGGCCCTCTGGTAAAAAACAACCAAGCAAACATGAATTCTTACCACCATTGTACAGTTCCTCTACCTCATGCCAGTTCAGGACTCTGTTTCCCAAGCAGAGAACTAGCTGCTTCATCAAGTTCAAGACTCTAAACCAAATGTCCATAAAAGTCAAGGACATAATATAAATGCATGAAAAAGTCTAGGTGTAACATAATGGGACGTGATGTGATCTCTGGTTGACCTGGAGGCTCCACTCACAGTCAGAATGCCTTCTTTACAAACTGGGTTCTGAAAACTGTGCCTGCCAACAAACCATAACCTCAGGGTAAATTCAGGCCTCCAGATGACAATTCACTAATTGTCATTCTTTCAATATGAGTGAACTGAAAGACCATTTTGCATTTCCACTTTATAAGGACAAAGTTAAACTTTTTAAAATTTATTCTATTCTGTATACTAGGAAAATAAAACATGTATTTTATTTATTTGTTTCTGTGATTTTATTTATTGTTTTGCTCAGTACACTCTTGACTTCTCTGCCTGTGAGAAATCACAAGGTTTTCAGATAGCTAATCTAAAATCTGGAAAGAAACCTAGATTTATTGCCATGCACCTTAGTCTTCTCCTGTAATAAACTATTATTTCCTTCTACAAACACCATGACAGGTATTTTGGAGAAAAAGTTCAACTGTACTCAATTTCAAAAATTGTCTTATCTAATTATTATTTGCTGTCCACTGTCTTTGACCCACCTCTATTTCCCCTCAACTTATTTGAGTTCATCAGTGCTTTTATCATTGCTTTACATTTGTACATATATTTACATTTTCTTTATGAAATATTGTTAAAAATGAAGAGCAATCAGAGAAATAAGTTTACTAATGAAAATTTAATGGATTTTTAACTCCAACCCCAATTCAATTATTTAAAATATATAATGACATGAGCACAGATACTGTTAATCAGTATACTATAAATAATGCATAAAAAAATAAAATAATAAAATAAAATACATCATGAATTTGTTCAAAATGTAAGTCAAACTAGGTGAATTCTGAAATAATTTCAATCATTCATTTAGTCAAAAAAGATTCTAGTGCCTCATGCCAATATTTGGTGCACTAAGCCTGAGGAAAAAAGGTAAAACAAATATGACTCTTGCCCTTATCTATCAACTATTACATACCAGGTGGTAAATACTAGGGATGTACTAGAAACAGAAGAACATCTGAAGTATAATGAGAGGTCAAAGAAAACTTACTAGAAGTGACATATGAGCTGAGCTCTGAAGAATGAGCAGACATTAGATAGTCAATAAGGAAAAGATATTCCAGGTAGAGAAAATAGCAGCTTAGAAGGGAAAAAGAAATGTAAAATGGCATTGCACATTCAGGGATCCCTTAGAACTCAGTATGGCTGGAGGAAAACATAAACAACAATGAATAACCAAAGGTAATGTTACAGATGAGCAGAGGAATCGTATCATGAGAGATCATGTTTGAACTTTATCTTAGGAGCAATGGCATTCTCTTGGAGGTTTTATATCATGCTGTGATTCATCAGATTTTAGAAGCTTCTCTGTGAAGTAGGGTAGAAGGCAGGTTAGACTCAGTTCCAACAGAGCAAAGAGATGCCAGCTACCAAGCTGGGTAATAGGTTGGACTTTGATGCATGTACAGATCCAACATGAAATCCTGGGTTTATCACTTACTTGGCAAATTTACTTGTGTGACCTTGGACAAAGTACATTACCTCTTGGAGGCTCAGCTTTTTTCATTTGGAAAATGGGAACAATAACTGTACCTAGGCCATGAGGTCATTGTTAAACTTAAACAGTACATGTAAAACTTTCCAAATATACTTATTATTCAATAATCATTGTTATTATGAGAGCTTATTAATAATACTCTAGGTGATAATTATGTAAATAGTAAGAGTAGTGGCAATGGGAATAGAGAGAGAATGTAGAATCAAAAAGGCTTGGTGACCTTGGGTTTAGGATGTGTTCTGACTTGGGCAGTTGATGAATCTCCACAGCATTCATCAAGACAGGGAATGCAAAGGGATGAGCAAGTTTAGGAGATAATAAGTTCAGTTTAGGATATGAGAAATTTGAGATATGTATGGGATGATCATATGTAGATATTCAGAAAGTAGCTGAGTAAAGGCCAGGCATTCTGGACTGGAGACAAACACGGGAATCAGCACCATGTAACAAGTCACTGGAAACATGGGTGTTCCAAATGAGGCCACACAAAAAGACTACATAGATTCAAAGGAGCATATAGTACCAGGAGCAGAGACCATGAGACTACAGTCACTTAGAAGGATGATTTTCTTTAAAGATACCAAGAATATGAAAAAGGAATAATGAGAAAAGTATTATTAAAAAGAAAAAAGTTATACAAAAGCTGAAGGTGAAGAGAGTTTCAATAAATTAGCAGTAAAACTTGTCAAGTGTCACAGAATGATCCAGTAAGATAAGGATGAATGCAAATCCACTGCCTTTGGCAGTGTGGAGGTCATTGATGATCTCCTTGGTAGAGACTGAATTGCTTTACAATCTCTATTCTCACATTTGTTCCCCTATAAATTGAAAATTAAAAGTCCTATTGTAAAGGTATTTTTAAGGATTAGAATTTAAAATTATATAAATCTGAAGTCTTGAGAGCTAGTGAATATACAAATAAAAGAAATAAGTGAATGTTTATATTATTTAACAGTATTTTTTTTTTTTACTTTTAATTCACAACCACCTTCCCAAAAGCGTTATAAATATGTCCCTGTATTTTTTTTAGGTGCAATTAAGCTTTAGCTTAGAGGTAGCTCTTGTAGTAAAATCTGGAATGAGAGAAGTTTATGTAGTTCATAAATCAAGACCACTGGTAATAATAATCATTTAAATGCACTAATCTGAGCACAAAAAAAAAAAAACCCTTAAAACAATACCATATTCTAAGCACAGTCTGTGAAGAATTGTGGAAAATTGACTATTGATGACTTTATTTGTGGAACTGGAAAATCTTGTCACCATATCACCAAGGAAACACGTGTAGATTGATTTCCACTATCCCACTATTCAGCATGTACAAAGAGGATACACAGAAAATAAGATAAAAATAAGATTTTTAAGCTTTTCTCTAAACTCTACACATTTGTGTACACCTCTTCTAAATACTTCTCATGACTAAATAGGAAGTATATATAAAGCACTTCAGCTACACACCAAAGTATAATGTTGATATTCAGAAAAAGTACTTGTTTGACTGTTTGAGTTGGAGCTAAATTATTGTTCTTTTCATGGAACAAATAGTAACTATAGTTATTCTGACATCAGTATTTATCAGACCTCTTTTCAAAAAAGAACAAGTAAGCCTTCACTTTAAGAAAAATAACAGTATTTGTGATCAATAATAATTAAAAAAAAAAGATTTCAAGCAAAAGTTGGATTCCCAATAATCTGATAAGATTATTAAGGATATTAGAAAAGTCAAGTTTTGGATATTTTATAATGAATAGATCAACATTTGGAAGACCCACATTATTTAGTGTACCCATGTTTTGCAAGTGATCAATAAATTATGCTACAAAATCATGCATGGGTAAAAGATTGATTCTAAGTGTAAGTTAAATCAATGTTTTTTAATAAAATAGAGTAGAAAACATTCATTAGTATAGTTTCAGATTTCACATTGCAACTGACATTTAAGAAATTTTATTGTCAAAGTTTGGTATAATATCAAAAGTAATATTGATAATTATCTGATACTACTATGCAAATACTCCACTCTTTTTTTTTTAAGTTTATTTATTTGTTTTGAGACTGTGTGTGTGTGTGTGTGTGTGAGAGAGAGAGAGAGAGAGAGAGAGAGCAGAGGAGCAGGAAAGAAAGAGAGAGAAAGAGATAATCCCAAGCAGGCTCCATACTGTCAGCATAGAACCTGACCTGGGCCTCGAATTCATAAACCATGAGATCATGATGTGAGCCAAAACTAACAATCCGATGCTTAACCAACTGAACCACCCAGGCACACCAATACTGCACTCTTATGCAACTATATACCTGTGTGAAGCCAGACTTTGTTCCGATACTTCAACTAAATTGACATACAGCAGTGTATTGAATGTAGAATGAGATTAAAAAAAAAATCTAGCTGTCTTTTGTTAAGGCACATATTAAAGAAATTTATAGAAATATAAAACAATGCTACTCTCAGTGATTTTTGTTTGTTCTGGAACACATAGTTTTCATAAAGAATGCTAAGATGCAATTTATCTTAAAATAAGTTAATAAATAAATGTTTTCAAAGCCCCCCATTTAAATTTCTAATATAGTAAGTACATATTTAATAAACAGAACCCACATAAATAAAACGTTTTTGGAGTCTTGAATGAATTTTTAGAATGTAAAGGAATTGTAAGACCAGAGTTGAGAACACTACTATAAATAAATTTAAGAGGCAGGTTATACCTTGCAAAACAGATACCTGCAATATCTAAAACTGACAAAAATTTACTGTGGGAACAAAGAATGCCTACAAATTGGCATTAGAATTGGAAAAAATAGGTCAAATATCTAAACCAGAAACTCACAGAAGGAGGAACTCAAAAAGTTCCTCAAAAAGCAGAATATGAAGATACTCACTAGGCATCAAAAACATAAATTAAAATGACAAGAGGTAACACATTATACCCATCAAATGTGCAAAAATCAGTGGGATCTTATGCTCATTTGAACACTTTTTTTTTAAAGATGGGTAGTGGAACATATTAAAGTTTAGCATTTTTATTCACTACAGTTCCCAGGTATATAGAGAAACCTTCACACAGATCCATTAAAATGAGAAGTCAAACAGTGATTCCCACTTTCATGCTAACACTGCAAGGGCATTGGTTAAAAATCCACTTTCACATGCCTGATACACCACATACAAAATGTCTCCTCCTGGGCAAGTCCTCTCTATTTCTTCAGTTGTAAAACAGAAATAATCATGGTTTCTATTTCAGGGGCATGTGTTAAGATTAAGCAAGATAATTTGTATTAAGTACTTAGTTCAGGGCATGGCACACTCAAAGTATCACTAGGAAATCCCAATGAATATTCTAACTCCAGAAAAATAAACAAAATGTAAATATTTAAAAGTAAGAAACAAGATGGTCATTATTTGTATTTGAAACAGAAATGAAAATCCACTGAAGTGAATAAGAAATTAAGACTCCTAAATACATATTCAACACACAAAAATGAAAGCTGCCTTATGTTTTATGAATACACAATTAGAAAGACCATGGGAAAACCATCTCCTGGCCAACATAAACCAGAACTAAAGAATATATAGGAAACCTAATTAGAATTATGCAAGATCGACATAAAGAAGTCTATAAAGCTTTACAAAAGAGGGAAAAAAAAGAAAGCCCTAATAAACAAAGCAATATATTTATTGAATGGAAAAATTGTATATTGTGAAACTGTAAGTTTACTCTTACTTTAAAAATTAAATTTAATTGAATCCAAATTTTGCTCCCTTTTAGGTGAACACAAGATCACCTGACATAAAAATATATGTACTTCTATTCTTCTAAAAATTAGTCAAGTAGATTCCAAAATTTATGAAAAGGAAATTCACAAATCTTGCTAAGGAAATGTTGAAAAAGAATATTATGTGAATTTTTAAAAATATGCTCTAAATATAAACAATCTTAAACAGTGTCAGATTTGTAAAGACCTTTATAAAATTATGAATGTACCAATATAGGAAGTTCAGAAACTACACCATATATATTGTGGAGTTTAGTATAATAAAAAAAAATTGTTTTGTTTTTAATCTTTATACAGAGGACAGAGTATCAGTTTAGGTTTGGCTATAAGTGATAAACCCAAAACAACAGTGGCTTTAATAAGATAAAAGCTAATTTTTCTTACACATAAAAGGATTTGGAAGCAGGCAGTCAGAAACTTACACGGGATCTTCATCAAATCAAGAGGGATTCTGGCTTTCCTATCTTGCTGCTCTGCTGTGCTCAGCATACACTTCTCACTCATGGCCCAGGATGGATGAAGAAGGATGTAACTCTACTTTAAGTAAATATCTAAAAAGGTAAATACAAAATTTCTTAATATTCACCAGCATTTTACTCAAAAGACTGGGAAAATGCAGTCTTACACTAAGCAGCTAAATGTTCAACTAAAAATGAAGCTTCTACTACTAAAGAAGAGAAGTGAAAACAGACATTAGAGAACAACTTGAAATGTCTGTCATAGATAGCTCTTCATTATAAGGTGTTAAGTCAACTGTCTCTCTCTAGATAAAAATAAAATTAAAACTCCAGCATTAATCATTCTGAGGGCTTAAAGAACTAAATGTAACACAATATTATAAAAGTGATAGTTGGCTTCCACTTCTGGCAAGATGAAGTCAATATACATTTGATCCATATTGTTTGCCAATCCTGTATTTATGAATTGACCTAGTGTCTCAAATTTATTTGTAACCCCAAATCAATACTCATGGCACTTTTCCGGTCATTTGCAGACATGTGCTGAGTAGCCAAACATTTGAGTTGCCCTTTGTACACATTCCCAGCTGAAATCAGACAAGATGATTCCCTGATCTAGCTCTCATATTATAAACAAATGTCCTTCTCACAGTATATTTAATGACATGTATTTTGGTAATTTCACTATTTAAAATAGCCCTCAAACCTGTTGGGATGAGCACTGGGTGTTGTATAGAAACCAATTTGACAATAAATTTCATATATTAAAAAAAAAAAAAAAAAGGGGGCGCCTGGGTGGCGCAGTCGGTTAAGCGTCCCACTTCAGCCGGGTCACGATCTCGCGGTCCGGGAGTTCGAGCCCCGCGTCGGACTCTGGGCTGATGGCTCAGAGCCTGGAGCCTGTTTCCGATTCTGTGTCTCCCTCTCTCTCTGCCCCTCCCCCGTTCATGCTCTGTCTCTCTCTGTCCCAAAAATAAATAAACGTTGGAAAAAAAAAAAAAATAGCCCTCAAGTGTAGTACTAAAGTGCTGTCTATTGTTCCCATGTTAAAGAAAGCTATGACATACTTCACAGAGCAAACACATGTGTTAGACAAGCTCAGTTCAGGCATGAGTTACGGTGCTGTTGGTTCTGAGCTGAATGAACCAATATATATTAAATAAGGTGACTTTAAACATAAAACAAGGTCATGTGTTGTTCAGTTGATGAAAATATTGAGACCAAAGGCTCATAGAACCCTAACCCTGTATTTCCTGTAGGAGCAATCATTCAGTATTTGCTAATTCTGTGTTCACAGTGACTTCATAGAACATAATAACTGTGAATAACAAGATTCAGCTGTAATTTTTCCTGTTCTTCCCAAAATAAACAGTTCTCTACCCTGGATATACTGTATAAACAAACATAACATGTTGAAAAGGGGAAAGAAGAAGACACATTGGCTAAGGAACTCAGGACCCAAAGAAAGGTGTCGCAATTACTTTGTCTTCTTTTTTGCTTTTATTTCAGACTAGGAGCTGGTGAGGAACCTGAAAATGCCAACAGGCATAGACCAAAGGAGCCTCAAGAAAAGCCTACTCTCTCTAAATGAAGGACAAGGAAAGGGACAGCCTCACAAGACAGAAAATTTTTATCCAATAACCACTGTATTCTAGCCAAACACCAGAGAAAAAGCCGTGACCCCCATCCCCACCCACACCAGGAAAGGCTGAGTGAAGAGTCAGACTTCTACGCTCATTAGGCCATAAGGAGGCAACTGGGGTAGTGTCACAGAAGGGCCATTAGGGAGTAGAGAGGAGCCCTCCCCTCATGGTGTCAGTGGGGACCACACGGAAAGCCTAGACATCTGTCCACACCCAGTTTAATAAGATGTCCCTCTCCCTCCATGCTAGGGGTGTATCACAGAAGATGTATTGGAGAGTCAGGACTTCCACCATCACTCAGTGATAATGAGGCCAGTTTATTCTCCCCAACCACCACCATTCTGGTGTCATTGGAGGCTAGGTGGGGAATAGTAAAGTAACAAGACACTGGTTTTTTTAGACATGGTAGTATCAGTGGAAGTCTATTCGGAAGTCTAAATTTCTACTGCCACCCAACTATAAGGAGGAGCATCACCCCTGCATCCCAGGCATCAACTGAGGTGATGTGAGAAATGTGGATTTCTACCCCTATCTGGCAGCAATAAGGTGCCATCCTCTTCCTCCATCACAGTGGTATCAGAGAAGACCTGCTAAAAGAGAAGGTTTATATAATATCCAGATTCTTAAAACTCCATACCCTAAATGTCTAGGTTTTCATCAAAAATCATTTGTCATACCAGGGTGCCTGGGTGGCTCAGTCAGTTAAGCATCGGCCCCTTGATTTCAGCTCAGGTTACAATCTCACAGTTCATGGAGTTCAAGCCCCATGTTGGGCTTTACGCTGACAACAAGGAGACTGCTTGGGATTCTCTCTCCCTCTCTCTCTGCCCCTCCTCTGCTAGCACTCTGTCTCTCTCTCTCCTCTCTCTCAAAAATAAATAAATAAACATTTTTTTAAAAAATTAAATCATTTGTCATGCCAAAAACCAGAAAAGTTTCTACTTGAACAAGAAAACACAATCACTAGATGCCAACAACCAGATGACACAGATGTCAGAATTATATGACAATGATTTTAAAGAAGCCATCATTAAAAAAAAATGTTTGAATAAGAAATTAAAAACACACTTGGAACAACTGAAAAAAAAAAGAAAGTTTCAGCAAAGAAAAATCATGTTGAAATTTTAGAATTTCAAAATAAAACACTCAACAATAACCAAAATAAAAACTCTCAACAGATGGACTCAACAGAAGAATGTGGGGGACAGAAGAAAGAATCATTGAAATTGAAGATGGAAAAATAGAAATTACCAAATCTGAACAACAGAGAGAAAATAAACTGGGAGGCAGAAAGAATGAACAGAGTCTCAAGGACTTATGAGGCTATAACAAAAGATCTAACATTCCCATGATAGGAGTCCCAAAAAGAAAGGAGGAAATGGGTGGGGCTAAAAAGTATCCAGAGAAATAATGGCTAAAAATTTCCTAAATTTGGCAAAAGGCATGAAACTATGGGTTCAAGAAGCTGGACAAAAAAAGATTATCAAGTCTGAATTTTGTATCCAATGAAAAGTAATAGTTGAAAATATGAGGTTTTGTGTTTTTTTTTGTTTGTCTTAAATAATCTTGACTCTAGTGCAAACCTTTCCCTCTAAGTAAGGCACAAGTCCAGATCATTTCTTTAAAAATTAACCAATGTGGCTACAATAAAAATTAAACTTATGTGCACAGTTCATAAAAGAACTTTCTTTTAGCAACACACTAAAAGAAAACATTTTAAAATATATAACAGATAAAGTGTTTATTTGGGAATTTTAAAATTTTATGACATATCAGCATATACATTAGCCAGCTACTATCATAAAAAAAAAAAAAATAATGAGTGTTGATGAGGATGTGGAGACATGGGAACCTCTGTGCATTGTTGGTGGGAATATGAAATCGTTCAGCCACCATGGAAAATAGTATAGAAGTTCCTCATAAAGTTGAAACAATGATCCAGAAATTCTACTCTGTTTTTCCACAGGTACCAGGGACAGTTCTCATATGAGGAAACTGTCTTCCCCATGCTACTGTGAATTATCCATACTTCTTTTGAAACAATATCCCTAAATTGAGTGTGCTAAAAGCGTTTGACTACTTCCTGTTTCTGGTTTACTTTATCAGGGTCACTATATGAGCTGTGACAGGCTTCATCTTGTCCATCAGCAATGGGTGGCACAAGCTTAATCAGATTCTGTCTGATTCCCAAACCCATTCCTTAATAAAATTAGGGTGGTATGGAGTTTCAGTTCATAATGGTTTATATCTAGAGAAGGATTATACAGGACACAGATTATACAGACAAATGCAGGATATAAATTATACAAAATATGTACATAAATGTTATTTATCTTTATTGTTATTATGTTTATCATCACAACCAAGCTCAAAGCTGGTTTGGATTCCAAATACACACAGACAATAGCAGGAGCTGCAGACAGCTGCTTTACACATGATGCAATGCCATTTCATCTGCTACAGTTTCCTTTTTTTTCCTGCTCTTCTTATTTAGCTCGCCCAGTGGTCTATATATTTGAATTATTCAATGTTTGTACCCAAGGTATCAAAAACTTACTGAATTCATAATTTTATGATAAAGAAATTACGAATATCTATTATACCATGCATTGTAAAATGTGAAAGAGAAATAAATTATCCACATCTTATCAACTAATCTGAATGCTTCTTTTATTCTGTTGAGAAGTGGGTAGAAAATAATGGGGAAAAATAAATATATAATTTTCATTTAGAGACAAAACAAATTTAGTAAAAGATAAATTTAATATAAGAATAATAAGAATTACCATGATGAGTTTAATTACTAATAAAAACAGAGACACCAAGAGATCTATAACATTCATAAATATAGGATCTGCAAACTGATGACTAACTAAATATGGCACAGCGAAGAATATTAATACAAGTTATAATAAAAAATAATAACACAAATGTTAATAATCATTGTCATGTAAAGGAGGAAAAAAAGAAGAGGAAAAGGAGAGGGAGTGGAGGAAGTGGGAAGAGAAAGGGAGGAGAGAAACAGAAGGAGGAGCATGAAAATTCAGCTAAGGCATTAGGACAAGTTTCAAGAATTGAAAACAGAACAACAAGAGAACAAGAATGCTTTTCTCTGCATTTGAAAATACTGCCACTTTTAGTAATTTTGCATATGACCACTCCTTCAAGGCAAGGTGGATGAGTGGCAATTGTATCAACAAATATTTCTTTTCATATAATCTTAAATTTTGCAAAGATTTTCAGTGCATTTCTAAAATAAAACTACCTGAGGTCAATCACAGTTACTAAAAAAAGGATTAAAATTTCTGCCAAGTATCTGTGGTGTAACAAAATACAGAGGAAGATGGTCCGAAATTACTTCAAAAAGCCCAAAGTCTTTGAAATATGGAACTACTGGTGGTATATGACTTAGGTTAACTAAGGATTTTACTAAAATTTTAACAGCTATCAGCTATATATGCTTTGAGGAAACATAATCAAATAACCTGAAACTGGAACAGGTGAAATATACCACTTCCTTTCTAAGGGGCTGAGAAGATAAGACAATGAACAGTTGAAATGTGAGGCAGGATATGACAATATTTTTGAAATTAGAGATCAGTTTGCTTTAACTTCAATATCTTTCCTGATATTGGAACAAATCCCCTGGCAAGCAATTTGCAAAGCTCTAGAAAGTACAGGAGGCAGGGTAATAACCAACATGACTTGGTGGACAACAAATCATGTCAGTCCAATCGAATTCCTTTTTACCCAGTGACAGCTTTATAAATGTGGGGGAACAAATGAAGTCATATATCTTGGCTTCACAAGGCTGTTGACTGTGACTCTCATAACATACTCATAAACAAGAGAGTAAAATATGGTTTAGATCATAATCTTGGAGGAGTAATTAATGATTGCTCATTGTTCAGAGATTACTCGATGAGGTGATGCATAACAAGGAAATTACCTAGGTATTTCTTTAGGAAATATTTTTATTAATGGCTCAAATATTATAATACATGGCATTTTCACAAAATTCATGTTAAAAAGCAGCATATATAAAGACAAATTCAAACTACATTATTTCAGTTGGAATAGTAAGAAGTCACTTCCATTTGGTGGCCCTAGGAACCTATTTCTGAATCATTTGCATGGAATATAATAATATTCATAGAATGTGCAGGTTTTCCAAATTTCCATTCCATCTCCATTGGAATTATATTACTTATTGAAATTCAAGATAGGGGCACTGCTCTTGGATCAGTGGAAGACTGTAGAATTGCTTGCCAGAAAGATCATTTTCCCTTTGCAGCTACTTTTCCCTTTTGTGTTATGTCTTCAAGAGCCATGCTTTCATTGTGAATTCATTGACCATAGCTACTGCAGTGGGAGGCACCACTCAAAATCAAGATGGATTACACTTCAGAAATGTAAGCAAATCATCTTGAAACTGGAAATCTATTTTAATACAAAATAATAAGAAAATAAAATAAGACACTGACATAAACTAGATAGAGGAGACAAGGTTTACCATTTGGTACTGCCAGCTCATTTGAATATAAAGTTAAACATAATTTGAAAGTATTTCATTTATGATACTATGGCTATTTGTGAAACAGTCTATGATGGCATGATGTCAGCTTTTGCAACAGGATTATGGTAACATTATAACATAAGTTAACTGACTTTGTAAATGTATTATTTGTTTTCTATAATCGCTCACTAGCAAAATCAGCTGATCTCATAGTCTTTTTTCAAAGTATTACTTAATTTCAAATTCCTTCCACAATTACTAGTCTAAGTGCTCCCTTTTCTTTTGAATTGATTTTGGCAATATAAATAATCCAAGAACATTTCTCCATTCATCAACAATTTCAAAGCATTTTCATTAAATTACACATAATAAAGAATGGGTTCTATTACCATGACTTACGTAAGTTACTAAACTTTTTGTCCCATAATTCTGACAATTAGAGTGTTAAAATAGTGATTACTTTATAGTGTTTTTAATAAAGGTTAAAAGAGTTAAAACATGCAAAACTCATAGAATCAAATAGTATGCACTCATAGTTTTTGCTATCATTATTGTTATGCTATTATTATTCTTTCCTAAGATATAAATGCCTCTGCATTTATCTTATCACTTTATTAAATATTTTTCTCTAATTTTTGTTGATTCATTGGTTTACATTTCCCTAAGTTTATTTATTTTTACCCCTTTAAGTAACCACTACTATGCTTATTCTTTTATTTCACCCTTTTTGTATCATTTTTCAGCTGTGTCTCTCAGAATGCTTCCTCTTGCAAGTATCAGAAAATCTAACCCACACACTAGCTAAACAATTAAATGGATTTAGTGGCTCAGTTCCTGAATATTTAGAGGTAGAGGAGACTTAGGCACTGTTTGATCAGGGCTTCACCTTCATTTCTCTGCAGTTCCTTTATCTCTACATTTGCCTCTTGGCTGTTCCCTACTTAGGCTGGCCTCCCTCCTGATTATGAGAAGTTTATGATCAGAAAACAAAACAGGAAAGGTAGAGATGGTTGTTTCCTACAGCCATCAAAGAAAATACTCAGTCACTTTTGTTAAGATCATCCCTCAACTAACCACTGTAATCCATAAGGAAGCCATGAATTAGTTGGCTTAGGTCTAAACCAATCACTGGCAAGGGAGATAAGCCCTCCTATGACCCCTCCTATGGATCCCAGGGATGGGATCAAACCATCAAAACCTTAGAACTACTATGCAATAGGGGAGAAAGTAGTTGGCATCAATAGCCAATCATGTGAGTGAACCATCTTGGATGTTCTAGCCCGGTCAAGTTCCTAGATGGCATTAGCCTCAGCCAACATACATGGCACAAAATCTAGTCAACAATAGATAATAAGAAATAATAAAATTATTGTTTTCTACGTTACTGAGCTTTTGCAGCAGTTTGTTATACAGCAATATATAAACAAAGGAGTTGGCAGTACATTTTTATAAGCCCTTGAATGAGAAGATTTCTATTTATATTCAGGGTTTGCTAATGAAGGGTGTGCACATTGTCTTTGGCCCTGATCATTGATAATTTGGGGTCTGGATGAATCATACTTCACAGTCTCCAGTAGAATGGCAGATTGATATGCTCAGCTTTCAACCCAACTCCAACTCTCTCTTGGAGCAGCCACCAAGACTGGTGACACAGCTCTAGACTGGGATCATCTCCTATACCCACCTACTGGCTATTTAACTCTCAGGGCAGAGTACATGAACAAATATAAATTCTAAACCTCTGTTCCCACCTACAACACATTACCTGGGGAGACCTCACCTCCAGTAAATCTATAAATCATTGCTGTTCTCACACATCCTTTCTCCTGAAAAGTTTTCCCTGAAACTTTTGTGTCTCTGACAAACTATGGAGAAAAATGGAATTAATATCAAATGTTTCTGATGCCACAGTTTTTAGTTTCTCTACCTTAGAGAAACAATAAACTTTGGATTTTTCTACCAGTGTCAGAAAGGAAACATATTCCCACCTTTCTTTAACTGGCAGGTTTGCTCTGTCCTTGCAGTAAAGCACAGTTAACATGGACAGATTCCACTAGTCATGCCATTACTGACAATTCCTCCCCAAATCTTGTCAGAGGTTGACAGTAAAATTTGTTTTTTCTTTATTTAATGATGAATAGTATCTGTGATTTCTTAAGTTCTTTCATTAAAGTTGGGAATACCATTGGACAGTTGACTAGAGAAAATTTCATCACACTTTTTTACAGGGATATGGCATTTTAGAATTTTCAGTTGTCTCTCTTCCCTTTTTGTATATGGCCGAATTAAAAATAATATGAGTATATTCAAAAGTTTACAAATACTAAAGGAGGAATGAAAAAAGAAGCAGAAAGAAAGGAGAGAAAGGGTGAGAGAGAAGGGGAAAAGGAAGAAGAGAAAAGATAATAAATAACAGGCTGAAAGGAAGGGAGTTTGGGGGAAAAAAAAATTCCCATATCATGAGTCCGAACATTTCCTATTTCCTTTTCTTCACTATAGTCACCACTCTTTAAATGATTATTTTAACCTCTCATTGGGTTTGGTTCTGGAAACAAATCTGAAGCAGATTTGTTTTCAACAATTTATGATATTTTTATCTTCCACGCTTCTTTTTGATTTTCCTGAATCTATGAAATTATCTCCCTCACTCAACTATCTTCACCCCCATAGCATATTGTATTGGTCCCATCCTAAACTCCTGACATTCACTCCACCTCTGGTACTGGCTGCCACCTGGAAGTCCCCTGACCTCTGAGAGCTGAAATAGGAGCCAGTGAGCTTGTCAATCTGTTTTGCTCGTGCTAACACATTAGCTGATCCTGAACTTGCAGGTAATGAAATTATTATCATGAGAATGTACTTAAAAATGATAATTATATGTAATTTAATATAGTCAAAACCATTTGTTAGAGCACCTTTTGAAGAAATATAAGAAATATAAGAAAGAAATATTTTCTTTGTACTTGACCATGTACTCTTTTTTAATAACTTCCAAACTGTAAGATACTCAAAAGATGTTTTTTAATAAGTTCCAAATTTTAAGACACTCATGAGGTTCTTGAGCACCTTGGAAAGATTATGGAAGAAGATATTTGAGATTAAAACAGGCATTTTAATATTCTTCCAAAAACTGGAAACTCCATTATACTTGGGACCAGCTCTAACTGCAGACTTCAGTGGCAGGAAACTGAAACTGTAATATGTCTCATATCTCTCTATTCTTTTCCTTACTTTTACTCATTTCTGTTTCATATATAGATATAGATATCTACAGAGAGAGGAGAAATATGTGTATATATTTATGATTATGTAGACTTATATGTAAAATTCTGAAAGAATTTAAAGAAAATATATTTTGCCAGTAGTATACACTACACTTTATTTTTCATTGAGAACAAATGAGAAGGTCTCTATGCCCCTTCTAATGAGTCAAACACTCCAAAAAGATAACAAATAAAGATACAACAGTTAGTATAAAAGGAAGTTTACTACTAGAACAAAATCTGAAAGGGACATATCAAGCAAGGTTTAGAAAAACAAACCTACACATGTTATGCAATCTTATAAAATAACAATGTCAGCTTTAATATTGTTTCAGAAATCATGATATTTGTCCCTTCCAGTCTGGTACTTGCCTGAGGCAGAGATACAGTGGGGGCAACAAAATGTTAATTGATGTTTTATCTTGGGTGACTCTTGGCCCATCAGGGACAGTCATTTTTCAATTTGCCAGAAGGCAGGAAGAAGCCCTGATTCAGATAATGAAAAAATTTTTTTTCAAAGACAGCCAAGAAAATTTCTCATTTCTGAATCATTGTGGTAAAAAAAAAGAGTCGAAATAAGAAACACTTGGAAATAGAAATACCTAATAGAAATACCTAAGCTTTACAGCTCATTAAATAATATCTTAGTATGAATTCCCAAAGGTAGATCCTTAGGATTTAAACCACTTAGTTTATTTGGGAAATGATCCCAATGAACACGATATAAGAAGAATCAATAAAGAATGTTGGTTGCTAATGTGGCAACTGGGGCCCAGTTCCTGCGGGGATCTCTCTGAGGGCCACGTAGAATGCAGAATTTGCATTCTGAGGTGCTGCAGCATTTATTCACCAACACCCATAGCTCACTGATTATGAGTAACTTCTTGCCAAGTTAGCTCCCCAACGCCTGTGTAGAAGCATTAGTATTTAGCATGTTTGTTTGCATGTTACCTCTCGGGTGGGTTGAAGGGATATGAGCAGGGCACTGACAATTTCTGCAAAAAATAGACATAATTCATTACAGTTTAAAATAGACCTATTCCAAATATACACAGTTTTTATAATATAATAGACTTTTTCCATTTCAACAATGGAATATATTTCTTTGTATTCTCAATGTCTCACAGAGGTCTTGGCACATAACATACTAAATATTTTTAGATAGTTCTTGGATGAATAATTCACCTTTTGTTTGAGAGCAGGACTTGAACAAAGAATACCACAAGAAATAGAAAAAAAAGAATTCATATTTTTTAAATAGAAGTTAAAAAATGTTGGCTGAAGAGGAGCCTTTGCAACATTCTCAAAAGTCTTAAAAAGATGCCACACATTAAGCTCAAAGGATGTTCACAAAATGCTGAATTCCATAAAAGAACACTACACAAACATGGAGCAACTAGATAATCCAACAGAAACAAATCTTGCAAAATACTAAAAGAGGAAAAAGGAGAATAGAATTAGAATTTTTTTTTTGAAAGGTAAGTTCTTAAAGTTCAACTTTGGGTGAGCCACGTAGAACTAAACTTAAATGTAATATAAAACACACTGTTGTACAAATAAATAGCATCGTCTTCAGATTCATACATTTTGAAACAACATATGTCCATAATGCCAAGGCACTTTAAGACTGTATGAGTCAAAATGAATCAAAGCCCTCTCTTTCTCAAAAAGTACTTACTTCTCTTGATTTTTAAAGAGGTTCCCTTATATCCACCTCAAACGACCAACACTCTGAGTTTCAATACATTGTACATGTTAAATGTACACATTAAATATAATGTGTATGACATCCCTAACAGACTTTACTACTATTTTTAGAAGGTTTTATAAAACATATGGGAATGTAAATTCTAATTTAAACCACTAAAAAACTGAACAGTATAAAACAGTATAAGAAATGAATGGAACTCTGATTTCTAACCCCATGTAAATTATGATAAACCCAACTGGGAGCAGTTCTCCCTTTCCAAATAAGTAGATTGTCCAGAAATCTCTTGTTTCCATGAACATTTATGAAAAATCAACATACAACTCTATTCTTATTTTGTATCATGACCTGTAATAATTGTGAGGAGAAAAAACCATTTTAATGAATTCCAAATTGTGTGTGTGTGTGTGTGTGTGTGCGCGCGCGTGTATGTGTTCCCATGTGCCCCATCAAGCTTTGATCTGACATAAGATTTAAGTCTAAAAGGTTTATTTGGGAAGAGATCTCAGTTACCAAGGTATAGGAACAGGGAAGTGAGAAAAGAAAAAGAAGGAAACTCAATAAAGCCTCAGTTAAACAAAAGAAACATTTTAGAAATAACAATCCTAGTTTCTCTTTCCATATTTTTTATCTCTTATCATTATCCTCCCACTTATTTGCATAACCCATGTCTAGTTCTTTTCTCTTTTTTTTTTTTTTTTTTGTTTTGTTTTTTTTAAACTGTGCTGAAATGTTGCTTTGTTCTGCTGGGAACAAAGCAAAAATTGTTCATTCTTTTTTAAACTATGAAAATATTTCTTTAAGCTAATTGGAGCTTATTCATGTTGCTTGTTGTAGGTTATAGGTAGATGGATGGATGGATGGATACATACATACATATGTAAACAGATGATAAAGCTCCCTCAGTTTAAAAAATTGGCTGTCTTCAAGAATGCAAACTGATAGAATACAAAAACACATATGCACAAAGTTATTCACTATAGCATTAACAATGCTAAATATTTTTTTTTAACGTTTATTTATTTTTGAGACAGAGAAAGACAGACCACGAACAGGGAAGGGTCAGAGAGAGGGAGACACAGAATCTGAAACAGGCTCCAGGCTCTGAGCTATCAGCACAGCACCCGACGCAGGGCTCGAACTCAAGGACTGCGAGATCATGACCTGAGCCGAAGTCGGCCGCTCAAATGACTGAGCCACGCAGGTGCCCCAACAATGCTAAATATTAGAAACAACCTATATGTTCATACATAGGAGAGTGAATAAACAGGCCATTGTTTTTTGAATTCTAAATACCCCTTGACTTCACTTTGCTTTTCATGCCAGCAACCACCATGTTTCTGTTCCTTTAAAAGCTAAATTCTTGGTAATATTTGTCTATATTTGCATTCTTGAATTCTTTTTTTTTTTTTCAACGTTTATTTATTTTTGGGACAGAGAGAGACAGAGTATGAACGGGGGAGGGGCAGAGAGAGAGGGAGACACAGAATCGGAAAACAGGCTCCAGGCTCTGAGCCATCAGCCCAGAGCCTGACGCGGGGCTCGAACTCACGCACCGCGAGATCGTGACCTGGCTGAAGTCGGACGCTTAACCGACCGCACCACCCAGGCGCCCCATTGCATTCTTGAATTCTTATCCTTCGACCTTTTTTAAAAACCCTTCCAATCAGACTTTCTTCCTAACCATCCATGGACATTCAACTCAAAGTCACTGATGACCCTCCTATGGCCTACTCAGTTTTCAGTTCCCTACCTACTTGACCTGTGGGCATGATTTGGCAGAATTAATCACTCCTTTCTGGAAACACTTTGTTGATTCCAGGTCATCACACCACCCTGATGTTCCACTTCCATGCTCCTCTGTATCTATCATGCCTTCGTCTCCCTGTCCCCCACTTCTTTATGCTGGATGGCTCCTGGGCTCAGTCCTGGGAGCTCTTCCTTATCTACACTTACTGACTGGTCATCTCATCTAGTTTCACAACTTCAAATACTGTCTACTTATACTCTGACAACTCCTATGCTAGATATTCCTACAAAGCACCACATATGAGATTTTGAAAAGAGATCATAAGTGGAACCAAATCCTTTTACTTCTACCCTTCTAAGTTCTCATCTAGGGCCCCTGTGACAGAAGACAGATGAACAGAAAAACGACGAGATGTTTATGAATATGTACACCTTGAATGAATAAACTCAAAGAGGTGGCTTGGCACTTTAGCTTATAGAACATCTTCGACAAAGATCAATACATTTGTAGAGAAATGACAAGACAAAGGAGAGCGGTTTTAGGTTTTCAAGGGTGGCAAACTGTGGGAGGTAAATATATGAGTGTAAACAATAGAGTAAGTTTTGTTTGAAGATGACTCTTGCCATCTCTGAGCTAGTAAAAATCCAAAGTCATCCTGCCTTTAGGCAAAAAAAAAAAAAAAAAGGAGTGGGGGGTGGGGGTAGAGAAAGCTTTTTCTGCATTTGCTTCTCCTTAATTGCCTTCAACTCAAAAAACATTTTATGTCAAAAAGTCAAATTTTAGGATGACAGATTCTGGTTTCCTTAACGTTCTAAGTGGAGGAATTAGTCTGTTACAACCAGGGCAATCATTTACCTTACCGCCCAAACCAGAGTACTTTTGAGAGTGAAAGTGGATGCTACCAACACTTAGGCTTAGCAAAGCAGCTGTAAATCAGGACCGTCCCAGACAAATTGGGAAACATGCTACCTTTGCAGCTCCAGACCTTTATCTTCAACCACCACCATCTGTTCTTTGATGTTTCAAAGGCACTTAAAGTTAAATATGGATAAATTATTATCTTCTCCCCCAAACTTAGTCCCTTGCCAGTGTTGCCTTTGTCAGTGAATGACACAATTGTCCCTATCCAGAAACAATGCAGAACTAGAAGAGTAATGCTAGATACCACTCCCTTTACTGTTACGCAATTCTTCATCTAGCCTAGCAAATTTATTTTGTAAATGTTTAAATCATGCAAAACTCCTCATATACACTGCAGTCTCCCTAGGTCACTGTTAGTCAGCTCAGGATGCTATAATAAAATACCAGAGACTGGGTAGCTCAAACAAGCCATTTATTTTTCACAGTTCTGAAGGCTGGGAAAGCCAAGATCAAGGCACCAGCAGATTCAGTGTCTAATGAGGACCCTCTACCTGGCCTGCAGATGGCTGCCCTCTCATTATGTGCTCAGAAGACCTTTCCTCAATGCCTGTGTGCTCTTGGAGAAGGGGGTGCATGCTGTATCTCTTCCTGTTCTACAAGAACACTAATTCCATCATGGGAGCTCCACCTTCATAAGTTTATCTAACTCTAATTCCCTCCCAAAGGCCCCACCTCCTAATACCATCAAAATCCTTACCCATGATATACAATGTCCACGTTGAGGTATGATCTGGTCAGGCCTACCTTCCTGTACCGCTCCTGCCCCTTAGTGTCTACTAAGTTTTTGTATTAGTTTTTGTTCATTAGTTTTTCTTCATTTCCTCAAACACACTGTATTAGTTTCCTAGGGCTGCTGTAACAAAGTACCACAAACTTCACTGCTTAAAATAACAGAAACGTATTATCAAACAGTTCTAGGGGTTGCAAGTCTGAAATCAAGCTGTTGACAGAGCCATTCTCCCTCTGAAACTTGTAAGGGAGAATCCACACTGGTGTTCCTTGTTTTGAGCCTTCAGGGCTTCCATCTCCACCTCTTTTGTCACATAATGTTTTCTCCTCCTGTGTCTGTGTCTCTGTGTCTCTTATTAGTGCACCAGTCATACTAGATTAAGGGCCCATCCTATTCCAGTAAGACCTCATCTTAACAACTAATTGTATCTGCAATGAACTTATTTCCAATTAACATCCTATTCTGAGGTACTGGGGACTAGGATTTGAATGTATATTTTGGGGGGACACAACTCAACCTACAACACATGCTTTTCCTTCAGCAAAGACTCTTTGTGCTTGCTGTTCCCTCCCTTGTTTGCTTAGTTGGTTCTTATTTAACCTTCAGTCTCAACTGCAATGTCACTTCCTCAGGGAATGTTTCCCTGACACAGACTGTAAGTCAAATCCCTCTATTAGCTGCTTTCTATATACCACAAACCTTTTCTTCACAAGAATTACCACATTTATACTTTTACTTATTATTTTTCATTACTTCATGTATTACTTACCCCAATGCCTAGCAGGGTGCCTGGCACACAGTAGGAACTTAATATAATGATTTAATAATGAAGGAAGAAATGAAAATGAGAACTCACAATTTCCCTGACAACATAAATTAGCCTAGAAAAGTTACATTTCGCACCTTGTAGCTTATCATTCCTGACCATAGGAATTAGTAAACTCTGGAGATAGTTTAAACTCAAATTCTTAATCATATTTTTGGAGCTTTTATTCTGTTCCTCTTAATTCATTTCTAAGTACCATTGGAATGCTTAATACTGTAGAGTCTTCACCCTGTGAGCCTCTCTCTCTCTCTCTCTCTCTCTCTCTTTTATTTTAGAGAAAGAGAAAGAGCACGAGCTGTGGAAAGGGGCAGAGAGAGAGAGAGAGAGAGAATCATAAGCATACTCTAGGCTCAGCACAGGGCCTGACAGGGGGATCAATCCCACAATCCTGGTATCATAACCTGAGCCGAAATCAAGAGTCAGATACTCAACCTCCCGAGTCACCCAGGTATGCCAAAGTTCTCTTTTCTATCTTTTCTAATATTTTTTTTTTTTTTTTAGTTTTAAGCTCTTTAGGACAGGAAAGGAAAAAAACAAAGATAATGGATATTTAATGGATATTTGTGACTCTATTGTAAAAAATATTTTTATATTCATAATGTGTCAAAATCAAATAAAAATCTGAAATTATATGAAGAGTTACCAAAACAATTTGTTTCAATCTGTCCTTTGTATTTAGTACATTATCATTTTCCTTACTCGAGTTAAGACTTTCTTTTGTCAAGTTTCGTTTGTCAACAAAATCAAGTAACGCAGATCACATCTGATATTCTAACGAAAGTATCTACTATTCATCCTCATAGTCCTGGTATTACCCCATAGTTCTGTATTATCCCAGGGCAATTCTATTTCAGCTAGAACACCCAGACTTTCAGTTTTAAGTTATCTTATGTATAATTCAAATATTTTACTAAGGATCTTATGTTGTAACTCTAAAAATTATCAGCTGAAATTCTTGCTAAATTATTTTTGTTTTTGTACTAGTGTCAACTTACATGAACAATCCAACTAACTATAGCAAAATACTTAACATAGCAGAGGAGACTGGAAAGACATGGTAGGGGAAGTAATATATTCTGAAAACCTAACCCATAATGAAGCTTTTGTACTTAACCTATACTAAATACTTCTTCCTAACTTGTTTTTAATCCTTTTATTCCTTTCAGCTAAATTATTTTCTAACAAAACACTCTGCTCATATTCCTTAACTCTTCTATAATTAGATAAATAACAAGTTCATAGATATAACTTGCATAATAAAGAACAAATATGTACCTATTTATATGTATAATATACATAAAGTACTGTATGTAAAGGAAAAAAAAACTAATTCCTCTATTTTTATGTCCTTTCATTGAAAATAACCTTAAATATCAAAGAAAACATGCTATTTCTTTCAAGGCTCTATTTTGGCTCCATATTAAATGATAAAGAGTACTTCTGTCATGTCAAGGTAACACACACTTCTAAATCTGCTGACCTTGTCCTCAGATCTTGGTATGTCTAATGTTTCTTCACAGTGTCAATTCCAGCATGCTGAAGAGATATCACACCCACCATCATTATGTCTATAACATACTTCAATATTTTATTCTGAAAATTGAACATATCAACACATGTCTGTTTATCTTGCTTATTTCTTTCTATCACAGTCTGAAAGTTAAACTTTCAACAATACCTGATCATTTTTCTTTTTGTTCCTATTTTAGGTTCCTTTCATTTTAAATTTATAATAAACTTAGTGTTTCTTTTTTAATTCTAATACATATCCAACCTTGAATAAATATATGCTTTTCCATTCTTTTTTTTTTATGGGCTTTTTCATTCTTAATGAATAACCCATTACCTTAAGTTTAAGCATATGGAATGAGCCAAAAAAAAGTGATTCAGCATTAAATATCTCCAGGTACATTTTAAATTTTAATTTATATATCACATATGTGTCATAACAGTAGTTAATTTCTGAATTTTTGCTTTTATCCACTGGCTATATTTTCTTACAGAAAATAAATTTCAGTAATTTCTGATATCTAACAAAGTTAAAAACAAACACTTCTGGCTATTTTTTTCAAAAACCTATATACACAAAGCCCACTCAAAGCAGATATGGAGAATAAGCAAAGAATAACTTAAAATGTGTTGAGTATCTGTGAGCCAGGAGCCATTAGGTATGTGTGTCTTCGCTATCTCATTAAATACTACTTTGCATCACTATGATTTTATTTGACTTTTATCTCTTTTCCTTCTCCCCACTCGCAAATGCCTGAAGGGCCTGAGTCAGGTACACTCTTTGAAGAACCTACAAAGCACTTGGCAGTTAATAACAAATTTGTTGTATTAAATAAATATCATTTGTGACTTTAAGCTGGAGAGATATTGGGAAATAATAGTAGGGAAATGACAAAGAAGAACAACAAAATTGCAGTGGTGGTTGGCAACTGCAATGTTTCTTTCCTCTAGCAATCACTTCCCAATGCCCTGTACTCAGTAGGGATGGCAAACCCTCACTTCTACCCTGGCGGGGGGGGGGGGGGGGGGGGGGGGGGGGGCGGTAAGTGGGGAGGTGCACAGGGTTACAGGGTGGAAAGAAGTGGCAACATGTGTTGTAGTAGTTGAACTAGGCAAGTATGGCCCCATAGATTCCTGGAGTTTTGCCATGAGCCCTTGCATTCTTTTCTGAAGCCGCTCTGGATTATTTTTTCCAATGGTATTGTGCCTGGCCTGAAAGTAAAAGGGACATTTCAAGTGGCAGCTCAGTCTATAGGAAACGGAATAGGTGATGAGATTCCATATAATAGAAAAGCTCTATACTTTCGCAAAAGGTTAGAAAAACATCTGGTTGAAGCTCTTTGGTAGAGAAGGGTATTGTCAGTTAAGATGTTCTAAACCTCCCTTTGCTGTCTAGAGTAAAAATGGAGCAATTTATGTGAATATTTGATCCCATTACCTAAAGGGTTTATTTAGTTTATAACCATCTGGAAATGATTATTTTTAAGCCCATAGTATACCTGTTGGTTTCCTATATAACAGGAAGCCACAAAGCCCTTAGTAACACAAATACACATACTAAATACAGAAGCTAATAAAAATACTAAATAAGGTAGCTAGAATTTTTTGTCCCCACTACTAGCATACATGGTATCACATATTAGGTGCTCAATAAAAAATGAATGAATGAACTAGTCAATAAATGAATGGATGCTAGGACTTTGCTTTACATGTATGACTCATTTCTTCCCAACAGGGGAGCTTTTCATGACACAGTTTTTAATATTTCATAAGGATTTAAGATAAAACAGCTATCCCAACATGTTCCTCATGAGCACTACTCATGGGGAAGGATAATTTTGTTCATTTCACTTATCTTAAGTCAGCATCTTGCTCTCTAAAATCAGAACAAAACTAGTGTTAAGATCACAAACCGACCCTAGGTAACAATCAAACCCTTAAATGAATAACATTTTGGAGAATATATATATTTCATGTTTATTTCATATATATATTTCGTAAAGGCATTCTCGTGTTCTTAAAGATATCTCTATAGACATATCTCTACCTTTATCTATACATAGATATAGAGAGTTATAGATAGAGATCAGGATATCTTTAAAAACATGAAAATGCCTTTGTGATAAATGTCATGACCTACTAAAATTGCTTCTTCCTGTCAGTAATGACCCTGGTATCCCTGATGTGTAACTTCCATTTAACTGGCAACATTCTGGGTTACTCATACTAACTGCAACAGTCTGAACAGCTTGAACTTCAATAAAATGTCCATTAAGTGACTGAGTTAATTTAACCTCATTAATCCTCAACCCAATAGAACTATCTGAAGTCCTCCAAGCAGCCTGTGCTTCATCTACAACATAAACATCTCCCTGTAGGAAATCAACACCCAGAATGTGCTGAAGCTCTTAGCTCCCAAGTTGTCACTAAGGGGTAAATGGCCGCATAATTGTCAGGACCAGGCTCCAATTGCATTATGTGATTCACTCATTTTATAATTCTTGTTAACAGTGAGATGGGTTCTCTAAAAATAAATTTCTGTGTGAACTTTTTCTTGGAACTGCTTCTCTTGACTAAATGTTCCAATTCATCAAAGGGCAGGATTCTTGTTCACGTTAGTTTTTTGCCTCATTATTTAAACATATTTATTGCAAATAAAGGACTATTTCAATTGAAAGGAAACTTTGACCCATCTGCTTCCTACATCTTCCCCTATTTAGGATTAATTACAGAAGGAGTCATAGCAGTTAATTCTCAGAATTTTTTCTCACAAAGGACTGATGTTTCAAAGTACTAAAAGTTATCAACACAATTTCAATATTTAGTCAAATGTTTGCTGCTGTGCATAAGACATTTTAGTTTTATGTAATATCATGGGACTTTATAAATCTTGATCTTCATCAACTTAAAAACGAGTCTAAAGGCATATGTTTTGTGCTAAATTGCTCTTTTCTATATTTAATGACATTGAGATAATCTTTTATTTGGGAGAATTCTTGGTTGGTTTATTTTCTCCACATCACTCTCTAGCCAAGAAAATAAGTATTATACCTTAACACACCTTCTTCTATCCTTGTTAGAGACAACAACGTCTAGGAAAACAGCATTGTATCTGAACCCAAGACACTGGATTTGGCACAGTTTTATGAACCCAAATTTGTGGGCAGACTATATAACTTCTCATTATTCACTAGTGGGAATATATTGCCTACCACCTCAATGAGTTTTTTAATGGCCAAATCATATAATGTATTGAAAGAACTTTATATACTATAATGTCTATACAAATATAGTTATTCTTATTTCTTCATAATCACCAGTTGCTGGTAATAAGATCTGCATCAAAAGGTGGGTAAAACCAAACCCAAAATAGATTCTATTCATCACCAGCACCCCACAGTACTTCTAAAAAGCTCCTGAGCTTTGAAAAGCATAACTTTATTACCAAGAAAT
The DNA here is from genome assembly GCF_027475565.1 of Acinonyx jubatus. Lineage (NCBI taxonomy): Eukaryota > Metazoa > Chordata > Mammalia > Carnivora > Felidae > Acinonyx > Acinonyx jubatus. The sequence goes on from NC_069381.1 coordinate 170,675,461, forward strand.
ATAACAAAATATAACAATATATAGCAGAAATTTTTTTAAAGATTTATTTAATTTTTAGAGAGAGAGACCATGCAAGTGAGAGAAGAGGAATGGAGGGAGAAAGAGAAAGGGACAGAGAGAGAGAGAGAGAGAGAGAGAGAGAGAGAGAGAGAGAACCTCAGGCTCTACACCCAGCATAGAGCCCTACACAGGACTCGGCCCCACGACCCTGGGATCATGACCTGAGCCATAATCAAAAGTCAGATGCTCAACCGAGCTAAAAGGAACCATCCTTGAATTATTAATCAATTAATTTAAAATGTTATAAGCAAAAGAGTTATTGGCCTGATGTACCCTTAAAAAAAATTTAATCAAAATAAAGCCTAAATTTTTAAACCAGGATATGGTCCAACACTTCTCAAAGTCAAATTGCAAATATTTCCACATGGTGAAAACATGTTTTCTTTAGTCAAAACACTTTGTTAAATTTCCTCAATACATCAGTTATAGAAATAGATTAAATCTTTATTTTCTGACTTTATTTTTTATATATAGGTTACAATAAAAGCAAAAATACAATATAGTTATTCTACCACTTTTATTAAAGTGGCAGTTTCCAGAGTATTCTATTTGGGTTTTTTCCTGACTTTTAAAACATCAATTAATGTGTAATTTTAACAAGTTGGTGCATTTGTTCTCCTCAATTTTTATCAGTTATAGGGGATTAAATGGACCAAAAGTTTCATAGAGTTATGGTTCCATAGAGCAAGCAAGTGATTCAAACTTTGGAGAAGGCAATATAGAAAAGAAATATTCCTAAGAGAGCAAAACCCATTTTTGTAGGTGTAATGAAATATAAATTAAAACACCTTCCTGCTTGGCTAGTTCCAATATTTTTCTTACCAGGTAAACTCTCTACTGGCAAGCAGTTTTAACAGTTATTTCATTTAGAACTGCCAGTTTCAGAAATATGATAGTCCTCAAGTAAAACACACTTTTAAAAATATGTCATGCCAGCACAGTTCTGTTATAGTCTTGGGAGACAGATTTTAAATTACTATTTAACTGAGTACAATTTTACCCCAAGAAACAATTTATGAAAATAACATAAATCAGATGTGATAAAATCAGTAATAAATATTGTGAATGAAAGATTTTAGAGAAGATAAGCTATCTTTAGAGAAGACAGAACAATTTACATTTCCAAACTAGTGTATAACATGCTTTAAATCACATCCAAGGTGTTGAAAAATATAAATATATGCAGATCCCTGATATTGTAGCCAGAATATATCTCTTGATAGTTGCTTACCTTTACACATATGTTTGCATGCTTTCATAGAAGCCTATTCCCTTTTTTAAATATATTTTTGCAATATATTTATAAAGTAAAGCAAAATTGCAACACATTCTTGGAACTATTCCGAATGTAACAAACATACCTGCTATTTTCAATTTCTAACCTTTGCTATTTAGAAAATATAAATTACTCTTTCTGGACAACAAATTTTTAAAAGGTACAATATTAAACCATGGTAACTTCCCGATGAAATAGAAAAATAAAAATGGTCAGCCAGGACATTTCAAGATACCCCATAAGCACCTTTAATTTCTTCCTTACATCCATTTTATTGCTCTAATGTCCTTTGATCCAGACTCAGTGCAATTCTTAAATGAACATATATTCCTCACCACGTTGTGGCATTCCTAATATCTGCCCCAGGCTCACTTCAAAAATTGGTGCCCAGTACTTTCAAGATTTGTTACAGAAAAAATACTTCTCTGGAGTTTATTTATAATAAAACAAAAGTAATCTTTCTAATCTCTCAGGTGTGATTGCCACCATAAACTTATTAAAGGTTAATGTAACTTTAAAGAATTGAAAGTCATAGATCTTGGGGCGGCTAGGTGGCTCAGTCAGTTGGATGTCCAACTCCAACTCTGGTCATGATCTCACAGTTTGTGAGTTCAAGCCCCGCATGGGACTCCCTGCTGTCAATGCAGAGCCTGCTTCAGGTCCTCTGTCCCCTCTCCTTTGCCCCTCTCCCACTGGTCATCTCCCTCTCTCTCTCCCTCTCTCTTTCCTTCTCTCTCAGAATAAAATAAATAAACTTCAAAAAAAAGTCATAGATCCTAGTAACATGTTATTTAATGTCCACTTCATTACATATTTCTTACCAAGGAAATATTCAAAATAAGCATCAGAACAAAGTGTGATTATAAGACAAAATTGAAATATGTCATATTTATTATCAGATGGATTGGTTAGGCAAGGAAAAGAGAACCACTTAATTTATTTCAGTTAAAGGGAGCTTCTTGTAAGGACACAGGATCTAGACCAGAATCAGCTCTAAGCCTTGCTAACTTCTCTCTCCATCAAGAGCTAAATTGGCTTTCTTAGTGTCACTGTTATTTCTCCTTATCTACATCATTCATCTTTGCTATGTGGTTTCCCCCAGCTATCCAGTTTTTGCAGCCTCATAGCTTCAGTTGGTACATGATTTCAATGCATCAACTACCTAAAGCATCCTTGGCCGCTATGCTTATCACTAATGGACTCTGTGTTTCCAGTTAAAATTCCCAAGAGTGAGAACCTGAATGACCTAGTTCACCTGTTTACAACAGAACAAGCCACAGGCTGTTACCAACCTATTGGCTATACTTTTCTCACCATCAGCTTTCATTTCCAGTCCACCTAACTGTAGCCAGAAGATAGGATCTTGAGGTATAAAAACAGCAACCACGGTAGAAAGGACTGTGTGAAATGTGTTTTAGCCAGGATAATTGTGTATGTGAGCAAGTTTTAACTGACATCCATATTGTGCCATATAAAAATATATTATTTTTAATGACTATCTTAATAAGGCATTCCACAACAAACCATGTCTGAGAATGAACTCAAGTGAATTTTGCAATACCAATTCAAGCCTTGCAAAACTGACTGGAAAATCAGCTTTAAATGTGCATATGTGCAAATCAAGATAATTTGCTGTAACTTTCCCAAACTTGTCATTTAAGGAAAAGAAGAGACCACTTCTCCTATGACAGTTGCATAATATTTATACCTGATGTCTAAATAGTAGCAGAGCAATTAGGTCTAAAGAACTAAGAAGACTGCCTCTTTAAGCATTTATTGTTGTTTAAGCAAAAGTCCAGGATTTACTGAGTCTAGTGAGCAATTTTAGTATGTCTTTATGTAGTTTTATGTCACTTGAGATGATGAGACTATCATATTTTGTTGAAGTGCTTTAGATTTAATCTACCTGACCAACAAGAACAGGTACACTCAGGATCTTGATGAATATAATTTTGCAATTTTTACAAAATGTACATGGTTTCCATGATTTAGTTGACTATTAAAATGTAATCTTCATAAGTAATAAATATATGCAACATTTATGTCATATTAAGTTGAAACATGTTTTTACACAGATTACCTCATATATGGTGTATAATACTTATTTTAGAAAGAAAGAAACCAAGACTTTCTGAAAAGTTTAACATAGCTCATAAAGGGCAGAGCCAGGACTCCAACCTATTAAACCATTTGTGAACTACTACCACAGTACTCCTCCACAGAGAGGCATGCTTGGATGAGCGCTCTAAGCAAAAACAAGAGGGCAAAGCATATGAAAGTCTGTCATGAAGATAACATCAAGACCCAGGAAACAGAAGGCTCCTAAAAGCTCATACTGACATGATCAATCTCAAAGAAATTGATCTTAATTTCTTTCGAGTTTTATCTCTTGGCTTAGCTATAAGACCAAATTCATTTTCATTTCATATACAAACTTCAAAAACTTGGAGCTAGATTCTTGAATACTCTAAGGGAAAGAATTTTGAGGTGACATTTAAGCCCAGTGAGAAAGAGTGCCATGCTGGGTTAGGAATGTCTACCCTAGGTGCAGGAGTGGAGAATGGAAATATGAGTGTTACATAATTGCCAACCCTGACTTGGACTTTCCATTGTCTGGCTGGTTCATATGCTGGTTCATAACTCTTCTGCCATAAAGTCCTGCTTAGTGGGTAGGACTAGAACTATAAGGATCAAAAAAAAAAAAAAAGAAACCAATTCACAAACCATCATCAAATGTTTGAAGATGTCTGCAGGCAGTGCAGTAGCCCCACTTTTCTATTCTATAGTCAGAGGGTCACCATGAAAAATGTATTGAAAGTAACAAGAAGTCAAATCTTAGAGTCAATTCTGTAGCTTCTGTGTTTCTAGTATGGAACATTGCCATGAAGACATGCCATCAATTCTTTGGGGATTGGATTCCCAGTAAATATTTCCCTTTCTCAATCTTTACTGAGGGTAGAGTCTGGTGAAGGAAAATCTGGATGGGAAGGTAGGAGAAACTAGCAGATCCAAAATATTTATAGATGTTTCCAAGAGGTTTAAATTTTAACATACACCTTGCTTCTTCTCAAACACACTATTTCAACTCTTCAAAAAGGACATCCCTGGAGAAGCAAAAGCAAAAGTGATTATGCATTAGCCGCCAGTCCATTGTTCAACCATGAACCACAAAGAGGATATTGGGATTTTCTGGATAATTTCAATTATCGCGATGGATTCCCAGTATTCCCAACCAATGGGATGGCCAGAGACAAAGGAGGGCTGCTTGATTGCCCATCAGGGAGAGCACAGAGTTCCAATACTAGAGACTGGGTAGGTGGAAGGAGGTTCCTCAAAAAATTAAAAATAGAACTACACTGTGACCCAGCAATTGCACTACTAAGTATTTATCCAAGGGATACAGGTATGCTGGGGTTTTTTTTAATGTTTTTTAATGTTTATTTTGAGAAAGAGAGACAGAGCATGAGCAGGGGAGGGGCAGAGAGAGAGAGAGGGAGACTCAGAATACAAAGCAGGCTCCAGGCTCTGAGCTGTCAGCACAGAGCCCAATGTGGGGCTTGAACTCATGAACCGTGAGATCCTGACCTAAGCCGAAGTCAGACGCTTAACTGACTGAGCCACCCAGGCACCCCCAGGTATGCTGTTTTGAAGGGACACATGCACCCCCAATGTTTATAGCAGTGTTATTGACAATAGCTAAAGTATGGAAAGAGCCCAAATGTCCATCAATGGATGAATGGATAAAGAAGATGTGGTATATATATAAAATGGACTATTACTCAGCAATCAAAAAGAATGAAATCTTGCCATTCACAACTACATGGATGGAACTAGAGGGTATTATGCTAAGAAAAATTAGTCAATCAGAGAAAGACAAATATCATATGACTTCACTCATATGATGAATTTAAGATACAAAATAGATGAATATAAGGGAAGGGAAGCAAAAATAATATAAAAACAGGGAGGAGGACAAAACATAAGAGACTCTTAAATATGGAGAACAGAGAGTTACTGGAGGGGTTGTGGGAGAGGGGATGGGCTAAATGGGCACGAGGCATTAGGGAATCTACTCCTGAAATTGTAACACTATATGGTAACCAACTTGGATGTAAATTAAAAAAAAAAAAAAATTAAATTAAAAAAAAAAAAAACTTCTGGAAGGACAGAATACACATTGCAAATAATCATCCATATTTTTGGAATTTTTATAAGAATGCATTGATTTTATTACCAGGAAAAATAATAAATGTAATCTGAGAAAATAAAAAGACTTTTGGTCACTCATATACTTTGAAATATATATCAAAAATAATCTCACTTCTAAATAGCTTTATTACATGAAAAGAAAATATTTTAAACTAATAGTACTTTCTTATGAAATTTCTGCACGTGAAATGTAATTTTTAAGATATTTTCTGAAATAATATACACAATAATCACATATTCCTCAGGAAGAGTTCTTGTATGAATGCAATTTCATTTTTGTTCTTCCAAGAACAATGGTTAAATACATATATACATATTATATTTACATATATATTTTAATGTTTATTTATTTTGAGAGAGACAGAGCACAATCAGGAGAGAGACAAAGAGAGAGGGAAACACAGAATCTGAAGCAGGCTCCAGACTCTGAGGTGTCAGCACAGAACCTGACACTGGGCTCAAACTCACAAACCACAAACTCATGACCTGAGCCAAAGTCCAGCACTTAACTGACTGAGCCATTCAGGCACCGCATGGTCAAATATATATTAATCCTTAACATAACTAATACAATATGATGGTTAGAAGCGTATGATATTAGAATAGCATATATTTTTAAAATGAATCTAACCCAATGCCCTAATTTAAAGAAATTTAGTAACTTATCCAATGTCTTATTGTTTGTGGTAATCTTTATGACTTCTGATCCAATACTCATTAAGGCAAAGTAGATAATGTGTAATGATTCAAAGTATTCAGATAATTCTGGACCAGCAGAATAATAACATGCCTCCTCTCAAAATACCATAACTCCTCCAATACCATGTAGACATCCATTATTTTACATTAACAATGTCCTATTTAGGGTGCCTGAGCAACTCAGTAGGTTATGGGTTTGACTTCGGCCTAGGTCACGATCTCATGGTTTATGGGTTCAAGCACTGTGTCAGGCTCCGTGCTGACAGCTAGATTCTGTGTCTCCTCTCTCTGCCCCTCCCCTGCTCGCGCGCTCTCTCTCTCTCTCAAAAATAAATAAACATTTAAAAATTATTTTAAAAAAACAATGCCCAATTTATAATACACTAAACTAATAAATAATGACTCAGTGTGTACTATTTATAAGCAAGGACACAAAAGAGTGATAAGCAGAAAGAATCTAGATATGGAATTCTGAGTCATAAGGTAGAGGAGAAGCTTTTCAGGCAAAGATGGGACTTCAGGGATAAGTTAAGGCATGCTAAGAATCAGGACAATGAAAACAAATTTCACCTGCCTCCCAGTTGTGCTTCAGGCTGGCCATGAGTAATTCCATGACAAAATGGTGTATTTATTCCTTTAATTCATCTTATTATGAATACAAATATTTTTAGGGATAAATTCAGATAATGGGAATGGGAGGAACAAAACTTTTGTTAAAGATCCTTTCAAAAACTGACAAAAATCCAAAGTACAATAATTAATAACCATAATTGCCCCTTCCTCAGTAAGCATTTTAAAGTATTATTCCAGAAGTGGTATTTGCTACCTATATATGTACATTTATATTCCTATACCATTTCAGGTTGGATATGTAAAATTTTTTACTTGTTATTATGTTGGACTACCACAACATATTTCAAGAAAATATTTCATGGTGGTTGACTTTCTAATTCAATTTCAACTTCAAATATGTTCTCTTTTTTATTCTCTCAAAAAAGTTTCAAATGCTTTAAAGTATAATGCTCCAAAGTATAAACTCCACCTTTGCTAAAATCAAGAAAAGAACCCCGAATACCAATAAGAAAATAAATGGAAAAAAAATGATGACTTAGATGAGGAATTTAAAATCTAGCTGCCTGCAGAGGACACAGATAACAAAGCTTATCAGTTTCCCCATAGAATACTGGAAAGACTTGGAGATCTGAGTCATTGAAGGCAGGAGTGAGAAATGGGGCTGAAAACATTGGGATTGTTTGAAACTCTCTAAAGAGAAGAGACATTTTCTCTCTTCTATCTACAGAAGATGTGATGTTTATGCTCTTACTATTCAAAGGCTTATAGAACCAACAGCATCAGCATCACTCAAAAGCTTACAAGAAATATAAACTCTCAGGCCCAACTTTAAACCTAGTAAATCTGAATTTGCCCTCAATAAGATCCCCAGGAATTTCATATGCACATTAATTTGAAAAACACTGTTATCAAGAAACTGAAATACAGGAGCATAGGATTTGGGGATACTAAGCAGAAGAGGGGTAAAGATGAGATATGAAACTATGCTAAGTGACAATCTCCATATTAAATGCTACAATGTCCAGCTTCCTTTCCTTACCCAGCTCTAGAACACCAGAAGACTGACTTTGTGCCTTACCATCTACTCTTGGTAAAAATTTGGAGAAATTAGACCCCTAAAAGAGTAATGTTCTCAGATAAGGGTCAGCAAACTAGATCCTTCAGGACAAATTCAGCTGACCACCTTTTTTTTTTTTTTTTTTTTTTTTTTTACAAATAATGTTTTATTGGAACACAGCCACACCCATTCAATTACATAGTGTCTATAGCTCCTCTTGCTATAAGGACAGAGTTGAATAGTTGTGCCAATGACTGCATAGCTCCCATAATATCTAAAATATTGATTATCTGATCCTTTCCAGAAAAAATCAGTCAATCATTAATTTTATATACTGACAAATGAAGATCTAGAATAAAAAAAGAAAGAAACATTGATGGTTCCCTGATTATCTTAGAAAAAAACCATGATTCAATAATGCCTATCAATGCATATAATTTCCTGTAGAGTTTTAGTGACTCACTCTTGATATGAATTGTAAGACAAGAAATACCAAAAACACAAGCAAAATCTCCATATGGAAATACATACTGAAACCAACAAAAGAACTCAGATGATACAGAGATAATGAAGAGAACAGAATAAACTTTACAGTAAATTATAATAATATTCTCAGATAAAAGATAATAATACATTAATTACAGAAAAAAAGACTATAAGGATCAAAATAAATACAGAGAAAGAAAATGTTCTTAGGAGTTAAAAATATGACATAAAGTTTATTTTATTTTTTAATGAGTACAGAAAGGTTAGATGATAAAGTCAAAGGCTCTGAGAGAAAGTAGTGAAAGAGAGAAGGTGGTGGAGGGGGAGAACACCACAAGGGAAAGAGAGGGCATGGGAGAGGCAAGAAAGGAAGAGAACAGGAGAGGGAAGAAAGGAATGAAGGAATTAGGGGATAAGACAAGGAAGCCCAAAGGTAAAATAAAGAATTTCCAGAAGTTCTATTGTGGTAATCATTTCTCAATATATACATATATCAAATTATCATGTGTACACCTTAAATTTACACAATGTTATATATCAACTATATTTCAACAGGTCTGGGGGGGGAAGCATTCCTAGAAAAAAAAGAGAAAGTGGATGAAAGAAAATTATTTTAAACAAAAACTAAGATTTTCTAGATCAGAAGGAAATGAGTCTCTTTTGAACAGTGCCTACAGGGGCACCTGGGTGGCTCAGTTGGTTAAGCCTCTGACTTCATCTCAGGTCATGATCTCATGGTTCATGGGTTTGAGCCCCACTTTGAGCTCTGTGCTGACAGATCAGAACCTGGAGTCTGTTTCAAATTCTGTGTCCTCTTCTCTCTATGCCCCTCCCCAGTTCTCTCTCTCTCTCTCTTTCTCAAAAAAAAAAAAACATTAAATAATAATAATAAATAATAAAAAAATAAACAGTACTGCAAAATATATGTAAAAAGATCTACACCAAAGCATATCCTTATATAATTTTGGAACAACGGGAAAGAAGAGATGATCCTAAAAAGGATTAGGTCACATAAAAGAAATCACACCAGCATGAGGGCTAGAAGGCAGTGGAACAGTGCCTTCATTTCTAAGGCCAAATTATTCCTAACCTAAATGTGTAAATCTACTCAAGTTATTACTCAAAAAATGGGGCAGAGAAAAATATATATTTTCTGATATTTAGAATGTCAAAACTTTATCTCTGAGGTATTTGGTACCATGAAGCTACCAGAGGGAATAAGCAAAGAGAAGAGGGACATGGAACTTGGAAAACTTACAAATCTAAGAGAGGAGGCCAAAAGAATTTCCAAATTATCATGTCTACAGTTCTTAGCAAGCGGCTACAACAGAGGAGAGAGGAATTGTGTCAGATATATGAGTGGTTTATTGAAGAAACCAAATAGGAGCAGATACATTAACTGATAAGACTGACTCTGTGGGAAATCATAATGAAAATTTTTCCAAGCTCTTGGAGAGGGTAAAAGAACCAAGATGGCATAGATTCAAAAATATTAAGCAAACTAAAGAAAAACAAAGAAACAAAAACCTAAACAAAAAAAATAAAATGAGGTATTCTCAAAGCAGAAAAAAATGTAAACGATTCTTGGCTGAAAAATAAAATGTCATACAAGAACAGAAATGTAAACAAGGTGTACAACTTGGCTTGGCTGTTAACCTTTTCTACATAATCATACTAATGAAAAGAATAACTATGGATTTAACAAAAAATTTCATGTCACTATACACAGTTAAGAAAGCAAGAAAGAGGGATATAAGAGAGCTATAAGGAAACAAGGATATGAGCATGAAAGAAGTAAAGCCTACAATTAGTACAGAGAAAGCCAATAGAAATTGACCAAATATGACAAAGCAAATTATTGCAGTATTTGTTTAGACACATGGAGGCAAATGTCAGAAGCAACAACCAAAACACCAGAAGACAGTGTTGACAAAGTGATAGACATGACCATTTTTAATAAGACTTAGCATTATTTGACATTTTAAAATATAATTAGGTATTTATTTAAATATTTTTTATTATAAAAGGAAATGCAACACTCCACAGAAAAACTCTCACTGCCTGATGAATGTGATAATCCCATAGTACATGAACAACTATCTACAACCTTTATTTAAAAAAAAAATGTTGTGTAACATCTCTTGAAAATTGTGATGACAGAGTTCTAAAGGGCTTGGAGAGAGTTTGTGAAAATACATACTAAAATAAAATTCAGAAAACTCTTTCATATATTCCCTTTAATGAGTTCCTGTACTATAACCAATTCTATCTTTGAGATTTCAGATTGTCTTGATGCCAACATTTAGAATTTTTTGTGTTCAAAAAAGTAGAAACTTATATGTTTAGATACCAGAAAGTCCCAGGTGTGTTAAAATCCACAGTTTCATTTTACATTGCTTCTTGGACCCTTTAATTCAATTTTGTGACTCAGAGTGCCTCAAGATTTGATCTGTGTGTTGTCCAAATGCTGTTGGTAGCCTAGTGAAAGATTTAATATTCTTTATTGCCAAATATGTCTCCAAAAGTATTAATCCCCTTATCTCTCCATTACCCATTTGTAAAGCAGGCTAATGCAATATTGGAGTCAGAGTGAGTCAATGCAGAGGCAATTCTAAATAAGAGGAAGGAAACCTGTCAATTGTTAAAATCTTAGTAGAATATCATCAACTTCTTTTCCAAACTTTTAAGGATAGTAAGGCTTAAAGATTTTTGGCTATAGGGTTGTCTGGGGGGGGTGGGTAGTAGTTTGGGGATTGAGTTTGTTGTTGTTGTTGTTGTTGTTGTTGTTGTTGTTGTTGTTGTAACACTTGTAAGCCAGATTCTTATAAGAAAATTTATTTACTGTGTTTAATTTGTTGGAGCTTAAATTTTACTTTTCAAGTAAATAGAATAGAGAACTAGTAATTAAGGGAACTAAGATCCTAGTTCCAACTCTATCATTTATTCAACATATTCAACACTCACTCACCCAACAGCTCAAAGCCTGTCTTGATATATCACAGATCTGTCAAGTGGATGACATATGAGATACATTCCCTAGGAAAGTAAGATCAAATTATTTACCCTACAAGTCTATATATTTTCCACAAAATTTTAAATCTTTTATTAAATGGTGATGCCAGACTTTTAAAAACTCCCCTTCCAGAAAATGAGTCCTATTTAGAGGATGTTATTGCAGAGTATAGACTCTACTTTGTCTTAAGCCTGACTTTAACTATTACACATTGACCTTGAGAAATGCAGGAAAAAAAAGCAATTAGTGTTCCTCAGTTAGATCTGACCTTAGCTACCTATCTTTTACAAACCAAACATTTGGAATGTTAACTCCTATTTTGTTATTGCTCAAGGTAGAGGTGATGATAGGTCAACAAAACCTGCTTGGAAACACTTTCGTGTAATAAAGTAAGGGTTTCATTTGTATACCCAGCCCTAATGTGCATCTTCCTACACTAATCCTTTAACCAGTCCCTATTTCTTAGTCTCTGTATCATTACATACCTCTTAAGGCACTTCTTTAAATATTTGAAATGGTATTGAGTGCTAAAGTAGTAAAAGAAATAAATATGGTAAGAAAGCAGTAACTTTAAGGTCTATGAGGAAAGTCATTTAATATATAGCTCTCTTTGTATCTATTAACAAAGACAGAGAGAGCAAGGAAAAAAGCCATCTATTCATTACTTCTTAGATATCCCCAAGACATTTTTATTCTATTTTGTTAAATTCTGCTTAGTTGAGGAGTACTGTGAAAGCTACTTAAGGTTTAAAAACTGACACTTATAATAAGTAGGGATGGGTGAATTCAGTTGCTTAATTATAGACATTTGAGTTAGGGAAATGGATAGCATCTCAGTGGTTACTGTAGATAGAAATTACAGTGCACAAAAATTCAATTCAACTGTTCTGGTATAATCTCTCCCCTCCCAGCTAAAATAATTACTCTGCTTTGAATCTACCAGGACAATCATTAAGTTTTGAATGTTCCTTTTATGTGAATACAGTGTGTATTCTCTCAAATTTACATCACTCAATCTTTTCAATGTCTCTTACATCCACATTTAATAAAAAATAATCAATAATCATTCATTGATCCTACTAGGATTTTCATTCCTAATAGTCAAACATTCCTATTCTGTCTTCTCTTTTTAACAATTAGTTTTTTTAAGCATACTCTATATTTTCTTCTGCCCACTAGTCCAAACACCAACATTCTATGGCATAACCATTCAAGATACAACATGAATTTTATTTCTTTCCATATTGAAGCTTGCTCTGTCTCATTGCTCCCCAAGTTGTTCTAGAGATTCAATCCAATCCCAAACAAAATCCCAGCAGGCTTTTATGTGGAAACTGGCAAGCTGATTCTAAAATTCATGTGGAGGGGCGCCTGGGCGGCTCAGTCGGTTAAGTGCCTACTTCAATTCAGGTCATGAACTCACGGTTCATGAGTTCAAGCCCCGCATCGGGCTCTGTGCTGACAGCTCAGAGCCTGCAGCCTGCTTCAGGTTCTGTGCCTCCCTCTCTCCCTCTGCGCCTCCCCTGCTCGCACTCTGTCTGTCTGTCTCTCTCTCTCTCAAAAATAAACTAAATAAATGAAAATAAAATTCGTGTGGAAATGGAAAGGAACTAGAATAACCAAAATAATTTTGGTAATAGAAACAAAGTTGGAAAACTAATGCAACCTGCTTTTGAGATCTAATATAAAGCTATGTGTGACATCGAACTCAAGATAATTAAAAAAAAAAATGAGTGGTACAGAATAGAGAATTCAGAAATAGACCCATACATACACAGATAATTGATTTTTACAAATGTACAAAGGAAATTTAATGTAAAAATGATGGCCTTTCAAAAAAGTTCTTAAATAAAACACCAAAAGCATTTATCTGTAACAGACAAAAATTATAAATATGACATTTTCAAAATTGAAAACTTTTCCTTTGCAAAATATATTATTAAGAAAAGGAAAAAACAAACTATGTAGGCTGGGAAAAAAATACTTGTAAATCACATATCCAAAAAAAGACTTACACCCAAAATATGTAAAGAACTCTCAAAACTCAGCCATAAGAAAATAAATAACCCAATTTTTTAAATGGGAAAAATCTTTGAACAAATACTTCATCAAAGAAAATGTACAGAAAATATACAGGGAATAAGCACATGAAAAAGTCCCAATTTTGTTAGCCATTAAGGAAATGCAAATGAAAACCACAATGAGATACCACTATACACATCTAATAAAATTGGGGGAAAAAAATGTAAGGCTAAATACTGATAGTACCCAGTGCTGTCAGTATTGTGGAGAAACTGGAACTCATATATTTTGCTGGTGGAAATGCAAAATGGACAGCTACTCTCAAAAACAGTTTAGCAGTTTCTTACCAAGTAGAATATATACTTCCCAATGAGGCCACATTCCTCCTAAATCTTCAGTCACACATTCTGAGTCACCCACACCTGCATCTAATGTTTTCTTTAAACAATTCATCCCTAAGGGTTCAGTTTTTTGCCCTCTTTTCATCTTACAATCTTTCCTATGCTCTACTTTTTCTCCAGGCAATCTAGTTTACATCTATGACTTCAATGAACATACAGTCACAGATAATTCCCCATTTTCTAACATCATTTTTACCTGTACCACAGCTTAAGATCTCCGTATTTGAAGGTCTCCTTGATGTACCAAAGTTACTTCAAACACAATATGTCCAGAGGTCTTTTTTTCAGAGCTAGTCTTCTTTGAAGTCTCCTTGTTCATGGAATGGTACAAACATATATCCAGTTCCTCAAGACTGAAAAAGTGTCAACATTGACAACTCTCTCTAATTTACCACCCCTTCTTCTATACCCTATCAGTCACCAAGTCTAATGATATGTCCTTTACCTGTCTGTGAATTCCATCCTTTCTTTCCATCTCAACCATATTAGAATCTGCCATAATATTTCCCAAGATCACGGCTAGAGCCACCCAACTTATGACATTCTCCTTTTATCTACTCTGTTCTCCCTTCCCCAGTCCATTTTCAAAACAGTACATGACGTGACCTCTCAAAGATGTCAGTCTAAACACACACACACACACACACACACACACACACACACACACACAGTACAAATCTGAAATTACCATTCTTCTGCTTTAACCCTTCTCCAGTAAATTCACATTGCTTTAAGATATTTCAAATTCCTCAAATGACTAAGTCCCTCTATAATCTCTATCGCTAGCCTCAATTCACACCATTCTCACTCCTTCTGTCATCAGTTCCTTGAAAGTTCTGGACCTTCGCACATCCTGTTTCCTGTTTCTGAAATACATATTTTCCTCCCTTGCTCCTATTCTTTTACAAAAGATCTTCCATTCATTATTCTAATCTCAAATCAAACATAATTTTCTTAGAGAAGCTTTCACTAACTATTCAATCTAAATTAGATTGTCATATTATGATCGTTTATAGTTCACAATATTAGCCTTCACAGCAGTTTTGCAATTTGAAATAATGGACCTATTTGTGGCTATCTTAATGTGTACCTCAGTTCCTATGCTATACACTCCATAAATTTAATACCCATAGCTGTTTTGCTCACAATTGCACCCCTAACATTTATCTGGTGCCTGGTAAATAACAAAAACTCAATAAATATTTAAGGTAAATACATCCCTATATTATAGATATAGAAACTTTAATTTAAAGAGATAATAAAACTTGCTTCTAAGTCACATTGCTAGAAAGAGGAAGAAGAGGATTTGAATCCAAGTACGTAGAATCATACATGCTTATCATGTAGCTGAACCACTGATTCAGCTGACCCACTTCCTTTATCATACTTCTCTCAAATAGTCAGATACACAGAAATGTAAGACAGGGTTGCCCATCCTTTTCCCTTAGCTTCAACAGCTTTGGTAGGGGCGCCTGGGTGGCTCAGTCGGTTAAGCATCCGACTTCGGCTCAGATCATGATCTCACAGCTCGTGAGTTCAAGCCCCGTGTTGGGCTCTGTGCTGACAGCTCAGAGCCTGGAGCCTGCTTCTGATTCTGTGTCTCCCTCTCTCTCTGACCCTCCCCCATTCATGCTCTGTCTCTCTCTGTCTCAAAAATAAACAAACATTCAAAAAAACAGCTTTGGTAAATAATTTTGAATAGCAATTATTATCTCAGTACAGACCGACTGGCTGAACCAACAATATCTGCTCACTTATGCAGTAGCAAAATTCTAGATGACCCATTAGAATGACAGCCAGAATATGTGATTGACACATGAGCATAACTACTAAGTCAAAATGTTTCTGAAGAGTTAAGTTTATCCTCCATTTTTTCCAACAGCTGACAAATCTATAGTTGGCAACTGTGAGAGAATTGTTTGCCACATGCAGGTGGTAGAAGAGAATTAAATTACAAACACATAAAAATGTGGTTTACAGCTGTGGTTTTCAGTGTTACTTTGCTGGCGGAAAAGAAGTGGACTTTCTGTTGGCTTACATTTCCTGATATTTAAATTTGAGTCAAATGAGTTCTAATCAGGGGCAAGATTTCCCAAATAAACAAAACATATATGGCTTTTCCTTTTGTGTTTCTAATATTTCATATTACACTAAGTTGGATTTATTGAGTTATAACGCTGGCTGTCTTGACTGAGGCTAACTGCTGACATTAACATTTATTTTTCTCATTTAATGATTGTCTAATGCAATTTAATAACTTTCTTTTGATGTTTTCCTCATAAATTTTGACAAAAGTTTTTTCAGAATTTTGAAAACAAATAAAATGCTGAAGTGATACCTTCTATCTCTCATCTGGCAGAAAAATCTAAGGTTCCTATAAATAAGGAAAATTATTATGTCTGCAAATATTGGAAAATTCATGTTTAATAACATAGAGTCCCATGATTGAAATGTTAGGGGCTGGGCACCTGGGTGGCTCATTCAGTTAAATGTCTGACTCTTGATTTTGGCTCAGGTCATGATCTCATAGTCTTAAGATTGAGCCCTGCATAGGGCTCTGCACTGACAGTGTGCAGCCTGCTTGGGATTCTCTCTCTGCCTCTCCTTCACTTGTGCTCTCTCTCTCAAAATAAATTAAAAAAATAAAACAAAAAAATTAGTAACTGTGAACTATCTGTTCAAATATTTTGAACAATTTTGAATTGTTCAAAATAAAAAACAAGCATTTTAAAGCTTTTGTTCAAATATGTAGGAGAATATGACAAATATTTGGGGGACATGGCAAATTAATGTAGTACATATATGTGTAGGTATATGTATATGTGTGTATAGGAGTGATCAATTCTGCCTAGCGACTCACAAACGGCTTCCCATCAGAGATGTTGTGTAAGTTTACACTTAACAAAGGAGTGTTCACAAGTTGAATGAGGAGTCTAAGGCCATTCCAGGTGGAAGGAGAGCATTGCAAAGACAAAACGACATTATCTTGCCTATCTCTTTTTTTTCCCTCTTTTTCCTTCTTCTTGAAGCTCTTCTCCCCATCCCACCCCATGACCCCCAGCCAGCATATACTTTGGTCTTCATTTTCTCTTTTCTCTAGTGTCTTCTGCTGGACTTCTGCATACCCAGAGGTAACTTTGCACAAGTTTGTTTTTGTTTGTTTGTTTGTTTGTTTGTTTGTTTGTTCTTATGTCCCTTCCTTGGAACATGCAAACCTGTATCAAGATGTAGTGGATTAATGAGTTAACCAGAGATTTATTTCCAGTCCCCCCTCCCTCCAGGGGCCCTAGGTGGGGAACACTGTGCATGCACCATCTGATGAAATGAGGTGACTCTAGACTCCATTTCATTTGATACTAGTGTCTTCCTCTCCTTTAATCTCTTGGTAAATAGTCCTTTTGTCCTCCCATTTCTTTCTTTTTTCTTTCCTATTCTTTTTCTCATATACTCTCTTCTTTTCACATTCACCTCTGCTCTACTGATCATAATATGAAACTTAAGTAGACATTTAGAGATTTTTGTATACTTAAAATGAGAGTTCCATGCTTTCATTACACACACGCAAGTAAATTTGGTTTTGTATGTGTCTCTGGAAAAAAATTGCTTTTTAATAATTTCTTATAGAAAAATACTTTCCTTACCTGTATGTTTTGATATTACTAGTAGAATGGCTAATTGTTTTCTACATACTGAAAATGTGCCGTCATTGGTTGTGAGCTGTGGAAAATCTGCAAGCAATGGTGTTGAATCAGTGGAAACATGTTCCTTCAGATTGCTGTGAAACCTGTAACACTTGTCAAATAGGCTCCAGGAGAATATTTTGTAAGTTAAGGCAGCAATGAAATGCTTTGTTGCAGAGTCAGGAAGGATCTAGCGAGGACATTTTAAGTAGTTTGGACTCTACTTGGAAACAACTGAGAAATCAGTTATCTGACAGTCAGCAAAAATGAAAAGTATCTCTGTAAATGTCCTGCAAAAGGGAGACTGAAATGAGCAAAAATATGTACTCTCACAAGAAAAAAAGTCTACACGGAACTATGGACATGGTGTAGTAAATACAATGTTGGAAAGGAGAC
The DNA here is from genome assembly GCF_027475565.1 of Acinonyx jubatus. NCBI lineage: Eukaryota > Metazoa > Chordata > Mammalia > Carnivora > Felidae > Acinonyx > Acinonyx jubatus. The sequence continues at coordinate 170,693,333 of NC_069381.1, forward strand.
TCTGGCAGAGAGAGTACAGAAGTCCACAAGTAAATGTTACATTGGATTTGCAGGTTATGAATTAATTCTGACTGCATATTAGAATTACTTGGAATGCTTTAAAAGAAAGAAACAATGTCAATGAGGGGCCTGGACAAAATTTGTTTGTTTGTTTGTTTGTTTGTTTGCTCCCCAAATGGTTCTGATGATCTCATAAGGGCTGGGGAAACACAATATTACATGACTTGCCCATAAAACTCTTTCCCACAATTCTTTAGTGGAGAGCAAAAACTAGATTGACTCCCTTAAATCATCTGTTATCAAACTACAGGAAATGATGAGGAAACAAATACAAAACAGTAAAATTTAACGACATTGCACGTCACTCCTCCTAAACTTCATTATTTTATAACTAGAGAGGGAAGAATCTTGTAGAATCTTCTGAGTCAGACTAATAACTACAGGAAAATTACTGTTTTTCTTCATTGTGTGGCACTCCAAAAGGTTTAAAATTTTAGTTACATGTACCTTTAAAAGTTATTATTCCTTTAAAACTTTTAAAAACTTTTAAAATCTAGTTATTGAAATAGTTTATCAAAACATCTTCAGGAATACAGTGTAAGAGTAAACAGGAAGGGCAGCAACAGATTTTTAACAAAGGCTACTAAGTGAACATCACCCAAAATCTGATCATATAAATATAGAAAATAATAGATAATTGAATATAGAAAAACATTTGTAAACACTATGGTATAAGCAATAAGGCAGTGATTGGTTTTTGGCAGGTTGATTGGGTGGCTTCTTCACCATCTCTAAGATGTGACCTTGAGTATATCAATTAATTAATCCTTAGTCTCCTCATCTCTAAAATGGGAATGACTAATTATATCATAGGGCTACCAAAAATTATATGAGTACGGTTTGAAAAAATTCCTCACACAAAACAGCTCTATAAAAAAATACTATTCCCACTGCCAATAAAACAGTGCTGTGATTTATAGGGACAGAAAGTAGATTAGTGGCTGCAGAGGTCTGGAAGTGGGAAAAAGAGCAAAGGAAAATGAGTACAAGGAATCCCTTCGGTATGGTAAAAAATGTTCCAAAACTGGATGTGGAGATGTTTGTACAGCTTTGCAAATTTACTAAAAGTCCATTGAATTTTACACCTAAAATGGGCAAATTTTATAGTTTGTAATTTATGCCTCAATAAAGCTCCTTTGCTTTTAGTGCTCCAGGAGATAGGAGGAGAGAGTGGGTGGGAATTAAATAAAATGAGATTGGCTGTGATAATTGCTTAAGCTGGATAATGGGCACATGAGGTTTATAAAGTACTTATTTTAATTTTATGTATATTTGAGAATTTCCACAATAAAAAAGAATTTTTAAAATGTCGTAATTACTGACAATTAAGGTTTGTAATTTTATCATTGTTAAATTTATCTGGTTTCTGGGGCGCCTGGGTGGCTCAGTCGGTTGAGCGACCGACTTTGGCACAGGTCATGATCTCACGGTTTGTGAGTTCGAGTCCTGCGTCAGGCTCTGTGCCAAGAGCTCAGAGCCTGGGGCCTGCTTCAGATTCTGTGTCTCCCTCTCTCTGACCCTCCCCTGTTCATACTCTGTCTCTCTCTGTCTCAAAAATAAATAAATGTTAAAAAGAAATTTTTTAACTTATCTGGTTTCTTAAACTAGATATAAGGTCTTATGTCTTAACAAATATAATGCTGGTAAGAAATAAAAACGAAGAATGAATGGAAGGCATGGGCCAAAGTCTTCCCAGCTGTCACTGAGGAGCAGAGGTGAGGAGGCCATCTTATATTGATGCCATTATTCTTTGTATTACCACAGACACCATTCTGCTTTTGCTAAATTGTCAGGATGAAATTTCCTCCTTTACTGAAAGTTCAACATAAATTTAAAGCAAGTAGTAAAGGATTCTGAAAACACAAGCCATCAAAAACCAAAACATTTATGCTCAATATATTCAAAAGGAACTTCTTCCCACCTCATTCACACCAATTTTTTTACCAAAATTTAATCCTCCATTTGAATTTCTCTGAATATCACTGTACAATCAGCCGCACACACACACACAAAAAAGGTTGCGACTGGGGCGCCTGGGTGGCTCAGTCGGTTAAGCGTCCAACTTCGGCTCAGGTCATGATCTCACAGTCCATAAGTTCGAGCCCTGCGTCAGGCACTGTGCTGACAGCTCAGAGCCTGGAGCCTGCTTCAGATTCTGTGTCTCCCTCTCTCTCTGCCCCTCCCCTGCTCATGCTCTGTCTCTCTCTGTCTCAAAAATAAATAAAAACATTTAAAAAAAATTTTTTAAAGGTTGCGATTATATAACTCCTCTTCTCCCCTTCATTTTCCACATGCTATTGTTGAACATTTTCTATTTGTTATACCACTTGACATTTTCATCTGCATCCCCTCTTCTCCGCCCACAAAACCCTTCCTCAGTTCAGCTTACATCACCTTTCAAGATGATGACAGAGATCATCTCCAACTGGTATTCCTACTGGCCTCCCTCCACATTCTCTACATTAGTCATTCTCAATCTGCTTTTCTTCTGGGGAACATAATGAAAGATGTTCACAAATACACAACCAGATTTTAATGAAACTGCCAAAGGGGAAAAAAAAAGCATGTAGGTAAAGTAGCAAAGGAAGTTATTCATAGTTCTAACTATTAATGGCATTTCAGTAATGGTCATTTTCAAAGGTCCAGGCAGTAAAATGATAGGCCATTGGTTTGGTATAGGTCCAGGCCAATGGCACTGCTCTCTCATCCCCAAAAAGCAAACCAGAAGAATGACCAAGTCAACTTTCAACTTAAATTTTTCTATGGCTCCTCATTGTCTATAGAATAGATTACACATTTTTTAATCAATTTTATAAGCCCCCTTAGCCTCATAACCTGGATTCTCTCATCTGTTCCTTGCCCTTATCTTCACTCTTGATTCCTGTCATATTCTTAATCAAATTCTACATTCCAGCCATACTGAGCCACTTCTCTAAATTCTCGATTGTGTCGCACATTTTTAGAACGCCGAGATTAGTCATAAGTAGACTGTTGTTTTTTTTTTTTTGAAATGAGGAACCTGGGGTGCCTGGGTGGCTCAGTCATTTGAGCATCCAACTTTGGCTCAGGTTGTGATCTTGTGGTTCGTGAGTTTGAGCCCCATGTCAGGCTCTGTGCAAGCAGCTCAGAGCCTGAAGCCTGCTTCAGATTCTGTCTCCCTCTCTCTCTGTCCCTCCCCTGCTCACGCTCTGTCTCTCTCTCTCAAAAATAAACAAACAATAAAAAATTTTTTAATGAGGAAACTAAAAATTCATATGTTGCAAGCCATTGGTGAAAAAAGAATGTTTCCTATATGATATATAACAAAATAACAGAATTATAAGGAAATTCCGGGGCCTAATGACCATCCATCTTATCCCAATCTTAGTTATTTTTATAGTAGCCAAAGTTATTTTGTATTTCTGCTCCTAATTTCCAAATTTGCCTCTGGATCTGGGATTTCTATATTCTGATCTTAGCACACATTAAACCATCTTATGCACAGGAACGCTGAAATAACTATAAAATAAATATTACAGCAGATATAATGTTCAGTATCATATGATACACTAAACTAGTCACAGTTCTGGACCAAAAAGTTACATTTTTTTAACCCACACATTTTTTTCTGTATGTTACTTCAAAACTTTGAATTTCAGAATATTTTAAAAGTACTTAAATAAATATAAGTTTATAAATATCTTTATAAAGTCATTTCCATAAGAAAAGCTAAAATGAAGAAAATAAAACAAAGTAAAAGAGGTGGAAAAGGAAAAGGAAAAAGAAGAAAGGCTGCATTTACAGATTTTCTAATTGCTAGATCTAGATATTTGGTGTTGCCATTACTTTATAAAAAAGTGAGAATTGTTTTGTTTTGAAAACTAGTGTAATGTAAAAAATAATGATATTTATGATATTGCTGTCTTAGAATTAATAAATGAAAGTCACCATTCCGCAGAGCTCTTGAATGACTATGCAATGATTTGATGTTAGAGGTTGTAAAGGACACAAATTTATTTCTCTGCAAAAAAAAATGAGAATAAGTTGGGGTTACTTGGAATATGCAAAACAAAAAATCACAGAAAAAAATGGAACAAATTTTGGCAAAGGAGAAAGGAGTTAGCAAACTAGTGAGGCAGAAATGCTATTTGATGTGAGATGGTCAGTAAAGCATCCCCATTTGTTGAGTAGCTAAAGAGTTTTTAAGATGGAAATATTCATTTTTAAAGTTGGCTACACTGTGAGAATATTATACCTCCCTAACTCATGCAGTCACACACCTCCCTTGTAAAATGAAGCAGGCACATGGCTTGAGTGAGAGTTTTGTTTATTTGTTTGTTCATTTACCTGGTGCATGTCACCAAACAGGGATGAATTCCAGGTCTGAACCAACCAGAGCACCCTGTTAAGGGAGGTGAGACAACCTATAACCTGAGCCAAATCAACAGAACCAGAAGCTCAGAGTAAGAGGCTACTGAAGAATGAACGTCCTGAGGGAATTCACACAAGTACCAAAGACGACTGTGGACTTCCAAAGAGTCTGACACGCAGAGTCAACTTTTGAAGTGGCAGGGAAACACAGCTGATGATCAAGCTACCTTAGCTTTCCAAAACTATCACACAGCCCCCAAATGTTAGCAGGTATATATTTCCTAGGTGTCAAAAATGATACATCATCCATTACATATCGAATGTGAGTATTTGATCACTTGATATTTACCCAAGAGGAGCTAAAAAATTCTATAAATTTGAGGATGATTATCAACCCACTCGAATCAGAATTATATAAAGAGCTGTGTAATAAGATACTATAATTACCTTTATTAGTATTATAATCCTAAAAATCTATGCCCACTTATAATAGATTAAAATAAATATGGCAATATTCATACCTCACTCATAAAGACAGTGAAAAGAAATACCACATGTTAACAAAACTTCTTTCTCTGGATAGTAAGACTATGAGAAACGTTCTGTCGCCTCCCATCTCCCCATTCATATGGAATTTTTTTCATAGTATTTTTATTTTGTACTAGAACACAAATGGTAAATTTTAACTGCTCACAAACATCTGAATTATGTGGATATAGTCAGAGATACAATGTATACATATGACAGTTCTAGGATTATTCTCATTACAAAGGCTATGCAACTGAGATTTCTACATATGAATCTGTATATACCAGTTTTCTTATTAGTTTTTCATGTTCTTAAAACTAGAAAGAAGACAGGCTTGGAAGGATGACCTATTGACAGTACAGATTAGCTTTACCCCATACTAAAAGCTACCTTAGTCTGCCACTGAAAATGTTATTGCTCATTAGCTAAATCAACTGAAATTGGATATTCCTTACCTTAGATAAGTCGCAGTTTTAAATGCTTAAGCATACCAGGTCGCTACCAGATTTTTCCTCACATCAGTCTCAGCAATAGCTGGGGCAGTCACCATTTATTTGTAATTGTGTTGTTAAGGATGGAAATAAGTGAAAATAGTAGACAACTGTAGTTGCTCTACTGGACAGTGTGTACTCTAAACCTTTAGGGCTGTCCAATAAAGACCACATTATTTTGTTGAGCAGAAAAAAATAGAGTCAAGCTGTCAACAGTGGAAAATATAGAAGTGTCATTTCTCATTAATTTAGAAGACTAGAAGATGTCTTTTCTCAGGCAACTTTTATATGTGTGTGTGTGTGTGTGTGTGTGTGTGTGTGTGTAAACTTGAGAGAGAGAGAAGGAGACAGTGAGAAAGAGAGAGAGAAAGAAAGAGAGAGAATCATCAAAACTACAGAATGTATTTTTTTCTTAGGGAAATACTCTGCTTCTAAACTTTAATATTGACTATTTTTCTTTCTCAGTACACAAAACTGTCATAAGCTTTTAGAACTTCACCCACTATTTCTTTCAACCTGAACACCAACCCTTGCTTTAGCAACTGAAAAATTCTTACTCATTCTAGAAGATTCAGCTCAAATTCTACATTTTCTGTGAGTCTCCAACTACTCTAGGGAGACTTTCATGCTATACATCTATCCAACCAGTTCATCTCTTTAAAACCATTACCTTTTATTGAAACACATTGTAAATTTCTTTAGAATAGAGACAATAGAGTTTCATCTTTGTATTGTAAAGACCAAGCAAAATAAACACTACTGAAAGATCTTGGGAGTATGGCTGTCTGGTTCTAATACTCCAATACTTACTAACTAGGAACATCATCAAAAAAGTAAACCTCTTTATGCCTCCATTTCTTTCATCTTAAAGTTGGGATGGTGATAAAACCCTATCTCATGGAGATATTGTGATTATTAACTCATCTACTATTTGTAAATACATAAAAAAGGGCCTGAAAAAAAAAGGGTCTGGCATATAATAAACACTCAATAAACAGTAGTTCTTATTTCAATAACCAGCCAGATAGATAACTGAAAGATGGATAGATCCTACAAACAGAAACTAAGCAGAAATGAAATAATCTAATTTATTTACAAATGAAAGGGAAATTTTAATACACATTTTATGTTAACATTATCATTTATTGTACTCATTCTATCCTATTTGGATTAAAATGAAAAATCATTTTTATCAAAAAACTTATTTTATGAATAAACTCTATTTCATTTATTTCTTGTAATTTTATGAAAAGTTTTTTAAAAGCTATTTGCAAATAAAATTATATCCCTTACCAGATTTCTGATGAGAAAACACAGAAATAATATATTCTTAAGGTTTTCCTCCTCATTATCAATCATTTTCCTAGGATTCCCATTTAATATAAGAAGGTTCTCCTTTTGCACTGCTGGTGGGAATGCTAACTGGTGCAGTCACTCTGAAAAACAGTATGGAGGTTACTAAAAAAATTAAAAATAGAACTACCCTAGAATTCAGCAATTGCACTACTAGATACCTATCCAAAGGATGCAGGTGTGCTGTTTCAAAGGGGCACATGCTCCCCAATGTTTATAGCAGCACTGTCAAAAACAGCCAAAGTATGGAAAGAGCCCAAATGTCCATCTACAACTGATAAATGGATAAAGAAGATGTGAGATATATATATATGATGTGTGTGTGTGTATATATATATATATATGATGTAATATTACTCAGTGATCAAAAAGAATGAAATCATGCCATTTTCAAAAACATGGATGGAACTAGAGTGAATTATGCTAAGCAAAATAAGTCAGGGAAAGACAAATATATGACTTCACTCACAATTTAAGAAACAAAACAGATGAACATAGGTGAAGGGAAGCAAAAATAATATAAAAACAGAGAGGGAGACAAACCATAAGAGGCTCTTAAATACAGAGAACAAACTGAGGGTTGCTGGAGGGAGGTTGGGTGGAAGGACGGGCTAAATGAGCAAGGGGCATTACATTGGTCAGGATGAGTACTGGGTCTTATATGTAAGTGATGAATCACTAAATTCTATTCCCAAAATCATTATTACACTACATGTTAACTGACTTGGATTTAAATATTAAAAATCATAATAAATAAATAAATAAATATAATTATAAATAATTATATAAATATAATATAATTATATATTATAAATATATATAATATTATATTATATAATTATATAACATATATAATATATATTATATATATTATATATATTATAAATAAATATAATTTTATAAATAACTATAAATTATAAATAATTATAAATAATTATAAATAAATAAATAAATAATATAAGAAGGTTCTTAGTGGAACTAGAAAAGTTTGTATTCCTAGTAAAATTCCTCCAAAGAGTGATTAAAGTCACTGCCACAGATAACTGGATTTGTAGGTCTTTAAGTTACCAGTAATTCATTAAAAGCCACACTTGCAATTCTTTTAGGTGTAGTCTATCCTCTGTAGGAAATCATAATGATGAATACATGTCTTTATACATCTGTCCAAACCCACAGAATGCATAACACCAAAACCGAATCATAATGTAGACATAGACTTTGGATGATTATGTGTCAATGTACATTCATGAATTGCAACAAATTGTAACAAGAAAAGGAATGAGAAGCAGATATGAAATGAGTTCACAAACTTAGGTATATAAGCAATTTACAAATGATTCATTACTTTTTGTATAAATTTATTTAAATTTCAATCCTACACCTTGCCAAGCTGGAATGAAATTCAGACATCAATCATTCTTGAGATTCTGCCTTAGGGTTGAACTAAGATCTTGTGGTCCTAGTCAATACTAGGATATTGGGGTAAGGAGGGGGAGTACTTTAGTCATCATTTGTTCATAATGATTATCACTTAGGCCTTTATTATTCCTCCCCACATGTATCTTTCAGATCTATTGTTTACTCTATCACTTTTGTAAGCATACATTAGACATCAGGTCTTTAATGAAGTTAGGATAACCCGGACTGAAATCAGTTTTCCTGATGCACCTAATGGCCATTCCCTCCGAGGACTTCCACATCAGAATGTCATAGCCAGAGCACAGGGAATAGATTTTTGCAGTGCCGGAAATCCAAAGACCTTCCACTCATCCTCAGCAAACAAAGAAAATTTCTCTAGTCTATGGAAATACCTCTCTATATCCTTTAAAGGCTCTTTCTCTTTCACTGGACTCTATTGTCTTCAGTGGGCTTAATCTTTTGGAAGCAAAAGACAGGAAACAGGAGAAATGTCTCATATACAATTTCCATTCTACCCAGCCAGTACTTCTACCTAGCCGGGAAATTCCCAAGATGGAAAAATCACAAAGTTGATTACCTGCTTGAATAGGATAAGGAAAACCAAGAAAACATGAAAACACATAAAAATGTATCAAAAATTTTCATGCCACAGTGACATATTGCTAAGGTTACAGAACAATGTGTATCAGAGAATCTTATTTAACAAAAGTTTATGTGCACCTGTAGCTTTCTATGGAGGCTACGATAAGATATATTTTAAAAGAAACAACCTGAATTTTTAATCAGGAAACCTAGATATAAAGGCTTTATTATTCTCATGGGTCTGGGAAAAGATACTTCATCTCTCTGAGCCCCAATTTCGTCTTTAGTGAAGTAAAGATTCCTTATAAAAATTTTGCGGAATAAGAAAAGTGCAAATGTAATGTAATGATATTTTTATTATTTATAATTACCCTATATTCTTGCTTGAATAGAATGTATTCATTTATATCCTAACAGATTAATGCCATAACTGGATGCTCTTGCTCTTCAATATTTCTCTATTCTCTCTCTTACCATGAAAGAGAAGGAAAAATTGGTAAGTGTTAAAATTATCCCTGAGTGTCTTCTTCAAAATAGAGTGTGCTATGCTTTCGCTGACTACCTGCTTACAAAGTTCAGCAATCCCCAACACTACCGTTACTCTAACACCAACTCCAAGTCCCCAAGACTATTCTCAAGTTCCGTAATTTACCAGTAGGAGTCAAAGAATTCACTGAAAGTCACCATATGCATGGTTATGGTTTCTCACAGGAGAAGGAAACAGACAGAAATCAGTCAAGGGAAGAGGCACAAGAGGCACAGTCCACATCTTTAACCTCTAGTTTTCATCTCCCAGCAAAGTTGTGGACAGTGCTAACTTCTCCAGGCAATGATGTGCAACAATATTCATGGAGTATTTCTAACCAGGGAAGTTAACTCAAGATATGGTATCCAGTGTCTTTATTGGGACTCAGGCATATAGATATGATTGACCACCTATATGACTGACCTTTAGCTGTCAGCCCCTATTGAGGTTGAGCTGTGTGGCCCAAAGCCCACACCATAATTCACATTGTTAGACTATTTAGTATGGCCCATGGTGAACAAATCAACAACACTCTTAATGGCAGGTCAATCCAAGGTCTTAGAAATTATCTCTCCTGAACAAAGATAAGATCTCTCTGTGGATAATGTTAATTCTTCACTATTTAGCGCTTAACAATTATCAGTGAGGTTGACTGACAACTCCTCAAAAGACCATCAGAAAACAAAATTTTTAGACCTACTATATAATAAGGGAGAACACTACCATCAATAAACTCACAGTAGTGTCCCCTAAAAGAAGAAAACAATAGAGAATACTATTTATATAGAATTTTGGGATCTAAGATCAAGTGGTTTAAGGTTGTTTTTTCAAGACAGGAAACAAATTTTGGACTGGGTAGAGCACATGATGCAAGAGTTTAGGATTGGTTGACACATGAAGAACACTTTGTGTTCTTTCTTCATATGAAAATGAAGCATACCTTCATAAGTGAACTGGTTTTTGTTTTGTTTTGTTTTGTTTTGTTTTGTTTTGTTTTGTTTGATACATTTGTTATTTGCCTAGGTTAGCAAACTCTTCCTGGGCAAAAATTTTTTGAACAAATATTTAGTCATGTTGACATAGGTAATCTCAGTTATCATTTCCAATTGTTTGGTAAAGTGGATGCAAATGGTTTCAATTTCTAAATGGTAACAATAAAATCCCAAAATTTATATGGAAGTCTCACAAAAACAGAAAACTAGTTCTACAAAAGATGATTTTCAATGAAGTATTTGAGTCTGAGCAGCCAGTTGAAGTTGTTTTCCTAATTTAGCCCTTCTATTAAAGAATAAAACAATTGGGGCACCTGGGAGGCTCTGTTGGTTGAGCTTCCCACTTCAGCCTAAGTCAGGATCTCATTGTTCCCGAGTTTGAGCCCCGCATTGGGCTCTGTGCTGACAGCTCAGAGACTGGAGCCTGTTTTGGATTCTGTGTGTCTCCCTCTCTCTCTGCCCCTCCTCCACTCATGCTCTGTCTCTCTCTCTCTCTCTCTCAAAAATAAATAAAACATTAAAAAATTTTTTAAAAAAGAAGAAACAATTAAAAACGTAAGTCCTCCTGAGACTTGGTCTCTTTATCTTTAACACAAAAATAATAATAACTCCACTAAGGTATTGAGCAAGATCACGTAACTCCTAAATGACAAGACTGGAATGCAAACCCAGTTGGTTAGACTCCCAAGCCTTGCATCACACCACTTGCCTTCCATATTCTCATTCTTATGCTGAAATAACTGAAATATTAAGCAAAAGAATATATGTGAATGCACTTTCTATAACTTGGCGCATAGTACAAATATTAATGTACTTCCTTAATTTGTGAAGATTATTGCTCTCCATTTAAATTCAATGACAAGGAAAAGGACATCTAAATGATAGACAATAATTAAGTCACACACATCAAAAACTTTCTGAACTTGTGCAATAAAGTTCTTTCCCTGTTCTTTATACATGAAATAAAATGCATTGATTTGTCTGGACTGAGGGAGAGGGAGTAGAGAGGTAGGAGTTACAGATAAGAAAATGATCTTTGAAATCTAGGATTGGAAAGGGAAACATTTAACAACTTTTATACTCATCTTTAAAGTTTAAATACTTTCATAAACTGTGAAATAGAGATTTGTATTTAAAATACTTGACTCTTGGAGTGCCTGGGTGATTCAGTAGGTTGAGTGTCCCACTCTTGATTTTGGCGCAGGTCATGATCCTGTGTGGTCGGATTGAGTGCCATGTCAGGCTCAGTGCTGAGCATGGAGCGTGCTTAGGATTCTTGCTCGCTCTTCCTCTCTCTCTGCCCCTCTCCCCGGCTCATGCTTTCTCTCTCTCTCTCTCTCTCTCTTTTAAATAAATAAATAAATAAATAAATAAATAATAAAATAAAAATAAATAAAATAGTTGACTCTTGTTCTTTTACCACCCACAATCCCAGAAGGATTCTCTGTTGTCTGGCAAGTGAGTTAAGTGTTCTTTTTCAATTAATTTTGAAGTCAAACTCAAGGATACATTTTAAAATAAAACTGAGAACATTTATCCTTGGACTTTTCATATTGGGTGACAGCAAGAAAGGATGGAAAGAAGACATAAAATGAAACTGAAAACAATCAGGATTGCCCATATTGAATGGATGGATACTGGCATTTTCATTTATAGCCCAATGTCTGCAATTTCATGTCTTACATAGAAAAGGTTTGGAAAGATTGTTATAAATAGGGTTAGTCAGATTGTCCATTAAATATACATAAACAAACTTTTCTAAACTCAGCTACTAAACACAGGCTGATACATTGATGGAGGGCATAGCTAAAAACTTAAATAAAGTCAGTTAGGATTGCAGTCAAAAGCTTTCAGTAGAAACCTTACCACAGTGTGGTTCCTGTGTATCAAAAAGTCCATTTGTGATCAATCCAGGACCCATTGGACTGACAGAAGAGCTATCCAGGACCAAGTTTCCCTCTAACTTACTGTTGTGTTATCCTTAGGGTATGACTTTCATTCTTGGGATTGTAAGATGATTCCTAGCCGGAAGCAGCAGAAGGATGGAGGGCTTTAAAAGACAAAAGGCCAGCAAAGTTTGGTCTATTTCCAAATATTCCCTTAAGTCCCTTCCAAGAATTTTTCCTTATACACATAGTTCCCAAATTGTGTGCCAATGGGAACATGACAGGATATTTTAAGTTTTTGAGGAAATCACAGAAATATTCAACATCTTTCAGACTAAGTGAAACACTAACTTGAGCAAATTCAGTTTCAACATTTGATCTTGGTATATTGAAATGACATATATTTGAAAAACTGGAAGTTTTACAATGCTATTGTTAAAAAAAAAAAAAAGCAAATACCATATAAAAATTAACGTTGAACAGAAAATGAGGGCAACAGGTCCTGATATGATTCCAAGATTTGAAAAGTTGCACAGGATTCAAGGCACACACCTCCAATATTATAATTTTGGTTCTTCAAGAACGTAATAAAAACAGTTTTTCTTTTAATTTATTTATATTATTTTTTTCAAATGGCTACTACTTTATTAGAACATAGATATTTATAAGTTTTTTGGATGGAACCACTTAACAGAACTGTTAGGTATTTCTTTAGGCTTAAGGGCACCATGAAAAAATTACTAAAGCACAAAAAGCTCCATGACTGAGAAAATTTTGGTAATCTCTGACAGATCCTTAGCCATCTCCACCTACAAAGGAATGTGGGAAGATGTGAACTTTTGTTAAACACACGACCAGAATTCCATTAATAAAGAAAAAAGAGAGGGACACCTGAGTGGCTTAGATGGTTCAGGATCCAACTCTTGATTTTGGCTCAGGTCATGGTCTCACAGTCCTGGGATAGAGCCTGAGTTGGGATCTACGCTGGGCATGGAGCCTGCTTAAGATTATCTCTCTCTCTCTCCCTCTGGCCCTCCCTTGCTCACACTCATGCACTCTCGCTCTCTCTAGGAAGGAAGGAAGGAAAGAAGGAAGGAAGGGAGGAAGGAAGGAGGGAAGGAAGGAAGGAAGGAAGGAAGGAAGGAAGGAAGGAAGGAAGGAAGGAAGGGAGGGAGAGAGGGAAGGAGGAAGGGGGAGAGAGAGAGAGAAAGAATGAATATTGAGCAGGCAGCAAGCAGTTTCTGCTCCACAGACAGATCAAGAATTTTACTACTATTCCTATTTCTTTTTCTTTTTGTAACATTTTATTTTCAAGTCCAAGCAAAGAACTTAATAACAAGAAAAATATGATAAATTACCAGTCAGTGTTCATGCTTACTAATTACATACTTGGGTTTTATCCTTGTAGACTTTTTAAACTCACATCACTTTTATTAGTTCAAATTGTTATATATTAGTTAATATATTATAAATTTTAAATTATGTTAAGTATGTTAATTGTCACTGTCAGTTATAAAGAATCTAATAAATGGGGCTAAGTTAGGTATCTTATATGGTTTCATCAAAATTTACCAAAATTGTATTCCAATAATTAATAGATTTAGTTCACCTTTTTAAACCCAAAAGAGGAAGTAATTTAGAAATTAGAAATTTAAGATTCAATATCTAGTAATGAAATCTTTAAGCATTTACGAAAAGAGCTTAAAATTGGCATTCTATATATTAAACCCATTCTAAGTCAATAACCTGGGGCTATATTGAATTAAGAGAAGCAATAGTTATCAAAGAAGAGTATTTTTTAAGTCTCTATTTTGCCACACCATATATATTATGTGAGGACAATTGTAATGCAAGTACATAAAAGAGATAACCAAATAGTACTTAAAGAGCTAAAACTCCCCTCTTAAATTACTTTAGCAAGTTGGTATTCATTTAGATTATAGAACATTGGTATAATGTGTTTCCTTGTAATCACACCCAGAAACACTTAAACTATAAAATAAAGAATGGCTACTTCAGTCTGAAGTTTAGAAACACCAAATTTAAAGAGTAACATATATTTTTAAAAGACACAATATTGTTCATAAATTTGAAATTTTACTTTAAACCAAAATTTTCACCTGAGTCTCTAGAAACTGATTCAGTATAGTAAATCTTTTGATAAGAACTGAGGGCCCACCCCCCCCCAAAAAAAAACTAAAAAAGAAGCCAAAAAACAAACTAAAATTGGAAGATCTATATCTAGAAGGCTCTTACTCTCCATATCATTTAATGTTTGCTGAAATGTGGATTTATTGATACTAATAGCCTCTTAATATGCACCTCTGGCATTAAACCAATGTCATTGTGGTTTAAGGTCTGAAATAAATATTATGTGCTTCCTTGACATCTGATGCCAAGGCCTCAAATGGCCTAACCATGTTCCCTTCTCCACTCTGCTCCCAGAGATAAAGTCCACTAGCCAAACAAACCCATCGTGGAAACCAGGCACCGTGCCTGATTATCCTTGTATCCTGGGCTTCAGCTAACTGCCACTGTGCAGAATCATTGGAACAAGGCAATCATATCCTCCCAAAGGACCCCGGAGTTATCTTACCCTCTTGTCACTACTAAACCTGCTCCCTTAGCCTCCTGCTTCTTCCTCTGTTCCTAAGATCTCCCCCCTGTGGCACATGTTGTGTGGTATCCTTCTCCATCAAGCTGTGAATATATGTGATAATAAACTGCTGTTTATCTCATCTGTCCAGAGTCTGGTGTCATTTGTTTGGCCTTCCCCATAACCCTATGGCAGGAATCCTTCCCTCAGTACTGGGGTGAAGAAAACGTGATCAAAACAGAAATAAAAGCATGGAAGAAAAAAATCATAACTCAGGTATAAATTAAAATGATTATTACCAATAAAATGATAATTATCATTTATACCAAACTTTCTATATGCCAGATGCTGTGGTGGGTATTCTACACACATGTTGTGATTCAATCTTTTGAATAGCTCCATGAGCTATTCACATTTTATGGACAAAGAAAATAAAGTTTACAGGAGTTTATTTAATTGATTTAATTAAATTTATTATTTTAAACAAGGCTATAAAACTATTTGGGCAATGAGCTAAGATTTAAATTTAAGCAGTCTGACATCTTTACCCTAAAAGACAATATCTTATCATTTATATACGTCTAATCTACCTATTTCAGTTCTATTAAAAGGTCATCTCGTGTCTTTCAGGACAGAGTTTATCAAACATCCATAATATTAATGAACTCTTCAAAGGAAATAATATTTATTAAATCCTATTCTTGACAAATCATTTCATCATGAGTCTTAAATACATCATGAGTCTTAAATTAAAATATAAACTGCTAATCAAAACAAAATTTTAAAATTAATATTAAAATCAAACTGAAAAAATTTGATTTTATACATTGAACTTTTACTGAAGCCAAGTTGTCACTGATAGATTTCACTATACATAGATGTTACTAAACTGATGTCTTTATTTGGGGCATGCTGGGACTTCATTCAACATTATTGTTATCATGTTTTCTTTACCAGTAAAGCTGAACCACTAAAGTTGATTTTAATAGGCTACTCTACTTAATAATGATACCAAAAAAATTAACATTAAAAATAATCATTAAGAATAATTTACCATGTATTTACTTAAACATTTACTAATAATTGATTAAAGTCATTATATATGAAGACAGAATCTTTGAGCAACATCTCAAGATGTAAATATGGTAAACACACACATACACACATATTACATTGTTAGTTCTTTTGAGTTTTGAATGCCATGATGAACTGATTCTCCCAAAACTTTTCTTTACTTGAAGTACTGTGAAATGTTTAAATGAGGTTGATATGAAAACTGACCTTCTCTTTATAAAACACTATTTATATATTAACTTCCACCACTATTCCTTCTCAGTATTATTCCATAATAAAGGCAGCACATTTGTCCAATACTCCATGTCATTTGTTTGCCAGTTTAAAGCCACAGTTTGCTAAACAACTTAGTCTTATATTAAAATGCAATGTGACTTGATTTCTTACCACCAAAATATTTTTTTCTTAATTATGGCTAAGAGAATTCAACATGAGCACAAGTGCAGAAATGGGATAACTTTTGTTGTTTTTGGTACTAGAACATTTCATCTTAAGCATCAGACATGTTTGGACACCTGGGTGGCTCAGGTGGTTGGAAATCCTACTCCTGATTTCAGCTCAAGTCATGATCCCAGGCTCATGGGATTGAGTCCTGCATCAGGCTCTTCACTGAGCTTGGAGCTTAAGGTTCCCTCTTCCCCTCTGCATTTCTTCCCCACTTGCACTCTCTCTAAAAAAAAACATTTTTTTTAAGTCAGACATTTTTCCTAACACTCTGAAAGTCAAATGACTTTAGATCTCACTTGATATAATGCAATTTTGGATAGGCAAAAATCAGGCACTAAAATTGCATGGCAGGTCTCACTTGCAGATGAAGTCCACATAATGAAGAATCTGTATTTATTAGAAAGTTTGATTGTCATAAACAATTTTAAAATTGTGCTAGAGTACAACATGCAAAATAAACTGGACCACGTTCTTACATGACACACAAAAATAAATTCAAAATGGATTAAAGACCTAAATGAAAGACAGGAAAAAATCAAAATCCTAGAGGAAAACAAAGGCAGTAACATCTTTAACATTGGCAGTGGCAACTTCTTACTAGATATAACTCCTGAAGCAAGGGAAACAAAAAGCAAAACTAAACTATTGGGACTACATCAAAATGAAAAGCTTTTGCACAGTGAAGGAAATAATCAACAAATCTAAAAGTCAACCTACAGAATGGAAAAAGATATTTGCAAATGACCTATCTAATAAAGAGTTAGTATCCAAAATATATAAGGAACTCTAAAAACTCAACACCCAAAAAAAACAAATAATCCAGTTTTAAAAACTGGGAAGAAGACATGAACAGACATTTTCCAAAGAAAACATACAGATAGCCAACAAACACATGAAAAATTGTTCAACATCACTAATCGACAGGGAAATACAAATCAAAACTACAATGAGGTATCACCTTACACCAGTCAGAATGGCTAAAATTAATATAAGAGGAGGATCTGCACGGCTCACTCATTTGAGCATCTGCTTCTTAATTTTGGCTCAGGTCACAATCCCAGGGCCATGGGATCAAGCCACACTTTGGGCTCCATGCTGAGCATGGATCCTGCTTGAGATTCATTCTCTCTCTCTCTCTCCCTCTCCCTCTCCCTTTCTCCCTCCCCCCAACTTCTCTCTCTCTGCCCCTTTTCCCTGCTCGTGCTGTCTCTTCCTTTCTGAAATAAAAAAGATAAAAAAAATACAGGGAGATCCTGTGTACTCTTTGAAAAAATAATAAACCTAGAGCTTACTTTGACAGCACATATACTAAAATTGGAATGATACAATGAAGATTAGCATGACCCCTGCACAAGAATAACATGCAAAAAAATAAAATAAAATAAAACTACCCTACAATCGTCCAATTGCACTACTAGGTATTTACCTATAGGAGCAAAAATACTGATTCAAAGAGATACATGCACCCCGATGTTTATACCAGCAGCATCAACAATAGGCAAATTATGGAAAGAGCCCAAATGTCCACTGACTGATGAATGGATAAAGATGTGGTATATACAATGAACTATTACCCAGCCATTAAAAAGGATGAAATCTTGCCATTTGTAACAATGTGGATGGAGCTAGAGTGCATTATGCTAAGCTAAATAAGTCAGAGTAAAACAGATTCCATATGATTTCACTCATATGTGGAATTGAAGAACAAAACAAATGAACATGGGGGGGAAAAGGAGAGGCAAACCAAGAAACAGACTCAACTATGGAGAATAAACTGAGCGTTGATGGAGGGAGGTAGGCAAGGGTTGAGCTAAATGGGTGATGGATATTAAGGAGGGCACTTGGGGGCACCTGGGTAGCTCAGTCATTTCGGCATCCAACTCTTGATTTTGGCTCTGGTCATGATTTCACAGTTTGTGAGATCTAGCCCTGCATATGGCTCTGCACTGACAGTGCGGAGCCTGTGTGGGATTCTCTCTTTTCCTCTCTCTCTCTACCCCTGTTCCACTTGGTCTCTCTCTCAAAATAAATCAATAAACTATAAAAAAAAAAAAAGGAGGGCACTTGTATTGAGCACTGGGTGCTATATGTAAGTGATGAATCACTAAATCCCACGCCAGAAACCAGAAATTTACAGTGCTTGTTAACCAACTAGAATTTAAATAAAAATTTGTATAGAAAAAAATTAAAACATGAAATTGTACCAGAGGATACACAGACAGCTGTGCTAATTGCTCCTCCCAATCCTAGGCAGTGAATATTACTACCATCTTCACTTAAATATGGATTAATAAAGCATAAACTCATAATAAAAACAAATTTAAAAATTAGTATTAAGACTAAACTGAAAATCAGCAACGAATTTCAGTTTAAGTTAACAGAAATTTTTCTGGAGATAAATTCTAAAGATAAATTAATGAAACAAATAGCATTAAAGCATCTAAAAGTATGATTCCACACACAAATTACCAGTTACTTGTTCTTACCAGTATCTTGTTCTTGGGCTGACCATGATTCATCATCCTAACTGCAGTATTTTCAGAGTGAAGAGAACTGTTACTAACACTTACCTTGAGACAAGAAGCGTAGAATAGGACTGCACCCGGCAAGCTGAAGTATATGGCAGCCACTCCAGCTCTCTCCTAAGTCTGTTAAGCACAAGGAGATTCCTCACATCTCTATCCATACAACACATAGAAACAGAAATTCAGCAGAAAAATGCAAAGTAGTTACAAAAGCATGGAAAATGTTTTCATTCATCCCAGTCCCTTTCCAATTTGTCTCAGGGCCGAAAACTTCTTGTAAAAGCACATGCGCAATCTTTTGCTACAATTTGTGAGTTGAACTAATATAAAATATAAAGTATTAATGAAATCCTAAAAAATTTAAATCACTTTTAAAAAATCATTCTTTGCTCACTTGGTAATGAGCAAACCTCACATGTGATCCTTTTGGAATTGCTTCATTTTCTGAAGTCATAGTACTTCATTTCTACTAAGTTGAATTTATTATTTAGAACCAGGGAAAAAAGTGCTGAGAGAGCAAAACATTTCTCCCAGTGAGGTGAAGGTAAGAGCTTGAGTGTTTATTATGTAAAATAAAACCACAAAAGGGGGGCATATTATGACAGTTGGGAGTTTAAATGGTCAAACAAATAACATTTGCTTGTTCCCATACTAAGTTTGAAAACAGTTGGGAGACAGACTCAAGTTTCAGGCCAAATATCACCTCTACCTCTAATGAAATAGATTGGAGAATATGGTTTTAGACCCACAGTGTTTCCAGGCATTTTGATAGTTTACCCTGGTAAGACAGATGAGTCTTCAGGCAAAGGCAGTGTAGGATTGTTCCAGGCTTCCGCCAAAGGCAGGCAGAAGGAGACCCAAATTCAAGGACTCTTCAGTGGCCAGATGGAAGAACACAAGAAATAGAGCAAGAAAGAGAATAAGGTCACTCAGTTTCTTCTCCCAAACTCACTGCATTGGGTTTTACTCTCTCAGAGGAGTGAATGAAATGTCGAGAAAGAAACTGGACATTTTACACTCCATGAAACAAAAGGCCAGGACCTGGAGGTTTTCATCTAACAGAGATGTGTGCCCCATAATTCTTACTTGAATATTGGGGAAATCTCTAGGAAATACCAACTTCTACTAAAATGAAAGTGGTTTCATTTTTTTTAATTTTAGTCAAAACTTGGTAAACCATTTCATAAGGGAAGGAAATGTTTACATGCTTGTGTATGCGTTTTTATTCTCCCAAGGAACAATCCACAGAAAGTAAATTCAATACCTTTCATTGAAACTCATATATACTACGGATATAGGAAAACAAATGTCCATGTGACTAAGGAAAATAATTAAATATGACAACAGATAGAAACCACAGGCCGTATATCCAAACCATCTGAACATGATGAAAAAGAGAGTCAGTAGGGTCTGATAAAAAAATTTAGAAAATAAAGAATATTTGACCAGGCATAAAATTTATAGAGATTTCAGTCCTTTACTGAATAAGCTACACTTGGGAGAAATAGCTACGGTGTTTACAGAGGATGTGCTTAAACCTGTAATACTATCACAATAGACAAGATTCCTAATAACTCTTTTTATAGTTCTCCAACAGAGTGAGAGCAAATGGTGAGCTGATTTCTATCTGGTCCTACAAAGTCTCTGTTCCTGTGACTGTTGAGCATCAAGAACTGTTAACAATCCCTGAAATAGCAAAAGATTCTTTCTTTAAGTGCTATAGTCGCTAATGTTTAATGGCCATCAAAATGCCCACTCCCTAAGTGGAGTATAATTTAACAGAATTGGTTCTGTGATTTATCACAGCAACTACCTTAAAAATAAGTATGATTTTAAGAATAACTTCCTGGGGCACCTGGGTGGTTCAGTTGGTTAAGCGTCCGACTTCAGCTCGGGTCGTGATCTCACGGTTTGTGGGTTCGAGCCCCGCATCGGGCTCTGTGCTGACAGCTCAGAGCCCGGAGCCTGTTTCAGATTCTGTGTCTCCCTCTCTCTATGCCCCTCCCCAACTCATGTTCTGTCTCCCTCTGTCTCAAAAATAAATATTAAATTTATTTTTATTTTATTATATAATAATTTAATCTATATATTATATATAGATTATATAATATAATATAATATATTATATAATATTAAATATTTAAAAAAAATTTTTTTAAAAGAATAACTTCCTGACTGAATACTGATAAATCTTTCTGAAAATTTAAATTTCTACCAATATTTAGCTAAGAAAAATATGCTTAAAATCACACTCGGTTGGTGATGCCTGGGTGGCTCAGTCAGTTAGGCATCCCACTCTTGATTTTGGCTCAGGTCATGATCTGATGGTTCGTGAGATCAAGCCCTGTGATGGCCTCTGTGCTGAGCACTGAGTGTGGAGCCTGATTGGGATTCTTTCTCTGCCCCTATCCTACTCCTGTGCTCACCCACGTCCGTGCTCTCTCTCTCTCAAAATAAATAATTTTTTTAAATTTAAAATCACACTTGCTTATAATCATACTTAAATTGGGATAATATATCCAATTTCTCAAAATATGGTATTTTGTGTAACCTTCATTCCAGCCCTCATCAAATCATACAAATAAATAAAATTTTTGAGTACTATCAGAGAAAAATGGTTTGTTAAATCTGCTTTTGAGATCCAGATGATTTTTTTTTACTCCATCAAAAAAGATCTCTTTTCAAGTCTTGCAACTGACAAAAAATTTATTATGTACAATCACCTACTTTAAAATTATTTCAATTTATCAGCTGCTCTCAAAAGTTAGTTAATATTTAGTATGTACAACTGAACTGTAACAAGCACTATGTTGTCATGTATCAAAATTATTTCCACCATACATATTTCTAATTATGGAACTATGAAATAAAATTGAAACTGTTCCCTATGACAGGAATTCCTATAACTCAAGTTAGAGTTGAAAAGTGGTTTTCTACTTCTTAGATTAACTCTGTTTTTATATCAAGAATGCTCCCTCCTTCAGAGAATGTTATTTTGCCATTATAGTATGTAAGAGTGGGTATTAGATTACTAGAATCCTATTTTTCAGTAAAACTCCATAAATGTCTTCCAACTTTGTACTCTCATTTCTCTTCCAGTTCCAAAAAGACACCGTTCAAACAGTATCCTTGATACAGAGGAAAGAGCATTAGCCTTATCAATTTCTGAGCCGTGATGGTTCCAGCGGATTCTACTTCAGAGCAAATTTTATCACAAATATTGGAAACATTGGAGTTATATATTATTGAGTCCCCATATAAAATTCAATTACCAGAGTAATTTAATTGATAGGAAATATATATTCTTCTCCTATGGGAAAATGAAATAAAAAGAGAATTTTTTCCTAACAGTAGTATTGAATTGGAATTAATATGAAATTCTTTAACCCAAGGCAATCCTAGACTTTATTACCAGCATGACCTGTACTCAAAGGAGAATTTCTACCAGTAGAAATTGGTTTGCATTAAGTCAACCAAAAGTTATCTCCCAGAAACTTTTAACTTCGCCAGATTCATCTAATACCTTCCTTACTCAGCGCTATCTCTCTTTACCTGCATCTGTCTGGAAGACACCTTTCCTTACCAATTTTGCAAAGCCCAGCTCAAGCTTCATATCACCCATGAAGTCTTCCCTGATTTTCTTGGTTTACAGCAAGCTCTCCCTCACCCATGAATGCATAAAAATCTGACTGTCAATATAATTAATCTAACTTGATCTTCTTTTCCCTCAGATAATTATACTCTCATAAATCTATAGATACATAGAGTTATGACTTGTTTCCCCAAGTAGACTAAAAATTTTATAAGGAGCTATACTCCTTACCCAAGATTATCTACTCTAAAAACAGGGAGAATGAATGAGAATGGTATATTCTGTGAACCTACAAAATAGAAATAACCACAATCCCTGATCCTTCCATTATGGTTTATAAGAGCAGAAGTTTTACTGTCACATATCCCTCATTAAGTTATTTAACCATAAGAAGATAACTAGTATTTGTTATATCAATCTATTTATTCAAAGTGACATTACTCTCTCAATCTATAAGTTCCATAAGAAGTAAGGCATTCTGAACTGGGATTTCCCTGTTATACTCTAAAGCATTACACCTGATTGAAACAAATGCCTCACATGTCCAGTCTATAGTCCTCCACTCACCCAGCTGAGCTGTAGAAGGATGCACTCAACATCACTAATCATCAGAAAAATGCAAATCAAAGCCACAGTGAGATATCATCCCATACCTGCTAGAAAGGTTATCATCAAGAAGACAAGAGATAACAAGTGTCAGTGAGGATGTGGAGAAAAAGGAACTCTTGTGCAACCACCATGAAAAACTGTGGAGGTTCCTCAAAAAATCAAAAATAGTACTATACAACCCAGCAATCTCACTTCTGGGTATATATGATATGCACAGTAAATGAAAACAAGGTATCAAAAAGCTATCTGAATGCCCAAGTTTATTGCAGCATGATTCCCAATAGCCAAGATATGGAAACAATATACATGTGCATAACAGATGAATGGATAAAGAAGATATGGTATATATACACAATGGAATATTATTCAGCCATGATAAAGAAGGACATCCTGCCATTTGCAACAACATGGATGGGCCTCAAGGGAATTATGCTAACTGAAATAATCCAGACAGTGAAAAATAAATATTATATAAGTTATATGTGGACTCTAAAAAAAAAAAGCCAAACTCATAGTAGAATGGTGGTTACCAAGGCTTGGGAGACAGGGGAATTGGGGAGACTTTGTTAAAGGGTACAAACTTTGCAACTAGAAGGTAAATAAGTTCTGGAGATCTAATGCAGAGCATCGTAATTATGGTGAACAATACTCTATACTTCAAAGTTGCTGAGACTAAATCTTAAATGTTCTCATCACAAAAAAAGAAATTACAATTGTGTGATATGATAGAGGTGTTAGCTAATGATTACAGTGTTACAGTGGTAATCTTATTGTAATATATAGATGTATCATATCAACATGTTGTATACCTTAAACTATACAATGTTATATGTCAATTATACCTCAATAAAAAAGAAACATTAAAAAATAATGGCTCAAGTGGCTAAAGTGAACTGCCTAGTGATCTTATCATCTAGAAATCTCTATTATATCTGTTAGTACAAAATCCATTGCATCCTTTTGGCCTTTGGGTAATAAATTATTCATAACCTCTAATCTCAATTAGGAAATCTCAAAAGATTCTCAAGTTGTTAGAGTCAATAAGCCACAAAAAAAATAGCACAGATATTTATTTTAAGGTGTCTCTCTTCTCTTTTATAATGAAAGTTATTTGTAGAAATACATGTTAGTATGTACTGTTTTAAGTCCATCTTTGATAAAGTGTCTATCTGTTATGTTATGCCCCAGGTAACACATGGGTCAATAAATTTTGCCATCATCTAATCGGGCTAAAATATTAATATAAGTAGGGCTAAAATATTCACCCTGATCCCAACTGTTCAAATGGGCACTGTTGTTCATAAACCTAGAAATGAAAAGAACTCAAATTCATTCTCTTCTGAAATAATGAGATCACAATTCAAAGGATCCTTCACTAAGAATTACCATCTTTTTAAGAATAGAAAATTATATACTGAAGGAAGATTAAATGTTCCCTAGCTCTTCTAAATATTCAAGATAGGTTAAGACGAATGCAAAAATAAAATCAGTGTCCATATTTTAACAAGATCAATTATTTCCACCTATGTTAGTAGGGTAAGGAAGATTGTGAAAACTTTTTCCATTTGCCTTGAATTCTCAGCAGAAAATTGCAACAAGTTTTTTGATACAGACATAACCACAACTAAATGGTGTATTTCATACATTTTAGAGAAACAATGTGGAATAGTGTGGTTAAAACTGCTCTCTAATGCCAGACTGCCTGCTTTGGAATGTTGACTCTGCCTCTCCTTAGCATAGTAACATTGGATAACTGACTACCTTCTCTGTGTTTCAGTAATATTAGAACCTACATCACAGATGTGTGAATAGGTACTCCATGTAATGCACTTGAAATAATACCTGATACATAGCAAGCCCTTGATAAGCATTAGCTAAATATAAATTATCTATAAATTAAAATTCTGTATATTTTAGTGGCACCTGGGTGTCTCAGTAAGTTAAGCGTCAGACTTCAGCTCAGGTCATGATCTCACAGTTCCTGGGTTCGAGCCCCATGTTGGGTCTGTGCTGACAGCTCAGAGCCCAGAGCCTGCTTCAGATTCTGTGTCTCCCTCTCTCTCTGCCCCTCCCCCACTCTCTCTCTTTCTCTCAAAAATAAATAAACACTAATTTTTTTTTATTTTATAGATTTTAGAAAAAGATTCAATGATTCCCTTAAACAGAAAAGGGAATACTTTTTAAATTGAAAAATTCAAGATGTTCTCTCTCAATGCAGAAATACATTTATTAAAGGTAGACTTCGATTAGGGACTAAATGAAGAGAAGGGTAAAATAACACAACATTTTATGATAAATAAATAAATAAATAAATAAATAACTCACTCACTCAGTGGGAAACATTTCTGAAGTTGCCTAATTGCATTGCCTTCGATATCCTGCCTGTCAGACCAACCAGTGACCCGAATTAAGTCCAGCTGTTCAGACCACATCACTTTGCTAAGCCTTTCAGGCATGTGGGATCCAGTTCATGTTTACCTGCCTTCCCTCACTTCTCCTACAGTAAACATGCCCAGGAAAGTTCTTCATCCACAAACAAGCTCCCGCCAATCTTGGTTCTTTGCCTGAACAGAAAAAAAAACTCTGCAAGAACTGAAGGAAACTTCTCTGGTAAATGTCTTTCACAGCACCAAGTATGGGGATGCCATCATTTTCATTATAAAAAGAACTTTTCAATTTAACAGACTAGAGTATTGCTTAAGAATGTACTGTATTAGAGACACTCATTAATCTTGTGTTAAAATGTATATTTTGGCAGCTTATTCTCTGCTTTAAATGAACTATTACTTTAATCACAGGCATTTGCAAAACAGTTTGATTTTTCTTAATTAATGTCTGCTAAATTTACTTATGATAGACACACTCTTTTACAAAAGGTAAAACAAATATACTATGTGGTTATTAATTCCCACTTAGCACCATACAAAATTCTTAATTGAGGTGGAACGTTTCTGCCAATTTACTTTAATTTCTTTTTTTTCAAATGAAAAGATGTAGTCGTATGACTGACTGACATGCCAGTCCAATGAATGTAGCAATTTTTCACTGCCTGTCAGCTTGAAGACAATGTTTCACCCCAGTGTGTTCTTTCAAAGAGCTCCGGAGGAAATTTAGCAAGATTAGAAGAGACACAATGGAACTGTACAAAAATTATTGGCTTTTTTTCTTCTTCTTTTATACATTCTATACACGATAGTGACATCTTCTGGTTGGCTGCATTATTGATGTTTGGAGCATTGCTCTGAAACCACATCAAACTTTTCTAATCACTCATCAAAACATGCCTCTTTTGAGGTACCCGGCTGGCCCAGTTGGTGGAGCGTATGACTCTTGATCTCCAGGTCGTGAGTTCAAGCCTCATGTTGAGTGTAGCAATTACTTAAAAATAATTTTAAAAAATCTTTTGGGGCACTTGGGTGGCTCAGTTGGTTGGGCGTCTAACTTGGAGTCAGGTCATAATCTCACAGTTCACAAGTTCAAACCCCGCATCTGGCTCTGTGCTGACAGCTCAGAGCCTGGAGCCTGCTTTGGATTCTGTGTCTCCCTCTCTCTCTCTGCCCCTCCCCAACTCACACTCTGTCTCTCTCTCAAAAATAATAAACATTAAAAATTTTTAAATAATAAAAATAAAACTAAATAAAAAATCTTTTTAAAATATGCCTCTTTTACATAAAGATACTAAATGGAATATTCCTGAATCAGAACTACCTCAGCTTGAAATACATGTCATCAAAATATCAACTTAAGTTTTTGTAGAATAAAACATAATAGAAGAGCTGATACTTACTTCTTCAAAACAAATTTGAGACACAGGTTAAATGTAAAATTTATTGATCTTAAAAAATCACTTGATGCAGTTACCAAGCCTGGTTTTAAACATATGCTTATGGAAACATTTTCTAGAAAATCCACTGACAATTGGAGAAAATTATTAAAAGAGAGAAAAGTTCAACAAGATGATATTTTCAAGTTATTTTTAGTAAGCAATGAAAGACATTTAGAGAGTCTGAAGGAAGGAAGAACCTAATATTAATGACACTCCTTTCCTCTTTGCCTTTTTCATAAGGGTCTATACCTGTGCAGAACACCATGGTATCCTGAGGAGGCCCTAAAGCACTATGCTTAGTGCTAACCTCTCATTTCACTGGTGTAACTCTCTCCTCACGTAGGCAGTCACCCTAGAGCAGCACTGGGTCTAGACTGATTCTGGTGGTAGCAACCTCAGGGACCAGAATCCCAATCCTTTCCATGAGAATTGAGCCAGGCATTGAGCATCTAAATATAAAATATATTACAACCCCTTTCTCAAGACAATAGAGGAAGGATGACTTCAGTACTTCCAAGGTGATTTGTTTATACCTCTCTCCCTAGAAAAGATGAAAAGCAGCACATATAATCATCATAAGTCAACTAAATAAGCCACAGCAGAAAGTTCTAACCAAAAACAGGAGGAAACTTAATTTCATATCAGCAACAATTTGTAAAAGTGGACGAATGAAAAATTAAAAGAAATGGAATTAACTTCATTCTGTATGTCATGAAAGCCATGCAAAACTGAGTATTATAAATTCCAGTCACACATTTTAAAAAGGAGGATTTAATCTTAAAAAGAAAAAAATATTTAGATCAGGGTTATTTAAAGTGGTTTAAATAACAATAAACCAGAGAAGCTTATTATTAAAATTATACTAACTACATTTATCCTATCATCTGAATCAAGCTAGTATCTCTCTTGGTAATAACATCTCTTTACAATCTTGTTACTGTAAGTTGAAAAGATATTTTTAAAGAACAGACCATGAATATTTTTAATGCCAGAAAATATATTAAAGAACATAGGTCACATTCTTCTTTGCATTTAGAAATTAAGGCATTTATGCTATCTGAAATTACAGATCAAATTTGACCAAAGAAATAAACTATAAAAAAATGTGTAATTATCCTTTAAATGATGCATAAACTATTATCATTAACAGGAATTCACTATTGCAATCAGGATTATATGCTGAATATATTTCTGAATTCGTAAAAAATTATACTCTCAAAAGTGACTGAGATAAGCAATCAATTCATTTCCTACCTAATCTATAAAAGCTATACTAGTTGTTTCTGGTATTGTTATTACTTTATTACTTAGTTTTCTAATCTCATTTTCAAAAGTGTTCTTTGTGTAAAGAAATAAACAAGCCTCATAGAACAGATATGCCTACGATAGGCATTTTTCAAAATTTAAAATATCCTTCAAGTCAGTAATAAAATAATCAAACTATAAAAGTAATGGGCTGTTATCTGGTTGACAGTAAAATCAACCTCTTTTCATGCAAGAAATACAGAAAATATAAAATAAGTTTTGCCTTTAGACTCAACATGTGCTATTTGCAATTTTACTCAAATATATTCAGTAAATAAAATGCTAATATTGACTTACCACTCATATGGGTTGAAATAGATCAATGAAAGCTACAATGTTGAATTCTTCTGCACCATGATCTATCTAAACAATTGCATTAACCAAAACAAATTTTAAATGATACAATAAATTAATAAATAAAATTAAATCCCACTGAAGTGGGATAATCAAGTTATATGATTGCAGGAACACCATTCTTTTTTTTTTTTAATTTTTTTTAACGTTTATTTATTTTTGAGACAGAGAGAGACAGAGCATGAACAGGGGAGGGTCAGAGAGAGGGAAACGCAGAATCTGAAACAGGCTCCAGGCTGCGAGCTGTCAGCACAGAGCCCTACGGGGAGCTGGAACTCACAGACCGCGAGATCATGACCTGAGCCGAAGTCGGCCGCTCAACTGACTGAGCCACCCAGGCGCCCCAGGAACACCATTCTAAGATAGTTTCTATAAGCGACGTGTTTTGGAATAGCTATTTTCTGTTGAAAGGTTGGCTTTTTCAAAATGAAATTAAATGTTAATTTTTAAAGACATTCATCCTTCCCAAATTATTTGCAAGGCTTAATGTAACTGCAACCAAAACTTCAGTGGGATTTAATTTTATTTTTTTTAATCTGGGCAATTTCTAGTTCTTTAAATAAATGTTTACTGAAATATAACACATGCACAGAAAGTGCACAAACCCTGAGTATACAGCAGACTTAGCTACGCCTCACTATTCTAGGAATTTCATAACTTTTCTTCACAGCTCCTTTTTTTTTTAATTTTTTATTTTTTTTAATTTTTTTTTTAATTTTTTTTTTCAACGTTTTTATTGATTTTTGGGACAGAGAGAGAGCATGAACGGGGGAGGGGCAGAGAGAGGGAGACACAGAATCGGAAACAGGCTCCAGGCTCCGAGCCATCAGCCCAGAGCCTGACGCGGGGCTCGAACTCACCGACCGCGAGATCGTGACCTGGCTGAAGTCGGACGCTTAACCGACTGCGCCACCCAGGCGCCCCTTTAATTTTTTAATGTTTATTTATTTTTGAGACAGAGAGAGCCAGAGCATGAACAGGGGAGGGTCAGAGAGAGAGGGAGACACAGAATCCGAAACAGGCTCCAGGCTCTGAGCTGTCAGCACAGAGCCCGACGGGGGGCTCGAACCCACCGACCGCGAGATCTTGACCTGGCCTGAAGTCCGACACTCAACCGACTGAGCCACCCAGGCGCCCCCACAGCTCCTTTTTAAAGCAAGGTTTATTTAGTAGCATTGGGCTTGGTGAGACAGTCTAGTCTCCATGGAATTGACTTGGGGGATTTACTGAGCCTTTCTTAATGAATGAGTTCATCGTCAATTTTTATAATTATCTCATGTATGCTTGGGAAGAATATTTCTCTCCTTCCTGGGCACAAATTTATATATAAGCAAAAACATACTACCTATATTATTAAAATATCTTTATTTCTTTCTTAGTATCAAATTCTCAGAGAAATATGTTAAAATCTCTACTTTCATTTGTTGGTTTATTTACCTGTTTTAGTAGTTCTGCCAGTTATATGCCTATAAATACGGTCACACTATATTATTATATCTTTTTATGTCCTATATGATGTTTTGGCCATTAATTCCATTTTTTCCAAAATTAAATTTACAGCCTCAATTTTCTTGATTCGTATTTGCCTGGTTATTTTATTTCCAAACTTTCCTTATAATTTTATAGTCACTATATTTGGACATCTTTGAAAACCCAATTAGAGATTCTCTTTTTGTTGTCAGTGAGGCCCAGATCTGAGCAAATTTGGCTGTGCTAAGGAAGTGGAGCAGACCAGTGAGAACAGTCTTACTTTTCGAGGGCTTTCCCATAGATTAGTCACATTTAGCATACAGATTTAATTTTCCCCTCTTACACTGAAATATTCCTTAATGACTCCAACTCTTCTGGGTTATTGTTGAGAATAAATACATAACAGACTAAAGGAATATAGAGCGGCACACTGAAGGGGTATCTGTGTTCATGACTTTTCAGCACCACCATCAAGTAAAACGGGGTTCCACAAGGAGATGGTGGGTCTAGAAAGAGTAGGTTACCCTAAAGAAAACTAAAAAGTGGACAACTCAAGAAGGACAAATAAAAAATTCAACAGTCTGGTGTATAACAGTAGGATATAACTCTTGAAAAGAGGAAAAACTAACCCTTAGTGTACATTTAGAAACTGATGACAGTCTATATTCTCTAAGTATAAAGTGAAAAATGAAGCAGTTACTCTTGTCAGCACCATACAGAAGATAAACTTGTGCTGTGTTTTTATTACCTCACTCCCTTCTTTTTTTTCTATCAACTGATTTTGGGAAGAGACTCAGATTATTGTTACTGCTTTTAAAACATAATCCTCCTTTTCAATAATAATTTCTGAATGTGCATTTAGTTCTGTGACAGTTTCCACTTTAGGATTTCAACCCCCACAAATCCTTTTATATCTTAACTTCCAATGCTTAAATTTTTAGTTTTGATCCTCTAGCTGTTACCTACATTCTTTCTTTATCCCAGGGCTAAAGCCATGGAGAAGTTCACAGAAATCTCTCACCTAAGCTCCAAAAACAATCTTTATTTTGGTCCAGAGGATGGAGTTTTTCATCCTGTTCCTTAAGCCATCCTCATCAATTTTAAAGAACAGAGGATTATCACTTCCTGTCTTTCTTCTAGTAAGTGCTTATCCCTTTATTTCCAGGGCTCACATACATTTTACTTTTCTGGGTCTTTATTAGTATTTCATCAGAGGTTTAGAAGGCAAACAAGTTCTAAAGGAAACCACCATTCTAGCCTGCAAGTTTAATATTCCCAATCATTGTTATCACAGAATCCAATTCCCAGTCTTAGTTTTATAGGCTTCTATCTGACCAGCCAGCTCTAACTCCTAAATAATGAAGAAATATTTGAATATCACCCTTCCATTGTTAAATGATGTCTAACTATAACAGAATAGCCCAAACTTTTTAAACAAAAAAGTTACCTTTTAGTTTAGTTACCTCCCAAGTCTATTTTTTCAGTTAACTTTTTAAAAATTATTAAACCTGAAAAAAATTAGAAGTTTCATAAATATTTTTTCTCTGAAGAAGAAAATACATGAACCCACTATGATACACCAGAAGTAGACCTAAAGGATGAATTAGGGGTTTTTGTTTTGTTTTGTTTTGTTTTGTTTTTGAGAGCATCAATCCACTTTTTTTTTTAATTCCGGTATGGTTAACATACAGTGTTAAATTGGTTTCAGGTGTACAATATAGTGATTCAGCAATTCTATATGTTACTCAGTGCTCATCAAGGTAAGTGTACTCTTAATCTCCATCACCTATTTCACCCATCCCCCACCATCTCCCCTCTGGTAACCCTCTGTTTTCTAGAAAAAGTGTGTTTTGGGTTTGTCTTTTTTTCTCCTTTGTGCAATTTTTTCTTAAATTCCACATATGAGTGAAATCATATGGTATTCATCTTTCTCTAATTTTACTTAGCATTAGCTCTAGCCATGTTATTCCTGCAAATGTCAAGGTTTTATTCTTTTTATGGCTGAATAATATTCCAGTGTGTGTGTGTGTGTGTGTATACACATATATACAGATCACCTCTTCTTTATACATTCATCTATTGATGGACACTTAGGTTGCTTCCATAATTTGGTTATTGGCTGCAATAAACATAGGGGTGCATATTTCCTTTAGAATTAGTGTTTTTTATTCTTTGGGTAAATTACTGGAGAGTGATTACTGGATCACAATGTAGTTCTATTTTTAACTTTTGAGGAACCTCCATACCATTTTCCACAGTGACTGCACCAATTTGCATTCCTACCAGCAGTGCGGTAGGGTTCCTTTTCCTCCACATCCTTGCCAGCACTTGTTGTTTCTTGCGTTTTTTATTTTAGCCATTCTGACAGGTGTGAGGTGAGCTCTCATTGTGTTTTTAATTTGCAGATCCCTAAAGATGAGTGATATTAAACATCTTTCATGTATCTGTTGGCCCTCTGTAAGTCTTCTTTGGAGAAATGTCTGTTCATGTCTTCTGCCCATCTTTTAATTGAATTATTTGGTTTACTGGTGTTGAATGAGGTATTTTTATAAGTGCAACACATTTATACTGTAACTTATAAGCAAATTGGTGTTTTGTTTCCAAAAGTGAGTATTTTTTTAATATTTATTTATTTATTTTAAGAGAGAGAAAGAGCACAAGTGGGGGAGCAGCAGAAAGAGAGGGAGAGAGAGAATCCCAAGCAGGCTCTGTGCTGTCAACATAGAGCCCAATGCAGGGCTCAAACTCTTGAAGGGTGAGATCACAATCAGAGCTGAAATCAAGAGTCAGGCGCTTAACCAACTGAGTCACCCAGGCACCCCCAAAAGTGAGTATTTCTTAAAATGTCAACTTATTATAAAGAATTAAGAAATGAGTCATCACCATAGAAATAACAAGCTTGTTTTCTTTCTCATATCATTTTTGAGAAACTCAGAGTTTGAAAGAATCTCACACACCTCTTAGTTCACCCTCCAACTCAGTGCTCTTATAGTCCCATCTCTGGTTTTGACTCTGTAAAATTACTTCTCCCATTTTAGCTTTTATATGATCCCCTAGGCTGTGATCCTCAAACCTTTGAGAAATAAAATGAGGCAAAACACATTTTTTTATAATAAAGTATACCTTGCACTTATTCCTGGATAAACGTTTGTTAGAGAAAACAATGGCTAGCTGACAATAAACATCCATCTTAAAGGTCCTACATACAAGTCTTCATCCTTTGAATTATTTTTTTGAGAGAGAGAGAGAGCACTGAGGAGAGAGGCAGAGGGAGAGAGAGAAAGAATCTTAAGCAGGCTCCATGTTCAGCAAGAAGCCCACCATGGGGCTCAATTCCACGACCCTGGGATCATGACTTGAGCTGAAATCAAGAGTCAGACACTCAACCAATGGAGCCAACCAAACCCCCCTGAATACTTTGTATAAAAGTAAAGGAACTGAGTCTTAAAGAAATATGTTTCTAGTACTGAATCCATTTTTTTTCTTGCCTTCAGCTTCAAGCTGAAACATCTACTCTTCCTGCATCCTGAGCTTGCCAGCATTCAGACTGAAACTACACCATTGGCTCCCAGGTGGTACAAGGTGTGACCAGTGAGAAGGTGTGCTAACACTCCAAAAGCTTAAGCTTTCTATACAGACAGAAATCCAGGCAACACGTGTGAGAATAGATATTAAGGGTATGGGATAATGGTGGAAAAAACATAAAGTTGCATCAGGCTGAATTTACTGAATGGACGCACTAGCAGATTCTGCATTTAATGTTATAGCTTAGGGATATTAAAAAGGTCTCAGAGAAGAGAAGAGAAGAGAAGAGAAGAGAAGAGAAGAGAAGAGAAAAAAGAAAAGAAGAGAAAAAAGAAAAGAAAAGAAAAAAGAAAAGAAAAGAAAAGATCTCTAACAGTTTGGTTGGCTGATTGGCTAAAACAGGGATCAAAAGATTGCCCACAGTGAGCAAAGGAGAAATGCCACACTTGCTTTGGTTTAATGTAGATAAAGGGATTCAAAGGCTTAGGGAGATTGGAATGTTAGAGTGGATTTACCATTTCAGATCTATTCTCCCACACTGGAAGAGTCAAGATATACTTTTCACCACTGCAGTGAGGGATAAGTTTGTGAGGGGAACTCTGGCATCCTTGAACAGCTTTGTAATTGCTCTTCTCTGAAAACCAGACCTTACAGTGGGAACTGCAGCCAGTATATTGGGAACTCTAAATGCAGTGGGAGTAATTGGATCCTGGGATGACAGAGGCTATATGGCAGTATTCAACCATCTATGGTAAGGTATATGGTAACTGTAACAGACAGCAGAGTCAAACCAACAATCAGAATGATCTTATTTTCACAGAACTATGGCACTGGCTTATTGATCATGGTGTTCTTATAGTTGAAAGGAAAAGCCCACTAAATTCATACTTGATATGTATAAGCAGGAAAGCACTAGATCAAGTGAACAAAAGTCTAACTTGAATCATAAAAACAGAGAGTCATGGCCCCTCAATCAATTCCCTAATTTAAGTCAGTTTACAGACCCAGAATTCCATGAATTAAATGGAGGTCCTTCCCTTGAGGAAGGATCCCAGTACACTGCCAAAAATGTGTACTGGTAATCATTCTCCCAGCCTTCCCCAAAGGGACCTATAAACTTCTACCAGAGTAACTGCATATTGGGGCAAAAGAAAGAATCAGACCTTTCAGAGACTACTGCACACTGGCTCTGTACTGATACTGATTCCAGAAGTCTCAAAATATCACTATGGCCCACAGTTAGAGTAGGGGCCTATGAAGGTCAGGTGATCATTGGAGTTCAACTCAAGTCCATCTCACAGTGAACTCAGTGAGTCCCTGAAAATCCTGTGACTAGTTCCCCAGTTCCAGAATGCATAATCAGAATAGACATACTCAATAGCTGGCAGAATCTCCACATGCTAGCCTCTCAGTCGCTTGAAAAAATTATCATATTTTCTAGAAGTCTTCTCCAAGTCACACATTTTTATTCCTTTTATATTTCTTTAAATGAAATTATTTCTAGGGTCTTCATCAGGCCTAACATTGTACTATATTTTTTCATACATGACTAATACTGAAATTGTATATACCAAAATCCCATGAGAATATTTTCACATGAATTGCCAACAAGCAGAGTCATTCACAAATGCACTAAAGCAAACCATTTGAGCCTAAATAATGAAATTTATATTTACTGCTGTTAAATTTCATCTTCTTGTTTCTGGACCTGCACTAAAAGCTATCAAAGATGTTTCTGAATCATAAGTAATTCAATAGGCAAACATTTTTTGATGGCCTTCTCTGAGTCAAGCCTGGTAATGGAGCTATAAAGATGAGCAAGACACTATTTTTGACCTCCAATTGCTCTGTCTAGTAAGAGACATAGAAAAGTAAATAATATAAATAAGCAATGTGATAAGTACTGTGGGAGTGTTATGGTTTAAAAAATGAGTAAATGGAGTTGCTGGGAGAAAGAAAGACGATCAACACTGAGCAAAGTCTCAAGATGCCGCCACAAGAAATGGCAGAGGGAGGGCTGACAGATGAAAGAAAGAAGCAGAAGGCATAGGAGATGAAGAAAGAGAGGTAGAAAGGGAGATCAGTGGAGGAGTGGGGAGGAGGGCATAAAAAGGTAAGATTCAGGGCTGGGAAAGAGCCTGAAGGCTCCAGAACCCTGGATTTCCAAACACTCAAAAACTTCCAATGGCCCCTTAAGTATTACTGCAAACTTTAAAAATAATTTAAGTAAATTTTAGATAAATTGGTAACAGTGGTAAAATAAAATACAAGTTATTTGGGTAACTGATCTTTCAACAACCAAGTTTTTGATAAATTCAGCCAGAGCCTCAGATTTATAAGTTGTGGGAAATTGTATTTTCTAAAACTGGCTGCAAAAATATCTTTCATATTCTATGTTCTTCTACAAAGTGATATTGCCTCCATTGACAAGCAGAGTTTATTTTTTTCACCATCTTACGACTGCTTTGGCCAATATAATATGGCAGAAATGATACGTTGTCACATGCAGGAATATTCCTTACATGCCTTGGGGCTTTTGTTTCCTGCCTCTTGTAAAAATTGCTTTTGGGACACTCCTCTGAGCTCAAATGCCAAGCTGTGAGATGTCCAAGTTACTTAGAGAGGCCACATGGAGGCGATCTGCTTAACAGTCCCAGCTGAACATCAACTATCAACCATGTGAATGAGTCATTCTGAATGTCCAGCAGTCAATCCTCAAGAGGACTTAAATCCAATCTAAAATCTGACTGGAACTACATGAGAATATCCAAGTAAGAACTTCCAGCTGAGTCCACAACCTGAGCAATATTAATAGAATATTGTTGGTATATTGCATCCATGAAATACAGCCAGATAAACACTAAACCATCCTACACACCTAGAAAACTGATTTGCAGATTAACACAACAATCTGCACAACCTGAACCACAGAACTCAGCAGGTACACAGCACGGAGAGGTGAACTGGAGGAGAGAGAAGCCGCAGAGGGCAAGGAGCTGTTTTTGCTTGCAGAGAGGGTGGAGACAGAGACAGCAGGGAGAGTAAGAGAAAAGCACCCCCCCCCCAAAAGCAGCTGGAGAGAAAGTGGAAAAGTGGAAACAGCCACAGGGACTGAACTAAAAAGGGAGAAAAGGGAAAGGAGAGGGTTCAAATTCCATTAAGACTCTATAATCAGGGGGAATGCAGTCTGAAACTCCGCAGCTCGATACCAGGTGGTGCTCTGGTGGGAAAGGTGAATCCCCAGGAGCAGAGTGAAGTCCGGGATTTTCAGGCCACATGGGAGAAGCGGTTCCCCTGCTGGAAGAACATCTGGTAGAGGCTGTGTGACTCCCCCACAGAGAAAGGCAACAATGGACCCGGGAGAACAACCACATTCACTGGTGCTGGAACAAGGTTGTTAAGGGTGAAGCCTGGTGCCAGATGTGGGTTGTGATTTACCATAATCCCCAAAACGCTGCTGCTACACGGTCATGTGAACTTTCTCTGGGGCGGGCTGGGATCCAGATACAGTCTCTGTACATTGGCAGCAGTAAGGTCCCTCAAACGTTCCTGGGTGTGGCCTGCGCCCGGCCATTGCTCGGTGAGACCCTCCCCCAGAGGGTCTGAGCAGGTCAAAGCTGCAGTCCCTCAGCTTTGTGAGGGGTCAGGAAACACAGCCATGTCTGAGATAAAACTCGGGAGGGAGATGCCGCCTGACAACCTGACAGCTTAGTCACAGACAATGTAAAAGCAGGGAATGGACAGAAGCTGAAGACAAAGGACAGGTGCACAAAATTGGTGATCCGGGAGAACAGAGTTCTGATACTAGAGACTGGATAGCTGGGTGACGCCATTTTTACCATTCCCACGCATGGGTGTACACACCTTGCAAGCGCCACAATCCACCACAGTAAGCCAGCAGCGCCATCTACTGGAGAACGGAGCCATTACACTAAGCCCCACCCAACTGGGCCAATCTCGCTCTTCAGAAACAGCACAAGTCTCTCTGCCTGCTTAGTTTAGACTATAAAGTGCTTCATACTTTGACTTCTAGGGGAAAACCATGTAATTTCAATAGTATTTCAGGCTGTTCGCTGGTCCATCTATTCAATTTTCTTTTTTCTTTTTCATTTCTTTTTCTTAAATACAGAAAGAAAAAATTTATTTTATTTTCAATTTTTATTAAAAATATTTCTATTTTTTCTACTATATTTTTTACTTGTTTGTAAATTTTTCAAATTCTATTTTACTTCCATCATTTTATTTTATTCTTTTTCATTGTATTCATTTTTTCAAATTTTCAAATATTTTCCTTTTTTTCCCTTTTTTCACTAATCTATCAAACTCCTATAAACCACCATACCAAAACACACCTAGGATCTAACATCATTTATTTGATTTTGTGTGTGTGGTTTCTAATTTTTTAATTTTAATTTTTTTACCTTATTAATTCCTTTTCTTCCTTTAAAATGATGAAACAAAGGAGTTCACCCCAAAAGAAAGAACAGGAAAAATGTCAGCCAGGTACTTAATCAACACAGATATGAGCAAGAGGTCTGAACCAGAATTTAGAATCACAATAATAAAAATACTAGCTGGGATCAAAAATAGATTAGAATCCCTTTCTTCGGAGATAAAAGAAGAGCTAGTCAGGATGAAATAAAAAATGTTATAACTGAGCTGCAATCTCAAATGGATGCCACAGTGATGAGGGAGAACAGCGAATCAGAGATATAGAAGACAAACCTTTGGAGAATAATGAAGCAGAAAAAGAAGGAGATTAAGGCAAAAGAGAACAATTTAAGAATTAGAGAAATCAGTGACTCATTAAAAAGAAACAACATCAGAATCATAGGGGTCCCAGAAGAGGAAGAGAGAGAAAAAGGGGCAGAAGTGTTATATGAGCAAATAATAGCAGAAAACTTTCCTAACCTGGGGAAAGACACAGACATCAAAATCCAGGAAGCACAGAGGACTCCCATAATTTTCAAAAAAAAACTGATCATCAACAAGGCATATCATGGTCAAACTCATAAAATACTCAGGCAGGGAAAGAATCATGAAAGCAGCACAGGAGAAAAGTCCTTAACCTAGGAGGGAAGACAGATCAAGTTTGCAGCAGACCTATCCACAGAAACTTGGCAGGCCAGAAAGGAGTGGCAGCATATATTCAACTTTCTAAATGGGAAAAATATGCAACCAAGAATTTTTTATCCAGCAAGGCTGTCATTGAAAATAGAAGGAGAGATTAAAAGTTTTCCAGACAAAGAAAAATTAAAGGAGTGCATAACCACCACACCAGTCCTGCAAGAAATTTTAAGGGGGACTCTCTGTGGGGAGAAAAGACAGGAAAAAAGATAAAAAAGAAAAAGACCAAAGCAACAAAGACTAGAAAGGAACAGAGAATACCAGCAGAAACTCAAACTCTACAGGAAACATAATGGCGATATTCATATATTTCAGTACTCACTCTAAACGTCACTGGACTAAATGCTACAATCAAAAGACATAGGGTAACAGAATGGATAAGAAAACATGATCCATCTATATGCTTTTTATAAGAGACCCACTTTAGACCTGAAGACACCTTCAGATTGAAAGTAAGGGGATGGAGAACTATCTATCATGCTAATGGTTGACAAAAGAAAGCCAGAGTAGCCATACTTATCTCAGACAATCTAGACTTTAAAATAAAGACTGTAACAAGAGATGAAGAAGGGCATTATTTAATAATTAAGGGGTCTATCCACCAAGAAGACCTAACAATTGTAAACATTTATGCTCCAAATGTGGAACACTCAAATATATAAATCAATTAATCAGAAACATAAAGAAACTCATTGATAATACCAAAATAATAGGGGATTTCAACACACTCCACTTACAACAATGAACAGATTATCTAAACAGAAAATCAACAAGGAAACAATGGCTTTGAATGACACACTGGATCAGAGGGACTTAACAGATATATTCAGAACATTTCTCAATAAGGAATATACATTCTTCTCCAGTGCACATGGAACATTCTCCAGAACAGATCACATACTGGGAAACAAATCAGCCCTCAACAAGTACAAAACGATCAAGATCATACCATGCATATTTTCAGACCACAATGCTATGAAACTCAAAATCAACCACAAGAAATAATTTGGAAAGATAACAAATACTTGGAGACTAAAGAACCTCCTACTACAGAATGAATGTGCCAACCAAGAAGTTAAAGAGGAAATTTAAAAGTACATGGAAGCCAATGAAAATGATAACACCACAGCCCAAAACCTCTGGGACACAGCAAAGGAGGTTATAAGAGGAAAATAGAGCAATCCAGGCCTTCCTAAAGAAGAAAGAATGTCCTCAGATACACAACCTAACTTTTCCTAAAGAGCCGGAAAAAGAACAGCAAATAAAACCCAAAACCAGCAGAAGACAGGAAATAATAAAGATCAGAACAGAAATTAATACTATCAAAACCAAAAGCAAAAAACAAAAACAAATAAACAAACAACAACAAAAAAAAAAAAAAACAGTAGAACAGATCAATGAAACCAAAAGCTGGTTCTTTGAAAGAATTAACAAAGTTGATAAACCCCTAGCCAGTTTTACCAAAAAGAAAAAGGAAAGGACCCTAATACATAAAATCAAGAATGAAAGAGGAGAGATCACAACCAACACAGCAGAAATAAAAACAATAATAAGAGAATAATATGAGCAATTATACACCAATAAAATGGGTAATCTGAAAGAAATGAACAAATTCCTAGAAATATATACACTAGCAAAACTGAAACAGGAAGAAATAGAAAATTTGAACAGACCCATAACCAGTAAAGAAATCAAATTAGTAATCAAAAATCTCCCAAAAACAAGAGTCCAGGGTGAAATGGCTCTCCAGGGGAATTCTACCAAACATTTAAAGAGTTAGCACCTATTCTCTTGAAGCTGTTCCAAAAAATTGAAATGGAAGGAAAACTTCCAAACTCTTTCTATGAAGCCAGCATTACCTTGATTCCAAAACCAGACAAAGACCCCACAAAACAGGAAAAATATAGACCAATTTCCCTAATGAACATGGATGCAAAAATACTAGCCAACCAGATCCAAAAATACATTTTAAAAGTTATTCACCATGACAAACTGGGATTTATACCTGGGATGCAGGGCTGGTTCAAAATCCACAAAACAATCAATGTGATATATCACAACCATAAAAGAAAGGACAAGAACCATATTATCCTCTCAATGGATGCAGAGAAAGCATTTGGCAAAATACAGCATCCTCTCTTGATAAAAACCCTCAAGAAAGTACGGATATGATCATACCTCAAGATCATAAAAGCCATATATGAACGACCCACCGCTAATATCATCCTCAATGGGGACAACCTAAGAGCTCTCCCCCTAAGGTCAGGAACAAAACAGGGATGTCCACTCTTGCCACTGTTATTCAACATAGTATTGGAAGTCTTAGCCTCAGCAATCAGACAACACAAAGAAATAAAAAGCATCCAAATAGGCCAGGAGGAGGTCAAACTTTCACTCTTCGCAGATGACATGATACTCTATCTGGTAAACCGAAAAGATTCCACCAAAAAACTGCTAGAACTCATCCATGAATTCAGCAAAGTTGCAGGATATAAAATCAATGCACAGAAATCAGCTGCGTTCCTATACACAGATAATGAAGCAACAGAGAAATCAAGAAATTGATCCTATTTAAAATTGGACCAAAAAAAACATAAAATACCTAGGAATAAATCTAACCAAAGAGGTGAAAAATATATACACTGAAAACTATAGCAACCTTATGAAAGAAACTGAAGAAGACACACAAAAAAAGGAAAAATATTTCATGCTCCCGGATAGGAAGAACAAATATTGTTAAAATGTCAATACTACCCAAAGCTATCTACATATTCAATGCATTCCCTATCAAAATAACACCAGCATTCTTCGCAGAGCTAGAACAAATAATCCTAAAATTTGTATGGAACCATAAAAGGCCCCGAATAGCCAAAGTAATTTTGAAGAAGAAGACCAAAGCAGGAGGCATCACAATCCCAGACTTTAGCCTCTACTACAAAGCTGTAATCATCAAGAAAGCATGGTATTGGCACAAAAACAGACACATAGACCAATCGAATAGAATAGAAACCCCAGAACTAGACCCACAAAAGTATGGCCAACTCATCTTTGACAAAGCAGGAAAGAATATCCAACGGAAAAATGACAGTCTCTTTAACAAATGGTGCTGGGAGAACTGGACAGCAACATGCAGAAGGATGAAACTAGACCACTTTCTTACACCATTCACAAAAACAAACTCAAAATGGATAAAGGACCTGAATGTAAGACAGGAAACCATCAAAACCCTAGAGGAGAAAGCAGGAGAAAACCTCTCTGACCTCAGCTGCAGCAATTTCTTACTTGACACATCCCCAAAGGCAAGGGAATTAAAAGCAAAAATGAACTATTGGGACCTCATGAAGATAAAAAGCTTCTGCAGAGCAAAGGAAACAATCAACAAAACTAAAAGGGAACCAACGGAATGGGAAAAGATATTTGCAAATGACATATTGAACAAAGGGCTAGTATCCAAAATCTGTAAGAGCTCACCAAACTCCACACCCGAAAAACAAATAATCCAGTGAAGAAATGGGCAGAAAACATGAATAGACACTTCTCTAAAGAAGACATCCGGATGGCCAACAGGCACATGA
This sequence comes from Acinonyx jubatus, assembly GCF_027475565.1. NCBI lineage: Eukaryota > Metazoa > Chordata > Mammalia > Carnivora > Felidae > Acinonyx > Acinonyx jubatus. The sequence continues at coordinate 170,735,545 of NC_069381.1, forward strand.
AAAGATGCTCAACGTCGCTCCTCATCAGGGAAATACAAATCAAAACCACACTCAGATATCACCTCACGCCAGTCAGAGTGGCCAAAATGAACAAATCAGGAGACTATAGATGCTGGCGAGGATGTGGAGAAACGGGAACCCTCTTGCACTGTTGGTGGGAATGCAAACTGGTGCAGCCACTCTGGAAAACAGTGAGGAGGTTCCTCAAAAAATTAAAAATAGACCTACCCTATGACCCAGCAGTAGCACTGCTAGGAATTTACCCAAGGAATACAGGAGTGCTGATGCATAGGGGCACTTGTACCCCAATGTTTATAGCAGCACTCTCAACAATAGCCAAATTGTGGAAAGAGCCTAAATGTCCATCAACTGATGAATGGAGAAAGAAATTGTGGTTTATATACACAATGGAATACTACGTGGCAATGAGAAAGAATGAAATATGGCCTTTTGTATCAATGTGGATGGAACTGGAGAGTGTGATGCTAAGTGAAATAAGTCATACAGAGAAAGACAGATACCATATGTTTTCACTCTTATGTGGATCCTGAGAAACTTAACAGAAGACCATGGGGAGGGGAAGGGGAAAAAAAAAAGAGGTTATAGAGGGAGGGAGCCAAAGCATAAGAGACTCTTAAAAACTGACAACAAACTGAGAGCTGATGGGAGGGAGGGGAGGGTGGGTGATGGGTATTGAGGAGGGCACCTTTTGGGATGAGCACTGGGTGTTTTATGGAAACCAATTTGACAATAAATTTCATATTTAAAAAGAGAGAGAGAGAGAGAGAGAGAGAGAGAGAGAGACTATGTGAACAATAATGCAATTAACCAAACAGAATTTAAAAGGGAACAGTGTGTTTGACCAAGAAACTGAATAAGCAATTTTTGACATGTTGAGTTTGTGTTGTTTATAATATATTCATATAGGATGATCAATACTATTTTTAAGAATAGATTTTGAGGGGCGCCTGGGTGGCTCAGTCGGTTGAGCGTCCGACTTCACCTCAGGTCACGATCTCGCGGTCTGTGAGTTCCAGCCCCGCGTCGGACTCTGGGCTGATGGCTCAGAGCCTGGAGCCTGCTTCCGATTCTGTGTCTCCCTCTCTCTCTGCCCCTCCCCTGTTCATGCTCTGTCTCTCCCTGTCTCAAAAATAAACAAACATTTAAAAAAAAAAAAAAGAATAGATTTTGAACTTGGGAAGGAGATATGATCGGTATGTACCAGAGTCATCAACATACAGAAAGATATTTGTCAAAAGTAAGCCACAGAATGTGGTGATATTACCCAGAGAAATTATGAAGAGAAGTTCCAAAAGAAAGCCATGAGAAATACCAACAATTATAAGGAGAGCGTAGAGGGGTGCCTGGCTGGCTCAGTTGGCTGAGTGTCCAACTCTTGGTTTTGGCTCAGTTTATGATCCCAGGGTCATGGGATTGCCCAGTGTCAAGCTCTATCCATGCTTGGTGAGGAGCCTGCTAAAGAGTCTCTCTCCCCCCCTCTATCCCTCCCTTTCTCTCTCTCTCTGTTTCTAAAATAAAATAAAAATAAGGAAATAAAAGGTGGGCATAGATAATTTTGGGCACAATTTTATTAAAAACCATAATTTTCCACTTTCAAATAGAAGTCAATATTGTCATATCATTGGGAATGGAAAAAAGAAACACTTTTTTCAATACAATATGGTATTGATTTTAGGATTTGGACAAAGGGGGAACAGGTAGTGCTGCCCCATATGATTGAATTCACACTTAAATTGCATGATGAAATATTCTACCAACATGATACTGTTTAAAATTGCACTGTGTAAGTAATAAGTAATATATGTGATTGAGTCTGTAATTACCTGCAGCAAATTAGTATGCTTACAGATGAAAACAGAAGTTATGGGACCTATAAAATATTAGAAAATTAATTCATTTCACCCAATGTTCACAAAAGCATTAACAAATTTCATCTCATTTTCATGACAACTTTAATCTCTGCACAAAACTCACAGATCAAGCTGTAAATTCAGACTACTTGAGGTTAAAAATATATAGTACACATTGTAGTGAGAAAATCCTGGTGAATATTATTCCAGGAAAAGTGAAATATTTGTTCTAAGTATGGACTCAATGAAATGCAAATCAAATCAAATTATCCTTTGTGACCACACAATCTTATTTTTTCTGAATTAATTTTATTGGCCATAAAAGCATACCAATTGCATTTATTGTAAGTAATGTAGTAATTAATCAATAGTAGAAAGGCAGTGTGGTAGATTAGGTGATTTTCAGCACTATTTACTCCTCATCTCACATGTCACGGAAGTATGTTTTCCCACCTCACTGACATTGGACTTGGTCATATGACTTGCTTTGGCCATTGAAATGTAGGCAGAGGTGAAAGAGTGTCAGTTTCAAGTCCAAAGTTTAAGACATTTCTGTTCACCTTAGAAGTTTTCCATCAACCAAAAAATAAATAAAAATAAAATATGGCCCCAAGGGGCTACTTCCCTCCAATTTGGGGACCTAACGACATTTGGAGCCAGCTGATTTACATACCTGCAGTCAGAAGCAAAGCCAGAAGTGCAGCACTGCAGACATATAAGTGTGCGAGTATCTTTTGAAGCCACTGAGTTGTGGCAATGTTACTGAGGCAATAAGTGACTGAAACAGGAATCTGTTGACACATTAATTGATATAAAAATATTTTCTGACATCAAAATATTTTACAAGCCCATATTTAATTTGTAAGCAAAAATAAAGGCATGTTATATTTTTAATATGGTTAGACCTTGACTGTTATAATAATAGAGGATCATCATCTATAAATATGTTCTATAATTAAGGTAAAGTTAAAAAGGACCAATTTGTAATTTATGTCTATATTTATAAGCAAAGTCAAGCCATGAAAGTTTAATAAATGCTGATGAATAATAAACATACAAACATTATAAATTCATATATTAATCAAAGAGTAGATAGATGTCCATTTAAGAAGAGGAAGAGAAAAACAGCATGGTAAACTTATATTAAAGTAGTATTCATAAAAGAAATAATGTATTGATTAGAGCTCTCTAACATTACAGGAAGTGCTATTATGACCATCAAAGCGTTTAACTTGACCTGAACTTTTAACTTTTGTATTTAATTGGTTATTATCTGATCAGCAAAGTCATAAAAAGCCATTCAACTCTCATAAATCAGAAATTGAAAAAAATCACTAAAGCAAAGATAAATGAAATATCTAACATGAATATATAACTCAACTTTCTCTAAATTTCTCAATGCACTTAATATTTTCCAGGAAAAAAAAAACTTAGTGTCTTGTGAAATAAAAGTTTATATATATTACCAAACATAAACATAGGTAATTTTTTTAAAAGTCTCTTCTTTTATGAAAAAGAAGAAATTAAGATTTTCCTACCACAGCGTCTCAATGCAGAGAAATTTAAGAATCTTTCTACAATTAAAATTTTTTGATGTTTTGTATTTGAAAACCATTTTGGAAGAATTCATCAACAAAGTTATTTGGAAACAATAAAAATAATACAATTTTGTAGTTTTTATTTTTATGTTTATTTATTTATTTTGAGAGAGAAAGAGGGCATGTGCGTGAGCAGGGGGAGAGGGGCAGAGAGCAAAGGGGAGAGAGACTCACAAGCAGGGTCAGCACTGTCAGCGCAGAGCCCAACTCGGAGTTCAAACTCAAAGACAGTGAGATCATGACCTGAGCCAAAATCAAGAGTCAGAAGCTTAACCAACTGTCCACCCAGGCGCCCCAGTACTTTTTATTTTTAAAGATATTTAAAAATTATATCAATTTGAATAAAAGCGTGCAGACTCAGGTTAGATTGTATCATAAGCAAAGCAATATCAAAATACTCAAACAGACTGACAGAAAACAACTGAAGCAGGAAAAGTCCAGCTATGAAATCTAAAACAATAGGAGATAGACATGCTAGGGTGGTAAATGTAGTTTTAAAAAGGGGAAACAATAATAAAGAGGAAACACTATTAGGCTACCATGAGGCAGTTTAGCTCTGGCAGATGCAAATCAGAGGAGATATGAATGCATTGGGAATTACTAGCACCAAAAGGCATGTTCAGTAAGGGCGGAGGCTGGACTTAAGTCAAACTCTCTGTTCTTTTTGACAAGGTTACTGTTTGAACATAGCATTAAAAAAAAAAAAAAGGCTTTGCCATGAAGTAAACTGGTTCATAATATTGTTCTGAACTGTGTATAATATATCAGTTCAGACAAGGAGATTGGTGCTGTTGTTCAAAGCATTTTCCCTTTTTCTAGGGTAAGTAGAAACTACAGCAGATGATTTAAGACTTAGGATGAATCATATTATGGGTCATAATAACCTTATGATCCTTAGACTAGAGTGCTTCTGAATGAGGGAATGGATTACAGTTTAGGATTATAATACAAATGTACATCAATTTGACATTTTAAAAGTCCAAAATAGCTATGTGAAATAAAATAATATGTAAATCATCATCCCTCCTTAGTAACAACCTCTATACATAAAGGGAGTTGTAAGAGAAAGAGAAACAAGTCTGAGAAGGATACACTGCAAATAATCATTATTACCAAAAGATGAGGTGGCAGAATAGAGTTTCTTTCCTTTCGGCATTTTAGTGTAGTTTGAATTTTCATAAGCTTGTTTTTTTTTTTTTTTGAAAGTCTCAGAAGTATCTTTTTCTTTTTTCTTCTTTTATAAAGATTTTATTTTTAAGTAATCTCTAAACCCAATGTGGGCTTGAACTCACAACACTGAGAGCAAGAGTCACATGCTCCACTGACTGAGCCAGACAGAAGCCCCAGAAGTATCTTTTTTGAGAAAACTGAGTTCCCTCTACCACACTGACCATTCTGTGCACACTCCTTCATTCATCATTCAACATAATGTATGTAGAATTTAGCAAAGTGGCTAGACATATGATCAAAATACAAAAGACAATTGCATCTCTAAATACAAGCAAGCATCATCTCAAAGACAAATAAAAATAAAACAGATCAAATAATGATGAATAATAAGTCTAATGAAAGATGTTTATAAGCTCTGTGGGAAAAAAACATAAAACTTAAAAAAATTAAAGGAAGTGATACAGTCCTCATGGATGGAAATAATATATAAAGTTGCCAATTCTCTCCAGGGTGATCTATAGCCATAATGCAACTGCAGTCTGCAACTGAACAGGGTATTTTTTAATTGGAACTGATAAAATTTTAAATTATATAGACATGTGAAAAGCCAAAGATAGCAAAATATTTTTGAAGAAGAACATAGAAGCAATCATCCTCCTAGACTTTGGGTCTTCTGCTGTAGTAAATTAGAAGGCATAGTACTACTTTAGGCACAAAATTAAACAATGCCATAAAGGGCCCAGAAACAGAAATATGCATGCATGGAACTCTGATATATAACTAAGATGATCTACCAGATTAGTGAAGAAGGAGGTGTCCATTAAATGTATGAGACTAAAAGTTATCTTAATAAGAAAAAAATAAGATAAATTTATATCCTTACCATATTATATACAAAAAAATTCACATGAACCAATTACTAATATGTCAAAAACAAAACTTTAAAACTATTAGCAGAAAAGATAAGTAAATATCTCTCTGGTTTTGTGGTAAAGAAGCATTTACTTAAACGTGATAGAAAGGAGTGCTAACAAGAAGAGAAATGGTATATGAATTTAACTTTTTTAAATTAAAAATTATTAATTTAAAGATACTTTTTTAAACTGAGAAAAGATAATAGTAAGAACATATTGAAACAGTACAAAAAAAACAATATAAAAAAAGACAACCTAATTAAAAATGAAGACATGAATAGGCATTTTATAAAAAAAAGGAATAAGTGTATGTTGATAAATACACTTTGAAAATGCATAAATTTTCATTTCCACTAGTGGACAGTGGAATACAACAAAGAAAACCCCATTTTTATAATTTGATTGGCAAAAATTAAGATGCCCAACATTACAGGTATTGAAGATAGTATTTCTTACACTTAGCTTGTGAAAGTATAAATTAAAGTGGTATGGCAGCAAGTTGACTCTAGATACATCCATAAGAGGAACTCTTACCAATATAGATGAGGGGACATGTACAAGAATGTTCGTGGCAGCAATGAGCATAACAAAAAAGGTGGAAATATTCCAAAGAACACTGATATAAGAATTAATAAATTGTGATCTAGTCATAAGAGGAATATTATATAACATATAATATATAAATAAAATGTATAAATCTATAAAAAATGTATTGCTTTCACTTATAAAACATTGAGTAAAAATACCTGTAGAAGATATAGTCCGATACTCTTTTTTTTATTTTAAAAATAGACTTTATTGCATAGAGTTTTAGATTTTGAGAAAAATTGGGCAAATTGGGCAGTGTTCACACACATCCCCTCACCTGTGCAGTTTCTCCTATCATTAATATATGCATTAGTGTGATACATTTCTTACAATTGATGAACTAACATTGACACATTGTTATTAACTAAGGTCCAAAACTACCTAAGGTTGACTTTTTACAGTGTACAATTCTGTGGGTTTTGACACATGTATAATGTCATGTATCCACCATTACAGTACTATACACAATAGTTTCTCTACCCTATGCTCCACCTATTCATCCCTCTCTCCCTCTCTCCTTCCCTCTCTTCCTCTCCTCAAACTCCTAGGAACTACTGATCTTTTTACTGTCTCTATAGTTTTGCTTTTACCAGAATGTCATATGGTTGGAATAATACAGTATGCAGCTTTTTCAGACTGGCTCCTTTCACTTAGGTCTGATGGCTCATTTCTTTTTATTATTAAATAATCTACATGGCATAGATTACCAGTTTGTTTACCCATTCATCTATTGAAGGACACCCTGGTTGCTTTCACCTTTTGACAATGATGAATAAAACTTCCATAAGCATTCATAAGCAAATTTGTGCATTGACATAAGTTTTCAACTCGTGTGGGTATATACCTAGGAGTGCAATTGCTGGATCATATGGTAAGACTATGTTTGTAAGAAACTGCTAAACTATCTTCTAATGTAGCAGTACAATTTTGTATTTTTACCAGCAAAGAAGGAGAGAATTCCTGTTGTTTCACATTCTTGCCAATTATTTTGTACTGTCAGCTTTATGGACTTTAGCTTCCCCAATAGATGTGTAATTTTATCTTATTGGGGTTTTTTTTATGTGCAATTCTCTAATGACAGATAATGTTGAATATCTTTTCATATGCTTCTTTGCTATCATTATATATCATTCTTCACTGAGGTTCAGATCTTTAGTGAACCATTTTTAAATCGAGTTATTTGTGTCCTTGTTGTTGAATTTTAAGAGTTCTTTGTATACTTGGATACAAGCCCTTTATCAGATAGATATTTGCAAATATTTTCCCCAAGTCTGTGATTTGTCTTTTCATTCCCTTAACATTGTCTTTGCAGAGCAGAAGTGTTTAATTTTTTATGCAAATTGGTACAGCCACTCTAGAAAACAGTATGGAGTTTCCTCAATAAATTAAAAATAGAACTACCCTACAACCCAGCAATTATACTATTAGGTATTTATCTAAAGGATACAAAAATGCTGATTCAAAGGGGCATAGGCACCCAATGTTTATAGCAACACTATCAACAATAGCCAAATTGTGTAGAGCCCAAATGTCCATCAACTGATGAATGGATAAAGAAGATGTATGTATACACATATATACGAATATATGTGTGTATGTGTATATATATATATATATACACATATGTGTGTATATGTGTATATACATATATATATATTTGTGCATTGACATAAGTTTTCAACTTTTTGGATATATATGCACATATATATGTATATATGTATGTATATATATATATATATGCGCACAATGGAATTATTCATCGGTCAAAAAGAATGAAATCTTGCCATTTGCAACAACATGGATAGAACTAGAGATTATTATGCTAAACGAATAACTCAGAGAAAGACAAATATCATATGATTTCACTCATTGGTGAAATTTAAGAAACAAAACGGATGAACATAGGGGAAGGGGAAGGAAAAATAATATAAATACAGACAAGGAGGCAAACTATAAGAGATTCTTTTAAATATAGAGAACAAAGTGAGGGCTGCTGGAGGGGAGGTGGGTGGGGGATGGGCTAAATGGATGATGGGCATTAAGGAGAGCACTTGTTGGGATGAACACTGGGTGTTATATGGAAGTGATGAATTACTGGGTTCTAATCCTGAAACCAATACTACACTGTAAGCTAACTAACTTCAATTTAAATAAATTTAAAAACAAAGAAATGTTACATTTTAATGAAGTCCAACTTAATTTTGTCTTTCATGGATCTTGCTTTCTGTGTTAAACCTAAAGATTATCACCAAATGCAAAGTCACCTAGATTTTTCCATTATTTTCTATAAGTTTTATAAATTTTATATGTTATTGAAATCTATGACCCATTTTGAGTTAATTTTTGTGAAAGGTGTGAGGACTGTGCCTAGATTCTCTTTTCTTTCCTTTTCTTTCTTGTATTTTTTTTTGCAAGTAGACATCATTTTTTCCAGCAATTTATTAATTACTGTTTATGTTTCCCTACCAGTTATTGGGTCTTGTGGTTTCTACTCCCATAAGCTAATTGTCTGATTCACCTGTCTCTCCATTTGGGCAGAAATTTTCCACTTAACTTCAATTTTCTGATGGACCTAAAAAGAGTTGTTGATTTCCAATGTGTTCAGTGTTTTTCATGTTGTGAGGATGGAAGAGATGAATTCCAAGTCAGAGCAGAAACTGGAAGTCTTAATACTTTTCTTAAAACTTAAAAACCAAATGTAACTAAAACCAATTTACCTTTAACACAATGTATGATAAATATACTTTTTTTTTAATTTTTTTAAGTTCATTTATTTTTGACAGAGACAGGGTGCGAGCATGAGCTGGGGAGGGGCAGAGAAAGAGGGAGACAGAATCCAAAGCAGGCTCCAGGATCTGAGGTGACAGCAGAGCCCGATGTGGGGCTTGAACTCATGAACCGGGAGATCATGACCTGGGCCAAAGTTGGATGCTTAACCGACTGAGCCACCCAGACGCCCCTATGATAAATATACTTTTAAAAACCAAAGTAAATATAAACGCAAAATCAGGATAGTAATTATCCCTTTAGCACCAAGAACTAAAAATATTTCTGCTGTCGCTGCTGTCCCTTCCCAGCTTCTAGAGGCTGATGGCATTCCTTGGTTCATAGTTCCCTTCATCCTCAAAGCCAGTCCTGGTGGATCTATCCCTTCTCACATCTCATCCCCCTTCCCTTATTTTCAGTTGATAAATTTCATGTGATTTGTCTTGGTCCACCCACATACACCAGTATAACCTCCCCATTTTAAGGTCCATAATGTTAATCCCATTTGCAGTATGCCTTTCCCATGCCAAGGAACATACCCACAGGTCCCAGCGACTAGGACATACATCTTTAAAGGCCATTATTCTGCTTACCACATAAACTCATAATAACAAATTACTAAACTCAGAAGGAAATAAGAAATCATGAATAAGAGTTTGAAAAGGCCATGTAGTACAAAATAAGGCTCACAATTACTGTACATAAATGGAATTATGAGAAAATAATACAAAATAAGTATAGTTAATATGTATAAAGAAATAAAAATAAGGAGTTGAAAAATAAGAGAAATAAATAAAAGATTATCAATATATTAGGCAGATTAGGAAAATAACTAGATATATATATCTAGAATATTTTTAAATAATAGATATTAGAAACTCAGTATTTGGATTAACCAGATTAGTCATATTTGGAGAGAAAACTAATAAACTGGAATACAAAATGTGAATAAATTCACCAAGAGAAAAAGATGAAAAATTTGAAAACAGGTTAGAAGATATGGTAGATCAAATGAGACTGTCCAACATACATGTCACTGGAGGTCCAGAAGGAAATAATAGACAGAATGAGAGAAAAGTAATATGTAAAGAGATAATGACCAAGATTTGTCCAGAACTGATGTAATAAACCATTTCTGAATTTCAGAAAATGCATACCAAGGCTACCTGCAGAAGCAAACAGGAAACACACTTAATATATTGAAATAAAAATGCAGAAAAGTAAAGGTTAAAAAATAAAGAGAGAAAAAACAAAGATTATCTACAAGGAATGATAATTAGTACATGCTTGGACCCTTGATTTACAACGAATATAGCAAAACAGAGCAGTGATTAAGGGATGAGTTTTTTCAATTAGATATTATCACTGAACACATAATAATCAATTATGAGTAAGAGTTAATCAAAGCCACAAACAATTGTAGATCCATATGAAAAAAAAAAGAAAGCTGACCTCATATCAAACACTAAAATGGATTCATAGTAATTGTAAATATGTGCAAAATGCAAAATAATAAAGAAAAATAACTTTGGAATATATTTTAATATTTTAGGAAATAATAAAGGAAAACAAATTTCATGGCTTGAGGTATTAAAAGCCTTTTAAGAAACAAGATTATAAAAGCATTAACTATAAAAGAAATGGGTCATACATAGAATGCATTAAAATTAAGAATTTATGTTCACCAAAAGACATTATTAAGAGAATTAAAAGCCACCGAAGCAAAGATATCGGCAATACATGAAACTAAAAAGGCTCATACGTAAAATATATCTTAAAACCACACACATTTACAAATTAATAAGGAAAAGAAAATGAATCCCCAAAAGACTTAAAAAAAGAAAACATTAAAACATTTAAATATGCTTGACCTTATTCACATTCAGAGAAATCCAGTGGAAAACCATAAGGAGTTAATATTTTACTTCATTGGACTGGTTTCATTGGCTTTAAAAAGTTAAAATTTGATAATACCAGGTACTGGAGAGAATATGGAGAAATGGGACTTTCATCCTCTACTGGTACATATGCAAACTGATACAATCACTTGGGAAAACAATTTGGTATTTCCTCCTAACACTAAGGATGCACATGTCCTACATCCAACAATTCTTTAGAGAAACTCTTACACGGGTGCATCAGGATACAAGTGCAAGTTTATTGACAGCATAGTTTATTCATAGTTTATTCATTTTTCTTCAGAGCAAAAAAAGGGGGATACATCAAATAACAATAATAACATAATGGATAAATAAATTGTGGCATCATAATACAATGAAATATTATCTAGCAGGAAAAACAAATGAAATACGAATATATAATATTGAGCCAAAAAAGTCACAGAAAAATATATACAGTATGAATTCAATATTTATAGGTCAAAAGAAGGAAAACTAAACCGCAATTTGCAGCATATGAAACTAGAAAGAATGTCTTGAAAATACAAACCATAAAATTCAGACTGGTGGAGAGCAGGGAGAGAAACCTTGTAGGGAAGGGAATAAGTAGGCTTCAGCATTATTTGGTAATGTAGGTAGCATTATCTTTCTTAAGCTGTTATAGATACACACTCTGTGGTGTATATAGTATATTTCACAATAAAAAAAAAAAAAAAAATATATATATATATATATATATATATATATATATATATATATATATTAACTTTTTAGTGACTGCCTTTCTCATTACCTGAAGAATAAAATTCAGAATCCAACTTTCATGCACAAAAGCCAACATGATCCGGCCCCTGCCTCCTCTTTCTCTATCTCATCCTGGACTCTCCCAATTTCATTACAATACCAGTAATGCAGACCTTCTTCTGTTCCTTTAACACTCTAAGATCACTCTTATCTTTGCATTTTCTCTTCCCTCTGATCTTGTAACTATTCCCTTCTGATCTTTATAGAACTGGCTGATTTTTACAAAGGTCCCAGATTAAATATCATCTCACCAAAGAAAATTCCCTGGCATCTCATAGCAGGTAAGTGGCGTATTCAGAAATATAGCTACTCTTCATGGTAAGATTTCTAACAACAAAATTTATTGGAAAGTATCTTGTCAATTAATGTCCCAATATAATATAAATAAAGATAGGACAGTTGGGGATGAAGTTGTTTTGGTGGATAAAGCAGTGTCAAATTAACTGTCAGAGCTGGCAGCGAAAGATAGAATGAAGGCATTAGACAGAACTTGTACTGCTATTTTAAAAGTTGACTACATCTTAACTTGTGGATACTTTGCTTGAGTTCATATGCTTCAGAATGATTATAGCTTGCTAATATAAACATTCTATTTATAGTACTTAGTTCAGGGCCTTGCTATTCTTCTTCTGAACTTATGCCCCAGTCAAAGTCAACTGCACTATCATTAATACTCCTCCACTCTCCCTATTTTAAATCCATTTTAAAAATTGACTCCAGTCATTTACACTTAACAAGTGAATATACTAAGAAGGAAAAAAAAAGTTTGATTAATTTTGGGTTCAGATTAATTCATCAGACATAAATAGCTTGCATATTTCCTTTTGAAAATGAAAAACATGAAAAAGAATACCACTCAGTACTTCAAAGGAACACAAGCAATTATCTGCATTTCTATATTCTATCTTTAAACCACTTATTAGCTCATTTGTTACTTAAACCAATTAGTTTTGGTTGCTGAAGATATTATTCAATATGCAGGAAGGTTGTTGCTTTGTTGTATTCTTATTATTCCCTTTTTTTCTAATTTTTATTGAAACTCAGCTTTGCACATTTTAATATGTTCATTTTATTTCAAACATTAATTCCCTGTCTCCTTGTTAACATGGTATATCTCAAAAGAATTTGGTTTAATTTAAGGCATTATTTCTAATTTCTGGAAATATATGATACACTTAACCAAATATCATTGTTAAAAAATTAAACCTAATTGCTTATAGTTGGCTGAAGTCTATAAATACTACCTACTATATTTCTGGTAAATGGCTTAAATGTTATTCCAACATAGTGTAAGAGTGATATGATTTTTTTTATAATCTTTGACTTTATTTTCACCAAGATGTTTTAAGTATGTTTATAGTTGGTTTTATATTACCTGTGAACTAAAATATTTAACTGTAATTATGTACCCAAAAGAACTATAATAATATACCAAAGTAACATTCTGATTCAGGTCCTATGCAATGAACAGTGAAAACATATATAGTCATCATATATAATCCAATATCTAAATCTTTGTGAAAAAAAAATTGACCACAGCCTAAATATATAGCATCATTGATAAAAAAAAGTGTTATAAGAAGGAATCTCAATATTTCCCATTTGTATTAGGGTGTAAACATTTCTCAAACTCTCAAGAATTTTTTCAGGTAGAATTATCCATTATCCCTTCATATACTATCCCTTTTTTGGCATTTGGCATCATTGACAAAGGATGTTCTCTTGCTAACAAAATTTAAACTATAAAATTTGAGAGTGAGGTAAATCTAAAAAATGATTTCAGTTTAAGTATGAATGCTAGTTAAAAATAAGCATTCAGATCAAAATGACAATTTGCTTTAAAGCAAAGGCCATTAAATGCAAAAGGTATCTGCATTATGTAATTAATGATTAATATAATCAATTATAACTGCTTCAAATTGTAAAACTCCACATAATTATCCTATGCTTAAATCTTCTCTAACAGAAATATAATTTGGAAAATTCCATAAAACTAGCTCTGCAATCCTTACTTAAACTTCTTTATGCTATTTTAAATAGCACTTGGGAATTGTTATTCATAAATCTCACACTAGAAACCTGCCAGGACTAACACCACAAAAGCAGATATTAAAGGACAGTACAACTATATCTAGAATTTCTTATCTGAACTCTTTTAATCCCTCCTGGGAATAAGAGGAGGAGAGCACAGGGGTTAGACATGTGAATAGTTCACATATGTAGCATTGTATGGGTCCAGTAATGTGACATAAATTATAATCTTCCCAGACTGACAAGAGTTAGTACCTGGATTCCCAGGTTTAAGTCTAAACTTTTTTCCTTTCTTTAATCCATTTCTTCAGACAGCACTTCTATCCTATTATAGTATTATGTCTGAAGGACCCACATATGCTTCATACAGACCTCAATTTTTTAATTATCTTTTCTTTGAAGTATCTCCCCACTAATTTACCAGGTCCTGAAACTGGCTAACAATACAAAATACAGAATTTTGATTTACCCATTTCTATTTTGTAATCTCAACCAACTTCATCATTGGTCAAAATAATTCTAATTTAGAAAATGAAATGCAATTCTGTGCTGTTCAAAAAAGGAAGAGAAAAATGGCACATAGGTATTATATTGCCACAACTAACCCATTTCACATTCATTATTTTGTAAAACAAGACAAAGATTATCATCTCTTAAGAAGAAGTCAAAAGGAACATATAATTTTTGTGGCATCTATTCTAAGAATAAGAATTTCCCCCAAGTTTCTCACTATAATATTCCATACAATTTTAGAGTTCATTTTAAAATTATCTCCAAGTGGGGCATCTGGGTGGCTCAGTCGATTGAGCCACCGACTTCGGCTCAGGTAATGAACTCACAGCTCGTGAGTTCCAGCCCTGCTTCGGGCTTTGTGCTGACAGCTCAAAGCCTGGAGCCTGCTTTGGATTCCGTGTCTCCCTCTCTCTCTGCCCCTAACCCACTCACATTCTGTCTCTGTCTCTCTCAAAAATAAATAAACATTAAACAATGTTTTTTAAATATCTCCAAGACAACACAGTCTATTTTATTCCACTAATTTTGCTCTTCAAATATAATCACTAACAATTTTATTTAAAACTTCAAATTTTACTTATTCAATAAATACTAGTCCTTATCAAGCAATTTATTATTGACAGACAAGTTTCGCAGCATTTTATGAATCTTTAAATGCAGAAGCTATTTTACCATCCCTAAACAACATGAGTCAATCTATAACTATCTGTTTCTCCAAATGTAACTCGGACATCAGAAATGCACCCACCATTAGCCATGCAAGTTATCAGAAAATAGTCATTTTAATTGCTCAGGACCAATAACCCAAAGAGAGGAGAAATAAGATTCTTAGTGGTTTTGGTTTTGTTTTTACATTTGTTAAAATAAGGATCAGAACATAAAACGTAGTCAGAATCCTAAGATTTCCCCCAAGATTCCTACCTCTGATGTGTACACTTATATTATTCCTATCCCTTGAGTGTGTACACTTATATTATTCCTATCCCTTGAGTGTGGGTAGAACTTGTGAATATGATATGATGTCATTCATTTGATTAGGCTACATAAAACTTCATTTTCGAAGACAAGTCAGAATTCTCCGGTTGGCCTTGAGAAGACCAATTGCTATAAGTCCTACAACTGCAATGAATTGAATTGCCAATAACCTGAATGACCTTGGAAGATGACCCTGAGTTCCAGGTAGAACCCATTCCAGTGAGGCCTTGATTCCAGCCTTGTGGGACCTGGAGCAGAGGACCCAGTGGAACTATGCTGGATTCATGACCCACAGAAATTGTACGATAGTAAATGTGTGCTGTTTTTAGCCTCTACACATATGGTCATTTGTTACGCAGCAATAGAAAACAAATACAAACCATAATATATTCTGTAGGTGACAAGTCAGATAAAGTTGTTTACACAAGAGGTGAAAAATAAACTGACAAAAACATATAAAGTACACTGGGCATCTGGCCACTGGAAAAGAAGTAAGTCTTCACAATTTTTTTGCTGTACCTACAAAGTACATATATTCTGAAATGTATATATTTGTGTATAAGGACTTTTCTCTAGCATCTTCAATTTGAAGACACAAAAGTGATACAATAACTATCACCATCTTTGGATTGTGTAATTATTACCCTAAATTTGATTTGTTTTCCTACCCTTACCAATATTTTTTTTTACCCACACAATTTAATGCATAATAAACAGCTATATGAATAGTATTTATGTGAGATACCTAATGTCTATGTTTTTTGGATCAGATTCTTTTGATCCAAAGAGATACATTTTAAAGAGACAACTCATGAGGTAGATTTTATGACCCACTTCAGAGGAAATAGTTGGAAAGAAAATTAACTTCTCTATCATGCACATATAATTTATACTAAACGAAATATTATTTTACCTTAAATTTCTGAGTTAAAAGACAGAGGAAACATTAATGTATTCATGGAGTTATAATTCATAGACTAATATCAACCTACATAATTTATAAGCTATGAATTGTAAAGTACTTATATTTCAATTTTATCTACTACAATTTCCCTTAAAACATTTACCTTTTTCTTATATCAGTATTTCTTGTGTCTTTTCAATATATAATAAAAAGGTTATGTTTTAGACATATAAAACAGATAGATAACAAAGATAACAGGGCAATGCTACAATTTCCTTAAAGCTGCTAAATATACAGTACATACCTGTTATCTGTTCTAGTAAAAAAAAATAATGTTGAGAGGCACCTCAGTGGCTCAGTCAGTTGAGTGTCCAGCTCTTGGCATTGGCTTGAGTCATGGTCTCATTGTTTGTGGGACTGGGCCCCAAATAGGGCTCTGGCCCCATACTGGGCAGGGAGCCTGCCTGGGATTCTCTCTCTCCCTCTCTCTCTGCCCCTCCCTCTGCTCACATGTATGCACATGTGCTCTCTCTCTCTCTCTCCCTCTCAAAACAATCAATAAATGGGGCATCTGGGTGGCTCAGTCAGTTAAGCATCTGACTTCAGCTCAGGTCATGATCTCATGGTTTACAAGTCCAAGCCCTGAATTGGGCTCTGTGCTGACAGCTCTGAGCCTAGAGCCTGCTTCAGATTCTGTGTCTCCCTCTCTCTCTGCCCTCCCCCACTCACATTGTGTCTCTCTGCATCTCTCAAAAATAAATATAAAATAAAAAATAAACTTAAAAAAAGACAAGTTGACTATTTTAAAGCTACGGTTTCCACACATTTGTTCACCTTTAGTCTTAACTCTATGTCATTGATTAAAAAATTATATAATTGTAGAACCAGTAAAATTATTCTCCTTACTCAGGAAGCAATCCCAGATTGATCCAGTCTTTGTTTTGTTGCTTTAAGTGTTTCAAACATACAGAGGGGCGCCTGGGTGGCTCAGTCAATTGAGCCACTGGCTTCGGCTCAGGTCATGATCTCACAGCTTGTGAGTTTGAGCCCCACGTCAGACTCTGTGCTGATAGCTCAGAGCCAGGAGCCTGATTCGGATTGTGTGTCTCCCTCTCTCTCTGCCCTAACCCACTCGCATTCTGTCTCTCTCTCAAAAATAAATAAACATTTAAAATTTTTTTTAAAAAACATACAGAAAAAAAGGAATATAACATAATGGAAAGGTTATTATAGCCTTATTTATAATTTGATGTCAGATATTATATCAGCTTAAAATGTTTTTAAAAATACAACAGTATGAATTGAAATGATCTGTATGCTTCTCCACATAAATTTTTATATCCATCTATCTCAGAGGCAACCATTCTCCAAAATTTAATGCCAGAAAGATATTTACTGATTTCTTTTAATTTTGAAGAAAAAACATGCACATTGAGAATTTTACCCACATGGAAAATTCCTTTGTTATAGCTTGAGATAATTGTGTCATTTAAAAAAAAAAATTCGTGATTATCCAGATACCAAATGATTAGATGGCCTTCTTTCCATTTATTTATAGTTCCATTTATGCCATTATATCCATCTGTCAACATTTATATTTATACAAATTTATGCGTAATACTGACTTTTATCTCTCATTATTGGATTTTTATGACCATTCTTGCAACAATCTTAATTTCTATAATTTTAAATATTGTGATAATTAGTAGAGAAAGAACCTGACTTCAGTGATCTCTAAAATTGTCTGTTCTTTTTTTTTTAAGTTTATTTATTTATTTACTTTTGGGAGAGAGATAGAGAGGTAGGGAGGGAAGGAGGGAGAGGGAGGGGCAGAGGGAGAAAGAGAGAGAGAATCTCAAGCAGGTTCTGCACTGTAAGCACAGAGCTCAATGAAGGGCTTGAACTCACAAACTGTGAGATCACAACCTGAGCCAAAATCTCGGATAGATACACGTCCCACTAGAATTGCCACTCAGGTGTCCCACTAGAATTGTTTATTCTTGACCTTTCTCTCTTCCATGTTAATTAGGAACAGCTGTCACCTATCAGGGAAAAACTAACAAAGTATAATATAATATAGTGTATAATATAGTATAATAATATAATAATATAAATTCTGGTTAGCAATTGTTGGTGGATAGGGATATTGATTTTTTATGCTGTCTTGAGGAAATTGCTAAACTTATAGTTCTAATAGATTCTTTAGAATTTTCTATGTAGGTAATTATAGGATCTGAATAGAAGAAGTGAACACATTTTTGTTCCAATAGCATACCTCATTAGCTTTCTTAATGCATTGGTTAGGATCTCTATTCCAATGATGAAGAAATGATAGCATTTTGTCTTACTCTTGACTTTACTGGGAATGCGTACACAGTTTCACCATTGGTATGCTCAATATAAAAAAATTTTAGATAGGGGCGCCTGGGTGGCTCAGTTGGTTAAGCGTCCAACTTCGGCTCAGGTCATGATCTTGCAGTTTGTGAGTTTGAGCCCCACATCGGGCTCTGTGCTGATAGCTCAGAGCCTAGAGCCTGCTTCAGATTCTGTCTCCCTCTCTGTCTGCCCTTCCCCCGCTCACACTGTGTGTCTCTCTCCTTCTCAAAAATAAATAAACATAAAAAAATTTTTAAATATACTTTTTGAAGTTAATAAAGTTCCTTTTCACTGTTAATTTGTTAATGGCTCTTCTCTTGATGACTGGTAAACTTATCAATTCCTTTTCCACATCTACAAAAGTGATCCCTCACCCTCTTCAATCTATTGATACTGAAAATTTCTTGCATTTGGTATTCTTGGGTTGAGATATATTAATTTTTAAATAATTCTGAATTTGATTTGTGAGTATATAACTTAGAATCTATTTCAGTTCACAAAAGGGATTAGTCTACAATTTTATTTGCTTGCACTGTAGTTACTGTTTTTCTACCAAAGTAACAGTAACCTCATAAAATGACTTAAATAGCTTTTTCACTGTTTCTATACCCTGAAAACATATATATATCTACATTTGTATACATATTCATAATAAAAATATTACAAATATCTTTTTCAAATTTGCAGTTATAAGACAAGTTCTGGGAATCTAATATCCCCAGAACTATCATTGACAATGTGACTATCATTGACAATACAGTCAATATTTCTATTAAAGTTTTCTACTCTTATCTTTATTTTGCTTTACTTCTACTTCTTTGTTGTTTACTCTGTTCTTTTCTAGATTCTTGACAACACATATCTTTCTGCCTTTTTTTAGTAAATGCAGTTGAGGTTCTAAATTTTCCTCTAAGCATCTTTTTTTTTTTTTTTTTGAAACAGCGAAAGAGAGAATGCAGGGGAGGGGCAGGGCGGGGGTAGGGAGGGAGAGAATCTGAAGTAGCCTCCATGTCCAGCACAGAACCTGACGCCAGGCTCAATCTCAAGACTGTGAGATCATGACCTGAGCCAAAATCAAGGTTTGGATGCTTAACCAACTGAGCCACACAGGCGCCCCCTCTAAGCACCATTGACATGCAGTACTTCCATTTTCATTCAATTGTAAATATTTTTCATTTCCCTTATGTTGATAATAATTCTGAGAATATTACTTTGGCAATATTTAGCTATGTCTATATAGTATAGGGTGGTAGCTATCATGGAAGCTGAGATACTGAGTCTCAAAAGAGCTGTCACAAGAGCAAATGGAGACAATCTAAGTGATCCTGAAAGAGTAGATTTAATTGTCATTAGGGCTCAAGGAGCAACCAGGACAGTTGAAGATCTTCAGTGAATCTGTCAGGCTTGCATTTTAGAATGCCTTTTTTCCTTTCACTCTTTTCAGAAGACTGTAGGCTATCAAAACTGATGTAGTTTCTGGGTAATAGATAAGAAAGACCCTACAGTATTCTTTAATGAATGTGACTGTAAAATGAGTCCCATAATCACTAAAGAGGGAGACAGACATTTTTCAGATGGAAAGTACAAGGCCAAGGAACACTTTTTCCTCAGTTAAAGCTGGTGGCTTTCAAACCAGAGAAACCTTTGATCTGTGCTGATACCAAGTATACAACAACCAAAATACTGTTCTCTCATTGCTGAAGGAAGGTAACTGTATTTGAAGTGTATTTGGAGGTATTCAAAAGGCTTCCTCCAGGGTTTGGTTCCACTCCTTATAGCAACTGTATAGTTTTGCCAAGATTACGTTGTAGGCAAGTGGGACTAGAAAACATCCTTGGCTATACCTTTGAAGTTTTCTCATCAGTGAAGGTTTTAAAATGTAGTCAATTTATCCTTGCCATGACAATAAAACTAACAGCTCTGGCTAATGCATTATGTTAATCAGCACCAGCAGAATGGAAGACTAGAATCCTCTCTCAAGTTACAATACACACTTAATGTATAAGGATGTAGTCAAAGATTATCCTGGGAAAAAAGAACATATTATGAACAGTGCCAACCTTTGAAAAACTGTTATGGCTTTTTATTTATATTATAAAGTACTATGATTATCCCAGATTGATAAAACCTAGAAAGAAAATCGTTTTATGGATACTGTACCAGTATTTATAAACATTAGTATGCTTCCTTTAACTTCAAAACCACACGATCACTGAAGTGCACTTATATTAATCTTCTTACTTATACATAATTAAATTTAAAAGACCACCTTTCTTTTGATTTATCAGTCTTTCTTTTATCACAAATTTGGTAATCACAACCGTTTTTGAAAAAATTTCATTGGGAGAAGACTAAAACAAACTTCCCTAAATCTATTATTCTTCTTTATAAGGTGAAAAAGCAAATCTTGGTGTTACTTGGGGGTCATTCTAGAAAATATGTAGATAATTTGGGCACAAAAGACAGATTTATTATTCAAAATTCAGCTCTGCCCTCATGACCCAAGCCTCTCAAAAGCTCACCTTCCAATACCATCATCTTTGAGGGTTAGGATTTCAACACAAGAATTTGGGGAAGGGAGGGACATATTCAAACCATAGCAGAATACGAAGGTGTGAATCTTAGATTGAGGATTTCAAAAGGATGCACACTTTTGAAATAATAAGTGCAATGAAAGGTACCAAACAAGAAAGTACAAGGATAGATAAAGGGTATTGGGAGTTCAAATAATACAGAAACTGAACTTGTAGGGGGACCAATCCATCAACATGTAATTTTCTTTGCTGTACTGAGCACTCAGGCATAGGAGCAGAGAAGTCCGATTACATGAAATATGAAGTAATTTGTAAGAAGGACAAGGAGATGAGGAGTTTAGGCATAAAGGCAATAGAGTAACTGAAATAAACTTGGAAGGTCAAGAATCTGAAGATCTAAACAGGAAAAAAGGAGAAGGAAATGTTTATACAGAGTCAGCAATGAGCCTACTTCTAACAAGCACCTTGCCTACGTGTCATCTAATTCTCACATCAACCCTTTGTAACAGAGTTTATTTCACTGATGGACAAACTCAGGTTCAAGAAATTAAAGTGAGTTCTACCTATTATTAACCTAGTAGGAAAGGAGATGATTATGAAAGAATGGGATATTCAAGTTTAAGATTTCAGACATGGAACCAAAGAACCAGGGCATATCTGAACATAATTCAGTGTTGTAATCAAATAACCCCTCCAGGAATAATTTGACAGATATTAACGATATTCATCCTAGTTGTTACACACTAGGTAATTATCCACAGATGATACCCAGTTTTCATTACTTTTATTGATAACTATCATTAGTATTAATTTTATACACCAAAGTCAAGGATTTTTTTCTCTCTTATTAGTTCTTTGAGAGGTATAAAAACCCTCCCTAGTAACACATATCCCTGATTCTGAGAAGCGTGAAGTCATTATCACATAGTGTTGGGAAATTGCTTCTGAGCTAACTTATTTACTTTACAGAACTCCCTTTTATTTCTCCCAAGTTTGCTCAGTACAACCAGACAGTAAAAAGGAGAAAAGGCCTATTAATTATGTGTAGTGAATAAAAAGAAAAAGCACAGAGAGGAATCAACTGCCCTTTCTCCCAATCTCTGCTGCTAGCGTTAGGGTAGATATTCTTCCACAGGATAGGTATGTTAGCAAAAGATGAGTTAAATGAACACTCTTGAGCCAAGACAAAGCCCCCAGATGGCTGCCATTTTTAATTGTTCTGTTGTTTATCCTCAAAAATAAGCAGCAGAGTACTAAGAGCATAGGAACTGGAATCAGACTCCCCAGCTTCTTAGTCCTGCTACTGTTAGCTGAGTGACTAGGATAAATTAGTGAATGGGAGCACAGAAAGTAAATCTGAAAACAGGAAGTGCAAATGCTCCATTAACTATATTTAGTATTTAAGCATCTTATGATCAAACAAGTTAATATCCCACAGCAGTCCAACCCCTGGGTGAGGCTCTGACCTTCCTGTAATTACCTGACCAGCTAAAAAAAAAAAAAAGGCTAATTCTTCACCAGTCCCTCTCCTTTGGGCTATTATATAAGCTTAGGATTCTTTCCATTGTTCAATCACTTAATGTGCAGATCAGTACAAAATTTGCTTTCATAAATTTTAAATTTTATGTAAAAATTATCTGACCACTTAACATTAATATAGGATTTTGTGTATTCAAGGATAGAAAATTACAACCACATCCTGCAAAGGAAAAATCCCAAAATACACTGATTCCTGCTGTCATTTCAGCCTCCAGGATTAGCTAATCACAAACAGGATTTAATGAACTAACTATACACTAACACACACACTAATTAGAAAGCACATGTTTTTGGTCCACTCCAGGAGCCAGGAGGTCCTGAGTCTCCCATATCCAGCTGCATGTCTCAGAGCTCTCCTCTCCCATCTGGGAGGTTTTAGGGCTACACACCCAAAATAGTCTTTGCTGCTCAACCTTTCATTTCCAGAGCATCCTCTTTTGTGGCTGCAGCAGACCTCATGTGTCTCTGAGGCTGCTTATCAAAGTGAATTTTCTTTGCTTATTTCTTTCTTCTAAATTATTAATGCTTTCCTAGGGTCATTTTTTTCTATGTGTTTATCTCAATTCTTGTGGATTAGGCTTTTCTCTATACCTACAGATCCTTGGTTGAACACTCACATTTAAGAATTAAGCCCTACTTAGCATTTCTCCAAGAAGATATACAAGTATCCAATAAGCACATGAAAAGGTGCTCAACATCATTATCAAAATCATAAGAGCTGCCATTCCACACCTGTGAGGATGGCTACAGTAAACAGTAACAAGTGTTAGTAAGGATGTGGAAAAACTGTAATCCCCACACTTCACTGGTGGAAATGTAAAATGGTGCAATCTTTTTCATATAAAGTAGTCTGCGAGTTTCTTAAAATGTTCAACACATAGATAACATGTGACAAAGCAATTCTACTCTTTCATATATACTGAAAAGAAATGAGAACATGTCCTTGCAAAAATGTGAGCATGAATGTTCATAACAGCATTATTCGTAACAGCCAAAAAGTGGAACTGAAGTAGGGCAGTGACAGTGGAAATGGAGAGAAGTGAATAAGGCTGGAAAAAATTTTGGTAGAAGTAACAACCTTGACTGATAGGATGAGAGAGGTGAGAGAAGGGGTCTAAGATAACACAGATTTGATTTAGGTGAACAAATGAATGGTGTCTCCATTTAAAAAAGAAAAACAGCGGAGCAGATGGATTTTTGCAGAGACATCAAGAGTGCAGTACAGGATACCCTAATCATTATAAGACATACAAGAATAGACGTTCATATATTTATTCCCTGTGTTCAGTCACCTAAAGTATTTTTTACTAACAAACATTATTTAGGTAATGGGCTTTTTCTCCTCTACTGTCTAACCCCCTTGACAATTTTGTTATATATTCTACATAAACTGTGCTCTATTTTAATTAAATTAACAGAATTAGAATATAAGTTTTCTATATAATATTTCATTGGATAAAGATTAAATTTTAATATTCCAAAAAATTTAATATTGTATTTTCCTCCCTAGCAACATAAAAATACATTTTATATAATTGTCCGTGGAAGGAGAAAATGGATAGAAGTAAAGCTTAAATGGTTTCAATTTTTTCCATCCCATAACCAAGGTTCACTTGTGTAGTTATAGGGTAAAACTGAAATTACATGGCTATTCAATTACTGTGAAAAAAAATTGAATCTTTTTAAGTTTCCTATGTAGAGCTTTTGAGCCAGTGGAAAAAGACTTTTCTTCTTGACTTGTGCAGAATTGAAATTCCCTTCACTTTGATCTAGATTTAAATGTCATTCCTCTTTCAATCATATAAGCATAGGCAATGAGTGTTCTCAATTCTTTTTTGCATCATGTAGCACATGTTTTACCTTTAAAATGGTAATAAAAATACTCAAATTCATGATTTATATATATTCTAAGAGACAAAAGTCATTTCAGAATTGAATATTGCATGCAACACTGTATTATATTTTAATTCTGGTTGAATTGTATCACATAATGCTTTTTCTGAATTTCATGTAAAACCTTGAAAGTATAACTAAAA
Source organism: Acinonyx jubatus (assembly GCF_027475565.1). NCBI lineage: Eukaryota > Metazoa > Chordata > Mammalia > Carnivora > Felidae > Acinonyx > Acinonyx jubatus. The sequence continues at coordinate 170,760,062 of NC_069381.1, forward strand.
TTTTCCATGTAAAATTTTTTAATACTTGTTATTATTGTAATGTGTTCATAAATGTTTTCAAATAATTTGTACAAAATTAAGTAAAAAGATGGGATATAATGCAATGATTTTTTTAAATGTTTTTATTTATTTTTGAAGGAGAGGGAGAGATAGACAGAGTATGAGTGGGAGAGGAGCAGAGAGAGAGGGAGACACAGAATTTGAAGCAGGCTCCAGGCTCTAAGCTGTCAGCACAGAGCCCAATGCGGGGCTCAAACACACAAACCGTGAGATCATGACCTTAGCCAAAGCCGGACACTCAACCAACTGAGCCACCCAGGCACCCCTATAATGCAATGATTTTTTAAGAATCCTGAGTAATAATAACTTTGTCCCCTATCCTTTGAACAAAAATAGAGCTAGGGGTGCCTGGCTGGCTCAGTTGGAGGGGCATGCGACTCTTGATCTCAGGGTCGTGAGTTTGAGCCCCATGTTGGGTGTGTAGATTACTCAAAAAAAAAAAAAACTTAAAAAAAACTTTTTAAATAGAGCTATCTTTTGTGTAACATGTGCTCAGTTCTTTCTTTGTGCTAGGAACTATCACACATATTATTTGCTGGAATAAATTTGATTGTCCTAAACAATGAAGATAAGGAAGGCGAAAAACAGAGACACGGAGTAACTTAACCAAAGACCACAGTGATACCTGGCAAAGGCAAGACTCACACCCACTTACCTGCCTGCAAAGGCCAGGTTCTTCACGCGCGCACACACACACACACACACACACACACACACAAACACACACACACAAACAAGCATGCTAATTATTTTTCAGTATCTGGGGAAAGTGTGAGAGAAAAATTATAAATTAACTTTTAAAGCACTTTATTGATATTTTATTAAAGAAAGAAAACACTGAGTGAGTTAATATGAAAAGTTAACATAATATTCTTCCTGGCTCTTTGTCCTCTCAGCGTTCTGAAGGCAAAAAAATTGGAACCAGTAACTCATAATACCAATGGCATGACCATCATGTAGCTGTTTTCTCTAAAGTGTTCAAAGTTACTGTGAATTTTTTTAACTGAATTAATATACCAGTAAAATAAATAAAGTGAAAGGGGCCAGAAATTCAAGTCTAAACAAAAACTTCTCTGGAGATCAATACTCTGAAGATCAACAATTTATATAATTAAGCATTGAATTATTGTTTTTAAAAATCCAACTAAAAAAAATCCAACTAAATAGTGGTAAGTGAAATTGCATCCAACCAAAGAATATCTCTCATTAAAAGAAAATGCTGAGAGCTAGATGGTAGTCAGGCTGGAGATGTAGCAATGGTTACCATGGAGGCAAATTGGAATGGCTAGAAAAGACCACAATGTATCAAACTTAACACCTCAACTTGCTTCTCAGTAATTACTTCATACCAACATCCCATTGCTTTAAAGGCATTCTGTGCTGGTTTGTTATAGGAGTAGGCTGACATATCATTAGGCTTCAGGTTTTCACAGCTCTTATACAGAAAACTTTTGTATAAGTTTTTAGTGTGATTTTTCTTGTTAATCTTCCTTATGTTTTTGCATTGACCTTGGCAGTCATAACTATGGACTGCTGATTTTTAAAACATAATATTTCTGACATTTTATCAAAACTAATGAAGAACATCCTAGTTTCTCACCCTGTGTGTTCCTAAGAAAAAGAAAAATCTTCTGGGTCCAATATTCAAAGTAAACATGACCACTTTTAGGAAAGAACTATTTACTCTTTCACACTAATAACATTTTTAAAATCCATTAAATGAAACATGCAATGATTAGAAACAAACAAAAAAATTGCTTTTATTCCTCACTGATTGGTTCCCAATATGAACAAAGGGTTCACTCTAGTATCTTCTATGTGTATTTTTTAAATGAGATCACAAACTGAAGAAATGTTTCATAGGCCAAACTGTGTTGGGGTATGCATTATAGCCATAGTACATCTATAATCATTTATACATTTTCCAGATTTTTTTAGCTTAAATATGCATAACTTTCACAGTGAAGTTGAGATTTTTTAATTTTTCCACTCCTTAGCAATCACTAGCAATGGCCAAAAGATGCCCAATACCGCACAAAAATGAAAATAGTAAAGTGCATATAGATTTCACAATTACAAGTAAAAATTGTTTTATTTCCCCCAATTCCAAATCATATTAACTAAAACCTACCCATTCTGGCATGTTGGTTTATTTTAACATGTATTTTTCATATAACTAAATTGGCCTAATTTATTGAACACCTCATTGTATTACAAAACTTCTTTTTATTTGGTCATTCTCAGCATAAGACGTTGTAGCCATGAAAATAAAATAATATGTAGAAGTAACAACATTGTTACCATAAGTATTTACATACTTTTCCTCATATAAATGTTCAGCTCTCATCAGAAATGCAAAATTAATTTTCTTGTCTTCTCACCGTTCCAGTCATATGATGTCAATAATGAACTTTTCATAAGATCACACATCGAAAATATTGTAGAAATGGAGGCATTGGTAGTGACAGCAGGCAATATAATGTACTGCAATTTGCTCAACCTCTTTATTACATCTGCTAGTGAAAAGCACCACTATGTACCCAAGAGGTTAGACCAAATGAATCTCGGTTTCCCTCTTCTCTCTCATCCTCTCACCCATCAGTCCCCAAACTCCCCTTCCTACACAAGTCTGAACCTATCCTTTCTTCAATTTCCACACTGCCATTGCTTTAATTCAGATTTACAGGACTTTTCACTTGGATTATTAAGTCTCTCAACTGGTCTCCTGCCTTCCTCACTCTGTCATCCCCTCCTTCCTGTTCTCCACTCTCTTGCCAAAGTAATCTTTCTAAAACTCAACACTATTCATATCTATCCCCTCGTAAAAACCACCAAGGGGTCTCAGTGTATTTTCAGGATAGTCTAAACTTTAAGCAATTTTTCATGGCTTTCATGTTGTGGTCCTTGCTTGCCTATTCAATCTTGTCCTATTATCTCATAAAACCTAATAACACAGCACACTTGAAATTCCACAAGAACAATGCTCTCTGTTGCCCTCATGTGCTTAGAAGACTCAGTCCCAACTCACACCCCCTCCCAGGCCATCCCATCTCCTTGCCCTTCCAGACTGAGTGGTGAATAAGGTATGTCTCCTTCATGCTCTGTACCTGCCATATTTATACTACCACCACACTGCTTGTGTGCTTGTATTCTCCTCTAGAATCTGTTTTCTGACCAGGAGTTCCTAAAGAATGAAATGATTTTTAATTTCTACATAACATGTTAAACATAGAGCCAACAATATATCATATTGTTTATCTCACTGTTGCCATAAATACAGAAATATTATAGGGATGCTACCTCCTCATTTTAAGTATAGAAAATATGATGATAAACTTAGATTTAACTGGATATGGGTCTGAGAAAGAAAATAAAATCATATGCTGCAGTATTCTATAGTAAATAAAAATAACAAGTTTCTCAGGACTTAAAAGAAATAAAAATTTAGGTATTTCTTACTGTTAGAAGTCTTCTGGCTATAGGCCAGAACTTGGGAAGTCTCCTCTCTCAATTTATACTAAAAATATTCAATTTTCTTTTTACTATAATTGCCAATTAAGATTATCTAGAAAAAAAGACATTAACTTGCTTCCTTTTGCACTCCCAATTAGCTTAAAGGAACTCAATTCTCAATTGCATTTTCCTCTTTCTTTTCAGTGATAACAAAGAAACACTAGACCACAGTGGTAGTGACAGAGCCCTCAATCAGAGTGACTGCAATTGCTCTCATTTTGAAAGAAATGCTAAGGTCTTAATTTATATGTGTCTCATTCTCAACTGTCTCCTTCCAATAGGTCACATCAATATTAAATGTGTAACTTAACTGAGCTCTGTGAGCATTTTACAACATGGATTACATTATGTAATATTATGTAACACAAATACACACACACACACACACACACACACACACACACACTCATCCTCAACCCTCTTCCCTAACCTTTCTTATGAGTTTAGACATATAAGAGGATAACGAGAATAACATGGAAGCTTCCCAGATAGTATGCTTCCAATATGTGGGTCACAATATTGATCTCCTCATCTTTGAGCCAAGCAAAGCAGGAGCCAGAGTGACCAGAACCTCCAGAAATTGGTTGCCTCTAACTGTAAGCAGCCTCTTCCTTTTATCTCATATGCCACATCATCATTTTCTCCAAGTGTCATAACATGCAAAAGTTTGGGAAGTACTATAATGAGAATTAATATGTTTAACAACAAATCTCTAGTATACACATCACTTTCCTCATCTAAACTTGCTCTTAGTCTTATATTCTCTATCTCACTGGCTTGTTGTCACCACCCACTCAGTCACCTAGGTTGGAAATGTCACTCATGACCTAAATCACCATCAAGTATAACTTCTAAATATTCCCCCAATACCATGGTCCAATTCGTCATCATCCGTCAAATGGATATTGCCTCCTGAATGGTCTCCTGGACTTCTCGGCTTCAAAATTGTCCTCCACAGAGCCACCTTTCTGAAATCAAATCTGATGATATCGTGCTACAGTCTAAACTGACACGCTGGTTTCCATTATCAATACAATAAAGTCCATGCATCTCAAAACTAGGTCAAAAAGCACCTTGTGACATGGACAGTACCTGTTTCTTAAGCTCCATATTTAGCTACGTCCAGGGAAAATTCCAGAAACATCACACTGCTTATATTTTACTAGGTACAACCAACTCTTTACTCACTCCTTATGCAGCGATGTGATATAAATTGGCTTGGGGAAGGAGGGGATGTAGGTAGAACCTGATTTGTCACATTTGTCAATTTCGACATTGCAAATACTTCCATTCCAGCCTATTTCAAATGGAGTCACTGAACATGGAGTTAGGAAGACATACACAGTAACACATAATTACATAGCAGTCCCACCACACAGACACAATAGACGTAAACATGCTTAACAAAGCACACATAATAGTAAATGTGGTGAAACAATTAGGAAGTGATGAGTTTTCTGTTGATTACTGTTGCTTTTAATAGAATTTATTTAATTGCAAGTTCATATAAATCTAATTTTAATAATGGTTGTGTTTAACAAGCAGTACACAAAATTCCTATGCCTGGAGTGCCATTTTATTCAATTATCCAGACTCCTTCCTGCCTGGCTGAGGGCTGCTCATCTTTTAAGGCGATCATGAACCACCTATATCAAACACCTGCGTTTGTTAAAATGCAGGTCCTGGGGTTCATCTCCCAGACCTGCTGAATCTGAAACTCCCTGGAAGCCTAGGAATCTGTGGTTCCACAAGCTAGCTTGCTCAGAGAGTCTGAAGCACTAAAGTTTGAGAAACCTTTGTTTAAACTACTTTTCTGCTAAGGTGTCATATCACCCAGGAAATCTTTCCTGTGTGACTTACTTCCAGGAGGGCAGGATGGGAAAAGAATAAGCAAAATCACAGTGGCCTGCAACAGAATGGCATAGGAAACTGCAGGAAGTTCAGCAGGCCTGTGGGGTGACAGCTGAGAAGAGTAATTGGGAAGAACAGGTCTCCAGAAGTAGCTAAGGGCTACCATGGAAGGCCTTTCATTCTACATTGGAGACTTTGGACTTTATTGTAACAGCAGTGAAAATAATTGAAGAGTTTGAAGCCAAAGAGTGACATTTCTTATTTAAAAAAAAAAAAAAAAAAGTACTCAACCTCCTGAATAGCCAAAGCAATCTTGACATCTGGCATCATAATCCCAGACTTCAAGCTATACTACAAAGCTGTAATCTTCAAGACAGTATGGTATTGGCACAAGAACACACTCAGATCAGTGGAACAGAATAGAGAACCCAGAAATGGACCCACAAACGTATGGCCAACTAATCTTTGACAAAGCAGGAAAGAATATCCAGTGGAATAAAGACAGTCACTTCAGCAAGTGGTGCTGGGAAAACTAGACAGTGACATGCAAAAGAATAATCCTGGACCACTTTCTTACACCATACACAAAAATAAACTCAAAATGGATGAAAGACCTCAATGTAAGACAAGAAGCCATCAAAATCCTCAAGGAGAAAGCAGGCAAAAACCTCTTTGATCTTGGCCGCAGCAACTTCTTATTCAACACATCTCCAGAGGCCAGGGAAACCAAAGAAAAAATGAACTACTGGGACCTCATCAAAATAAAAAGCTTCTGCACAGCAAAGGAAACAATCAGCAAAACTAACAGGCAACCGACAGAATGGGAGAAGATATTTGCAAATGACATATCAGATAAAGGGTGCATATCCAAAATCTATAAAGGACTTACCAAACTCAACATCCCCCCAAAAAAAATCTAGTGAAAAAATGGGTAAAAGACACGAATAGACACTTCTCCAAAGAAGACATCCAGATGGCCAACCGACACATGAAAAAATGCTCAACATCACTCATCATCAGGGAAATACAAATCAAAACCACAATGAGATACCACCTCACACCCGTCAGAATGGCTAACATTAACAACTCAGGCAACAACAGATGTTGGCGAGGATGCAGAGAAAGAGGATCTCTTTTGCATTGTTGGTGGGAATGCAAGCTGGTGCAGCCCCTCTGGAAAACAGTATGGAGGTTCCTCAAAAAACTAAAAATAAAACTACCCTACGACCTAGCAATTGAACTACTAGGTATTTATCCAAGGGATACAAGTATGCTGTGTCGAAGGGGCACATGCACCCCCATGTTTATAGCAGCACTATCAACAATAGCCAAAGTATGAAAAGAGCCCAAATGTCCATCAATGGATGAATGGATAAAGACGATGTGGTATATATACACAATGGAGTATTACTCGGCAATCAAAAAGAATGAAATCTTGCCATTTGCAACTACCTGGATGGAACTAGAGGGTATTATGCTAAGCAAAACTAGTCAGAGAAAGACAAATATCATATGATTTCATTCATTATGAAGACTTTAAGACACAAAACAGATAAACATAAGGGAAGGAAACAAAAATAATATAAAAACAGGGAGGGGGACAAAACATAAGAGACTGTTAAATATAGAGAACAAACAGAGTTACTGGCAGGGTTGTGGGAGAGGGGATGGGATAAATGGGAAAGGGCCATTAAGGAATCTACTCCTAAAATCACTGTTGCACTATATGCTAGCTAATTTGGATGTTAATTAAAAAAATAAAATTAAAAAAAAAAACTATTCAACCTTCCTCTTCCATGTATAAACTTTAATAGCTCATTGAACAGAATAAAACAATTTGAAATAAAATTATATGGCCTTTTTTCTCAGAATAACTGATATCTTACATGATTTATTGATTTGAAACATGAACTCCCGCATTAAAAACAAAAAGAAACAAAAGAAAAAAAACACAAGTTGTATTTCTTTCATTCCTAGGTAATAATCTCTCTTTGAATAAAATGGGTGTCTTCTCCATGAGATTCCTTTACCCTAATCAGTACCACCAATACCACTGTGACTCTCCACTCTGCTCACTCCTTAAAGTTTTTACAGCTTTGACCCATCAACAACCTCAAAAAAAAAAAAAAAAAAAACCCTCAAAAGCCATTCTGATCCCTCCACTCCTAGCATTTAAACTTCCAGAAAGGCTCTATAAAAATGCTAAGTAAAAGCAAAAAGGGACCAATGAATCACAAAAGGCATTAAAAAAATCTCGGCTTACAAAATGATGTATCCTAAACCTCTCTTAAATGTGGAAATGATGGATATAAATTTACTCCAAAATTCAAAAACTAAATAACTTCATGAGAATTATTACATTCATACTTAACAATAAGTAGAGAATTACAGAGTCAAATTGTGGTGTGCTCTGTGGCAGCCAGCTCCCTTCACTTACCACATAATTTACCTGTTGCTGCTCTTCTGTTCTGCAGCGCCTTAAATTCAAATCTATGCCTTAGCAACATTGCAAATGATCACCTCAGGGGGATGAATGTGGAAAAGTTACAAACAGAGGAACCTTAAAATATGGAAATGCATGAATATCGACTAACATATTTTCTTAAAGAACACATATTTCTTTCCAACACATTATATAAATGCAAATATTATTTCCATCCTGACTCCCTGAACATTCTAAGATCATGATAAACATTAGCACCTGGAAACATCCAGACCCTCTATTCACTAAATCTTTCTCCATCCCTGACTAGTGATTTATAGACCTTCAACAAATAGACTGTCAATAAGGTCTGTGAATGAACGAAAGAACAAATTTAAGGACTTGAAACATGATTCTGTTTGAAAGGAATATATCCGTTCAAATTTTCCCATTTCATAAATACATGTGAAGCTTTAAAAAATCTTGCTCTGTAATTTGGGTACAGCTAGAATAAAGAGTCCTATGGCAAATAAAAGTTCTCACAATTAATTACTTATTCATTCATTTGAAATCACTACAAAATATCAGATATGCATCTAATACCTTTTATTATGTTCTAAAGAAACAGATTGGGATACCTGGGTGGCTCAGTCAGTTTAGCCTCCAACTTCAGCTCAGGTCATGATCTTACAGTTCATGGGTTCTAGCCCCTCATCGGGCTCTGTGCTGACAGCTTGGAGCCTGGAGCTTGCTTCAGATAAATGTACGGTGGTCTCAATAATTCATAAAGGATACTTGTAGTCAAGGAAGCACTTGTTTGGGAGGTTTATCTGCTGTATCTGTTAAAATATGGTTAAGAATAGTTCCTTTAGTTCTCTAAGTTTAAAGTTGGAGAAGATAATTTAAAAGAATGCTGCACAGATTATAAGGATGAACACAAATCTAAAAAATGTTAATTTAAAAGTTTCCCTGGTGTGAAAGGGAAAAGAGAACTTCTGTCATCAGCTAGACCCCAAGACCTGACCTTTACTGCCCACCTGCTTGTACTCACTAACCTCTTCTAATATATTTCCTTAAGCACTTCTTTCCAGCTTACCTCTTAACTCAGGCAAAAGAAACTGGAAACCACCTCTCAGGTGATGGCGACTGCCCTGATGAGACCTCCCACCAGCCCAGATCACCCAGAATGTTGAGCTAAACCCAACTCCAGACTCCACAGAAGGACCCTTGAGTGATGTCTGTAATGACCTGCCATCACTTTTACCTCATTATAATACTAAAATTTTCAGCCAGAGAGGAGCCTGAGCCTCATTTACATAACATACAACACATGTATAGGCATATTTCCTTAAGATGCATGGGTGACATTATGCCTGCCTCTACATACAATGACAAGTCTTCCCTATCTAAATATTCAGCCTGACCATAAAGAAAAGGTACCCATTCACCCTCTCAGGGAGTCATGGCTCTGGAGGCTATTGCCTGTGATCTCCTTATTTGCTGCACATGAACTCTTCTTTGTGAAACAATTTACCTGGTACAATTTCTGTGACTCATCAAGGAACAAACTCATGTTGGTATAGTTACACTTCCCCACCCCTCCCTTACCTTTAAGCATTCCCTTTATTTTTTTTAATGTTTATTTATTTATTTTGAGAGAGAGAGAGAGAGAGAGAGAGAGAGAGAGAGAACTCATGAGCAGGGGAGGGGTAGAGACAGAGGGAGAGAGAGAATCCCAAGCAGGGTCTGCACTGTCAGCATAGAGCCCAACATGGAGCTCGAACCCACAAACTGTGAGATCATGACTTGAGCCAAAATCAAGAGTAGGATGCTTAACGGACTGAGTCACTCAGGCATCCCTAATATTCCCTTTAAAAGACTGGAAATTATAAATGTTTTCTCTGTTTCTTTGAGATTTATGTAAATCTTTTTTAAAGTTAAATGAGCCTCAAAAAAACAAAAAAGTTAGGTGAGCTTCTTACCAGTTTTACACCCCAGGAAGGTCTTTCTTGGGGGCCTGAGTCATCCCTTTTAAAATGTGAACATTAGGTAGGATGAAGCCGTGTCTCCCTGTGTCTGTAGGAGTTTAGCCTCGGTGCCTGGCTCCAAGTTGTAACTTCCTGCTTGTCAAAAAGATAAATGAAGTTTTTTTCTTCCTTGGATAAAGACAATTAACATGTGTGTAATGGATTGTATCTGCCTGGCTATATAAAAAGTAGGATTTCTGTCTTTGCAATCTCTTTAGCATATTGCCTGTGATGCACACCACAGTCTGGTTTAATGACTATAGGATAATAAAACTGTTTGATTCTTTTCTACCTACACTTTGTGGAAAAGATTCACTGGGTTGGCAGGAGATTTTACTTTTAATTATATTTTCCCAATAAGATTCAGATACAGTAATATTTTTAAAAATTTGTTTTTGTTATAAATGTGTAGTTGAGGAGAAAGAAAAAGCTATGCTAAAACAAGAAAAATGAGCAAAACAAAACAAGCAGACTAAGTCATTGAAATGTTTTTCATCTATTAGAAATGGAATAAATGCCATGTACTTGTTCTGGAAAGGACAAAAATTATAGAACCAATGTGCTATAAACAATGTTGGCAAGCAGAGTTTGAAAAGTTCAGAGAATTCAGAGCTTTTGGTCTTAGCTAAATCCTTCTGTGTAGGTTAATAGGAAATGCAATAGTGCTCACACCAAAGTATCCTATTTATTTCAATGACAACTACAGAGGAATTAAACTACACACTAATAAAAATATTTAATTGATAAAAATTCAATCAAAAATTCCCAAAAAAGTAGGAAGGCCAAGGAAATACCCTCATCAATTAATACCAAAACTTCACTGTAGAAGTAGTCTAAAAAACATTCATTGCAAAAAACTTCATATAACATTATCCACTATTATCAGTATTATCACTAATTACCACTCGATTACATTTTATATCATCTAGTCTAGCACAAGAAGAAAAGTTATTGAAGATCAAACACATGCATATGCTTTTTCAATATCAAAGTATTATCTGCATAATTAGGAACTTCAGGTTTATAAGCAAAGGGTTCTGATCAAATGAACTGACCAAAAGAGTCTTAACAATCCCCTCAGCCTATGAACAGGTCTTCTTTCTGACTCTAGGCCCTGGCCTCTCTTTTCTTAGAGCATTTTCTTTAGAAAACTTGTACTTGTAAATTCTTTCTCTGCCCCTTTGAGATGTAAATCTTTTTAAAGTCCTCTCCTCAGTTTTAGAGCCCATGAATACTTCTCTCTAAGACCTAGGAGCCAACCCTTTGAAATGTAATCATCAAGAAAAGCCCCTCTCTCCCAGCATCTAGGAGGGCAAGAGCCTAATTTCTTTGGTAAGTACCAATTAGCAAACACAGATGGCCTAATCACAGAGAAAAAAGCATTTGCAAACTCAGGAAATAAATCAAACCGCCCCTACTAACATCATCAAGTACTTTTCCCCTAGTTTGTCTCAGTGCTTAAAAATCCTCCTGCCCCTTGCTTTTGCTGTCATTTCCCTATTGCAATAGACTTGAATAATGTCTTTGCCTGTTCAACCTGCTCCAATGCAATTTTTGCTTTGATAAACCTTAAGAATTCTTAAAATCTCTACCAAAAATTAAAAAAAATGTAGCTCGAAGAGAATAAGAACTATTTAATCATTTATTTTCTTTATGTTTCAGAAAGAAATGTATTGATTGCAGATAGATATCATAGATGCATATTATGGATCATAGTATTTGCATGTATATGTATACTTATATATAAATAAAATGTGCTTACACTTATGTAAATACGTTGAAAAGGACAGAATATGCCACCCCAAAATATGCCTCTTTGGTGTAAGGATTATTTTGAACTGAAGGCAATTGAAGAAGAGCAGACATAGGAAAAGCTCCAAAAACAGAGCATAAATTTCCCTTTCTGTATAGGAAATTTACATTATAAAGGAAATTTCCATTTGTAAAAGTGTCTCCCCAGCACCAGGAAGAAGGACAACTCATAATTTAATTTAATTTAAACTTTTAATTTAAATTTCAAGTTAAGAGCATCATTTTTATCTTGTTAAAATCATTTAGCTAATTATGTACTTAATAATTCTTAGTGAAACAGAGCACAGGAATATAGAGAGAGCATATTTAGCCAGAGGGAAATTTTGAGTTAGCTCTGCTCTCTTGTTACAGAGACCCAGTGTGAATTCTTTGAGCACACTGAGCACACTATGCTGCCAATGCAGGACTTTTATGAATACCTTAATGTTCTTCTAGAAGACACAAACCAGCAATGTGAGTGCCAAAGCATCATATAACCTATATAATGCAAAGTTGGGATACAATGTTTCCTATTTGCTAAAGTTGTTGACCTGTAACCTTTTGTCTGCTTGCCTATTTGCTTGTTCTGTTAGGCACTGAGCAGTAAAGTTGTAGTATTTGATGAGGAAAAATTGAGAAACACTAGAGGAGATTACTTGATATTTATTTACTTATTTATTCGTTTATTTATTTATTTATTGAGAGGGGACACAAGTGAGTGAGGGGCAGGAAAAAAGGGAGAGAGAGAATCCCATGAGGTGCAGAGAGGGAGAGAGAGTGCAAAGCCCAGAGCCAGGCTCCAGCTCACCTGAAGCAGGGCACAAGCTCACCCTAAGTGGGGCTGGAGTTCGCCCAATGCAGGGCTCCTATCACCCGCGTGGGGCTCGAACTCAGGAACCATGAGATCACGACCTGAGCTGAAGTCGGATGCTTAACTGACTGAGCCACCCAGGCATCCCAATATTTTATTTAATATTTTAATACATCAACAAAGAAAAAATGAGGGAAAACCTCAGAAGAGAACTTGTATAATATCCTTAACTCTTCCTATGAAAAGGATCCAAGGGGAAGTGAAAGTTTGCCAAAATGTTTCAATTTATCTTCTCAGTTCTTTCTTTGATACTTGGGGCACTAAATCATTTTTCCTTAGTGAATGAAACATTACTCTAAATCCTTTGTTCCCGGGGAACCTGGGTGGCTCAGTGGGTTAAGCATCGGACTAGAGCTGAGGTCATGATCTCACAGTTCATGAATTGGATCCCTGCATTGGGCTCTATGCTGAGGGCTCAAAGCTTGGAGCCTGCTTCGGATTCTGTGTCTCCCTCTCTCTCTGCCCCTCCCCCACTTGCACTCTGTCTCTCTCTCTCTCAAAAATAAACTTAAAAAAAAAAATCTAAATCCTTTGTTCCCATAAATTAATTCGGATAACTAAAACTCTTCTCCCTTCTTTCAGTTTAGTCAAAGCCAGAGGCGTTTCACTCCAGAATCTGATCACAGCTACGTTCATTCTAGAAGAAACTCTCTTAAGCAACTCTTACTTGCTATCCCCAAAAGCTCAATTTCTGAATATCTAGAGTAAATGGAAGACTGATATCAAGGCAAAAATGACAACACCAGATTCATAATCACTTAGTGTATCAATAAAGATAAAAACAGAATCAAATCCAAGAACCAAATGAACATTGCTGAACGGTATTTTACAAATCACTTATCAATTCTCTAATGCAACAACAGACTTTGTTTCTTGGATGGATCACACACTTAGTTGAATTGGCAAAAATGTAAGAAAAAGAGAAAGGCATCACAGTTTCAAGTTTTCCTGGGTCTTGAAACAATGTTTATCAATTGTTTAGGGCTCCCCAATTTAAAACATGATTAGAGGCTGCCATTAGAAAAAAACTGCGTTCTTTGAAATATTTCCAATTTTGTAATGAGGTTTCCCACAGGCCCCAACTCTCCTACCCTGAGCACTGACACTCATGACTTCAGGTTCCAATGTGTCTGAGATTCTCTCCATGTTTCTCTTTGCTCCTATATCCCTGCACTTCGATTCCCAAGTATGTGGCCTGAGTCAAGAGACAGATTTTGCTCTTTTGCTGAGAAAGATACTTCCTACTAATAATAAGCAAATACCTAAAACACATTCAAAGGACCTTCCTCACACTTCCCATTGCTTCCTCTTCTTTTCGTGTGTCACAGTTTATTTTTAGTCAGATTTCTGTCACCCTGACTGCTGTCATAACTGCCTACTGGGGAATTTCCTCTGCCTCCAGCTCCTGATTCCCAACAAAAGGAGACACAGAATTCGAAGCAGGCTCCAGGCTCTGAGCTGTCAGCACAGAGCACAACACAGGGCTTGAACTCAAACTGTGAGATCATGACCTGAGCGAAGTTGGATGCTTAACGGACTGAGCCACCCAGGCGCCCCACATAGTTTCTTTCTTAAAGACACATTTCTAAAGATGGCTTAAAAAATTTTCATCTTGACCTTTAATTTTTAATTTTGGCTTTTCACGCTGTAAGAATTTTATTTAAACATACTATTTTCTGGAGTCTTACAATTAACCAATGTTTTCCTAATATTTCTGAGGAAAAAAAATGGATTTCAGACCAGACCATTCCAAGCAAAGACTTTTAAATATTCCTTCCTGAATCAGTATGTTTTTCTGCATCTTGAGCTAAGTTGGTTTCTTTTTGAATTGCCCACATAACAAAGGCTCCCTTCCTATTTTATTGAAGGATTTTACCCTCCAACACACTTGGTTGGAGAGAACTATGCTCTTGATGAAGATTTATTTAAGGTCCACTATAAGTGTAAAGATTCTCCAAACAAAAAATAAAAGAACAGCAGAACTCATAGACACCCAGCAATCAAGCCTTGCAAGTAACCATGAATTGATATTTTTCATGTATACAAATGTACCCATGCATTTTATGACACCCCAAATTCTATTTCCCTCCAACATTCAGTAGGAAAAGGCAGAACAAATAAATTCAAGTGGATTGCAGAGAGACTAAAGACAATGCAGGTGGTCCTGCCGCTGCTCCTGGACCCTAAAGCCAGTGAAGAAGGACATTAGAATTCTGGCCTAAGAAACGGGGTCTTGGTACCTACCTCAAACCTTGAGAAACAGAGACAAAGAGGAAAAACCCGAAGCCAATATTCTGGAATGGCATAAACTAGTAGTAATAATAATAATAATAATAATGACACAGAAAGCAAGCAAGTGAAAAGGCAACAAAATATCCCAGTGCTACAAAAATGTTTTTTGCTACTAGAGACGAATGGAGAAGTAACGAAGAGCAGGGCATCTCTAGACATCTCCTGAGACCTACAAATTCTAACAGCAAATGAAAAATTATTCATTCCAAGCATTTAACAATCATAAACTTTACAGCCTCAACTTAAAATATGTGAATCTATGCTATATTTTTCCAGCTAATAAATTTATTGTGGATCTGATTAAAGTTGTTCAATATTTTAGTACTTCATGAATTATTAAAACTAAATATACTTGGACATGATTGCCTAAAACTAAATCATTACAAAGTCTATGCCCTGAAAAGAATCCTAGGCCTGCAAGAGATAGATTAAAAGTGATTAATGACTCTCTTAGTTGAGTAGTATCATTTACTATAATTGAATTACTTTAAAATTTGGCTCAGTAATACACTATTATTAGATATATATAGAACAGTACAAGTAAAATGTGCCATGGAAACAATATCTTTGACCTCCAAAAACTCAGTTTAATTATTCAACCAATCCGATTTATGATCAACAACACAGAACAGCCTCTCAGTGTAGGATTCCAATATATGCCATATGTACTGCATTTGGAACACTTCCAGAGTATTTCCTCAATACATTTATATCATGACATACCAAGTGTCTCTCATTGCTATAATTTGAGTTTTGGAGGCTATTTATACCTGTTGCATTTTTCTCAAAATGACCTACTTTCATGATTTGCAAATTACTACATCTTTATTATTGTTTATTTGGGATGGGAAGGGAAGGATATTGGAACCCTAGTTTCAATTTTATATAACTTTTTTCAATAAACCAAAGAAAATTATTTATACTATAAAATTACAGAGTTCATAATAATAATATAATGCAATTAGACTGGATTACCTTAAGATAAACCTGCTTATTAAGCAAGTTTGTGATTTACGAGGTTGATATGTTGAATTGCACTAAATAAACATGTTCTTCAGATACATTTTTTCCTCCCAAATCTGAGACACCTTTATCTGTCTTTATGTTTTACTTTCAGCATTTATTTTTTTAACAACCTTATAATTTTACATATAGTAAAATTTACCCATTTCAAGTTCACAATTCAACGATTTTAGTAACTTTACCAAGTGGTAAAACCATCATCAAAAATTGGCTTTAATATAGTTTCATCCCACCAATAAGACCTCTTATATCCGTGAAGTTCACCCCTGTTCCCACTCTCAGTCCCAGAAAACCACTAATTTACTTTCTGTCTTATGAACTTGTCTTTCCTATACATTCAAGATAATAATATAAACTGGATTTTAAGTATTAGACAATCTCTTGGGGGAAGGAAGTTAAAGCACATTCATTTCCCTCCTCATTTGGAAGGGGGCAATGGCTCCCCTTGGGAACGAAAGAAGGCATGTGTCCTGTTCCAATCATCTTATAAAATGTTGATAACTAGACTGCCTACCAATAGGATAATCATAGAAGATTAGTCCTTATCTATGGAATGATCTGAAAAGGATGTACATGATTTGGGATTATTTATGGTAATCAATCAAAGGATCTATAGATTGACAGGAAAAAGTGTCACATAGGCAAGGTAACCATTACAGTATAAAATGGATATATTTTATAACCTAAAGGCTACATTCTTCCCACAAAGCCCTCAGCCAAAGGCCACAGCAGAGGTACAAGGGTCTAGCCATTTCTTCCCAATTCAGGGTCCTCACGGGCAAGCATTACCTCCAAAGTTCTCCATTGAGTCTACTAAGGTATGTATTACTGGCTAAGGCTCTCCTTACCCTCTTCTGGTTCCTTCTCTCATTCTTTTCACAGGCATCAGACTGACATTACTGTATGAAAGCTTTCATTGCCTAATTAGTGGATCTTTCCCTTTCATCTTCCACAGGTGTTACCTCTAAATAAATGAATTGGTATTGGACTGAATTATGAACGATGTCTCCCCAAAATTCAAAAGTTGAAGCCCTAATCCTAAATGTGACCATCTTTAGGAATAAGGAGGACTGTTATGCAAGTAATTAAAGTTAAATAAGATTATAAGGATGAGGCCCAATCCAATTAAAAGAAGAGGAAGAGACACTAGGGTTGTATGCACCGAGAAAAGGTCATGTGAAGATATACTGAAAAGACAGCCATCTGCAAGTGAAGGAGAGTCCTCAGGAGAAAATGAACATGCTGTCACCTTGATCTTGGACTTCTGACCTCCAGAACTGAAGAAACTACATGTCTGTTCTTTAAGCCACCTAGCCTGTGGTATTTTGTTATGGCAGCCCTAGGTAAAACAAACCTATTGCAATCCTCACTCTCTCAATATTGCTTCCCAGAGAACCCAAAAGTTCAGTTCTCTAAGAGTAGAGAATAACACATTGGACTGATTTCCTGGTTCATGAGATCAGACTGAAACAGATTCCTTTGCATTACAATGAGTAAACCTTTGCAGAAACACACATTTTCAAAGCATGGCCATAATACAAGCTATCCTAATGTTGGCTCCCATCCTCATGGAATCCAATAGAAAATAAATCCTAGCCAAAAGATAGTGTCCACACAAAGACTTGTATAAGAATGTTCATGATAACTTCATCGATGATAGCCAAAGACTGGTAACAGCCCAGTGTTCATATAGAGGAGAATTAATAAACAAACTGTGATACATCCATAGAATGGAACTATTCAGAAATACAAAAGGAACAAATTACTGATATCCACAACAACACGATAAATTTCAAAAACATGCTAAGTGAAAAAGCCTTATCCAAAGGAGTACATAATATATTTCACTTACAAACATCTACAAAAGGCAAAGCTTTTTTAAAATTCATAATAAATTTTAAAAATAACAGTAACAAGGGAGGAGCCAAGATGGCGGAACAGCATGGAAGTTTTTTGTGTCTCGCATCCATGAAACACAGCCAGGCCAACATTAAACCATCCCACACACCTAGAAAACTGCTCGGAGGATTAACACAACAATCTGCACAATCTGAACCACAGAATTCAGCAGGTACACGGCCCGGAGAGGTGAATTTGGGGAGCAAGAAGCCGCTGAGGATAGGGAACCACTTTTTGGGGCAGAGAGAAGACAAAGACTGGGGAGAAAGGAGAATATGGGAAAAGCACCCCTCCCCAAAAGCAGCTGGAGAGAAAGTGGAAAACTGGAAACAGCCGCAGGGACTAAACTAAAAAGGGAGAAAGGAGAAAGGAAAGGGTTTAAAATCTATTAAGACTGTAAACAAGGGGAGCTCAAAGGCTGCAACTCCGCAGCTCATTACCTGGTGGTGCTCTGGTGGGAAGGGTGAATCCCCAGGAACGGAGTGGGGTCCGGGAGGTTCTCAGACCACACGGGGAAAAGCGGTTCCACTGCTGGAAGGACATTCGGTAGAGACTGCTGAAACAACCTGGTTGGTCCCAGCAGACCCCAGAAAACGGCCGCATTCGCTGGTGTTGGAACAAGGTCGTTGAGGGTGAAGCCTGGTGCCAGATGTGTGTTGTGATTTTCCATAATCCCTGAAACACTGCTGCTACACTGTCTCACAAACTTTTTCTGGGGCGGGCTGGCACCTGGCCACAGTCTCGGGGCACCGGCAGCAGCAGGGTCCAGCAAGCGTTCCTGGGTGCAGCCGACATTTGGCCATTGCTCATTCGGCCACTGCTCAGTAAGACCCTCCCACAGAGGGGCAGAATGGGTCAAAGCCGCAGCCCTTCGGAAGTAAGGGGCCGGGGAAAACAGCCACATCTGAGACAAAACTCGGGACAGAGGTACTGCCTGGGGCCTGGCCACAGAGAGTGAAAAAGCAGGGAGTGGACAAGAGCTGAAGAGAGAGGATGGGTGCACGATTGCTGATCTTGGAGAACAACTGGGTACCTGGCTGGTGCCATTTTCACCGATCCTGCGCATGCGTGTAAGCACCTACGAGCTCCGCAACAATCCACCCCAGTGGGCTAGCAGCGCCATCTAGTGGAAAACAGAGCCATTACACTGAGCCCGCCCAACTGGGCCGACTTCGCTCTTCAAGAACATAAGTCTCACGTCTGGCTTAGTGTAAGGAGTATAAAACGCCACATAGACTGACTTCTGGGGAAAATAAAGTAATTTCAGTCCTACTTCAATCTGTTAGGTCCATCTATTCAATTTTCTTTTTTTTCCCTCTTTTACACTTCTTTTTCTTGAATATGGGAAGAGAAGAAATTCATTTTTATTTTCAATTTTTATTAAAAATATTTTTCTTTAATTTTTATTACTATATTTTTTACTTTGTGTAAATTTTTTCAAATTCTATTTCACTTCCATCACCTAATTTTAGTCTACTTCAGTGTATTCACCTTTTCAAATATTCAAACTATTTCCTTATTTTCTTTCTTTTTTTGTCTCCTTTTCATTTCTTTTCTTTTTCTTGAATGCAGAAAGAGAAAAACTTCATTTTTACTTTCAACTTGTATTAAAAATATTTTTATTTAATTTTTACTATATTTTTTGCTTTTGTGTAAATTTTTTCAAATTCTATTTTACTTCCATCATTTTATTTTAGTCTACTAGAGTGTATTCACTTTTTCAAATTTTCAAACGATTTCCTTTTTTTCTCTTTTTTCTTTTTTTATATTTTTTGCCTTTTTCTCTTTTTTCTTTTTCTTGAATATAGAAAAACAAAAATTCATATTTATTTTAATTTTTATTAAAAATATTTTTCTTTAGTTTTTTCTACTATATTCTTCACTTTTGTGTATATTTTTGCAAATTTTATTTTACTCCCATAATCCCATTTTAGTCTACTTAAGTGTATTCATTTCTTCAAATTGTCAAATGATTTCCTTTTTTTCTTCTCCCCCTCCTTTTTTTACTCTAATCTGTCAAACCACTTTCAACACCCAGACCAAAACACACCTAGGATCTAGCATCATTTATTTGATTTGTGTGTATGTGTGTGTGTGTGTGTTTAATTTTTTAGTTTTAATATTTTTTATTTTAATTTTTTTATTTTAATTTTTCTACCTCATTATTTCCTTTTCTCCCTTCAAAATGACAACATGAAGGAATTCACACCAAAATAAAGAGCACGAAGAAATGAGCCCCGGATTTAACCAACACAGATACAAGCAAGATTTCTGAACCAGAATTTAGAATCACGATAATGAGAATACTAGCTGGAGTCGAAAATAGATTAGAATCCCTTTCTGCAGAGAAAAAAGAAGTAAAAAATAGCCAGAATGAAATTAAAAATGCTATAACTGAGTTGCAATCACAGATGGATGCAGCGGCGGGAAGGATGGATGAGGCAGAACAGAGAATCAGTGATATAGAGGACAAACTTACAGAGAATAATGAAGCAGGAAAAAAAGAGGGAGATTAAGGCAAAAGACCACGATTTAAGAATTAGAGAAATCAGTGACTCATTAAAAAGGAACAACATCAGAATCATAGGGGTCCCAGAAGATGAAGAGACAGAATAAGTGGTAGAATGGTTATATGAGCAAATAATAGCAGAAAACTTTCTGGTATAGCAGAAAGAGACGGACATCAAAATCCAGGAAGCACAGAGGACTCCCATAAGATTCAACAAAAGCCAATCATCAACAAGGCATATCATAGTCAAATTCATAAAATACTCAGGCAAGGAAAGAATCATGATCAATGGAACAGAATAGAGAGCCCAGAAATGGACCAACAAATGCATGGCCAACTAATCTTTGACAAAGCAGGAAAGAATATCCAATGGAATAAAGACAGTCTCTTCAGCAAGTGGTACTGAGAAAACTGGACAGCGACATGCAGAAGAATGAACCTGGACCACTTTCTTACACCATACACAAAAATAAACTCAAAATGGATGAAAGACTTCAATGTAAGACAGAAAGCCATCAAAATCCTCAAGGAGAAAGCAGGCAATAACCTCTTTGATCTTGGCCGCAGCAACTTCTTACTCAACATGTCTCTGGAGGCAAGGGAAACCAAAGCAAAAATGAACTACTGGGACCTCATCAAAATAAAAAGCTTCTGCACAGCAAAGGAAACAATCAGCAAAACTAAAAGCAACCGACAGAATGGGAGAAGATATTTGCAAATGACATATCAGATAAAGGGTGCATATCCAAAATCTATAAAGAACTTATCCAACTCAACACCCCCAAAAAAATGATCCAGTGAAAAAAATGGGCAAAAGACATGAACAGACACTTCTCCAAAGAAGACATCCTAGATGGCCAATTGACACATGAAAAAATGCTCAACATCACTCATCATCAGGGAAATACAAATCAAAACCACAATGAGATACCACCTCACACCCGTCAGAATGGCTAACATTAACAACTCAGGCAACAACAGATGTTGGAAAGGATGCAGAGAAAGAGGATCTCTTTTGCATTGTTGGTGGGAATGCAAGCTGGTGCAGCCACTCTGGAAAACAGTATGGAGGTTCCTCAGAAAACTAAAAATAGAACTACCCTACAACCCAGCAACTGCACTACTAGGCATTTATCCACGGGATACAGGTGTGCTGTTTTGAAGGGACACATGCATCCCCCATGTTTATAGCAGCATTATCAACAATAGCCAAAGTATGGAAAGAGCCCAAATGGCCATCAATGGATGAACAGATAAACAAGATACACACACACACACACACACACACACACACACACACACACACACAATGGAGTATTACTCGGCAATCAAAAAGAATGAAATCTTGCCATTTGCAACTACATGGATGGAACTGGAGGGTATTATGCTAAGTGAAATTAGTCAGAGAAAGACAAATCATATGACTTCACTCATATGAGGTCTTTTAGAGACAAAATAGATGAACATAAGGGAAGGGAAACAAAAATAATATAAAAACAGGGAGGGGGACAAAACAGAAGAGATTCATAAATATGGAGATCAAACTGAGGGTTACTGGAGGGGTTGTGGTGGGGGGGGTGGGCTAAATGGGTAAGGGGCACTAAGGAATCTATTCCAGAAATCATTGTTGCACTATATGCTAACTAATTTGGGTGTAAATTTTTAAAAATGAAAAATAAAATAAAATAAAAATAAATAAATAAATTTTAAAAATCCTAAAAATAATAGTAAAGATTGCCTGTTGGACAGGGAAGAGGACAGATGGACTGGGAAGAAACTCAAGGAAAGTTTCTGGAGTAATGATAATGGCCCACAACTTGACAGACACTTAGTTTATATAGGTACATGCACCTTGTCAAATTCTAAAACCATACCTTAAGTACTACGCTTTTTATTGTAAGTGCATTTTTTTAATGTTTATTTATTTTTGAGAGAGCGCAAGCAGGAGAAGGGCAGAGAGAAGGATACAGAGGATCTGAAGCAGACTCTGTGCTGACAGGCTGACTGCAGGGAGCCCAATGTGGGGCTTGAACTCACCAACCCTGAGGTCATGACCTGAGCTAAGGTCAGTTGCTCAGCTGCCTCAGCCACCCAGGCGCCCCTATTGTAAGTAAACTTACCTTTAGAAGAAAAAAAAACTATAAAAAATGTTAAACTATAGCTATTGATTTGCATGCTAAAGTATTTAGGGAGAGATGCACTGATGTTTGCAATATACTTTAAAATGGATAAAAAAGATGAATTGGTGATAGAGGAGTGATCGTAATACATGACAAAGCAATATAGTAGAAAAAAGAATGGTAGAATCTATTTGTTGTGTCAAATCTAAAATTCTTTCAACTTTGTTGTATATTTGAAATTTCATACACAAAAATGTTGGAAAAATATAGGTATACATGTAAAGACCAACTACATATTTTTCAAGCACAGTATTGACACCTAATTTAAACTGCTGTATTATCCCTCCGGTGGGTCTGACTCCTCCTGGTGCCACAGGAACCCCCCCCCCCCCGAAGCAGAACTCCGAAGGAAAAGCGAGCTGAGCCTGCCCCTCCCACCCCTGTGCACCCTACCGATCCACCCCAGCTAATACGCCAGATCCCCAGCACCACAAGCCTGGCAGTGTGCAAGTAGCCCAGATGGGCCACGCCACCCCACAGTGAATCCCGCCCCTAGGAGAGGGGAAGAGAAGGCACACACCAGTCTGACTGTGGCCCCAGCGGTGGGG
This sequence comes from Acinonyx jubatus, assembly GCF_027475565.1. NCBI lineage: Eukaryota > Metazoa > Chordata > Mammalia > Carnivora > Felidae > Acinonyx > Acinonyx jubatus. Next base: position 170,783,048 of record NC_069381.1, read on the forward strand.
CTGGGGGCAGACATCAGGTCGGACTGCGGCCCCGCCCACCAACTCCAGTTATACACCACAGCACAGGGGAAGTGCCCTGCAGGTCCTCACCACTCCAGGGACTATCCAAAATGACAAAACGGAAGAATTCCCCTCAAAAAAAAGTCCCGGAAATAACGACAGCTAATGAACTGACCAAAAACGATTTAAACAATATAACAGAAAGTGAATTTAGAATAATAGTCATAAAATTAATCGCTGGGATTGAAAACAGTATAAAGGACAGCAGAGAATCTCTTGCTACAGAGATCAAGGGACTAAGGAACAGCCAGGAGGAGCTAAAAAATGCTATCAATGAACTGCAAAATAAAATGGAGACAACTACGGCTCAGATTGAAGAGGCAGAGGAGAGAATAGGTGAACTAGAAGATACAATTATGGAAAAAGAACCTAAGAAAAAGAGAGATAAAAAAATCCAGGAGTATGAGGGGAAAATTAGAGAACTAAGTGATGTACTAAAGAGAAATAACCTATGCATAATTGGTATTCCAGAGGAGAAAGAGAGAGGGAAAGGTGCTGAAGGTGTACTTGAAGAAACAATAGCTGAGAACTTCCCGGATCTGGGGAAGGAAACAGGCACTGAAATCCAAGAGGCACAGAGAACTCCCTTTAGACGTAACTTGAATTGATCTTCACAACATATCATAGTGAAACTGGCAAAATACAAGGATAAAGAGAAAATTCTGAAAGCAGCTAGAGATAAACGTGCTCTAACATATAAAGGGAGACCTATAAGACTCATGACCAATCTCTCTACTGAAACTCGGCAGGCCAGAAATGAATGGCAGGAGATCTTCAATGTGATGAACAGAAAAAATATGCAGCCGAGAATCCTTTATCCAGCAAGTCTGTCATTTAGAATAGAAGGAGAGATAAAGGTCTTCCCAAACAAACAAAAACTGAAGGAATTCGTCACCACTAAACCAGCCCTACAAGAGATCCTAAGGGGGATCCTGTGAGACAAAGTACCAGAGACATCGCTACAAGCATGAAACCTACGCACATCACAATGACTCTAAACCCATATCTTTCTATAATAACACTGATTGTAAATGGACCTGAGGACACCTTCAGATTGAGAGTGAGTGGATGGAGAACTATTTATCATGCCACTGGAAGTCAGAAGAAAGCTGGAGTAGCCATACTTATATGAGACAAACTAGACTTTAAATTAAAGGCTGTAACAAGAGATGAAGAAGGGCATTATGTAATAATCACATGGTCTATCCATCAGGAAGAGCTAACAATTATAAATGTCTATGCGCCGAATACGGGAGCCCCCATATATATAAAACAATTACTCACAAACATAAGCAACCTTATTGATAAGAATGTGGTAATTGCAGGGGACTTTAACACTCCACTTACAGAAATGGATAGATCATCTAGACACACGGTCAATAAAGAAACAAGGGCCCTGAATGATACATTGGATCAGAGGGACTTGACAGACATATTTAGAACTCTGCATCCCAAAGCAACAGAATATACTTTCTTCTCGAGTGCACATGGAACCTTCTCCAAGATAGATCACATACTGGGTCACAAAACAGCCCTTCATAAGTATACAAGAATTGAAATCATACCATGCATACTTTCAGAACACAATGCTATGAAGCTTGAAATCAACCACAGGAAAAAGTCTGGAAAACATCCAAAAGCATGGAGGTTAAACAACACCCTACTAAAGAATGAATGGGTCAACCAGGCAATTAGAGAAGAAATTTAAAAATATATGGAAACAAACGAAAATGAAAATACAACAATCCAAATGCTTTGGGATGCAGCGAAGGCAGTCCTGAGAGGAAAATACATTGCAATCCAGGCCTATCTCAAGAAACAAGAAAAATCCCAAATACAAAATATAACCGCACACCTAAAGGAAATAGAACCAGAACAGCAAAGACAGCCTAAATCCACCAGAAGAAGAGAAATAATAAAGATCAGAGCAGAAATAAACAATATAGAATCTAAAAAAACTGTAGAGCAGATCAACGAAACCAAGAGTTGGTTTTTTGAAAAAATAAACAAAATTGATAAACCTCTAGCCAGGCTTCTCAAAAGAAAAGGGAGATGACCCAAATAGATAAAATCATGAATGAAAATGGAATTATTACAACCAATACCTCAGAGATACAAGCGATTATCAGGGAATACTATGAACAATTATATGCCAACAACTGGACAACCTGGAAGAAATGGACAAATTCCTAAACACCCACACGCTTCCAAAACTCAATCAGGAGGAAATAGAAAGCTTGAACACACTCATAACCAGCAAAGAAATTGAATCAGTCATCAAAAATCTCCCAACAAATAAGAGTCCAGGACCAGATGGCTTCACAGGGGAGTTCTACCAGACGTTTAAAGCAGAGATAATACCTATCCTTCTCAAGCTATTCCAAAAAATAGAAAGGAAAGGAAAACTTCCAGACTCATTTTATGAAGCCAATATTACTTTGATTCCTAAACCAAAGACCCAGCAAAAAAAGAGGACTACAGGCCAATATCCCTGATGAATATGGATGCAAAAATTCTCAATAAGATACTAGCAAATCGAATTCAACAGCATATAAAAAGAATTATTCACCATGATCAAGTGGGATTCATTCCTGGGATGCACGGCTGGTTCAACATTCGCAAATCAATCAATGTGATACATCACATTAATAAAAGAAAAGATAAGAGCCATATGATCCTGTCAATTGATGCAGAAAAGGCTTTGACAAAGTTCAGCAACGTTTCTTAATAAAAACCCTCGAGAAAGTCGGGATAGAAGGAACATACTTAAAGATCATCAAAGCCATTTATGAAAAGCCCACAGCTAACATCATCTCAATGGGGAAAACCTGAGAGCTTTTTCCCTGAGATCAGGAACAAGGCAGGGATGTCCACTCTCACCGCTGTTGTCTAACATAGTGTTGGAAGTTCTAGCATCAGCAATCAGACAACAAAAGGAAATCAAAGGCATCAAAATTGGCAAATATGAAGTTAAGCTTTCACTTTTTGCAGATGACATGATATTATACATGGAAAATCTGATAGACTCCACCAGAAGTCTGCTAGACTAATACATGAATTTAGCAAAGTTACAGGATACAAAATCAATGTACAGAAATCGGTTGCATTCTTATACACTAATAATGAAGCAACAGAAAGACAAATAAAGAAACTGATCCCATTCACAATTGCACCAAGAAGCATAAAATACCTAGGAATAAATCTAACCAAACATGTAAAAGATCTGTATGCTGAAAACTATATTAAGCTTATGAAGGAAATTGAAGAAGATATAAAGAAATGGAAAAACATTCCATGCTCATGGATTGGAAGAATAAATATGATCAAAATGGCAATACTACCCAAAGCTATCTACACATTCAATGCAATCCCTACCAAAATTGCACCAGCATTCTTCTCAAAGCTAGAACAAGCAATCCTAAAATTCATATGGAACCACAAAAGGCCCCGAATAGCCAAAGTAATTTTGAAGAAGACCAAAGCAGGAGGCATCACAATCCCAGACTTTAGCCTCTACTACAAAGCTGTAATCATCAAGACAGCATGCTATTGGCACAAAAACAGACACATAGACCAATGGAATAGAATAGAAACCCCAGAACTAGACCCACAAACGTATGGCCAACTAATCTTTGACAAAGCAGGAAAGAATATCCAATGGAAAAAAGACAGTCTCTTTAACAAATGGTGCTGGGAGAACTGGACAGCAACATGCAGAAGATTGAAACTAGACCACTTTCTCACACCATTCACAAAAATAAACTCAAAATGGATAAAGGACCTGAATGTGAGGCAGAAAACCATCAAAACTCTAGAGGAGAAAGCAGGAAAAGACCTCTCTGACCTCACCCATAGCAATTTCTTACTTGACACATCCCCAAAGGCAAGGGAATTAAAAGCAAAAATGAACTACTGGGACCTTATGAAGATAAAAAGCTTCTGCACAGCAAACAATCAACAAAACTAAAAGGCAACCAACAGAATGGGAAAAGATATTTGCAAATGACATATCGGACAAAGAGCTAGTATCCAAAATCTATAAAGAGCTCACCAAACTCCACACCCCAAAAACAAATAACCCATTGAATAAATGGGCAGAAAACATGAATAGACACTTCTCTAAAGAAGACATCCGGATGGCCAACAGGCACATGAAAAGATGCTCAACGTCGCTCCTCATCAGGGAAATACAAATCAAAACCACACTCAGATATCACCTCATGCCAGTCAGAGTGGCTAAAATGAACAAATCAGGATACTATAGATGCTGGAGAGGAGGTGGAGAAATGGGAACTCTCTTGCACTGTTGGTGGGAATGCAAACTGGTGCAGCCACTCTGGAAAACAGTGTGGAGGTTCCTCAAAAAATTAAAAATAGACCTACCCTATGACCCAGTAATAGCACTGCTAGGAATTTACCCAAGGAATACAGGAGTATGGATGCATAGGGGCACTTGTACCCCAATGTTTATAGCAGCACTCTCAACAATAGCCAAATTATGGAAAGAGCCTAAATGTCCATCAACTGATGAATGGATAAAGAAATTGTGGTTTATATACACAATGGAATACTACGTGGCAATGAGAAAAAATGAAATATGGCCTTTTGTAGCAACGTGGATAGAACTGGAGATTGTGATGCTAAGTGAAATAAGTCATATAGAGAAAGACAGATACCATATGGTTTCACTCTTGTGTGGATCCTGAGAAACTTAACAGAAACCCATGGGGGAGGGGAAGGAAAAAAAAAAAGCGGTTAGAGTGGGAGAGAGCCAAAGCATAAGACTCTTAAAAACTGAGAACAAACTGAGGGTTGATGGGGGGTGGGAGGGAGAGGAGGGTGGATGATGGGTATTGAGGAGGGCACCTTTTGGGATGAGCACTGGGTGTTGTATGGAAACCAATTTGACTATATACTTCATATATTGAAAAAAAATAAAATGCTTAAGCAAGAAAAAAAATAAAATAAAATGAACTGCGGTATTGTATCCAGGTGCATCTGCCAGCTTTATATCTACCAGCTTCTTATCCAAATTAATCAAAACTGATAGTTGGTCAGTTAAGCAAAATGTCAGTTAAAAGAGAAAATACCATATACTGATGGATGCCTACCTTAAGCATTTCATTTTTAACTCTAAACATATATATAAATATGTAAAATGTTTTCAATATTTTGTTATGAAGATCATTTTTAATTATTGTTCTAATCACTCCCATAATGCATCCTATATTATGTTTTTTATTGTTTCTTCAAATTACAGAGAAAACTTGACCTTGCAAAGCAACTGAATGCATTAAGTCTTATATATTTTTTTCTCTTAGTTTTCTACATATGATTTTTTTGACAAAAAAAAATTTTCTTTGAATCTCTAAAGATCTTTGCAAATCATTCATTTAAAAATCCTCTTTTCTTGGACCTGAGAGTTAAGATGGCAGAGTAGTGGGAGGACAGCATGCTTGCCTCCTCCCTCAAACATAGCTAAATATATGTCAAATCATTCTGATCACCCAGGAAATTGACCGGAGGACTGAGACAATAAACTGCACAACTAGAGGGAGAAAAGAGGCCACATTGTGGAAGGTAGGAGGTAGTGAGACATGAGTTTGGGGGAAAAAGAATTGCTGGGGCTGCAGAGGGAAGGCAGCCCTGGTCAGGAGGAGAAGAGAGAAAGAGAGAGAGAAAGGAGCAGGGCATTGCACCAAAATCCCATTTCCCTAAAACCCCTGACCGGGAAAACAATTGGGGCTGATTATTGCAAGTTTTTACAAGCAGCAGAGCTCAACGTCTGAAGTTTTAGAAATCCACAACATCACCAAGGTGGAGCCTGGTGGGCACAGAGGTGCTCCTCTTGAGAAGGAGGACAGAGATTCAGGAGTGGACAGAGGGGTGTGAGGATCCCCTGGTTTGCACTAGAACAGACAGTTCCCCTTGTTGGAGTGCATTTGGAAGAAATGGCACTGCCTTTCCGGGAACAAAAGAGCCAGTGGTGCCATTGAGCCGCCCATTGATTAGTATAGGAACAGAGGCTCCTGCTGAGGGCAGCTAACCCAGACTGCAGCATTTTGCTGCCTTTTACCATAAACTCTGTGCATTCCTGCCTGGGAAGACCCTCCCCCAGAGGATCAGCACAGGTCCAAGCTGCGCTTGGATTTTTTAAACCTATCCAGTGCACCTGAGATAAAGCACAGAAGCACTGTGCCACCAGGCAGGCAGACAGCTCAGACACAGACAGCATGAAGACAGGGATGTGAGGGATACTGGGGACAAACGAGGGGAGACTGTTCTTCTGTGAGAGCTTTCTGAACAGTGGCAGGTGCTAATTCCCCTCTCCAGGGACTAGAGAGCTGGTTGATGCCATTTTTGTCTCCACCTATCATCACAGACAGATTTCAGTCCAGTGAGCAACACAGCACCCACAGTAGAGGCTTGAGCTACTTACCCCAAGCCCTGCCCTACTGCGTTCTGCAGGTGCTGTGAACTAGGGCCAGTGTGCCTGCGAGTCAGAGCAGCGGGCGCCTCCCCCAGAAGACCTGCACAACTCCTCTTTATGCACCAATTCTATTGACCAGAGATGGCTACAAAGCTTCAAATCTAGGGGAAATAGGATCTAGCCTCTTTCAACAAGCAGACAAAAATACACCTACTTAAAACTCACCACACAGTGGACAAGGTCCAAACACTTCCCACTGCATGCAAAAAGAAACTCTGTAGAGGACTGACCTGAGGAAAAGAGCAGTCAAAACACAGCAGCAGAGTGCACACAGCATATACCAGAAACACTTCCTGAAGCACCAGGCCCTGGACAGTATGTGATCTCGTCTTAATGTAGCTATTACTCTCAGAAGCAGGAAACATAACAGCCTTTCCTAACATACAGAAGACAGAGACCCAGAAAAAATGTCAAGACAGAGGAATTTATCCCAAAAGAAAAAACATGAAGAGGTCATGGCCAGGGATCTAATCAAAACAGTTATAAGCAATATTCCTGAACCAGAATTTAAAACAACAATCATAAGGAGACTACCTCGGCTTGAGAAAAGCATAGAAGACACCAGGGAGTCCCTTACCACAGAGACAAAATGTAAAAATTAGTCATGCCAAAATAAAAAATGCTATAACCAAGATTTAATGACCACCAGGATGAAAGAACCAGAGGAATCAATTAGTGATATATAAGATAAAATTATGGAAAATACTGAAGATGAAAAGAAGATGGACAGAAAATTTTTGGATCACCAAAGCAGACATGAAATTCAGCACTCCATGAAGTGTAAAAACATTCATATCATAGAATCCTAGAAGAAGAGAGGAAGGGGGGTGGGGTCAGAAGGTTTATTTGAGCAAATTATAACTGAAAACTTCCCTAATCTGGGGAAGGAAACAGACATCCAAATCCAGGATGCACAGAGAACTCCCATAAAAATGAATAAAAGCAGGCCAGCAACAAGATATGTTATACTAAAATTTGCAAAATACAGAGGTAAGAAAAGAATCCTAAAAGCAGCAAGGGAAAAGAAATCCCTAACCTACAAGGGAAGAGAAATCATGTTTCCAGAAGATCTCTCCACAGAAAGTTGGATCAGAAGGGAGTGGATGATATATTTAACATGCTGAAGGGGAAAAGTATGCAGCCAAGAATACTTTATCCAGCAAAGCTGTTATTCAGAATAGAAAGAGAGAGTTTCCCAGACAAAAAACAAAAACAAAAAACTAAAGAAGTTCGTGAGCACTAAATCATCCCTGATAGAAATATTAAAGGGAACTCTTTGAATGGGGAAGAAAGACCAAAATCAACAAAGACTAAAAAGGAAGAAGGAAAATCTCCAGATATAGGTAATTCAATGGCACTAAATTCATATCAGTAAGCACTCTGAGTATAAATGGACTCAATGCACCAATCAAAATACATAGGGTATCAGAATAAATAAAAAAAACAAGATCCATCTGTATTCTGCCTACAAGAGACCCATTTTAAACCTAAAGACACCTGAAGATTGAAAGTGAGGGGATGGAAGACCATTAATCATGCTAATAGACATCAAAATAAAGTCGGAGGAGTCATATTTATATCAGACAAACTATATTTTAAACCAAACTGTAACAAGATATGAAGGGCACTAAATCATAATAAAGGGGTCTCTCCAACAAGAAGATCTAACAATGGAAAAGACTTATGCTCCCAACTTGAGAATACCCAAGCATATAAATTAATCAATAACAAACATAATGGTACTCATTAATAACAATACAATAATAGTAGAGGACTTTTATAACCCACAGCAATGGACAGATCATATAAGGAGAAAATCAATAATGAAACAATGAAGCAGCAGAATACACATTCTTTTTGAGTGCACATGGAACATTCTCCAGAATAGAACACAAACTGGGTCACAAATCAGGCCTCAACAAGTACAAAAAGATCAAGATCATACATGAATATTTTCAGACCACAATGCTATGAAACTTGAAGTCAACCACAAGAAAAAATGAGGAAATACAACTAATACATGGAGGTTAAAGAACATCCTACTACCGAATGAGTGGGTTAACCAGGAAATTAAAGCAGAAATAAAAAAAAAAAAAACACGGAAGCAAATGAACATGAAAACACAAGTCCAAAACCTTTAAGTTGCATCAAAAGCAGTCGTAACAAGGAAGTAGATACCATTACAGGCCTAACACAAGAAGCAAGAAAACTCTCAAATTCACACCTAACCAAAACAAACAAACAAACAAACAAAACAAAACAAAAAACACACAGTAGAACAGCAATGAAACTAGGAGCTGATTCATTGAAAAAATTAATAAAACTGATAAACCCGTAGCCAAACTCATTAAAAAAATTAGAGAGAGAAATGATCCAAATCACAAATGAAATAGGAGAGATCACAACCAACACCACAGAAATACAAATATTAAGAGAATGTTATGAAAAATTATATGCCAACAAATTGAGCAATCTGGAAGACATGGATAAACACCTAGAAACATATAAACTACCAAAACTGAAACAGGAAAAAATAGAAAACTTGAACAGACCCATAAACAGCAAAGAAATTGAAACAATAACCAAAAATTTCCCAACAAATAAAAGTCCAGGCCAGATGGCTTCCCTCAGGAATTCTATCAAACATTTAAAGAAGAATTAGTATCTATTCTTCTCAAACTGTTCCATAGAAATGGAAGGAAACTTCAAAACTCATTCTATGAAGCCAGCATTACCTTGATTCCAAAACCAGACAAATATCCCACTGAAAAGGAGAATTACAGACCAATTTCCCTGATGAACATGATACAAAAATTCTCAACAAAATACTAGCAAATCAAATTATATTAAAATAATTATTCACCAGTACATTAAAATAATTATTCACCATGATCAAGTAGGATTTATTCCTGGGCTACAAGTGTGGTTCAACGTTTGCTAATCAATCAACATTATATATCACATTAATAAAATAAAAGATAAGAAATATGTGATCCCCCCAAAAGATGCAGAAATAGGATTTAACAAAGTACGGCATCCATTCTTGATTAAAAACTCTCAACAAAGTAGTGATAGAGTGAACACACCTCAACATCAAGAAGGCCACATACCAAAGACCCACAGCTAATATCATCCTCAATGGGAAAAACTGAGAGCTTTTCCTTTATGGTCTGGAACAAGTGGTCCAGAGTGGTGAGAGTGATCTGGTCCACTCTCACCTTTGTTATTTAACATAGTATTGGAAGTCCTAGCTTCCACAATCAGACAACAAAAATAAATAAGGCATCCAAATCATCAAGAAGAATTCAAACTTTCACTATATGAAGATAACATGATACTCTATGTAGAAAGCCTGAAAGACTACACCAAAAAATTGCTAGAACTGATACACAAATTCAGCAATGCCACAAAATACAAAATCAATATACAGAAATCTGTTGAATTTCTATACTCCAATAATGAAGCAGCAGAGAGAGAAATCAAGGAATCGATCCCATTTGCAACTGCACCAAAAATCATAAGATGCCTAGGAATAAACCTAATCAAAGAGGTAAAAGATCTATACTCTGAAAACTATACAACACTTATGAAAGAGATTGAAGATGACACAAAGAAAGGAAAAAATATTCCATGCTCATGGATTAGAAGAACAAATATTGTTAAAATGTCTATACTTCTCAAAACCAATCTGCATATTCAATGCAATCCCTATCAAAACACCACCAGCATTTTTCAGGTAGCTAGAAGAAGCAATCCTAAAATTCATATGGAATCACAAAAGACCCCGAATAGCCAAAGCAGTCTTGAAAAAGAAAAGCAAAGCCAGAGGCATCATATTCCAGACTTCAAGCTATGTTACAAAGCTGCAGTCAAGACAGCATAATACCAGCACAAAAACAGACACATAGTTCAATGGAACATAACATAAAAACCCACAAATGGACCCACAAACTGTGTGGTCAACTAATTTTAACAAAGCAAGAAAGAATATCCAATGTAAAAAAAGACAGTCGCTTTAACAGATGGTGTTGGAAAAACTGGACAGCAACATGCAAAAGAATGAAACTGGACTACTTTCTTACACCGTACTCATTAATAAATTCAAAATGGATGAAAGACCTCAGTGTGAGACAGGAAACCATTAAAATCCTAGAGGAGAACACAGGCAATAATTTCTTTCACACTGGCCAGAGCATCTTCTTACTAGACAGGTGCCAGAGGCAAGGGAAACAAAAGCAAAAATGAACTATTGGGACTTCATCAAGATAAAAAGCTTCTGCACAGTTAAGGAAACAATCAATAAAACTAAAAGGCAACCTGCAGAATGGGAGAAGATATCTGCAAATGACATATCTGATAAAGAGTTAGTATCCAAAATCTATAAAGAATTTATCAAACAAATAAATAACCCAGGGAAGAAATGGGAAGAAGACATAAATAGACACTTTCCCAAAGAAGACATCCAGATGCCTAACAGACACATGAAAAGATGCTCAACACCACTCATCATCAGGGAAATACAAATCAAAACTACAATGAGACATCACCTCAAACCTGTCAGGATGGCTAAAATTAACAACATAGGAAAAAGCAGATGTTGGTGAGGATGCAGGGCAGGAGGAACACTCTTACACTGCTGGTGGGAATGCAAACTGGTGCAGCCACTCTGGACAACAGTATGGAGGTTCCTCGAAAAGTCAAAAATAGAACTATTCTAAGATCCAGCAATTGTGCTAGTAGGTATTTACCCAAAGGATACCAAAATACTGATTCAGAGGATACATGCAACCCTGATGTTTATAGCAGCACTATCAACAATAGCCAAATTATGGATAGATACCAAAGTCCATCAACGGATGAATGGATAAAGAAGGTGTGGTATATATACATAATGGAATATTACTCAGCCGTCAAAAAGGATGAAATCCTGCCATTTGCAACGACATTGATGGAACTATACCATATTATGCTAAGCAAAATAAATCAGAGAAAGACAAATACCATATGATTTCACTCATATGTGGAATTTAAGTAACAAAACAGATGAACATATGGGGTGGGGAGGAAAGAGGGAGGGAAACAAATCATGAGAGACTCTTAAAGACAGAGATCAAACTGAGGGTTGATGGAGGGAGGTTGGTGACGGATAGGATATGTAAGTGATGAATCACTAAATTCTACTCCTGAAAGCAATATTACCCTATCAGTTAACTAACTAGAATTTAAATCAAAACAAAACAAATAAAAGAAATTCTGTTCTGATTGGTCTATAGACATAAATATACCCTTGCATAAATCCCCAAATTTTTAAAAAGCCCAAAATTTCTAATACTTAATATGTATTGGACTGAGTGTTGTAAGTAAGGGGTGAATCACTAAAGCTATTCCTGAAATCAATACTACACTATATGTTAACCAATTAGAATTTAATAAAAACTTGAAACAAAAAAATAAAATTAAAATTAAATTAAAACTCCTCCTTTCATTATCATATTTCAATTTAGGTATCCTTTAATTACATTGTTTTATAAATTATTGCCTACCTACAATAGCAAGTATACTCAACATAGAGATGAGGTCAAAAACACAATTGTATTCTTATAATAAAAATTCTATAACAAATAAAAATTCAACCTGATTTTATACCTTTAAAATTTTAAAGTTAAAAAGAAAAAACTAATAACACTTCTTTAGTCTGTCATTCAAAGACTCTTGTAGCTCTATTTTCCCTTCAGCACAGTCCCATTTAATTCCTATTAAGAATTTTTCTCCTGATAAATTCTTCAAAATGCTGACTAGGTGTCTCACTTATTATACACAACCCCCCTTGCATTCCTTTGTCTGATTATTAGACCCCAAATCTCTCTAACTCTTTCTCTCCTTCTTCCTTTCCTCTCTTTCTCTCTGTCTCTCTCACCTACTCAGTCTCCCTCGTGCATTTGTTTTCCAGCATTATCAGTAATGGTGGCTCATGTGATTGGGTTCGTGTGATACCCATTCAAAATCATGAGATTCTGGGGTGCCTGGATGGCTGAGTTGGTTGAGCATTTGACTATTAATTTCAGCTCAGATCATGATCCCAGGGTCAAGGGATCAAGCCCTACATGGACCGAGCATGGAGCCTGCTTAAGATTCTCTCTCTCTCCTTCTATCCCTCTCCCCCACTCATGCTCTCTTCTCTCTAAAATAAAATTTAAGAAAAATGAGAGTCCCAGCCTGCCATGCACCTATGTGTGGCCACATAGCTCTGGATGTTGAAGAATAAGCAGAAGTCCGTAGAGAGTGCTTACTTGCCTTGTCAAACTTACTTGTCAAACAGGGATCTTAAGGAACTTGAAGTTTTCAATCAGCCCAAACATATTCAATTATTTAATGCATCCAATATTGTGTTAGTCAAAAAAAAATATTTCCAAAACAAATTCACAAGGCTTAAAATTTTTAAATGGTTTTGTTTTACAAATGGTAACCAACATTATGTTATCTAAATGCCCTATTACCTAAATTGATTTCTGTATTTATATGTAATGAATAAGTAAAAATAAAAAATAGTTATACACTTTTAGTGGGTAGCATAAGATCACACTTCTTCAACTAGGAGTATATTCAGTACTATCCAAAGAAGTGTATGAAATAAAATAAATATGTTATAATGCATTCATTTTCCTTGCATGTAAGTCATTTTAATCATTGTATTCTTATTAAAACACAGATATAATACAGAATAGAATGGAAAAAATATTGCATGAATATATATCTTAAAACAGGAGAAATATTATGTTTTGAATGATGTCATAAAGAATATTAAAAATTGAGTGTCTGGACACAGATAACCTTTTGCTTTTTCCACTGACTGTACTAGTCAGTATGAGTAATAAATCATATAGTTGATACCTATACTTTCTTATCAGCATCACTATAAGAAATCAAACTGCAGAGATCCGGAAGTCTCTGGTGCCTGATGTAAGTGTTTAAAACAGTCTCAAAAGTCTGCTCTTAGGATTTCCCTCCTGTTCATAATACCAGACAGGGAAAGGGAGCACAACAAATCATAAACACTCTCCCCCAAACATGGATTCTTGAGCAAGTGAGACAGCGATGTTTGCACTGGTGTTCTTCTCAGTGGCCTGGGCAACAGCAGAACATGGCCCAAACTCTTCCTGCAGGGTAACCTCACAGGTGGGTCTTTTTGTCACATCCCCCAAGCCCACCCACAACTGCCTTGAGTCCTTCTCCTTTTCCCAAATTGGTCCTTCAGACTCCCAACAAACCTGTGAGTTTAAAAAAGATTTTGAATAGAGTTCTTTTTTCACTTAAATTAACCACAATTGATTTCTGTTTCTAAGCAACAAAGACAGACCCCCCCACACCCCCCAACTCAAATAACAGGAATAGCAAGATGCTTCAAACAGGAAACCATCAAAGTTACACAAGCAACCAGAACACCATGGATTTAATAGTAAGTAGGAGATAGTACCAAGCTTTAAATTGATATTATTTTATAGTAATTACTCATATTTTGTTAAGAAAAACTGTCCTGTGTTTCAGACATTCCAAAGTTCTGGCATGAGTCAGAGGAGAAAGAAATGTGCCAACCACCCACACTGAATCTCATAGATGCTACTTTAAAACACAGCTTCTGGAACCCACCACAGGAGTGAATCAGAATCTTAGGAGGGAGCCTGAGCATTTGAATATTTTTAAGTTTATTTATTTTGAGAGAGAGAGAGCATAAGTGGGGAAAGGGCAGAGAGAGAGAGAGAGAGAGAGGGAGAGAGAGAGAGAGCGAGAATTCCAAGCAGGATCCACACTGGCAGCACAGAGACCAATGTGGGGCTCAAACTCACGAACAATGAGATCATGACCTCGTTACAGAGCCGAAGTCAGATACTTAACTGACTGAGCCACCAGGGTACCTCCTGAGAATCTGAAGTTTAAACTGCTTTGCTTTGATGTGTATGCAAATTAAAGTTTGAGAACAATCCCCTAGGTGAATTTTTTAAGATGTACTAAAACAGACATTACACATGCTTTATTAATAGCAGTTAAAAGTGTGATTCTTTTTTTAAGTTTATTTATTTATTTTTGAGAGAGTGGACAATGCAGAGAGAGAAGGAGAGGGAGAGAATCCCAAGCAGGCTCCACCAATGTGGAGCCCGACTTAGGGCTCAAACTCATAAAGAGATCATGACCTGGGCCCAGATCAAGAGTAAGATGCTTAACTGACTCAGCCATCCAGCTGAGTGTTATTCTTGATGCTTGGTTAAAATAGCATCCTTAGCACAATCATAGCACTATATTAAAAGGAGCTAATGCCTGAATGTCTCCTTCTAGCTCTATAAATAACAAATTGCTATCCTCTGAAATCAATAAAATATAAAGCTTTCCTTTTTTATTTCTCTCTGCTTTATATCCTCCTCTTCATATTCTCTGCCCTAGTGACTTACCTGATAAAACTAAAAATAAATAAATAAAAAGAGGGCAATAGCACATCATTCACAAAGCCTTACTTGTTGTGGCATGTATCATTTAAGTGATGAATTGCATATGCTTGTTAGTGGCTCAACAACTTGGTTATTTAGTTATTTTAGAGCTTTCAGACAGCATTCTTGATTTATTGCCCTGGGAAATAACAATACATTCCAACACCAGAGAGATAACTCTGTATGTATCTAAAACAGAAGATAAATTTTATTCTAGAATCTAGGGCATGAAAGAAACCAGGAGAGATTAACATGAACAATGCAGGCTCTTCTCATTTTTATGATACCAAGAAGTAAGGGAATAAGTGAACAAATCCATAGTGTTCAAAAGAGATAAACAACAACTCCATTTTTCTCCTTTTCTTCATAAAATGATTTATCTTTAATAATAAAGTCTTTAAAACCTCACTTTTATACATCAAAGTCATAATGATAAATCTATGATATCAAATGTACCATTAGACTTTCAAAAGAGTATTTGGACGGGAAATCTGCAGAGTTAGGAAATAAAACAGAATGCATAAAAGGATGTCAGAGGCTTATAGACTGCATTAAGGATCTTAAGACCCTCCCTCTCTTTGCCCCTTCCTTTCCTTACACCGTTCTCCATGAAGGCTGAGTGTGAAAAGCAAGCACATTTTGATGGATTTCAGTACTACAAGATGTGATAGTCACAGTCATGAATAAGGATGTTAAAGATCTGGACCTGTCTGGGTGTTCCCTTCCCAGCTCCCTTTTGGAGACCCAAGTACTCTCACATAGCTGCAAGAAAAGAATCAACTGTCATGCAGGAGGCACAACCCTCTAAAAAGGACTCTAGTGAAGTACTTAAGGTTGTTTATCTATATTACTGGTTACTATTCCACATATTCAATGGAAAAACATTTGATTTAAATAACTGAAATCACCCATCACTCAGGGAAAAGTTCCATAAACTGCATTCATTTTCTAGGAAAAAAAAAAGAAGTTTCCTATTTATTATGTGACAGCTGTTCTCAGATCTATACTAATAATGAAATCAGTACCATTTGTCCTTGCAATTACCAAAAATAAAAATTAAAATTAAACAAAATATAGAATTTATTAAATATCCCAGAAAAAAGATCTGCTACAGAATTTTAAGAATCTTCCTTCATCAGAATAAAGACTAACTGTATATTTTTCAGTTAATAAATATTGGCACCAGACAAAAACCTAGTGTGCAGTTGGAAATAAAAAGGACAATTTAATTTCAGGAAAATCACACAGAATCCAGTGAAGTGGAAATGTAGAAGAGGCCAAACATGAGTCATCTCCACCATAATTTAATGCCTCAATAGATGTCCTATCAGGAATATCTTCTCAAAACTTATTAGATAATAGTTTTAGATTAGATAAAAGACACTAATTATAATTACTGCTTAAGAATACACCTACCGAGTCTCCTACATGTTTAGTAATAATAGTTTGAGTACTTTCTACAAAGGTCTGCACTGTATTCAGAAAGAGTTAATAATAATAGCCAACAGTTAATAAATATGTATTTGTAGCAGGCACTGTGCTAAATATTTTACACAGATTATCTGATTTAATGCTCAGAACAAGCCCATAAAGTTCTATTAACCCCATTTTTACCACTGAAACATCTGAGTCTCGGCTAACAAAATCACACCAAACAAAATCACACAGTTCTTAAAAGTTGGAGTCAAAATTCAGAATCAGTCTGTCTAATCTAAGAGTCCTTCTTCATAAGTACTATGTCATCTTTCAAAAGTATTACATATATTACAAAATTTTACAGAGGGAGAAAATGAGTACCAGAGGTAGACAGAGTTTTATAGTGGACTCAAAACTCTCTCTATGCTCTCTGACTATGCCACATACCACTGCTCTGTCAACAGAAAAAATAAAAAAAAAAAAAAAAAAAAATTAAGCTTCTGGAACAAAGACTGGATTTGAAAAAGTAATCCCTAAAATGAGATGCAGATTTCACCATTTTCATTAATCCTTCTTTTATTTACAATTACAGTGCTCTATGAAAGCAATGCAGCAGCAGGAAGCAACATGCCCACATTTCATCACTCACCAGGCAGGGAAGAACACTTTCCAGGCTAAACATTATTTTGAAATCGCTTTGTACTAAGATCGGCGGAAGAAGCTATCATGCTTCCAGTGAAGAAACAAACACATGACTCCTAGTGGGCACAATATTCAGTCCCAAGATAAGTAGTGAATTAAAGAACTGAAATTCCAAACTAGATACAATAACTGTGGCTGCTAAACTCAGATGATGAATGCAACTTTTAAAGACTATTTTCTAATAGTGACTTAACTACATGTAATTTTCAATCATTTTAAATGGGTTATGTTTAATTGTATCAATCTACTAACATCTCTAAAGTAATCCTGAAGTGGTTAGGAGGGAGCACAGAGTGTGTATATCCAGTAGTTTGGATAAACTCAGAATGAATGACATTATCACTAACTGAGAAAAATAAAGATGCCTCAATTGCTCCAAGCACAAATTAAAGAAATACAGTCATTTGGAGGTAAGGGACCTTTAGAGATGATCTGGTCTGACATTTTCTACCTAGTGAGAGGAATGAAGATTCATGGATTCAATTTTCTGATTAAGATGGCATCTAACTAGAAAACCCTAACTTAGTTTTCTACATATGAAACATCTAAGTAGAAGAGCATAACACATATTCTCACTGAAATATTTATGAAGACAAAGAATATGTGAAACCTCAATGCTGTAGCCAGACCTCCAGGATCCTATAAGTCTTCTTTAGAGACTTACAGAAATCCCTTTAGAGACTTCGATCATCTCTACCCTGTCCCCAACTTTAAAGTATATAATCAATGGCTCCTCACAATCACAATGAAGCTCTTTCTGCCCACAGGTCCTGTCTTTAACAAAAACACTTTTTTGCACCAAGAGAAAAAAAGGAAAAAAAAGAAAAAGATAAAAGAAAACTCAACAGTGTATAATTTAAATTTACATTTAACCTACTGATGGATTTATTTAAAAATTTCATTAATTACAAAATATATGGGACTTAATTAATAACCATAATCAAAAATTGACACATGCTTTATCACTGCAAACAAAGTTACAACAATGACATTATACTGAAAGTTGGTAGAAGATACTTGGTTTTGTTCCCTGCTGAAAGTCTCAGGATTTGTACCAATTATAAAGTGAGCAGGCATATGATTTTTGTTTTATCAAATAACTAGATTCCCTTTTTCACTGTAAGTGTTGCATCTGCTCCAAATATTCAAAGATAGCCATCAGAGTGGAAACTGAAAAAAATTAACCATCAACCCGATAGACTGAAATATGACAGTGCTTCAGAGATGCAATATGGTGTTGATTGCAGAAACATCATCAGTGAGACCCTCTGTGTTAAGACTGGGCATTCAAATACAGTTGTTTTATTTCACAAATCCACTTAAAGCTTAAGTTAAAGCAGGGGCGCCTGGCGTAGCTCAGTTGGTTAAGTATCTAATTCAGTTTCCACTCAGGTCATAATCTCAGGGTTTCATGAGTTCAAGCCCTGCATCCGGCTCTGTGCTGATGTTGCAGAGCCTGCTTGGGATTCTCCCTCTCTCTCTGCCCCACCCTGACTCACACTGTCTCTGTGTCTCTCAAAATAAATAAATAAACTTAAAAAAAAAAAAATGGAGCACCTGGGTGGCTCAGTCGGTTAAGCATCAGACTCTAGCTCGGATCGTGATCTCACAGTCTGTAAGTTCAGCCCCACATGCGGTTCAGTACTGACAGCTTGGAGCCTGGAACCTGCTTCAGATTCTGTGTCTTCCTCTCTCTCTGCCCCTCCCCGGTTCATGCTCTGTCTCTCTCTCTCTCTCTCTCTCTCTCTCTCTCTCTAAAAAATAAATAAAACATTAAAAAAATTTTTTTAACTTAAAAAAAAGCTTAAGTTCAAGCAAGTCAATATATTTTGTTTCAAGAATGTTTTGAAATTATTGCATTGCAACTTGACACCCTTATATTTTCAACTTAGCTCATTTAAGAATGAGCTAAAATAAAATAAGCTTATTTTAAGAATAAAATTTTGACGAATAGAAGTCACTTAGAGACCCACAAATTCACCTCCATCATTTTTTCAGATGAAACTGAGGCTCATAGGGCTAAGAAACCTGTCCAAGTTCAAGTCTATTTAGGACAAAGCCACTGTGTGTCTAATTCCACAGTTATTACATCCAATACCGCTCAACCATACAAGATCAGAAACAGTTAAGCTTGTGATTTCTAACACTAGGAAAGAGAGGTCATATAAAGATGAGAAAACAGCTGCAGGAGAATTGCACACTAGGTAATTATCTCTACCTGGGAGGGGAAAAAATCATGTTTTCTTTTTTTCCTAAACAGTAAAAGGGTTGTATTTATATAGGCTTTGCTTACATTCATCATTAACTTTTCTACTAAAATTCTGTGAGTGATTAGAGTGAGCCAATTTTTCTTCTGTTAATGAGCCAATGTGCAAGTATTACCTCTAGTTAATTAATCTTAACAAGCAAGCCAGTGTTTCAACTTGGATTTTGAGATGTGAAAAATAACTCATTTTTAGGACCTGATCCTGGCAGAGCTTGCTGAACAACCTATAATTTAAAAAATGGTAAGTCAGAAGTCACTCACCTCATGGCCTCACTATACTAGAACACAATTTCAACACCAAAGCAAAGAAAAGCAAATTTTTTTTCCTACTGTTCATAAATGGTAAATTGAGACACAACAATTTATGTAGGACTTATTAGCAAATAGGTGAATACTGATTTAGAGAGATTTCTGTGTTGTTCTAAACTGTGCCTTCAGTAATTAATATATAAGTCAGAAGAAACCTTTACACAGAGTAGTGCACACAGAAAAATTACTGGTAAATCATGAGTCAGGACTGTCAACATTTTGAATCATAATCACTTCCAATATTTTATGTTTATCTGTGATTTATTTTCTGCCTTGTTCCTATTGTGAACAAGTGGTGGCTTACAAAAATACATGAAATATAGCAAGATAACAGAAATTTATTTATTTTTTAAGAAAAATGGAACAGAAATAAAATCAGCTCAGGAATATCTGAAAGAACCAGGTATAAGGGAAGTGATGAGGAGGAAGAAAAATCTAAATATACTAATGTATTTATTTATAGCTAACAATCTGTAGTTGCCCTCTAATGTTGAAAAAATATACTTAATAAAAGTATACTTAATCCAATCTCTTGAATTTTTTAGATTTTTTTTTTAAATCTAGAGAGTTACTTCAAGGCTTAATATGGCTTTATGATTAAAAACAAATATTTATTCTGAAGTTAAGAGATTAGTTCAGTTTCAGGGCGCCTGGGTGGCTCAGTCTGTTAAATCTCCAACTTTGGCTCAGGTCACCATCTCACAGTTCATGAGTTTGAGCCCTACATCGGGCTGTCTGCTGTCAGCACAAAGCCCACTTGAGATCCTTTGTCCCCTTCTCTCTCTGTGCCTTCCCTGCTCACGCTGTCTCCCTTTTAAAAATAAACATTAAAAAAAATTAAAAGAAATGACTTCAGTTTCAAGATTTTTTATTAAATGTACATGAAATGTTATATTGCATTTTTATTTTCTTGAAATATTACATTTTACATTTTTTTAGTTTATTTATTTATTTATTTATTTTGAGAGAGAGAGCAAGCATGTGCATGAGCAGAGGTGGGGCAGAGAAAGAGAATCCAAAGCAGCTCTGGGATGTCAACACAGAGATCAATTTGGGGCTCAATCTCATGTACCATAAGATCATGACATGAGCCAAGACCAAGAGTTGGATGTTTAACTTACTGAGACACACAAATGCTCCTGAAATGTTATACTTTAATTGAAAATTACATGTAGAGAATTATCACATATTCTCTAAAATTATTTTTACCCAGCTATCTATCTATCGTATCTATCTGTACACACATGCTCTTCAGCAAATATTTAAAGTGATTGTTCTGTCAAATAATGGCTGGTTTTTCACTTTCTTCCTTGTAATTTTCCATATATAGTTCTTTATATGTAATGAAACTGTTCCATTCTTATGAAAATAATAAATACATTATTATACTTTATAAGCCACAGGTTGTAAATTTTTTAAAAAATTTAATGCAGGTATTGGGCATTTGGACATGCTTAAATGTGTGCAATGCAATTTAATCTGCTACCAATCTTCTTCCCAAGTTACACCATGTTTTGGAACACTCAAGAACTAAGGTATAATTACAATCTTAATCATATAAGTTTCCAAATCCCATCCCAGGTTTATAAATAAGACCACTACCACAACTACCCCCCCCCCAAAACATACACATACCCTACTTCCCATTTAGGGACTAGTTCCCACTCTGTTTATGTGTGGATTTCTGCAGCCAAAGAAGGAAAACCATTACTGTCTCATTTCTGGGAGGTCCAACATCTGGGAGGGCCCATGCCAGAAGGCGGCTCACTCTTTTGCTCCTGCTGATACCAATGGAAGAATTCCCCCCATCTTTTAATCTTCAGACTACTCAGGACTTCTAAGTTGGCCTCCTTTTTCCAGGACCGTCTGCTAAGGAAATCATTAAAGTTCCAAAGGGCAGGTACTATAGGGCCATTTAAATCAGCCTAGTGAGAAGGATTAAATTTTCAAGGTAGTACAGTCTTAACCAATTGTGAACTAGCATTCTGAAAAATGTTGAATGAGCGTTTCCTCCTGTCTCAAAAGAAGATATTAAGTCTGGGTTTGAATCCTATCTGATGATTACTATATTTAGTAATTTAGTAATTACTATATTTAGCTTAGGCACAAACTTAACCCCATTGTGTCTCATTTCCATACCTGTAAAATGGGATGTGTCCTGAAGGTGTAAGATTAAATGAGATTATTGAAGGTTTCTAGCACAATATCTTAACCCAACAGGCAGAAATTCAATGAACCTTTCCAGGTCTAACTTTGTTGCCTTACATTCTTGCTTCTTTCCTTTCTTCCTTAAATACTGTCTTTGCTTTTTTTAAATTCTTCTGTTCAACTGCTCTTTCCCTTACCCATCTTTCCCCAACTTTGTCCACTCCCAGACCATCAGGCAGCCTTTATATCATATTATTTCCCATGCAAGTTCTAACCCTGTTCTCCTGGAAACCTGGCCATCCGTTACAAACTCACCTTAATAACTTTTTTTAGGAAGTATAGGAAGTCTACTAGAAATATAAAACCTGGAATCTAGACTTAACATTGCATAGGGCCTGAAGTAAGGAACTACATTAGGCACTATAAATCACATTTATCTGTGCAAAGTGAAAGGAGACCTGAGATTATCTTGATTTTTTTTAAGAACAAAGGGAAAATCTGTGAATAAAATCTGTGAAATCTTGGCTTATTATATAAAATTAATATCAACTTGACACATAAATATTAACCATATAAGTAATAAATATGTATAATTAATGACTGATTAATGTATCTACTTAAAATGAATATAATACCAACTTTGCTCCCCCATGGTTCACAGAGTCTTCTGCCAGAACTTAAAACAATTGGAAGAAATTTTAATGAGCATGTCTAACTTCTATCCTACCTCTAACACTAGCTAGCTTTATCACCTCAAGTTAATACTTTAACGTCAATCTCTGGCCCTCGATTCCCTTATTTATGAAAGAAGGAGTTAGGGTTGTACCAACCAAATAGCCCTCCTTGCCCATGAATGCAATAGTTCATTCTTGCTTCTTATTTGTAAGAATAAGATAGTGACCGTATGTGCTGCACAGCATTTCATTAAAGAATCATTGATCTGCATGGCCCTTGCTTGTAACTATTAGGCATGTAATGATAGTTTAGAGCTTCTTCTTTTTTTAGAATATCCACATGGTAGCACAAAACATCAACATCAATTACTCCCTGGAAACTTTGCCTGCCTTCTTAGTGTTCATTATCCACCCCTAAATGAAAAGCAATGGTATCTGTGAGTAAGCATCTCTTTGGCTTATTGCTAATTTCTATCAAAATATTTATGATAAATACAAAAGAGAGGCAAAGTAGATAGCTACTTGATATTCAACCTTCTGTCAGAAATTATTCATGCCAATTAACTAGAATGCTGAGGTGTTCCATCTATTTTAAAACACTCATTTTCTAGCCCAGTAGGTTTAGAATTTCAGGAAACAATATTTGTGTTCTACTAAGCTCTTGAAAAATTATGTCGTTCCAAATATCCCTAAGAAATGTTATTAACATTTTGCTTAAAATAACCATTCGTTCATTTGTTCCACATTTAATGATTATCTATGACTGTGTCAAGAACTAATGATACCTAGAAGAATAAGACAGATTTCTTGCCCTCTGGAAGCACATGGTTCAGTAAAAGAGGCAGTTGAATATGCAGATCTTGACAATTCAATTTGGTAATAGAGATGTGCACAAGACATAATGAAAAGTGCTTGGGAGTAAAGGAATTATTCATAAAAGACTGACTAGCACAGTGCCTGGCACATAGCTGATGCTTAATAAGAATTTCTAAATATTAAATGAATTGATTTTAAGCTGAGAGCTTAAAGGACATGTAAAGACTTGGAAACAAGATGGGAAAGGTCATGCTAAAGAGAGAAAGCAATCTCTGCAAAAACATTTTAATATTGCACCCTGAGATATGCAATAGTTTAGTGAGATAGATGAGGCCAAAGAAGTAGGCAAGGTCTCACCACTAGTGGCCTTGTATGTCAAGGTAAGAAGGTTGAGTTTTACCAAGATGGATATGGGGATCATATGTGCATTTGAGCAAAAGACTCTGAAATAATTTTCAGAGGGAAAAAAAAAAGGAGGCAGGTGAACATGCCAGAAGGATACAGCCCTTTCCAAAAAAAAGAGAAATAAATAACGGCATACTAAAAACAATTTAGGAGGTGACACTTGATCACAAGCAGAAGGTAAGGCATAAGGAAATATTTAGAGAAATTCCTAGGATACTGGCTTGGAAAAATCAATTAACAGTGACACCATTTACTCAGAACTTGAGAAATATACCATAAAGGGAGGAAGAAAACCTATTAAGTCTTGAACATGTTAAGTTTCAAATATTTGTGTCATAATATCTAAGATTGTACATCCAGCTTGCTGCAGGAAATATGGATATGAAACTAAAGAGGACAGATTCTACTAGACATAAAAGCTTGGATTGAAATTGGTTGAAATTGTGGGCTTAGAGAGATCACCCAGGAAAAGTATAGAGAAGAGGGCTAAGAATGAGACTCCAAGAAAGGTCAATATACAAGAAGGGGAAAGGCTAATGACAGAGCAGGGTATGCTGAGGCCAAACAGGGATGTGAGAAGACCCAAGAAAAGGAGGTGTTAAAGAAGACGAAAGGGGAAGGAGAGCTCAAAAATGAAATCATCAGGGTGCCTGGGTGGTTCAGTCGGTTAGGCGTCCGCCTCTTGATTTCAGCTCAGGTCATGATCTCATGGTTCATGAGTTTGAGCCCCTGCTGAGGGACCCTGTTTGGAATTCTCTCTCCCTCTTCCTCTCTCTGCCTCTCCTCCTTTTGTCCCCAAGCATGTGCATGCATGCACACTCTCCCTCTCTCAAAATAAATAAATGAATTTAAATGAATCATCAGTAATGCTGATGTAAAACGTCAATTAAGATGAGGAGGAAAATCAGCACCATCAATTGATCATCTGTGTGAACAAACCAATATGCTAAATTCTTCACACAATTTATCTCATTGGCAATTCTCAAAAACCCTAAGTTATGTATTATTTCACCCATCTCACAGTCAGGAAATAGAGGCTTAAGGAATTGTGACTTTTCTAATAAGAGCAAGAAATGGAAATCAAACACATGTCTGCCTGGTTCTAAAGCCCTTGTTCTTGCTAGAAAAACCAAGATTCCCAGAAAATTAACATTTTCATGCACTAGTCTAAAATGCAAAATGAGGAAGGTAAAATTCCTGGCTTCAACAGTAGAAAGCTAAAAACCAATGAAGGCTGTGTGGGTTTGCCATTAACAAGAAGTTAAATATGCATAAAGAAAAGTAATTTGCATATAAAGGTGACACATAGTGGAGCTCATACAGGATTCTCATAGGAAATGGGAGTTTCAGGTCTGAGCAAAGTACAGCCATTTTCACCATGCGAAATGCAATAATGCCATGGTGCCCTATCCCCACACATAGGCTACATCTGCAAGGAAACCAATTACCCATATCCTTCCTCTCCAGCTACCAAAGCAGTTTACACACCATTGTCAGATTATACTTTCTAAAGCTTGAGTGCCTTTATTTTCCCACTCAACTCAAAAGAATTTTATGGTTGTCCATTATCTCCAAAAGTCCAAATTTCAGAGCCAGGTATTCAAATATATTCATAATGTCTTTCCCAAATTTATCTTCATCTTTTTCACACCCAGAGACATTCAGTCAAACTAAATTCATCTCAGCTCCATGCAGACAATTTCCACTTCAATGCTCATTCCATGTTCTCTCCCTGGAACTCTTTTTCCCATGTCCAGTTGTGTAACTCCTCCTTATGCTTCAAGGCCTTCCTGAATATCACTTCCTCCTTAAAACTTCCTGATTCTGCATTTCTGTGTCCTTTAACCCATCTTTACTCTCCTCTGACCCACCATTTACTAGCCTTGAATTCATTTTTGTATACCATGCCAGAAAAAAAGATCTCTGAAGTCCTGAACTCAATGGCTTATGTAATAGAAAAGTTAAATGGATCCTCTCATGTTAGAATAATAACATTTTTGGTATTTAAATAAATTTGTCCTAAACACTTTTTCCATTACATGGCTCATATTGAATCTGATATTATGAATGAAGAACAAAAATTAATTTCATATCCTATAAGTTTCTCCTCCATTAGAATGTCTTCAACTTATTATGAATAAAATGTCTTTTCTTTTGTTAATGCAAAACTGCTACCTATTAACAAAAATGCTTTGAATAACCATTATATCTGTGTAATATTAACTAATGCTTGAGATAAATATAATAGATATCTTATAAGTTAATTCATTAAAATCATAATCATTAACTTACTTGCTATATACATATGTATATATTATGGTGTCTTACAGTAACACACAATGAAAATGCTATGCCCTAAATGTCCAATGTTTAATAGTTTTATCAGAGATTCCAAACCATGTTTCGACTCTGAAGTATGTTGTCACTAATTAAAATTTATACTGATAATCCCTCTTTGCACCATTAATGTCTCACCAAACATTTGATTAATTGCTCTATAAAAGCATGCTTCCTAAATGGCGTTTAGCATTTGGCAGGAATAAAATATTCTTGCCAATAGCTATTTTACATTTAAATATTAAAGATATAAAATAGATAAATTTCCAAAGGAGTCCTTATTCCTATGAAATTTACTTTGATCCTGGAACAATTTCCACCTCCACATAAAAATAATATCTTCATGAGAGCGTGCTTTCTTCACCACATAGAAAGTCTGGAAGAGAAACAGGTTTGCAACACGATGTTTTGCAGGCTATCTAAGTGAAGATGTTTCATAAGAAAGCTAGAGATGTTGATGTGAAGCTTGGAAATGAAATTGGATTAAGATTTAAATGTATGAATCACTCATGCTGAAGGAATAATTGAAATCATTGAAACCACAAGATACTGGGCAATTGATATGGAAGAATCTATAAAAACTGAAGGGAAAAAATTGTTAAATACAATCTGAGGAAGGGAAGAAGAGCAACAAGCCAAAAAAAAGAAAGAAAGAAAGATGTTTTAAGGGATAAACAATGTAATTGAAGGTTGTGGATATCAAGAGAAAAGTTTTAAGAGGAGAAGGAAATAGAATTATGCAGTCGTTGATGACCATGAAGAGAGCAGTTTACTCAAGTGAGAAAGGCAGAATCTAGAGTGACATGGGGATAGAACTGAATGGTTGGAATATAGGTTACTTTGAGAGGAAAATAAGTGGTAAAAGAAAAACTAGAATGTGGCTCAAAGATGCATTTAATGTGAAGAAAGGTTTGGGACTTTGTTGTTTGGAGCTTTTTGTTTGCTTTTGCGATTCTCTGTTTTATTCTTATAATTTTTGTTGTGGGACTGTTGTATATTCCATTTTTTGTTTTGATTAAGTTCTATGTATGTCTTTCAGCCATCTTATTTTCTCCTTAGCTCATACTAGTGTCCACCACTTCCATCCCTAAACACCTCTAAGACTCCACTTGTTAAAATCGCTATAATCTCTCTTCTATTAAAGACCATTTCTCTGTCTTAACTGTATTTGAAATTTTGGTTGCATTTCAAATACTTGATCTATTTGGTCTATAATGTTGTTCAAGTCTTCTGGTTCTTTATTGATTTTCTGTCTGGATGATCTATCCATTATTGGAATTGGAGTATTGAAGTCTCCTACTATTCTTATATTGCTATCTATTTCTCCCTTCAGATCCTACAATGGTTGCTTTATATATTTAAGTGCTCTGATGTTGTGTGTATAGATATTTATAACTGTTATATCTTCCTGTTGAATTGACCTTTTTCTTTTTTTAAAAAAAATTTTTTAACGTTTATTTATTTTTGAGACAGAGAGAGACAGAGCATGAACAGGGGAGGGGCAGAGAGAGAGGGAGACACAGATCGGATATATATATATATTTCTTAATATATACTAACTTTCTTTGTCTCTTGTGATAGTTTTAACTTAGACTACTAACAAAATGAAAGACAACCTATAGAATGAGAGAAATTATTTATAAACCATATATCTGATAAAGAGTTAATATCCAAAATGTATAAGGAATTCCTACAACTTAATAGCAAAAAAACAAATAACTTGATTAATAAATGGGCAAAGGACATGAATAGATACTACATCGAAGAAGGCACACAGGGGTGCCTGGATGGCTCAGTTGGCTGAGCATCTGACTCTTGGTTTCAGCTCAGGTCATGATCTCACAGTGCATGAGTTCAAGTCCGGAGCCAGGCTCTGCACTGAACACGGAGCCTGCTCAGTGGTTTAGTGGTGAGTGGTTAGTGGTTTAGTGGTTTACTGGTTAGTGGTTCAGTGTTGGTCTCGCTGTATTTCTCTCTCTCTCCCTCTCTCTCTGCTCCTTCCTTGCTCACATGAGCTCACTTGCTGTCTCTCTCTCTAAATAAAGAGATAAACTTAAAAAAAAAAAAAGAAGAAGAGATACAAATGACCAACGGGTACATGAAAAAATGTTCAACATCATTAATCATCAAGAACATACAAATCAAACTACAGTGAAATACCACTACATACCTTTAAAACAATTTTTTAAAGATAATTGTTGTCAAGGATTTGAAGAAAAAGGAACCCTTGTCCACTACTGGTAGAAATGTAAATTGGTATAGCAACGATTGAAACAGTATGGAGGTACCTCAAAAAATCAAAAATAGAATTATCTTATAACCCAGCAATCTTACTTCAGCAAATATTTCCACAGCAATTGAAATCAGAATCTTGTAGAAGTACTACTTTACTTACATGTCCATGGCACCATTATTCACGATAGCCAAGACATGGAAGCAACCTAAATGTTTAGTGAATGGATGAATGGATAAGGAAAATATCACACACACACACACTCACACACACACACACACACACACACACACACACAGTGGATTAATTTTTAAAAAGAAAGAAACCCTGCCATTTGCAACCACATGGATGAATCTAGAGGGTATTATGCTAAGAAAATAAGCCAGATGCAGAAAAACAAATACCACATTATACCACTTAGATGAACAATCTAAAATAGTCAAACTAGGTGAGGAGTCAAGATGGTGGAACAGCATGGAAGCTTTTTGCGAGTCTCGTGTCCATGAAATACAGCCGGATCAACACTAAACCATCCTACACACCTAGAAAACTGCTCGGAGGATTAACACAACAATCTGCACAACCTGAACCACAGAATTCAGCAGGTACACAGCCCAAAGAGGTGAATTTGGGGAGCAAGAAGCTGCAGAAGGTAGGGAACCACTTTTCGGGGCAGAGAGAGGACAAAGACTGGGGAGAGGGGAGAATATGGGAAAAGCACCCCTCCCCAAAAGCAGCTGGAGAGAAAGTGGAAAACTGGAAACAGCCGCAAGGACTAAACTAAAAAGGGAGAAAGGAGAAAGGAAAGGGTTTAAAATCTATTAAGACTGTAAACAAGGGGAGCTCAAAGGCTGCAACTCCGCAGCTCATTGCCTGGTGGTGCTCTGGTGGGAAGGGTGAATCCCCAGGAACGGAGTGGGGTCCGGGAGGTTCTCAGACCACACGGGGAAAAGCGGTTCCACTGCTGGAAGGACATTCGGTAGAGACTGCTGAAACAACCTGGTTGGTCCCAGCAGACCCCAGAAAACGGCCGCATTCGCTGGTGTTGGAACAAGGTCGTTGAGGGTGAAGCCTGGTGCCAGATGTGTGTTGTGATTTTCCATAATCCCTGAAACACTGCTGCTACACTGTCTCACAAACTTTTTCTGGGGCGGGCTGGCACCTGGCCACAGTCTCGGGGCACCGGCAGCAGCAGGGTCCAGCAAGCGTTCCTGGGTGCAGCCGACATTCGGCCATTGCTCATTCGGCCACTGCTCGGTGAGACCCTCCCACAGATGGGTGGAACGGGTCAAAGCTGCAGCCCTTCGGAAGTAAGGGGCCAGGGGAAACAGCCACATCTGAGACAAAAGTCGGGACAGAGGTACTGCCTGGGGCCTGGTCACAGAGAGTGAAAAAGCAGGGAGTGGACAAGAGCTGAAGAGAGAGGATGGGTACACGATTGCTGATCTTGGAGAACAGACTGGGTGGCTGGCTGGTGCCATTTTCACCGATCCTGCGCATGCGTGTAAGCACCTACGAGCTCCGCAACAATCCACCCCAGTGGGCTAGCAGCGCCATCTAGTGGAGAGCAGAGCCATTACACTGAGCCCACCCAACTGGGCCGACTTCGCTCTTCAAGAACATAAGTCTCATATCTGGCTTAGTATAAGACTATAAAACGCCACATAGACTGACTTCTAGAGGAAAATGAAGTAATTTCAGTCCTACTTCAATCTGTTAGGTCCATCTATTCAATTTTCTTTTTTTTTCCCCTCTTTTACACTTCTTTTTCTTGAATATGGGAAGAGAAGAAATTCATTTTTATTTTCAATTTTTATTAAAAATATTTTTCTTTAATTTTTATTACTATATTTTTAACTTTGTGTAAATTTTTTCAAATTCTACTTTACTTCCATCATTTTATTTTAATCTACTTCAGTGTATTCACCTTTTCAAATTTTCAATTTCCTTTTTTTCCTTCTTTTTCTTTTTTCTCTTTTTCGTTTCTTTCTTTTTCTTGAATGCAGAAAAAGAAAAACTTCATTTTTACTTTCAATTCCTATTAAAAATATTTTTATTTAATTTTTTTACTATATTTTTTGCTTTCATGTAAATTTTTTCAAATTCTACTTTTCTTCCATCATTTTATTTTAGTCTACTATAGTATATTCACTTTTTCAAATTTTCGAACAATTTCTTTTTTTCTTTTTTAATCTTTTTACTATTTTTGTTTCTTTTCTTTTTCTTGAATACAGAAAAAGAAAAAATACATATTTTTTTAAATTTTTATTAAAAATATTTTTCTTTAATTTTTTCTACTATTTTCTTTTCCTTTGTGTATATTTTTCAATTCTATTTTACCCCCATTTTCTCATTTTAGTCTACTTCAATGTATTCATATTTTCAAATTCTCAAACGATTTCCTTTTTTTTTCTTCCCCCCCCTTTTTTTTCCTCTAATCTGTCAAACCACTTTCAACACCCAGACCAAAACACACCTATGATCTAGCATTATCTATTCGATTTTTGTGTGTGGGTGTGTTTTCAATTTTTAATTTTAATATTTTTTAATTTTAATTTTTTTCATTTCAATTTTTCTACCTCATTAATTCCTTTTCTCCCTTCAAAATGACAAAACAAAGGAATTCACCCCAAAAGAAAGAGCACGAAGAAATGACAGCCCCAGATTTAACCAACACAGATACAAGCAAGATGTCTGAACCAGAATTTAGAATCACGATAATAAGAATACTAGCTGGAGTCTTCTGCAGAGATGAAAGAAGTAAAAAATAGCCAGAATGAAATTAAAAATGCTATAACTGAGCTGCAATCATGATGGATGCAGCGGCGGCAACAATGGATGAAGCAGAACAGAGACTCAGCGATATAGAGGACAAACTTATAGAGAATAATGAAGCAGAAAAAAAAGAGGGAGATTAAGGCAAAAGAGCACGATTTAAAAATTAGAGAAATCAGTGACTCATTAAAAAGGAACAACATCAGAATCATAGGGGTCCCAGAAAAGAAAGAGAGAGAAATAGGGGTAGAAGGGTTATGTGAGCAAATCATAGTGGAAAACTTTCCTAACTTGGGGAAAGACACAGACATCAAAATCCAGGAAGCACAGAGGAACCCCATTAGATTCAACAAAATCCGACCATCAACAAGGCATATCATAGTTAAATTCACAAAATACTCAGGCAAGGAGAGAATCATGAAAGCAGCAAGGGAAAAAAAAATCCCTAACTTACAAGGGAAAACAGATCAGGTTTGCAGCAGACCCATCCACAGAAACTTGGCAGGCCAGAAAGGAGTGGCAGGATATATTTGGTGTCCTGAATCAGAAAAATATGCAGCCAAGAATTCTTTACCCAGCAAGGCTGTCATTCAAAATAGAAGGAGAGATAAAAAGTTTCCCAGACAAGCAAAAATTAAAGGAGTTTGTGACCACGAAACCAGCCCTGAAAGATATTTTAAGGGGGACTATCTGAGGCGAGAAACGATGAAAAAAAAAAAAAAATATATATATATATATATATATATATACCAAAAGCAACAAAGATTAGAAAGGACCAGAGAACACCACCAGAAACTCCAACTCAACAAGCATCATAATGGCAATAAATTCGTATCTTTCAGTATTCATCTAAATGTCACTGGACTAAATGCTACAATCAAAAGACATAGGGTACCAGAATGGATAATAAAACAAGATCCATCTCTATGCTGTTTACAAGAGACACACTTTAGACCTAAAGACACCTTCAGATTGAAAATAAGGGGATGGAAAACCATCTATCATGCTAATGGCCAACAAAAGAAAGCCAGAGTAGCCATACTTATCTCAGACAATCTAGACTTGAAAATAAAGACTGTATCAAGAGATGCAGAAGGGCATTATATCATAATCAAGGGGTCTATCCACCAAGAAGACCTAACAATTGTAAACATTTATGCACCAAATGTGAGAGCACCCAAATATATAAATCAATTAATCACAAACATAAAGAAACTCATCAATACTAATACCATAATAGTAGGAGACTTCAACGCCCACTCACAGCAATGGACAGATCATCTAATCAAAAAATCAACAAGGAAACAATGGATTTGAATGACACACTGGACCAGATGGACTTAACAGATATATTCATAACATTTCATCCTAGAGCAGCAGAATATACATTCTTCAGTGCACATGGAATTTTCTCCAGAATAGACCATATACTAGGATACAAATCAGCCCTAGATACAAAAAGATTGAGATCATACCATACATATTTTCAGACCACAATGCTATGAAACTTGAAATCAAACACAAGAAAAAAATTGGAAAGGTAACAAATACTTGGAGACTGAAGAACATCCTACTAAAGAATGAATGGGTTAACCAAGCAGTTAAAGAGGAAATGAAAAAGTATATGGAAGTCAATAAAAATGATAACTCCACAACCTCAAATCTCTGGGACACAGCAAAGGCAGTCATAAGAGGAAAGTATATAACAATCCAGGCCTTCCTAAAGAAGGAAGAAAGATCTCAGATAAAAAACCTAACCTTACTCCTTAAGAAGCTGGAAAAAGAACAGCAAATAAAATCCAAAACCAGCAGAAGACAGGAAATAATAAAGATGAGAGCAGAAATTAATACCATCGAAACCAAAAAAACAGTAGAACAGATCAATGAAACCAGAAGCTGGTTCTTTGAAAGAATTAACAAAATTGATAAACCACTAGCCAGCATGACCAAAAAGAAAAAGTAAAGTACCCTAATACATAAAATCAGGAATGAAAGAGGAGAGATCACAACCAACACAGCAGAAATAAAAACAATAATAAAAGAATATTATGAGCAATTATATGCCAATAAAATGGGTAATCTGGAAGAAATGGACAAATTCCTAGAAACATATACACTACCAAAACTGAAACAGGAAGAAATAGAAAATTTGAATAGACCCATAACCAGTAAGGAAATTGAATTAGTAATCAAAAATCTCCTAAAAAACAAGAGTCCAGGACCAGATGGCTTTCCAGGCAAATTCTACCAAACATTTAAGGAAGAGTTAACTTCCTATTCTCTTGAAACTGTTCCAAGAACAGTTCTCTGTTCAAGAAACTGTTCTCTTGAAACTGAACTTCCTATTCTCTTGACACTGTTCCAAAAAATAGAAATGGAAGGAAAACTTCCAAATTCATTCCATGAAGCCAGCATTACCTTGATTCCAAAACCAGACAGAGACCCCACTAAAAAGGAGAACTATAGACCAATTTCCCTGATGAACATGGATGCAAAAATCCTCAACAAGATATTAGCCAACCAGATACAACAATACAGTAAAAAAATTATTCACCACGACCAAGTGGAATTTATACCTGGGATGCAGGGCTGGTTCAATATCCGCAAAACAATTAACGTAATTCATCACGTCAATAAAAGAAAGGACAAGAACCATATGATCCTCTCAATAGATGCAGAGAAAGCATTTAACAAAATACAGCATCCTTTCTTGATAAAAACCCTCAAGAAGGATAGAAGGAGCATACCTCAAGATCATAAAAGCCATATGAACGACCCAATGCTAATATCCTCCTCAATGGGGAAAAACCGAGAGCTTTCCCCCTAAGGTCAGGAACAAGACAGGGATGTCCACTCTCGCCACTGTTATTCAACATAGTATTGGAAGTCTTAGCCTCTGCAATCAGACAACACAAAGAAATAAAAAGCATTCAAATCAGCCAGGTGGAGGTCAAACTTTCACTCTTCACAGATGACATGATACTCTATCTGGAAAACCCTAAAGATTCCACCAAGAAACTGCTAGCATTGATTCATGAATTCAGCAAAGTTGCAGGATATAAAATCAATGCACAGAAATCAGCTGCATTCGTATACACCAACAATGAAGTGACAGAAAGAGAAATCAAGGAATCAATCCCATTCACAGTTGTACAAAAAACCATAAAACACCTAGGAATAAATCTAACCAAAGAGGTGAAAAATCTATAGACTTAAAACTATAGAAAGCTTATGAAAGAAATTGAAGAAGACACAAAAAAATGGAAAAAGATTCCATGCTCCTGGATTGTAAGAACAAATATTATTAAAATGTCAATACTACCCAAAGCAATCTACATATTCAATGCAATCCCTATCAAAGTAACACCAGCATTCTTCGCAGAGCTAGAACAAATAATCCTAAAATTTGTATGGAACCAGAAAAGACCCCGAATAGCCAAAAGGATCTTGAAAAAGAAAACCAAACCAGAAGGCATCACAATCCCGGACTTCAAGCTATACTACAAAGCTGTAATCATCAAGACAGTATGGTACTGGCACAAGAACAGACACTCAGATCAATGGAACAAAATAGAGAACCCAGAAATGGACCCACAAACTTATGGCCAACTAATCTTTGACAAAGAAGGAATGAATATCCAATGGAATAAAGACAGTCTCTTCAGCAAGTGGTTCTGGGAAAACTGGACAGCGACATGCAGAGGAATGAATTGGACAACTTTCTTACACCATACACAAAAATAAACTCAAAATGGATGAAAGACCTAAAGGTAAGACAGGAGGCCATCAAAATACTAGTGGAGAAACCAAGCAAAAACCTCTTTGATCTTGGCCGCAGCAACTTCTTACTCAACACGTCTCTGGAGGCAAGGGAAACCAAAGCAAAAATGAACTACTGGGACTTCATCAAAATAAAAAGCTTCTGTACAGTGAAGGAAACAATCAGCAAAACTAGAAGGCAACCTGAAGAATGGGAGAAGATATTTGCAAATGACATATCAGATAAAGGGTTAGTATTCAAAATCTAGAAAGAACTTATAAAACTCAACACCCAAAAAACAAATCAGTGAAGAAATGGGTAAAATCCAGTAAAATCACAAATCCAGTGAAGAAATGGGTAAAAGACACGAATAGACACTTCTCCAAAGAAGAAATCCAGATGGCCAACCGACACATGAAAAAATGCTCAACATCACTCATCATCAGGGAAATACAAGTCAAAACCGCAATGAGATACCACATTACACCTGTCAGAATGCTAACATTAACAACTCAGGCAACAACAGATGTTGGTGAGGATGCAGAGAAAGAGGATCTCTTTTGCACTGTTGTAGGGAATGCAAGCTGGTGCAGCCACTCTGGAAAACAGTATGGAGGTTCCTCAAAAAACTAAAAATATTACTATCCTACGACCCAGCAATTGCACTACTACGCATTTATCCAAGGGATACAGGTGTGCTGTTTCAAAGGGACACATGCACCCCCATGTTTATAGCAGCACTATTAACAATAGCCAAAGTATGAAAAGAGCTCAAATGTCCATTGATGGATGATTGGATAAAGAAAATGTGGTATATATACACAGTGGAGTATTACTCAACAATCAAAAAGAATGAAATCTTCCCATTTGCAACTATGTGGAAGGAACTGGAGGGTATGCTAAGTGAAATTAGTCAGAGAAAGACAAAAATCATATGACTTCACTCATATGAGGACTTTAAGAGACAAAACAGATGAACATAAGGGAAGAGAAACAAAAATAATTTAAAAACAGGGAAGGGGACAAAACAGAAGAGACTCATAAATATGGAGAACAAACTGAGGGTTGCTGGAGGGGTTGTGGGAGATAGGATGGGATAAATGGGTAAGGGGCACTAAGGAATCATTGTTGCACTACATGCTAACTAATTTGGATGTAACATTTTAAAAACAAAAAATAAAGTTAAAAAAATAAAATAGTCAAACTAATAGAATCAGAGAGTAGAATGATACTTGACATGGTCTGGAAGTAGGGGGAAAAGGAGATATTAATGAAAGTTTCAGTTATACATCATAAATAAGTCTTAGAGATCTGTATAGCATTAACACCGATAGTTATCAATGCTGTATTATATGCTTAAAAATTTGCTAGTAGGGTAGATCTTATGTTTAGTGTTCTTATCAACCAACCAACAAATAAATAAATAAAAGGGCAGGAAGAAACTTTTGGAAGTGATGAATATGCTTATGTCATGGACTCTGGTAATGGTTTCATGGATGAACATAATGCCAAACTCATCAAGTTGTATACATTAAACATGTACAACTTTTTGTATGTCAATAATACCTCAATAAAGTGGTTTTAAAAAATAAAATGAAGGGGCGCCTGGGTGGCTCAGTCGGTTAAGCGTCTGACTTTGGCTCAGGTCATGATCTCACGGTTTGTGAGTTTGAGCCCCGCGTCGGGCTCTGTGCTGACAGCTCAGAGCCTGGAGCCTGTTTCAGATTCTGTGTCTCTCTCTCTCTCTGACCCTCCCCCATTCATGCTCTGTCTCTCTCTGTCTCAAAAGTAAATAAACGTTAAAAAAAAAAAACTTAAAAAAAATAAATAAATAAAATGAAAAAAACAAATGAAATGAGATGAAATGAAATGAGATGAAATTAGTTGATCATTTCTTCCTTTTTGAAATGCTTTCTTTTCTTGGCTTTTAGACCCAACTTTTTCTTCTACTTCATTCACCAGATTTCTGTGCTGTCTCTTCCTCTTCTGCTTAACCTCTAAATGTTGGAAGTGCTCCAGTGTTGGCCATGCATAGACCTACATCACATCTCTATAGTCTCCTTATCTCTAATAAACCTCACGTCTTTAAATACCACCTTTAATAACTTTAAAATCTAAAATCTAACCTGTTCAGGACCACTCCCTTAAACGTCAGGCTAATATATCCAACTGCCTCTTGTCCCCACTAGCTATTTGTTAAGCATTTCAAACACTAGGTGCTCAAAAGAATTCTCAGTCTTCCCACTTACCCACCATATCGTCTCCCTACATTCTTCAAACTCTTATCTCACCCATAATGTCTTCTCTAGTTCAGTAAACTGCACTATTAACCACTCAGTTGTTCAAGCCAAAAACCTAGAGTCATCCTTGATTTCTCACCTTCACTCGATCATAAAATTCTACAAAGTCTGTTTTTGAAAATATTTCCCCAATCCATGCATCTCACTGCATCTCTACTACTACTGTATCAGTCCAAGTCAACATCATCTCTCACTTGCACTCTCAAATAGTCTTCTAGTTCTGCCTGATACTCTTGCCCCACTTCAATCCATTATTCATATAATAGCTAAAAAATTCTTCTAAATTATAAATCAAATCATATCAATGCCCTGCTCATTACTCAAAATAAAATCTAAAATGTTGTACTTAAACTCTTTCCTAAAAAGTCCTACACCATCAAGCCCTACCCTACTTATTAGAACTCATCCTGTGCCATCCTTGCCTTCCTTAATAGCCACAGTACTAACTAGTCTGTTTGTGGAATGCACCCTCCTCTGAAATTTCACTTGTGCACTTTTTCTTCTTATTCAACTGCTTCTGATATGTCTTTATTAATAAGTAATAAAGAAAACAAAAGAATCTGCCTGATCAGTAGCTGTATACCAGGAACTATAAACAAAGTCAATTTGTTCAAGTAAAGAAATCACATCCAGAACACTACCTGCTAATGAAGTCACTATCTGATTAAGTCCTTCTCCAAGTGCTGTCTGTCTTCTTTACACAACAGACAAGTTTAATAGACAAGTTTAATGTAATATGAATCATCATTTCTACTTTTTTAAAATGTGATGGCGCTTCAAATGTCTGAAGTCACTGCAGGAAATCTCTATTGCTTTTGTTTATTATTATGGCAAGAAGCAGCAGCTCCAAGGCCTTCCATTTGATCCTCCTTGTCACTCAATAGGCCAGGGAACCAAAATGAGCATACTCACTAATTGCTGAGTATGTACATTTTAACAATTACTGTGCTCTGAGTTAAACAGCAGCTGCACCTGACAATCTAACTTGCTGTCAGGTTTGTTGTCCCTATCTATGTGCTATAAAAACAAAAAAATCCATTTGGACAGGACTGATCCTTAACTATTCTCTTATTCCCAGTGCTATCAATATCAGCTTCAGTACATGGATCTCTCCTCATGTGTGTACAAACATAAGACTGACACAACTGTGCTTTGATATGACTGAGAGAAATTCATATTTGTCTGTCATATTCTGATATCCAAGCAACCTTGGGTTATGCCAAGAATAGCAATCAAGGCTGCAACTACTTGATTACACTGTCCATGTGGTTAAACCAAAACATGGCAATGGTCATCTAAATCAGGTTTACCAACAAATCCCAAACTGGAGTTACCTGTGCTCTTCAAGCTTTACGATTGTTGGTGGAGGGAATGGTCCACAGAATTTCTCTCCATTGGGAATGAGGATTGGTTTTGTACCGTCTGTTGCCCCTATAATCATTGACAATGAAACCAAAGATCAGCAGGTCAGTCTAAACTCCTTTGAAAAGGCCATAATGGATAATACACTTGACTTAGATTACATCCTGCCTGTCTGAAACAGACGTACTGATCCTTTTGAGACTTAATCACACTTGACTGAGCCTAGGACTTTGAGAGACATAGAGGAGGTCAATACTACAGGCTTGTCTCACTCTAATGCCTGGAGTCATTGTTAATAGCATCTTTAATTAAATGTTGCATGTTTAATTGTTACCTTATCCAAATTGAATGGATTGTTTCTCAGCTTCAATCCTTCAGATTAATCAGAATGATCCATGAAATGTATATAAATGTGAAAATCTGAGTATTGCCAAGAACATTTAGGACCAGGAGTAGATTTATGGGAAAGGCATTCCATATGTACTCTGAGTAATTCTGGATGTTCTTGCCAGTTCCATGAATACAAGGCCCTGCATTGCTCTTTACCTCAAGCTATTTCCCATGGTTGTATTTTCAGTGATCATTTCAGGTAGGAAGTAATGTCTCCATCAGTCAAAACATATCCTTGCCATAGAATAGGTAGATTCCCCAAGCTCACTGTTCCTCATATATAATACAAACCCACAGTATGAACATCATCTACTCATGCCCTCTGAATTATCCTTCTGAGACTGAGAAGACAGGGGAAATGATGCACAAGTTATGCCCACACTGCTTGTTGTGCAGTAATAAAGGTCTTCATATCTGACCCCAAGAGTCTCATGTATTCTGTAACAGGCTACCTTGTTACCTTATAAAGAAAGTCAAATCAAATCCCAGCCTCTGACAATAGCCACCCTTGGGTTCAGGTTTTAGTCAACCACCTGAGCAAACTCATAATAGAGTGTGTCCTTGGTGCTCAAGACAGCACAATGAATCCAGAGTGTTTGCTTACTGATATGCATATACTGATCACTTTTGGCATGTTTGGTATCACACTTTGTATCCATCTTCCTGTGGTACACAAGGATTTCTAATTATAGGTTTAGAGGAAACGATAACAAGTGGGACTGAATTTTAAGGATAACTGGCATTTTTCAGAAAGATGATTACTTCAGGAAAGCTCATCATTTGTTCTTCATGTGATGGGAGGCCAATTGCCTTAGACAACAGTAAAAGAACTGCTCCTATTGGCAAAGAAAGCCCACTGAAATTTGGAAGACTCTAAACTAGTGCCATTCGAAGCCGAGCGTTCTTCAAAATGTAGTCCCGAACCTCAGAAGGAAGTGGTAAAGGTGCTGTTGACAAAGACAATCCAGTGCAAATCTAGACTAAGTAGTCATATATTGTGATTTTCAACCTCAATGGCAAGTTTAAATTTCCCCCAAATTTCTCTACTCCAATGTATGCCTAATTTGGATTTCATTTATAGGTGTCAGCAAAATTAGAAGGTTGTCCTATGTTAAAATTCAAATTCATGAAGTTTAATAAAATGTCTGTTAATGTGAATGAATCAATAAGTGCTTTCTTAAGATGGGAATTTTAAAGAGAAGACAAAAGAACAGAGGACATAAGAACTTTACGTTCCTGAGAGGGATCAATACTACGAAGTAAGAACAAGAGTAGAGAAGAGAAAAACAAGATACTGAGAGACACAAGTTACATTGTTGCCTAAGGGTAGCCTGAAAAAAAAAAATGATGGGAAAATTGTGTTTGGTTTCAATGTTAAAACAAATAAAATAAGTTAAAATGTTCTTATTAAATTTTCACAATAAAATTCTTGGTTTATTTTTTTTAATATGAAATTTATTGTCAAATTGTTTTCCATACAACACCCAGTGCTCATCCCAACAGGTGCCCTCCTCAATTCCCATCACCCACTTTCCCCTCCCAAAATTCTTGGTTTAAAAATAGTTCATCTTAGGGGCGCCTGGGTGGCGCAGTCGGTTAAGTGTCCGACTTCAGCCAGGTCACGATCTCGCAGTCCGTGAGTTCGAGCCCCGCGTCAGGCTCTGGGCTGATGGCTCAGAGCCTGGAGCCTGTTTCCGATTCTGTGTCTCCCTCTCTCTCTGCCCCTCCCCCGTTCATGCTCTGTCTTTCTCTGTCCCAAAAAATAAAATAAAAAACGTTGAAAAAAAAAATTAAAAAAAAAAATAGTTCATCTTAGGGACACCTAGGTGGCTCAGTCCTTAAGCATTCGACTTTTGATCTCAGTTGAGGTCATGATCCCACAGTTCATGAGTTTGAGCCCCATATCAAGCTCTACACTGATGGTGCAGATCCTGCTTGGGATTCTGTCTCTTTCTGCCCCTCCCCCGCTTGTGCGTGCACACTCCCTCTCTGTCTTTCTCTCTCTCTCTCTCTCTCCTCTCTCTCTCTCAAAAATCAATAAAAGAAACTTAAACATATTTTTAAATAAAAATGGGTCATTTTAGGGATGCCTGGCTGGCTCAGTCAGTAGAGTGAACGACTCTTAATCTCAGGATCGTGAGTTCAAGCCCCATGTTGGGCATGGAGCCTACTTTAAAAACATTTTTTAATTGAAAAAATTTAAAAATAATAGGTGATTTTACTGATAAAGAACTATTTCATTTTATTTTATAATTAAACTTTTAATCATTGAAGCATAAAAATAAATTTACCGTGAGACTCTTGCTATAAAACATAAATATGTCTTTATCAATCAAATTTGAATTCTACTTCACTCCTCTTAATAGTTAGCAGGATTTTCCCCCCAATGTTTTCTGTAGAAAATTTTCCAATGGTAGGATTGTGTTTATGGCTCCCTTCTATCATAAGAAAGCAAAGGTGAGGTTTTTTCCTTTCTTAGTGAAGTCATTTACCAGTTGTTAATTGGTAGAAGTCAATCATCTGAAAGGCAGCCATACAATAGGGAAAGCTGAGTCTCTTAAAGTGTTTATTAGGAATATAAAAGGACTGCTGTGAGGTTGGATGAGCACACACACAAATCAGCAAAGCTGGAGTCCCTAATTCCCTTCTACTAGTTATTAAAAGAGACCCCAGGAGACATAAAAGAAATTGTAATCCCCAAAGAAAATGCCGAGCAAAATTGCCTGAGTGATATGAAAAAGATATCTTGGTAAAGGAAAAGAGAGAGGATTAAGATAAATACCAGAGTTTTCAGAGTACAATCAGAAGAGCTGAGACTAGTAATCCCCTGTTGATATATGATAGAAAGCACTGATGTAAAGTGCCTTTCAAGATACTGGCGCGATGAACGGAATTCACTGAAGAACATTATTTACCTGTGCTCGGTCTGTGAATGTACTATGTAGAAAATAATGATAGGGATCAAAATTTTCAATCTTACTGACAGTACCTAGGGATGATGCTGTAAGACTGTGCCGGCAACTTCATCTTAAAGTTCTGCTTTCAATTGTTATAAATTTTCTCAAAAAATAACAATTCAGTGCTGATATTTTTCAACTGGTCTCTTGGTGACTATTGTAAAGAAGATTGAACAATATCTATTCAACTGTTTTGTGTATTTCATCTAGTAAATATTTATTATTTCCCACTATTAATCCATAAACCTGTCACCATATGGTTCCCCATACTGATGAAAACACATTCCCTGGGACCTAGAATTAGATATATTCTGTAAGCACAATAAATAGTAAATTAAGGTTTTAACACAACAGAAAATGAAAAACAGGAGATCAGGTAAGAAATACATAATATAAAATATAATGAAATGCATTAACTCTAGTCACATTCTTAGGCAAAACATATTTGTTACCTTATAAGCATATTTTCACCCAATTTAATAAAGTCACATCAAGAAGACCCCCTAAGCCTGCCTAAGGAATAAGTTTACTTGCCTGATTTCATCTTCTCTAACTGACATCTTACTAGTGTCTAAAATTTCATAATTGAAGATTTCTCTTTTAAATTAAAATATAAAATTGGTTTTTTAATGGTGCATTAAACTTTTTTTATATCCTTCCCTTTAATGTAAAGCATTTATCTGATATCTTTCTGAACATGGAATTCAATGTGGCAAGAGTGTGACCTCTGGAGCCATGGAAATGATCTTTTCCCTTTCCAAATCTCCCAGGACCTACTTCTGTCCAAAACCCCAGGGAGGAAAAAGTTCAGGAAAACTATAACTAATCTGTCCATCATCTCAGAAAGAAGACAAATTTCCAGTGCAGAGCTTTCTGAGGAATAGAGTATACCAACAAAAAAGGTTCAATAAGTTCATATAATGGTTTAAGATAGAATTTAATGAAGAGGCAAAGATTAGATAGAGAATCTGAGCAAACTCATCTACTATCCTTTTCAGAGTCCCTTGAAATAATAGAATACATACATATTAGTACTAACCTACATTATATAAATAGTGAAAATATGTCACAGTATATTATTAACATAGTATTAAACAACAATAAATAATGATGATATCAATTTATCAAATATGTGGGGGCATTTGAGGAAGATGAATTGAGAGAGAAAAACAAAGACAATCCACAGTCAAATGAATGCAAGACAAACCTATACAAAGGTAAGAACAATTTCATAGATATCCAAATCTCAGAAACAGTATATACAAAGAGAAGTAAAGGAGGACAACTGTGAGGCTCAGTACTAGGTGTAAGGGTCTGACTCTTGGTTTTTGCTCAGGTCATGATCTCATGGTTTGTGAGATCTAGCCCCATGTCAGGCTCTATTCTGACAGTGTGGAGCCTGCTTGGGATTCTCCCTCTCCCTGTGTCTATGCCCCTTCCTGCTTATTTTCTCTCTCCCCCACCCTCTCTTTATCTCTCTCTCTCTTTCTTAAAAATTAATAAATAAACATTTAAAAGAAAAAAGAAACAGAAAGGGCCCTGAAGTAAGTAAAGAACTTCATAACTCTATAGTTAAACCAAGAGACCCTTTATACTCCTCTTTCTCTTTGCTGAGCCAGACCAATAACAGCTTTAGTAGAAAGAGAAGTTTGTCTAGGAAAATCACCCAGAGCTAGGTAATAGTACACGTTAGAATTGCTTGGGAAGCTTTCAAAAGTCACAATGCCAGGCTTCATCCCACAAATAACTAAATCATAGTTTGGAGATAGAGGAAGAGAGACCAGATGTCACTAGTCTTTGAACTTCTGCAGGTGAGTTCAATATATAGTCAAATTTGTGAAGCCCAATCCTAAAATAAATAGTGGAGCTAGTAAAAATGAACTACTGGGACCTCATGAAGATAAAAAGCTTCTGCACAGCAAAGGAAACAACCAACAAAACAAAAGGCAACCAACGGAACGGGAAGAGATATTTGCAAATGACATATTGGACAAAGGGCTAGTATCCAAAATCTATAAAGAGCTCACCAAACTCCATACCCAAAAAACAAATAACCCAGTGAAGAAATGGGCAGAAAACATGAATAGACACTTCTCTAAAGAAGACATCCAGATGGCCAACATGAAAAGGTGCTCAACGTCGCTCCTCATCAGGGAAATACAAATCAAAACCACACTCAGATATCACCTCACGCCAGTCAGAGTGGCCAAAATGAACAAATCAGGAGACTATAGATGCTGGAGAGGAGGTGGAGAAACAGGAACCCTCTTGCACTGTTGGTGGGAATGCAAATTGGTGCAGCCAGTCTGGAAAACAGTGTGAACATTCCTCAAAAAATTAAAAATAGACCTACCCTATGACCCAGCAGTAACACTGCTAGGAATTTACCCAAGGGATACAAGAGTACTGATGCATAGGGGCACTTGTACCCC
This sequence comes from Acinonyx jubatus, assembly GCF_027475565.1. Classification (NCBI taxonomy): domain Eukaryota; kingdom Metazoa; phylum Chordata; class Mammalia; order Carnivora; family Felidae; genus Acinonyx; species Acinonyx jubatus. Next base: position 170,827,360 of record NC_069381.1, read on the forward strand.
AACGTTTATAGCAGCACTCTCAACAATAGCCAAATTATGGAAAGAGCCTAAATGTCCATCAACTGATGAATGGATAAAGAAATTGTGGTTTATATACACAATGGAATACTACGTGGCAATGAGAAAGAATGAAATATGGCCCTTTGTAGCAACGTGGATGAACTGGAGAGTGTAATGCTAAGTGAAATAAGCCATACAGAGAAAGACAGATACCATATGGTTTCACTCTTATGTGGATCCTAAGAAACTTAACAGAAACCCATGGGGGAGGGGAAGGAAAAAAATAAAAGAGGTTAGAGTGGGAGAGAGCCAAAGCATAAGAGACTCTTAAAAACTGAGACTGAGGGTTGATGGGGGGTGGGAGGGCGGGGAGGGTGGGTGATGGGTATTGAAGAGGGCATCTTTTGGGATGAGCACTGGGTGTTGTATGGAAACAAATTTGACAATAAATTTCAAATAAATAAATAAATAAATAAATAAATAAATAAATAGTGGAGCTAGTAAAGGAAGTAGAAAAAAAGCATAAAGAAATTCTAAAATCTACCAGAATTGCAGGGAAAAAAATTTAAGAAAAAAGAAAAGAAACATTAATATCAAATATTGTCTATCTGGAGTAGAGGTACCAACAGGAAGATTCATAGTTGGTTCTTGATCCAGACTGGCAAAGTGCTTACTTCTAGCCAGTTGCCCCTTAAGTAAGTGGTAGTCACAGGCAAAACCTTGTACCTAAGAATGTACCAAGGTCCATACAGATTTAAAAATTGGATCTGTTAGCCTGAGTACCCTCACAGGACAAGATCACAAAAGATGGAGAAAAATATGCAAACTTACAAACTAAAAGACACTAGCTGAAGTAGTATTAATGTCAGTCTAAGTAGAACATAAGACAAAAAAAGAAAACATTAACAGAGATAGGTCTTAGATAATAATAAAAGAAACAGTTCTCAAAGATAAAACAATCATGGCCATGTATATACCAAAACATTCAGTGTATATATATATGTGTATATATATATATATATATATATATATATATATATATATATATATATAAAGAAGATGTGGTATATATACACAATGGCGTATTACTCAGCAGTCAAAAAGATGAAATCTTGCCATTTGCAACTACATGGATGGAACTAGAGGGAATTATACTAAGGGAAATTAGTCATAGAAAGACAAATATATGACTTCACTCATATGTGGAATTTAAGATACAAAACAAATGAACATAAGGGAAGGGAAACAAAAATAATATAAAAGCAGGGAGGGGGACAAAACATAAGAGACTCTTAAACATAGAGAACAGTCGATGGTCATACCACCCTGAACGCACCTGATCTTGTCTGATCTCAGAAGCTAAACAGGGTTGGGCCTGGTTAGTACTTGCATGGGAGAACAAACTGAAGGTTGCTGGAGGGGGTGTATGTGGTGGATGGGCTAAATGGGTAAGGAGCACTAAGGAAGACATTTGTTGGGATGAGCACTGGGTGTTACACACAGGGAATGGAATCACTGGAATCTACTCTGAAATCATTATTGCACTATATGCTAACTAACTTGGATGTAAATTAAAAAATAAAATAAATAATAAATTAATAATAAATTAATAAACAATTAAAAAGCACAGGAAAAGTATTTTTAATTAATGACAGAAATATATCTCCAATAAGACTTACAGAAAAAAGAAGATGCTGAAACTAAACAATATTGAAAGTGAAAAATTAAACGAAACTTAGGTATGTTAAAGATTGTCAAGGGGCGCCTGGGTGGCTCAGTCGGTTAAGCGACCGACTTCAGCTCAGGTCACGATCTCGCGGTCCGTGAGTTCGAGCCCCACGTCGGGCTCTGGGCTGATGGCTCAGAGCCTGGAGCCTGCTTCTGATTCTGTGTCTCCCTCTCTCTCTGCCCCTCCCCCATTCATGCTCTGTCTCTCTCTGTCTCAAAAATAAATAAACGTTTAAAAAAAAAAAGATTGTCAAGATATTCATATGCATTTTTCTAGAAAGACAGAGGTAACTAAATTGACTCAAGAATTATGGAATTAAGCAATAAACATTAAATAAATTAACCATTCTCTCAAGATACCATACCCAGACAGCAGTTCTTCAGACCAGTTTTCTTAATAAACAAACAAACAAACAACAGGTAGCTTTAAGCAAGGATAAAGAAAAACGAGGACTACTGTGGGAGGTAAGCTTAGGAATCCCCCGGACTTACACCAATGGGTTAACAAGGCATAAAGAAATACAAAGCCATAAAATGCTCACACTCAAGTTTGGGTAAGCCAAATTGGCACCCCAAAAATAAGGGGTGCAAAGACCCCGAGAATAGGGAGGCACAAATGTGTCAGGAATAGGGAGGTGCAAATGCACCCCAAAATAAGGAGGGGGTGCAGAGCCCCCAAAATAGAGAGGGAGAGGCAAAGCCTGAAATAGAAATGGCACAAAGGTGCCCAATACATGGGAATAAAAAGATTAAATATTCAGGGTGAAAGCACCCCAAATTTAGTACTATAGCAGAAAGCTGCTTTCACAGGAGAATAGGGCCAGATTATGTAAATTGGTGAACTGGACTATGGACTGCAGGCAAAGCAGCCCAGAGCAGAGATGGTTAACAAAAGAAAAGGTGCCTTGTTAACCTTGAGGTTATTCCCCCTATCTGTCTCCTCCCCTAGGCTCACTAAGATAAACAGAGGTGCTGCCTCATGTCTGCCGTAAACAACCTTCTTCCCAACTGCCTGGCGCCCAGATTTTGTTTTGTATTAACCCAAACCCCAAACACTGTATATCTTCAAAACCCCCTTTTTCCCCTCACGTCCCCAAGTTAATGTTCACAGTTTCTTTGTCCCTTTGTGCACGCCCATCAGTTTGTAAGCCTTCTGATCTGACTAAATATGGGGCAAGGACCCTTATTTGGGGCTCTTGTCTTTTTCCCAGACATTAGCCATCTCTCATTTTAATCCTGCGTCCGCTCTTTTGCTGGCCAAAAGAGAACTTTAGAGTCTACAACAGACTTATATGCTGTTACTGGGTTCATAAGTGTTAAAATCACCACAGAGAGCAATTTTGTATCATCTAATGAGATTGAAAATTCCCACAGATAAAATACAACAATTCCAACTCTAGGTATTTACAATAGGAAAATTCTCAAATATATTCTAAGAGTAATGTACCTGACCTTGTTGCAGCATCCTTTGCAATAGAAAAATTTGGAAACATTTTAAATGTTCTTCAACAGGAAAATGAATACATGTATATTGTGATATACTCATAATGGATACAAATCAGCAAATAAAATAAATGAACCATAACAGCATGGATATTTCTCAGAAACATAATATTAAATGAAGAAAACATTAAATATTAAATCGTTCATACTGATGCTTACAGTCATGATACCATCTAAATAAAGTTCAAAAGCACACCAAAAACAAAAGAAAACAAAAAATATAAACAACCACAGCAACAAAAACATCTATGTTGTTTATGGATATATACAACTATAATACCATGTAAAAATGAAAATAAAAATTACTTTTAGAAAGTACTTTCCTCTAGAAAGAAAGGAAAAATATCTATAATGAAGAAAATCAAGTAACATAATTTAGGCAAGTAAAGTATTTTTGAGATCGATTATTTTTTAAATATGCCCTGCTTTAACATCTCATTTTTACCTTAGTATTGAAATAATCCTCAAAAATTAAAAGTCTTTCTTTGCTGTTAATGTCAAGGTTTCTTATTATATGCCTAGCTCTTTTTATGATAATGTTTGAAACTACTATCCAATTTTTCAACAAATATTCCTATTGTACTCTATAATATATCTTCTCTTCATTACTTACTACTGAAAAATCTTGAACACTGACAGTAAGAAAACGAAAGCCAAGTACTTATCTGAGTGTTGAGCACACAGATATGCAATCAAATTCCTCATCATTAGTTGACACTTTCTTCTAATGTTTTGAGGAAATTAAGACTATAAGCATGGCTGATGAAAGGGAATTTTGATGATTTTTAGAAGGTAAGTATGTAAACCATGAGATGTTTATTAATAATCTGATGATGACTTAATAGTCATATATATTAGTTTCCTTGTGTTTAGAAAAAAGCAAAGAAAACCTACCATGAACGCGAAAAAAAATTGTGTTCATTATAATCTTGAGTATCTCATAAATATCTTGCAGTCCATTAAAGTGAAATCTATAGATGAACATATACATGTATACACAAAAATCAGAGAAAACATTCAAAATATTTAATGACCAGAATGACATGGGCATCAATCAGACAAGCAGATTGACCAATCAGAACAGAAGCTAAGCAAAAGGCAAATCAGACCTTACTCTTAAGAGATTAAGGAAAAGCAAAAAAAGAAAAAAAAAATCATTTCCTTACTGTATATGGTCCATCTTTCTCATTTGATAGCCATGCTTCTCAAATTTTAATGTGCCTATGAATTAACTAGGGATCTTACTAAGTGCAGCTTCTGATAAAGTATAGGTATACCTGGGTGGCTCAGTCAGTTTAACATTGAACTCTTGAGTTCAGCTCAGGTCATGATCCCAGGGTTGTGGGATCGAGTTCTGCATTGGGTTTCGCACTAAGTATGGAGCCTGCTTAAGATTCTCTCTCTCTGTCTCTCTCTCTCTCCCTTTGCCCCTTCCCCTGCTTGAATGTGCACCCTCTCTCTCTCTCTCTCTCTAAAAACATAAAAAATATATAAATAAATATTTTTTAAAAATGGGTTGCTCAGTCAGTTAAGCATTCAACTCTTGATTTTGGCTCATGTCATGATCTCATGGTTCATGAGTTCAAGCCCCACACTGGGCTATGAGCTGACACTAGGAGTCTGCTTCAGATTCTCTCTCTCTCCCTCTCTCTCTGCTCCTGCCCTGCTCTTTCTCTCTCAAAGTAAATAAATACATGAATAAACATTTAAGAATTTTTAAAAAATCAGGGGCACCTGGGTAGCTCAGTTGGTTAAGCATCTGACTTCAGCTCAGGTCATGATCTCATAGTTTGTGGGTTTAAGCCCCATATTGGGCTCTGTGCCGACAGCTCAGAGCCTGGAGCCTGCCTTAGATTCTGTGTCTCCTCTCCTTCTGCCCCTTCCCGCTCTTGCTCTGTCTCTTTCTCTCTCTCAAAAATAAATAAACATTTAAAACCTTTTTAATAAAATGAATAATAATAAGACAATAATTTAAAAAAATAAAGTGTATACTGGGCTATGAAACCTGGCTATTCTAAGTGTGGTCCTCGGTCCATCAAAATAGACAACATCTGGGAGTTGGCTAGAAATAAAAAATCCTTCAACATCACTCATCATCAAGGAAATAAAACTACAATGAGATATCATCTCATAACAGTCAGAATGACTAAAATTAACAACACAGGAAACAACAGGTGTTGGTGAGGTTGCAGAGAAAGGGGAGCCTTCTGATACTGTTGGTGGGAATGCGAACTGGTGCAGCCACTCTGGAAAATAGTATGGAGAGTCCTTAGAAAGTTAAAAATGGAACCATCCTATGATCTAGCAATTTCTCTACTAGGTATTTACCCAAATGATACAAAAATACTGATTCAAAAGGATACATGCACCCCAATGTTTACAGCAGCATTATCAACAATAGCCGAATTATGAAAAAAGCCCAAATGTCTATCAACTGATGAATGAATTAAAAGAAGTCCTTTACATATACAACAGAATATTACTCAGTCATAAAAAAGAATAATGAAACCTTGCCATTTTCAACAACATAGATGGAGCTAGAAAGTATTATGCTATTATGCTAAGCGAAATAGGTCAGAGAAAGACAAAATACCATATGATTTCACTCATATGTAGATTTAAGAAACAAAACAGATAAACATTATACAAAAAAAGAGAGAAGCAAACCATGAAACAGACTCTTAAATATAGAGAATAAACTGAGGGGAGGGGAAAGGGAAGTAGGCAGGGGATGGGTTAAACGGGTGATGGGTAAAGGAAGGCACTTGGAATGTTAAACTCTGGGTTTTGTATGTAAGCTATGAATTACTAATTCCACACCTGAAACTAATATTGCAACGTATGTTAACTAACTGGAATTTGAAGGAAGAAAAAAGGACTCTTAAATGCACTCTTAAATGCAGAGAAATGGTAGTTGCCAGAGGGTGGGAGGAGAGGGTGATGGGTGAATTAGGTGACAGAGAATAGGTGACAGAGATTGAGAATACATTTATTGTGATGAGCACGGAGTAATGTATAGAATTGTTGAATCACTATATTGTATACCTGAAACTAATACAGCACTGTATGTTAATTGTGCTTGAATTTAAAAAATAATTTTTTTAACTTAAAAAAAAAGAGGAAAGCACAAAATCCTAGGGCTCTTCCCAAACCTACTGAAGAAGAATTTTGACAAAACCCCTAGACAATTTATATCTCAAATATTAAAACTGACTAGCACTATACTATCTGACAAATGACCTGAAACCTCTACTAAATCACACACCAAGGGAGCACCTGGGTGGCTCAGTCGGTTAAGCATCTGACTTCGACTCAGATCATGATCTCATGGTTCATGAGTTGAGCCCCGCGTCAGGCTCTCTGCTGTCAACACAGAGACCACTTTGGATACTCCGTCCCTCTCTCTCTGCCCCTCCGCCACTTGCGCTATCTCTCTCTGTTTCAAAAATAACCAAACATTAAAAAAAAATTATAAAAAAAATAAAACACACACCAAGAAAGAGGTAGGGAAGATTTTACAGAATAAAAAAAAAAAAAAACCTCAAGAAACATAACAATTAAATACAACATATGGAACTTGGTGTATGGATTGGACGATACTAGAGAATTATTGTTAATTCTGTTAGATGTGATAATGGCATGTCATTACCAAAAAAAAAAAAAAAGGCAAAATGTTGACTATTATAAAGACTGGTTATTGGGTATATGAAGGTATACAGGCTCATACACAAATCTCTCTACTTTGTGTATGTGTGAAAGTTTTCATAATAAAAGTTTAAATAATGATTCCCCAAAGGTTATTAATTCATTTATTCAAAAAAATAAATATACAGGTACTGTGTTCCATTTCTTCTCATGCCAATCTGAGAAACACTCAAAGTATTCCCATTATGTATATTTTCCAAAGTGTTGAATCCAAAATTTTATTTATTCAAACTCCAATTTTCATAGCACATGAGTATTTATAGTCTTCAGTGTAAGTATCTAATACTCACAAAGGATAACACAAGAAAATAAAAGGTTTTGAATTTTTCTTTAAATTTTTTAACGTTTTTATTTATTTTTAAGAGATAGAAAGAGACAGAGGATGAGCAGGGGAGGGGCAGAGAAAGAGGAAAACACAGAATTCAAAGGAGTCTCCAGGCTCTGAGCTGTCAGCACAGAGCCTGATGTGGGGCTCGGACCCACAACCATGAGATCATGACCTGAGCTGAAGTTGGACATTTAACCAACTGAGCCACCCAGGTGCTCCAAAAGGTTTTGAAAAATTATCACTGCCTCTATTAAAATATATTCTATAAATGTGATAATAACTCTTATTTCCAAAAATGTGTTCTAGTTTTTCTAATAATTTTCCTCATTTCATGTCAGTTACCTTTTCCTGTCTAAATCCTGAATACTTCAAGAAATGTTGAATTTAGATAGCTCCCTGAATAATGTTTCCAAAATTTTATCTATGCATTACTTGTAACAGGATTACTGACTCTGTTTATAAAACTATTGTGCACCATTTCCCATACACTCTGAAGTGGGATCAGAGAATCTTAGTTTATCAAGAGACACATATGATTTTTAGGCACACTAAAGTTGGAGTTTTTTTAATTTAAAAATGTGAAAATGCTATGAATGGAACTCAGCATCAAGGATTAATTTCCCTCCCAACATAAGCAAGTAGAAAATTGGACAAAACATGTAAAGTATGTAAAATTACTATTTTGAGATCTAAGAAAACAGAACAAAACTGTGATACCTAAAAAAAATAGAAACAAATGAGATAAACACTGGGGTTGTACCAGCTTACTGCCTGAGGCAGTCTCACCAAATACAGGAAGAGAATACTGAGTTCTAGAGTCCTCGAGCTAGAATTTACAGAGCAGAAGCCACAAGCGGAGGGAGGAGCAATAAATGAAAGCTTGAAGATCTGCAAAGAGATCCTCCATCGTTCTACCACATATGCATGTGATAAAATCCCATGACACAGGAAAGAACTATGAGAAAATACTAGGATAAACAATTCAGAGAGCTCACACTGGATGGGAATAATTCCTGTTTGCACCAGCCAGAATGGAGAGATTTCTTGATACACAGGGAATTTAAGCGGCTCTTCACAAAGGTAACAACTTGGGAGTAGAACAGCAAGTAAAGGTTATTCTTCATTCACTCAAAGCTTAAAAGAAGGTGTGAAAGGATCAAACTGATCCAAAATAACTGTCTATCAGAACAAATTCCAACACTCTTTAAAGAAATACAAGAAAGTTCTCCCACCCAGGGATTCATATTTCACAATGTCAGTACCAAATCAAAAGTCATCTGGCATGCAAAACACAGGAAGATATGAACTTTAAATAGGAAAAAGAATAATCAATAGATATCGGATCAGACATGACAGAGATTATATAATTAGCAGTAAAAATCCTTAAAATAGCTATTAGAAATATAAAAAGTCTCAGGATTAAAAGGAAAAATATAAATACGATGTCCAAAATCAAAACATACTTTATGGGAATAACAAGTGATTAGATACTGAGGAACAAATATCAGTGAACTTGAAGACACAGTAATAGAAACTACTCAAAATGAAATACAGAAAGAAAACATAATTTAAAAAATAATAATAAACAGTGCCTTGGTGGCATGGGGAAAATAACAAAAAGCCTACAATACATATACCTGCTCCCAGAAAGGGCAAGAGGAGAAAAATAATGTGACAATGTGATGGCCAAAATTTTCCAAATTTGATAGGAATTATAACAGCACAGACCCAAAAAATTCAATAAAATCCAAGCATAATAAACAAAAACCACATCAGAGCATGTTACAACCAAACTGCTAGAAACCAGACATGAAGTGAAAAGCGTAAAAGCAGCAACAGAAAAAAAGACACTATGGACAGTGGAACAAAGATAACAATGACAGTAAAATTCTCATTACAAACTACCCACCCAGGAGACAATGGGAAGACATACTAAAATTATTACAAGAAAATTTGAATTGTTGGAAGAAAAGCTTAGAATTCTACACCCCGCAAAAATATTTCAAAAATTAAGATGAAATAGAGACTTTTTGAAACAAACAAAAGTTAAAAAGTTTCACTGTAATGCCATCAATGTGGAGTAGAATAAACGTAAAAAAAAGTCCTTCAGGCAGAGAGAAAATGATACCAGATGGAAGTGGTAAGTTTATGGGTGAATATAAAAGACAAATTTTTATATCTTAATCTTCTAAGGGTAATTAATTGTTAATTAATTGCTTAATTAATTAAGCAAAAACAATAACAATGTATTTTGTCAGTACTAACATATGGAAAATAAAATATGTAACAACAATAGCTCAAAAAGGTCAGGGGAAATAGAAATATTGTGTGGTAAACTTCTTTTTTTATTTTTTTATTTTTATTTTTATTTTATTTTATTTTTTTTATGTTTTTAAATTTACATCCAAATTAGTTAGCATATAGTGCAACAATGATTTCTGGAGTAGATTCCTTAGTGCCCCTTACCCATTTAGCCCTTCCCATCTCCCACAACACCTCCAGTAACCCTGAGTTTGTTCTCCATATTTATGAGTCTCTTCTGTTTTGTCCCCCTCCCTGTTTTTATATTATTTTTGTTTCCCTTCCCTTATGTTCATCTGTTTTGTCTCTTAAAGTCCTCAGATGAGTGAAGTCATCTGATTTTTCTCTTTCTCTGACTAATTTCACTTAGCATAATACCTTCCAGTTCCTTCCACATAGTTGCAAATGGCAAGATTTCATTCTTTTTGATTGTTGAGTAATACTCCATTGTGTATATATATACCACATTTTCTTTATCCAATCATCCATCAATAGACATTTGAGCTCTTTCCATACTTTGGCTATTGTTGATAGTGCTGCTATAAACATGGGGGTGCATGTGTCCCTTCGAAACAGCACACCTGTATCCTGTGGATAAATGCCTAGTAGTGCAGTTGCTGGGTCATAGAGTAGTTCTATTTTTAGTTTTTTGAGGAACCTCCATACTGTTTTCCAGAGTGGCTGCACCAGCTTACATTCCCATGTATTGTAAATGTCTTTCACAATATTTGTAACAGTGTAACATTATCTGAAGGCTGCCTTTCAAAAGTAAAGATATATTTTGGAAACAGCAAAGTTAAAACTTTAAGAAAAAGGGATATAACTAAAAAGTCAAATGTGGATATAAAAATGGAATTATTTTTTAAAACTCAACTAATCTCAATTAATCAATTAGAATGCAGTAAAAGAGGAAATGGGAAAAAACATATAGGACAAGTGGAGAACAAAGATAAAGAGGGTAAATTTAAACCAATGATATTGATACTTGCACTAAATGTGAGAATGTAAATGATCTGAAGATTCCAATGAAAAAACAAAGTTGTCGGACTGCACAAAGAAACAAGACCCAAGTATATGCTACTTATACAAAACCCGCATTAAATAAAAAGACAGACTTTTAAAAATATATATAGAAAAAGATATAACATGTTAACACTAAACAAAAAAAGTTTGGGATGACTATAGACAAAATAGTCTTTAATACAAGGAATACTACTGGGAATAAAGAAAAGCATTATGTAATAATAAAGGGGTCACTTTATCACAAAGACCTAAAAACCCTAAATATATATGCACCCAAAAAAACAGAGCTTGAAAATACATGAAGCAAAAACTGATAGAATTAAAATGAAAAATAAGCAAACCCACAAATATAGTCAGAGATTTCATTGCTGCTTTCTTGGCAATAGTTAGCACAGACAAAAGAACCAAGCAAAAAAAATTTGGAGGGTCAAATAACACTCTGGAATATTAACCAAAAGAAACCATACCCTGAGCCATAAAACAAGTCTCAATGAATTGAAAAATATTGAAATCAGGGGCACCTGGGTGGCTCAGTCAGTTGAGCTTCCAACTTCAGCCCATGTTATGATTTCCTAGTTTGTGAGTTCAAGCCCCAGGTGGGGCTTGCTGCTATCAGCACACAGCCTGCTTCAGATCTTCTGTCCCTCCCCTGCTTGCACTTTCTCAAAAATAAAGAAAACATCTAAAAATTTTTAAAAATACATTGAAATCATATAGAATATAATTCTTGATCTAAGCTTTTTATGTATATAAACTATAAATCAATAAGAGAAAGCAATATTAATATAATAATCCTTATGTATTAAGAAATTAAACAACATACTTCTAAATGACCACTGGTTCAAAGACAAAATCACAATGGAAATTTTCTAATACTTTAAACTTAATGAAAATGGAAAATGTATCAAATTATAAGATAGAAATAAAAATATTTAAAGTACAGACACTCAGGAGCAGTTCTCTCACAAAATTAACCTTATACTTACCAATGATCTAAAAGTCCACTCCTAGGTATTTATCCAAAGAACTGAAGATATAAATATATAAATATATGAATATAAATACCCACTTTAACAAATTATGTAAGGGGAACCTGGGTGACTCGGTTGGTTAAGCGTCTGTCTTCAGCTTCATGGTTCATGGGTTCGAGCCCCACATCAGGCTCTGTGCTAACAGCTCAGAGCCTGAAGCCTGCTAAAGATTCTGTGTCTCCCTCTCTCTCTCTCTCTCTCTCCCCCCCTCCCCCACTCACGCTCTGTCTGTCTCAAAAATAAATAAACATTAATTTTTTTTTTCAATTATGTGAAATGTCAGGAGCCCTGGCTGGATCAGTCAGTAGAGCCTGGGACTCTCAGGGTTGTAAGTCCAAGCCCCACACTGGGTGTAGAGATTACTTAAAAATAAAAAATCTTTTAAATTATGTGAATGTTTAAAATGATTTCAGGGGTGCCTAGGTGACACAGTCTTGATTTCAGCTCAAGTCATGATCTCATGGGTTCTGGAGATCAAGCACCACATCAGGCTCCACAGTTCAGTGGGGAGCCTGCCTGGGATTCTTTTTCTCTCCCTCTTTCTCTGCCCTCCCCCACTCACTTGCCCTCTCTCTCAAAATAAATAAACTTTAAAATAAAATAAAATGATTTCATATATACTAGTATAAATTTAAAAAGGAAATACTTAGCAGAGATAATCATAACATATATAAGATCTGTAGAATGAAACTTACAGATATCGCTTAGAGAAATTAGAGTAGACCAAAATATATGGAGAGATACACCATCTTCAACTCCCCAGAAGATTCAAACTATATAACAATTGCTCCAAAAATGAGCTATAGATTCAATAATAAGGCCAACCAAAATCCCAGAAGGATATTTTTTAATTGATAAGTTGATTTTGAAAATTACAGAAGCGCAAAGAACATAGAATAGCCAAAACAATTTTGAAAACCAACAAAATTTGTTAGGGTGTTTTGAAGACTTAGTATAAATCTCTAGTAATCAAGACAGTGTAGTATTGGTGTTAGATTAGGTGTTTGCGTAAATAGAACCACACAGAGAATTCAGAAAAGATCCACCCATGTGAAAGGACTGTAAAAGCTGAAATTGTACAAACTGATCTTCATAACCAATTGGAAGATTTAGAATTATATTGTGACTCATAATTTTTTGTCAAAACATTTAAAACTCTCTTAGGTTGGTTATAAATATATAGGGAAATGAAAAAATAGTAAAGATATTTATTCAACATACTATAATTTAAAACAGAACCATTAAGAATTAAAATGCTTTAATTCTTCGCTTTAAAATTTTTATAAAGAGTACTGTGAATGTGTTTCCTTGCCGTATACTACAACATAGAGCAAGCACCTCTTTTATGCCTTGAAAATTGTGATATTCCTGTTTGGATCAGCTTCTCCCATTTTATCTTTGTATTTTCAATGTCATGACATATCCCCAAATACTCCTTTAATGTTAAGTTTTATGCCAATGCCACTTTCTCTGGGACATCTCTCTCTTTTTCATCACAATTCCTTTCCTGGTGTATGTTAATAAGTTCACCATTACTAAATTCCCCTGGCTGCATATCTAATCTCTCTGATGGCAGTGTTAATATGCCCACAGTGATCTATTCCTTCTAGAACTACATTTGCATTCAATTGGAATTTCACTTCCAACACTATCATCTTTTGTTTCCTTACTTTCACATTGGTTAGCCAATTTCCTCTTCCAAGTATCCATCTGTGTAAAATGTCACAGGGGTTTAGCAATGGACGACAAAGAAGCTAGACAACTTTGCATTTGACATTAATTTCATAATATGCACACTGGGAAAATCACCAACATCTTTTGAAAGAAATGACATGATTGGTCACTAACCATAATGCATATCTGTTATTTATGTAGTAATTTGTGGACCAAAGATCTAGTGAAGAGAAGTGAAGTCTGTATTTTATGCTCAGTTAATACACGGTAACAACTGAAATGTGAAATGTGCTATTGGAAAACCGGTGTCGTTTAAACTATGGTGACTAAAGATTATGCATATTGAAATTGTGCAAAACACTTGAATAAGCACTGCCTTATTCAAATAAATATTAGGGCGCCTGGGTGAATCAGTCGGTTGAGTTTCAGCTCATGTCATGATCTCCCAGTTCCTGAGTTCAAGCCCCAAATTGGGCTCTGTGCTGACAGCATGGAGCCTGCTTCGGATCCTCTGTTCCCCTCTCTCTCTGCCCCTCTCCTCAGGTTGTCTCTCAAAAATGAATAAACATTTATTTTTTTAAATATATTCAATGTATGGGGCGCCTGGGTGGCTCAGTGGTTAAGCAACGGACTTCAACTCAGGTCACGATCTCCCCGCCTGTGAGTTCCAGCCGCAAGTCGGGCTCTGGGCTGATGGCTCAGAGCCTGGAGCCTGCTTCTGATTCTGTGTCTCCCTCTCTCTCTGCCCCTCCCCTGTTCATGCTCTGTCTCTCTCTGTCTCAAAAATAAATACACGTTAAAAAAATAAATAAATAAAATAAAATAAATTCAATGTAAATGATTTTGAATATTTCTGGGGGGGGTCTACCTTGACTACTAGAAAAATTTTACTTAGGTTTATAAAGGTTTTTGCTTTTGAAAATGTCTTCACATTCGAAGCTCACTCTTCATGATTTTTGGCAAATCATGAATTTAAAACCAGAAGGAAACCTGTCTATTGTATTAGTGAGAAGGCTAATTGCTCTAATAACCTCAAATTTTCAGTAACGTAATGCAAAAATGCCTATTTTTAACTCAGACAATAGCTCAATTTGAAACCGCAAAAGGAGTTCTGCTTCATGAAGTCATTCAGGGTCCGGGATTATTTTGTCTTGCGAACCTGCCCGTCACCAGGGCTTTGAGTCTTCTCCATTCAGCAAATGAGTAAAGAAAGAAACATTTGCCTGTGGGAATTTTTGTGCACCAGGACTAGAAATGGTGTACATCACTTGTATGAGAGTTCATTGGCCATAATTCAGTCAAATGGGCACTTCTAAAATGCAAAAGAGTGTGTATGTCCAACAGGAAAAGGGAATCTTATTTGTTAAACAACTATCCAGTTTATGTCACAGGGGTTCTGGAAGATAAAGGTACCATCATGAGTGAAAGTTGACCTGGGACCAGAATTGACATGGTCTGACTCCCACTGCAGTTCTCTTGCCTTTCTACCAAATGGGAACAATTTGTTGTCACTCCCATCCTATTTTCTTCATCGTTTATTTGCCCTTTAACTGAATTCATTTTAAATTCATATACCCAAATGGAGTCAACGATGAAAAAAATTAAGCTGCTAATAAATTATACAACCAAAAATTACTTCAAAGCCAAGTTTTTAGGTGTTCAGATGAATACAATGTAAACTACAGATTCATAAACATATAACGCACTTTATTTTTTTTAATGTTTTTATTTATTTTTGAGACAAAGAGAGACAGAGCATGAGCAGGGGAGGGGCAGAGACAGAGGGAGACACACAATCCAAAGCAGGCTCCAGGCTCTGAGCCATCAGCACAGAGTCGGATGCGGGGCTCGAACTCACAGACGGTGAGATCATGACCTGAGCTGAAGTCGGAAGCTTAACCGACTGAGCCACCCAGGCGCCCCTAAAGCATTTTAAACTATCTCCCTTAAATATGATGTGATAGATGAATTGTATTTAATTGTAGACACAAAGATAATTCAGTCGTGAAAATCTTAGCCCTTGGTGTTGACTCTTATATGCCACTGCTGCACATTTTCTTATTTCCTCATGAGCATCAGACTTTCTTAATTAAACAAATATATCACCTATACCTTGTGATTACAATTCAACAATTAAAATCTTGGAATTAGAAGAAACATCATTTATTTTAGAGCATGCAGAGTTGTTTGTCTTTCCAAATAACTAGAGAAAAGAGGCTCCCTACAGTTCAGATGCTGTTTATGAAGGTAATATTGTATAATTTATCATGAAATAAAACATGACAGGCAAGTTCAAAGGAAGCAATGGCATTTTAACTTTTGAGCCTGATGAAGCATGTAGAACAGCAAAACATTCTGTTTGTTACTATTGCATGGTACTGGAGCATGAACTTTCTCTCACCTTAGGCCCCAGTTAACTTTACTATTAATAACTTCAGTATAACTTGCACTGTTTCTATCTTCCCATATCACGTATATCAATAAATCTACTTTACATTTTCTTCTACTACTTTTGATTAAATATTCACAAATATTTACCATTATTTTCTTTCAGCTTACCTCTTGCAATTTATTTTCCCCTTCTTAAACCTCAAAACACATAGTAGATGTGGTCTATGCCCTGGTTAAGGAGGTCTAGACCCTTCTGTCATACCCGAAAATTGGTCTTGTCATCATTAATTAAATATGTTTCTACCTCAAATAAATTTAAGTGTTTATAATAAAAAGCCAAATTACCTACACTGGGCTCCATACTGACCACATACACAAAGTGTGCCTATTCACAACTCAGATCATCCAGGTAGGGGTAAGTAAAGATGAAATAACCCTAATCTCCAAGAAGTTAAAATTTAACAACAACAACAACAACAACAACAACATCTCACCCTCCTGGAGAATCTGATAAGGATTTTTAATGTAATATCTGACATTCCTCATTATTTCCTATGACTTGGAGCCCAATCCAGTAAAATTGCACCAAATATTTCACCAACATTTTACATATCAAAAAAGGCACAAATAGCTGAAATGACCTTGTTTTCTAGAAAAGCCCAGAAACCTAAGTTATCAGGAAAAAACCATTTAGAAAACCTGGGATTAATATCATGAGGATTAAAATACAATATATAGACAGATTCAAATTTAAATAACATTTTAAAAATACATGGGTTTAATCAACTAAGGAAGAATAGACTTGTATCAAAAACAGAACCAAAGAACAAAGACACTGAGGAAAATAGCTCAATTTAATGCTACCCGGTGTCTGTAAGATAAATTTAAAATAACTAGCATGGAGTTTTTTGTTTGCTTGTTTTGCACAATTAAGATTATAGAATTATAATACTGTTTCTATGCATTTGGAAAGAAACCAACCAGGATTAGAATTACCATTGAGAAAAGACTGCCCAAGTTCCAAACAAGGTAGCCTAGGACCCCAAACCTCTTCCCATATTATACTGACATGATAGCACTAATACAATAAACTAGGTGACCAAGCCTAATAGTGGCACAAATAAGCAGCATTTTCAGGACTATCTAGGGATTGGCGCATACTGTTTCCACAGAAGAAATGGGGGGAAATTTTGTGAACACAAAAGAGGGAATAACGAAAGAGGTAGTATAATTTGTATTTGTAGAAGTACATAAATTCAGATACGCATATTTAGAAAATCTCAGAGGGGCGCCTGGTTGCTTCAGTCAGTTGGCTGGTTGGGCATCTACCTTCTGCTAAGGTCATGATCTCCCGGTTCCTGCTCTCTGCTGTCTGCACAGAGCCCGCTTCAGATCCTCTGTCCCCATCTCTCTGCCCCTACCCTGTTCATGCTCTCTCTCTCTCTCGCAAAAATAAATAAGTAAAAACTTAAAAACAAAGAACGAAAGAAAGAAAATCTCAGAAACGAAAGAAAATTTCTCAGAAAGAAAGAAAACCTACAGACCTGTCAGTGCTGCCACTAACCTGGTAGTTAATCAGTGTAAATAAACCAGTGCTATCTGATTTCCATTGCTTCTCCTTCTCTACTCCTTTGCCTATGGGAACCTGTACAAATTCTAGCAATCGGAGGAGGTTAACTCTCTAAATTGTACTTGGGAGTTGAATTCGTTTTGTAACAATCCTGACAGCCAACTAACTTTTCTGATATTCCTTACAGCTGTCAAAAAGATTACCTAGACTAAAGAAAGGTGGAGGAAGAGGAGAAAGTCAAGTACAGTGGAGTCGCCCCTTATCCACAGATTATCAAATCAATCTAGGTTTCAGTTACCCAAGGACAATGGCAGTCAGAAGCAAATAATCCTGCTTCTGACATGTTGTCTGAAGGCCAATAGTAATGTAACACTAGGTCACAATGCCTACTCATTCACCTCATCTCATCATGTAGGCATTTTATCATCTCACATCATCACAAGAAGAAAGGTAAGTACAATACAAATAAGATATTTTGAGAAAGAAAAACCACATTCACATAACATTTATTTCAGTATATTACTATAACTTCTATTTTACCATGGTGTTGTTCGTCTCATACTGTCCCTAATTTATTAATTAAACTTTATCATAGGTATGTATAGGAAAAACAGTATATGCAGGGTTCAATAGTATCTGTGGTTTCCAGCATCCACGGGGGTCTTGGCATGTATACACCAGGGATGGGGGTGACTACTGCATAAGGATACAGCACAGACATCATAATGAAATTGAGCATTGCCTAAGAATTGGAGTAGATACTGGAAGGAAGCAAGGGCCACTAGAAACCTCCTCTGGAAAACTATAAATTAGATACTCTTTAAATTAGTTTATCTCAAATATTACACATGGTTAATATGCCTATTAATTAAATCATCAGGGGGAAAAAATCCAACTTTCAGTGCCTGAATTCATTGTAAGTACCATGCCCTGGGAGTCTACAGACCTGCTATTTAACAAGGAATTTGTCACTAAATAGCTAAGTTATCTTCAGAAAGATAGTTATTCTGTATCTCAATTTCGTTATCTTGAAAATTGTCGTTTTTATTAGATTATGTCTTCCAACATGAAAATTCTAAAACTTGACTACAATTAAGTATATTGAACTTTCAGCAGCAAAGAAATTCAAGGTTAAGTTCAAGAGCCCTGAATACTTAGCCCTTGGCTTCAGCTGTGATATTAGGCACTCTAACATCACAAACCATTACAACATTATATATATACTATAGTCTTTTCAGTCTTCTTTCCCATGTTTCTTCCTCCTTAATTGTTTTCTTGCCAACATGTCCAACATCTCACAGTGACTAACACCTGGCAGTAACTAAAAATTGACTTACTGGTCAGCATATGGATTTCTGGATAGCCCATGAATCTTTTCTGAATCTGGTCCGCATCCCAGATTTTTGGAAATGGCAGAGGGCCACAAGTCCAACATATTACAAGCTAGAAATACAGAAAAAGTAATCTTTTCTCAAAGATTAAAAGGAGAAAACCAATATATCTTGGATAGCAATTCAGGATGTTATATACATTCCTATATAAAATAATTTTAAATGTTTGCCCTTTTCCATGCACACAAACACATACACATGCACTCACATTCACATTTAGTCACAGACTTCTGCCTACTCTATATTCTTTAGCAAATCTAAGCACAATCTTCCTTCCAGAAACTTTCACTCTGAGGAATGACAAAAATATTACATGAAGAGAAAAGTCTGCAAAGGCTGTTAACCAAAAGTAATTTGTAATCCCCATGCAACTTCTTGTAGGTTTCTCAGAAATAAATCCATATGAATACATTCAGTAACTCTGGAAAACAATATCCATTTCCACCATAAATTTTCTTTTAATATCTAATATGTATCTTATTCATTGATTTCCTGCTATGTTCCAGGCTCCTCCTCTTTCCCAGAATAATTTTACTTAATTTTTTTAAGTTTCTTTATTTACTTTGAGGGGGCGGAGGAGACAGAATCCTAAGCAGGCTCTGCACCATCAGCACAGAGCCCAGCATGGGGCTCAGACTCATGAATCATGAGATTGTGACCTGAGCCAAAATCCAGAATCAGGTGCTTAACCAACTGAGCCACCCAGGCACCCTAATTTTACTTAATTTTAATAATATGCTGCCAATACTTTATGATCGCAGACAGAAAATAATTCAACTGATATTGTAGCCACTGGATGATGTTGTTTGAAGCCCTGACTTGACAATGTCTCAATAGCAATCGAAGAGACCTATTAGTTATCCTTCACGGATCAGTGCTAACAGTTTATGCTTTTTGTGGTTATTATGTTTCTGTTTCTTGTTGTGTTTGTTTTGTTTTGTTTTTTCCACTGGATAGGTTTTTTGTAGTTAGAATAACATGAGGTATGAGAAACTTTAGTGAAGGCACAAAGACTTATATCCAAGAGTAGTCAGTGCACTGAGATGAGCCAGGTCAGCCGGGGTAATATCTTATTTTCTCTGGTTACTATGCCAGCAAATTGTGTAAAGGAGTAAATCGGAAAAAGAATTTCACAGTCCCTACCACTAACAGCTGGAGTCAGAAGGATAAATACAAAACTGTTGGGGTGATAAGCAGATAATGCAAATCAAAAAGCATACATGTGCTTATAAAGGTAATGAACAAATAAGGTGGCAGCAACCTGGGAACTAGGCAGGTGCAGCACTTGATACCGTAGGGCACTGGGGAGCAAAGATTTCCCCAAGAAAGAAATAGACTTTAAGACCTTAGAGGACAGAGATGTAAGGGATTTAATTAATTCAATAAACATATACTGCAACTGTGGTAGATAAAGAGAATGCATCTATGGAGAAAAGGAAATGATTATTTTTTGTTTATTGCTTTGCCATGTAGCAAAACATCACTAATGAATATTTATGGCTGAATCCTTTTTAATAAGTAGAGTGGTGAACACAGAGAACTGAAAAGCTATGCCTACCTGAACTACCACTGATGTTGCTGTCAAATCACACTGAATATACGTTATGAATAAAAATATCCTTTTCTCTGCATGTGGACAAAATCACCAAGTCATTTAGGACAATGAAGTTAACCAGGTTCTGGATAGTATCTGAGGCTGTTAGAAATTGTGAGAATTCACAAATTTTAACCCAACTGATATATAAAAAGATGCCCAAATCACTAATCATCAGGGAAATGCAAATCAAAATCACAATGAGATATCACCTTACACCTGTTAGAACGGTCATTATAAAAAATACAGAAGATAAGACATATTGGTATGGATGTAGAGAAAAGGGAACCCATATATATATATATATATATATATATATATATATATATATATATATATAATATTTATATATATATTTATACACACACACACACACACACACACTAGAATATTATTCAGCATCTAAAAATAAGGAAATCCTGCCATTTTGTAGCAACATGGATGAACCTACAGGACGTTATGCTACGTGAAATAAGCCAGATGCAGAAAGACAAATACTGCATGATCTCATTTATGTGTAGAATCTGAAAAAGTTAAACTCATGAAAGCAAAGATGATAATGGTGGTTATCAGGGACTGGGACAGTGGAAAAAATGGGGAGATGTTGGTTAAAGGATACAAACTTACAATTATGCAGGATGATAAGTTCTGGAGATCTCAAGTATAGCATAGTGACTATAGTTTCAATACTGTATCATATACTTGAAATTTGCTAAACGTTCTCAACACAAAAATAAAAGTAACTATGTCAGGTGATGGCTATGTTAATTAACTTGATTGTGGCAATCAATTAACAATGTATACGTGTATCAAAACATCATGTTGTACACCTTAAATATACACAATTTTTATTCGTCAATTATACCCCAATAAAACTTAAAATCTTTTTAAGCAAAATATTCCTTTGAAATTATAAGATTTTAATATCAGAGTTATGATGCAGAAAATAGGATAAAAGTTAAGCAACAAATCCATAATAGAGTTTCCCTTCTCCTTTTTTTTTTTTTAAGTTTTTATTTATTTATTTTGAGAGAGAGAGAGAGAAAGCATGTAAGTGAGGTAGGGAAGGGCAGAGAAAGAGAGGCAGAAAGAATCCCAAGCAGGCTCTGCACCGTCAACATGGAGCCCAACACGGGGCTTGAACCCCCAAACCATGAGATCATGACCTGAGCCGAAATCAAGAGTCGGACACTTAACCAAATGAGCCACTCAGGTGCTCCTCTTTCACTTTTATTTAAAAAAGATCTCCATCTTTGGATATATTATCACTACTACTAAAAGCCTTACATATGAATTTTTTAAAGCATTAACACATCTTCTCATGCTTTTAAAATCTAGAATAGAAACTTAAATGTTTAAAAAAAAGAACCTTCCTTATATATTTCTAGTAGTAATGCTATATAGTAATTATTAACATACTTAGAAGCTTATAATCAGATTTTATTTAGAAACACCACTGTTACAAATGTTAACTCTTAGATTCCCCCAGATTCCAATTGTGCTTCCATAGTGCTATGGTAACAGAGCAGAGTATTTGTCTTCAGTAAGCTCTTTAAAGGTAAAGAATCATTAACATTTTCAAGTGTCAAGCTGTTAACTTGCCAAATTTTATTTACAACTAATATCTTCATGGCAGTAAGATATAGTAGATGTATTCAGGAGATCTAGCTTCTAACTGTAAACGTCCACTCATAATGTGAACTTGAAAAAAACATTGTGCTTTTCTGGTCCTCAGTTTTCTTACTGGTAAAATGAGATAAGTTGATTTTAATTCTAATATCAGGTAGGGAATGCTTTGGAATAAAAAAACTAGAACCTATAAAATTCTTCTCCAACTTAAAGGTGAAATAATGACACTTAGCGAGACAAATTGGAAGACAATGACACTAATTTCAGGATAAATAGGACCACAAGACAAGAGTTCCATCTAGTATATATTGGGGGGCAATTTAGTATATAATCTTTATTGCCAAAGACAGATGCTGAATGGTAATTTGTTCAAGTTGCATAGCAGATAATTTCTTGGAACAATGAGTTATCCTCAGCGGTATCTTTGAATTTTCGGCATGGCAAAATCTGAAATGACCTTTCCTTTTTCCTCAACTATAGTTCAGAAATAGGAAGACTAGATGAAAATTTAAATTCTCTACTGTTGGGGCATCTGAATGGCTCAGTTGGTTGGGTGTCCAATTTCAGCTCAGGTCATGATCTCATGGCTCATGAGTTCAAGCCCTGCGTCAGGCTTTGTGCTGACAGCTCAGAGCCTGGAGCCTGCTTGGGATTCTCTCTCTCCCTCTCTCTGTGCCCCTTCCCCTCTCTCTCTCTCTCACTCTCTCTGTCTCTCTCTCTCTCTCTCTGTCTCTCTCTCTCTCTTTCTCTCAAAAATAAATAAGCATTAAAAAAATAGCTAAATGTCTCTACTGTTGGGGTGCCTAGGTGGCTCAGTCAGTTAAGCATCCGACTTTGGCTCAGGTCATGATCTCACAGCTCGTGAGTTCGAGCCCCATGTGGGGCTCTGTGCTGACACCTCAGAGCCTGGAGCCTGCTTCAGATTCTGTATCCCTCTGTCTCTGCTTCTCTCTCTCTCTCTCTCTCTGTCCCTCTCTCTTTCTCAAAAATAAAATAAAAACAGTAAAAAATAAATAAATAAAATAACAAATGTCTCTACTGCTATCACAATGGCTAAGTCAAACTCAGACAACCAGACATCCATCCTCTACTCAGGGGGTTCAATAATAAGTCTTTTTGAAAATTTAAACATCATAAGTGCATAGTTAATATATATACATCATTGTCCAGATAATAGTATCTAATTCTAAAAATAAATGTTTACATTTTCATGATTGTAAGTTACTTTTTCTACCAAAAAATTCAGGTAAACTTGAACTATTATCATTTAGAATGATAAAATAATGGTTAGCAGAACTTGCTTCTCAAATAAATATTAGACTTTTGACACTGCTTTGCACAAGATTCCATAACCTTTTATGGTCTGAGAAGTGATGGCCAAGCACAAAGATGTGGGAGCAAAAGGGGATAAGTATGCCAGGAATTTCTACTGAGTATCTACATCTACAATATTTCTACTAAATATTTAGACTAAATGCAGCAACTCTGAAAGACCTGTCATTTTTCAATAAAATACAGCTTTTGAGCAGTGATTTTTAATCTATTCTCCCAGTGAAAATTATGCTATTAAGTGAAGATAATTGTACTTCTAATTCCTAAGTACTCTGAATTTCAATTAAAATACAGCATAATTTTCATAACATAATTGAGATATAGTTCACTGTCATTTTTTCCAACTCTACTGCTGTCATAATTCTTGGTGATTTTAATAGCCAGGCAGTTCACTGACCTCTACTCTTTAAATAATTTTGATCTCCTCCCCTCTTAAGCCACACACTGCCCTAAATGACATCTCCCTCACAGTCTCAGTATTAAACATTACTCTATTTTGCAACCTGCCCCTCCTTCATGTTTCCTCATTCTTCTGGTACCAGATTTTCTTCTACACACTGGAACCTACAATCTTGTGATTTTTTTTTTCACAGTTCACTATCCCACAGTTCATTATATCTAATCTGTGTTCACTATCACAGTTCATTATATTCTAATCTCCTTCCTTACACAGCACCTGCAAGTAGAGGGATAAAAACACAGAACCATGCTGACTGGTCTCACTTTAAAGTCAAGAGCACTAACCTCAAGTAGGCCCTTCATGCTGCCCAAGCCATCATATTATATTCTCCTACCATATACTTTGATTTTTCCTTGTGAGAATTTTACAGCATTTTCATCTTCCTCAAACCTTTAATGCCTCCATCCCCAGATTACGACCTCTTTCTTTCCTTCTATTTTAGGATTACCTCTCCACTTGTGCCCTAGGTCCCAATATCCTGTACCTACTCAAAAGCATTGTTCTAGGAATTCTCTCTTTAAGGCATCATCACATTTCCCCATCTCTATTGGGTCATCCCCCAAGTAGCACACAAACATGCAGTAATATACTTCATCTTATAAGTGAAGTTACCATGTCATCTTCACTCTGCCCACCTTTATAGCAAAACTCATCAAAAAATGTATCGTACTCCCTGATGAAGTTTTTTCTATGAATGCAATCTAATCAAGGCCTCTACTTCATTCAGTCTTGTAGTCACCAGTGTTCTCCTCCTCCTCCTGCTCAGACCTCACCTTATTTAACATATCTGTAACATTTGAACCAGTTAATCACTTACTCCTTGTCAAAACCCTTTCTTCAATTGGTTTCCATGCACTTTCTCTTGATTCCACTTCTGTATCACTAACCATTCTTTCCAGTCTCTTTCATTTGCTTCTCCTTCTTTCTCTGCTTTCTCAAGTTGGAATGTTCAGTACTTAAACTCCCCTCAATCCGCACTCATACCCTAGGTGATAGCTTCAATTATGATCTATATGCTCATTGCTCTCAATTTAATAATCAACCCAGAGCTCTTGCCTGATCTCAAGACTCATATATCCAATTACTTACTCAATATCCACCAGAATGTCTACTAAGCATATGCCCAAATCATAGCTCTGGATTATCTTACTCCCAAATCTGTTCCTTTGGCAGGATTTTCCATCTCACCATCTCCATCATTCCAGTTGCCCAGCTTCAAGAGTTGGAATCATCCTTGTTTTCTCTCTTTCTCATATATCACATATCCAGTCCACCAATATATTGTTGGCTTTATCTTCCAAATATATCCAGAAGCTACTAATTTCTCACTATTTTGCCACTACTACCTTAGTCCAAGCCATCACACATCTCACCCAGGTTGCTCTATTGACCTCTGAACTGATATCTCCTCTGTATTTGGCCTCTTTAAAGCTATTCTCGACACAATAGCCAGGGCAATCCACTTTATAACATACATTACATAACATTACTTCTGTGCTCAAAACCCTCCCATGACTGGGACTTGGAGTAAATCTAAAGACTCTCCAATGGCCTAGAAGTCCTACATGATTTGCATCATCTCCCCATTCTCCCTCTCCCAAGACCTCTGTAATATCATCTTATACATCTCTTCCCTTTGCCCAGTCCAACCAAGCCACATGGGTCCCTTTGCTTGTTTATGGACATGCCAAGTATGCCCTTACTTCAGAGTCTCTGCTTTCTGTGTTCTCTCTTCAGTGAAGACTTTCCTGACCATCCTACATGAAATAACAATATAGACTCCCCATCCTGGAAGCTCCAGCCCTCTCACATGCTTATCTTTCTTTATATCACTTTTCATTTGTCATACAAAATATTTATTTTTCTATTATGTCATTCCTCACAGATTTAGGCTCCATGAGTGAAAAAAAAATTTTCTTTGTTTCCATGTTTGTTCATTCACTTATTCTAGCACCTAAATAATGCTTAGTAGCTCAATAAATATTTGTTGAATAAAGAAATCATTTCACATAATTCAAAATGGGATTCTGATCCAAAGGGAGTTTGTCATTATTTAAAAGCACAAAATCTCAAAGCATTAGAACTGGAAAGAACATAAGGGCTATTTACCAAAAATAAAATATTTCTATTGTCTTCTCTGGAAACGCTCATGGGGAATAGGAGTATGAGTTAGGACCAAGAAAATGTAAGTGCTCAGTTACCACCCTGTCCCAACCCCAACCAAAGCAGACCTATTTTGTTGTTATTGTTTTCTAGCTTAGGCTTAGACATGATGCTTTAATAAATATTTTAAAGAAAGTTCTGAAACCTAAAAACCAGAACTATAGATCTAGTATAAATCTTGTCATAGAGAAGGAGATTAAATCGTGTAAAATGAACTGAGTTAATCCAGGTCAAATCACAAGAGTCTCTTAAAACAAGAACTGGGACTCAGGGCTCCTCAATCCTGTCCTTATGTTTGCCCACCTCAGGCCAAGATTTCTCCACGTAGAGCTGTTCATCAATGGCATGAAGCTTGAATAAGATTTCTGTTGCCTTGTCAAAAGATCTAATTATTATTTCAGATTTAATTATCATACTCTCAATTTCTTACAAAAATTTTTAAATTTCAGCTTCAGTAATTATTCTTTCAGATTGCTGAAAATAATGCACATATATTTGAACTTTTCATAACTTATCCTGCAAACTAATCTATATTCACATTTTTAAAGCAGTGCAGAAGACTTGATTACAACTTGCTATATTAAGTATTTCCCTAAATGGATTATATAATCTAAATTCTCTGCACGCCATTTCTCAATTTCTCTTCATACATCCATGGATAGACTCTTCAGCACACAACCCACAAAGTCAAATTGGTTTGTGATTGGAACAAATGAAAAAGAAAATGTATGACCCATGTGTATTCTACTAAGCTGACACAATGCCTGTGTTTCTCTGCCAGGTTTAGATTAACCACTGATTTGATGTACCAACTGGCCCATTTCTCATAAATGGGTTTTCTTCTATTTGGTGTTTAGTAAGCTCCTTGTCAACAAGATAACTCCCTAGGCTGAATAAAAATCCCCTTAGACCTTGACAGCCTTGGAGGATTATTTGCTCAGCAGTGATTTTAGGGACCTCCGACAACTTCATTTTGATATAGTTTCCAAGAAAGTATGTAACTAAAAACCTTAAATACTTAAGCATTTGCAATTTTAAAGACTTAATGCTCAGAGAATAATGGGAATCCTATCAGGATTTTTGACGGCTATTTAGAAGATGGGATAACTAATCCATTCCTTCATTTATTGAAAATAAAGTAAACTCAAGGCTACAGTAATTCACTTGATCAAAAGAAGTTTTCAGCCCCAAAGGGCTGTTTGTGGTTCTCATGATTGGTCCTATGGAAAAAAAAATAGACTGAAGGCAAAGAGTTATTCCAGCATGGGCTTCACATATCATCTATATTTCCAAGATCCTCTTTGTCGGTAGTTGAATACTGAAAACCACAAAATAGCTCATGTTTATAGCTTGCAATTATAGTCCATAAAATATTATTTACAACACAATATAATTTATTGCTTCCTTACTTTACATAGTCAGTAACCATTGTGTACTTAAAATTATTTGATATATAAATTCAGATTAAGTATGATAATGTATTCAAGATATCTAGTACAGGGGATGGTCACATAATAGTTTGTCAATCAATGTTATTTCCTTCCTTCCTCCTTTCTCTCTTTTCAAGCACATACACCCTTACTACAAATAATGCCATGATTTTGTTCATTTATGTATCTTAAAAAGTATTTACTAAGTACACACTACATACCAGTTTCTCTGAATTGCATTGGGCGGTATAGCTGTATACAAACCCAACAAAGTCCCTGACTCCCAGAATTTACACTTTGGTAGGAGATACAGAAAAGTAATAGCATTTTACCTTAAATGGGTCAGTTATAAAGACTCCTCTAAAGAAATAAAGCACAAGTGATGTGAAATTCTCAAAAGAGCTTTCCAAACAAAGAGAATGGCTAATGCATAAGCCTGAGGAGCACATGTGTGCATCAGAGCATAATACTAAGTGGGGTAGCAGAGCCAAAATTCCATAGAAGACAGAGATTTAGATGAGATTCTCTTATTCCTAAGGTGAAGATGAAAAAATCTGCTTTTAACCACTGACTGAACCTACGGCTTATGTGACACTTGGAAATGAAGGAAGAGGGTGAGGATAATCTGTGGACTACGGGTGAGATATGCCATCCACAGGCTGGATGACTAATCTGCAATATCTTCAATAGGACAAAAAAAGGAGTTCCAATATGCTAATATAAATCTGGTTCTGGGGCACAGTCAGTTAAGCATTTGACTTTTGATATCGGCTCAGGTGATGATCTTGCAATCGTGAGATCAACCCTCACATCAGACTCCACACTGGGCATGGAGTCTGCTTGAAGATCTTAAAGATCAAGGGCCTAGCGAGAAGCACTTGCAAACCACTCTGCATAAAGGCAGTAAACATATAGAAAAAAAGAGAGAATGTCTTTTAAAACCTTCCACCACTTCCCTCTCAGTTGATCATTTGCTTACTCTGTGGGAGGTCTACTACTGTATTGTAAGAAACACTGCAGAAAGGCCCATGTGGTGAGGAATTAAGGCCTTCGGACAACAGCCATATGAGGAAGCAGATCCACCAACCCCCGACAAGTCTTCTGAGGCTGCAATCCCTACTGCCATCTTGAATGCAGCTTCATGAAAGACCCAAACAAGAAACACCCAACCAAGCTGTTCTAGGATTGCTGACCCTAAGAAAATGAACAAAACTCCACCTGTCTTTCTAGCTATATAAATGTCATCTGATAGTATTTCCTCAGGCTTGTAAAAGCTCATAAATGAAATGTGTTTATCATTTGCTGCAAAGGCCAGAAAAGGAATCTTCCAGAACACAGGTGGGAGCATGAGCTCTGGGAGATACCAGTCTGAACTCTAAGCTAGGAGAAGATACCAGCACAATTTCCCCACTTCCAGAGTCACATCTTTATCATGAACACATAGTGTTGACCAAATTCTAAACACCTTCATTCAAGCTCAAACTTCTTCAGTGCCCCAAAGATGAGATTGAACTACAGCACCCTAGATGACCTGTTTCAGTAGCACAACTTCGGGACACAGCTTGCATCACTGCCAGATCACAGAGCACAGCCTCAGTCGCTGGTCCCATGGGACACACGGCGTCTGAACCCAAAAACCAGCAGGTGGCCCCATCCAATCAGAAAGTATAGCCTGAGGCCACATCCAATCAGGAGTCATGGCAGGGCACAGCCTCACACAATCACCGAGTGCATTAGTGGCACTGACCTGCCTGGGAACACAGCCTGCAACTCACCAGACCAGAGGTGACTGGGGAGCCCAGCTGGTGGGCCCAACCTCACTACAGAGCACAGCCAAGTGCCCCACCTGAACAAGGAGCCAGTTTAGCAGTCTCACTTATATGCCAGCAGACTCGCCCAACTTCAGGGCTGTCCTCCTCTCTCTCTACCCCTCCCTTGCCTGTATGTACTCTCTCTCAAAAATGAACATTAAACACGCAGACACACACACACACACACACACACACACACATGCACGTGTGTACACCTTATTCTGGGCCTGTTTGTGAAGGCGGTTGTGGACGAGATTAACATTTCAATCCATAGACTGATTAAAGTAGATTGCTCTCCCCTGTGGGTGGGTCACAGCCACTGAAGGCCTGAATAGAACAAAACAGTGAGGTTACAGAGCATTTGTTCTCTCTGCCTGTCTTTGAGCTGGGACATCAGTTTTCTCCTACTTTTGACCCTGGACTAAAATTTGCACCATTAGTTCTCAGGTCTTTGGACTCAGACTAGAACTCTACCATGAGCTCTCCTGGGTCTCCAGCTTGCCACCTGCTGATCCTGGGACTTCTCAGTCTCCATAATCACATAAACCAATTTCTTAGAATAAATCTTCTTATATGTATATCGTATATTGGTTCTGCTTCTCTGTAGAACCAGACTAATACAGAAGGCTAGAAATTTGTCATTGGATTAAGGAATAAAATCATTACAGGCAGAGCAAATATGTACAGGGAAACAGAGAAGAACCCAAGTAGATTCAGAGAACTAAAGCAAATTTGTTTTCATGGGGCTCAAAATGGATGTGGGTGTACAGAATGAGAGTTTGCATATGCAGACAGGAATCTGACAGTAAGACTCCTGACTTCACACAAAGAGGGAAATGAGGGGCTAGAGAATTTTAAACAAAAGTATAAAGTAGGAGCACCTGGGTGTCTCAGTCAGTTAAGCATCTTGATTTCATCTCAGGTCATGATCTCATGGTCGTAGGATTGAGCTCCACATTGGGCTCTGCGCTGGGCATGAAGCTGACTCACCCTCTCTCTCTCTGCCCCTCTCTATCTGTCTCAAAAAAAAAAAAAAGGATAAATTAATACAAGGGGTTTTATGATACTACTTTTGGCAACTGAAAGAAAGATGCTTTGCAAGAGCAAAAGGATTTTCTGCTTAGTGCTGTTGACCCTTGAACATCTCAGGGGTTAGGGGTCCCAACCCCCTACGTACGTGGGTCAAAAATCCACACATACCCTTTTTTTGGTAGGCTCCATGCCCAGCATGGGACTTGAACTCATGACCCTGATAACAAGAGTCACTTGCTCTTTGGACTGAGCCAACCAGGCACCCCCAAAATCCACATATAACTTTTGAATCACCTTACCCATAACATAAGCAGTTAATTAACACAAATTTGCATGATTTATGTATTATTTAATATATTTTTACAATATAGTAAGCTAGAAAAGAAGCTTATTAAGAAAATCATATGGAAGAGAAAATACATTCACAGTACTGTATTCTATCAAAAAAAAAAAAAAAATCTGCCTATAAGTGGGCCTGTGCAGTTTAAACCTGTGTTGTTCAAGGGTCAACTGGATTGTTAAATATCAGCTATCTTGAGTTCTGTGACACTTAACAAGGAAAGATGATGTATAGTTAAAAAGTTCATGGGCTAAAAGTCAGGCAGACCTGAGTTTAATGCTACTGAGTTATAAGAATTAGATGGTTTATATGTAAACTTCTGGCACAATGGATATTGTTTTCTGAACAACAAAACAAATAGCATGAGTTTGTCTAAGAATAAAAGCAAAAAAATAAATTGGTTGAAGCTCTGATGCTTGAGAACTGCTTGACATTGCTAATATTCTTTGTGAACAATTGTGCCCTATGAAAGTAACAGGCAACAAATTTTCATTTTGTAGCCAACAAACTCAACCTCTGAGTAATGCTCATCCAGGTGATTGCTGGTATGTGTTAATTGGGTTTGAGAAATGTGCAGCAGAATCTTTAAAGAAAAAAACTGAGCCCCAATATTAATATTGAAAACTATTATCAATTTATAATCAATTCATAATAAAAAATGAGCAAGAAAATACTAGTGCATTGAAATAATTGACTATTCGCTTTTTAATGAAGTGTTTGTCTCTTAACAAGACATTTGATTTCACAGTTAGATACCTGTTACTCATGCCTTGTGATTCCCCACAGGAAACTATTTTTTTTTATCGGGCAATATATTTAAGAAAATTTATTTAAGGCATGACAGCTTGAGGGGCTGAAAGCCTGAAAAGAACTCTATACAATGAAATCTGAAGGAGAACACAAACTTTATTTGGTAATTAAAGACCCAAATGAACAAAATCTATTTGCTTAAAAATAAATAAAAGCTAAATCAAAGCTCTCACGTAGTTATTTTTTTGTATAATTAAGAAGGTAATACGCTTTTGTTATTATCATGTCTCATCTTCATTTACTTTTATTCTGCTTTACAAATATTAGGTGTATAGCTTATTTTGAAGCCAATCCATAAAGCAGTAGTTCTCAACCTTGACTGCACATTTAGAATCATCAGGGGAGCTTTTAAACAATAATAATACCTAGGCTTCACCTCAGATCCATTGCAAAAGAACACTTGAGAGTGAACCCTACACAAGAGAATTTTTTTTAAGATTTTTTAGATTTTATTTATTTATTTTTTTATTTATATTTTTAAAATATAATTTATTGTCAAATTGGCTTCCATACAACACCCATTGCTCATCCCAACAAGTGCCCTCCTCAATGCCCATCACCCACTTTCCCTCTCCCCCACCCCCCATCAACCCTCAGTTTCTTCTCTGTATTTCAGTGTCTCTTAGGGTTTGCCTCCCTCTCTCTCTGTAACTTTTTTTGTTTTTCTCCTTCCCTTCCCCAATGGTCTTCTGTTAAGTTTCTCAAGATTCACATATGAATGAAAACCTATGGTATCTTTCTTTGTCTGACTAGCTTATTTCACTCAGCATAATACCCTCCAGTTCCATCCACGTGGCTGCAAATGGCAGGATTTCATCCTTTCTCATTGCCAAGTAGTATTCCACTGTATATATACACCACATCTTCTTAATCCATTTGTCAATTGATGGACATTTAGGCTTTTCTCATAATTTGTCTATTGTTGAAAGAGCTGCTATAAACATTGGGGTACAAGTGCCCCTATGCATCAGCACTCCTGTGTCCCTTGGGTAAATTCCTAGCAGTGCTGTTGCTGGGTCATAGGGTAGATCTATTTTTAATTTTTTGAGGAACTTCCACACTGTTTTCCAGAGCTGCTGCACTAGTTTGCATTCCCACCAACAGTGCAAGAGGGTTCCCATTTCCCCATATCCTCGCCAGCATCTATAGTCGAGAATTATTTTTAAAATTTTCTCCAGAATGTGGAGACATTTGTAACTCTCCTCAGTTTCCTCTCACACTTGCCACTATGTTACTCATGGCCTCAGGATCATTCACCTGGACTTCTTCAGCTACCTGCCAGAACCATTCCTCACCACCTTCCTCATCATTACCAAATTAAGTGCCCTGAAAGGGTACTTACCAAACTTGAACATGCATACAAATCACATGAGGGTCTTGTTAACAAGGTGTTAAGATGAAGGCTGTATTCAGTAACACTTAGATGACGCTTGGGATTTTATATTTCTTTCAAGTTTCCAGATGAGGGCCACTGCTGACCCACAAAACACACTTTGAGGATGAGATCCTAATTGTTACTGCACTAACAAATACATTGGTAATACTTGAATAATTGAAGTAAAATGTGCTTCTGTTAACTTACCACCTGGTGTGAACATAATAACATTTTAAAATGAAGCAGAGGGGTGCCTGAGGAGCACCTGGGTGAGTCTGGGTTCGTGAGTTCAAGCCCTACATCTGGCTCCATGCTGATGGCATGGAGCCTGCTTGGCATTCTCTGCCTCTCTCTCTCTCTCTGCCCCTCCAATGCTCACTCTCTCTTTCTATCTCTCTCTCATAATAAATACATAAACATTTAAAAAATAAAAAATAAAAAGTAGACTTTTTTTCCTACTGTTTAGTGAATATCCATGCTGGTTAATATATTTAAGTAAAGACATAGATTCTTTGAGGGCTCAAATCTCTAGGACATCTCACAGGACAAGTCTGGTGTAGAGTAGAGTACTCAGTTCTCTTACAGATGGGCACAGTAAAATATTTCTGTCCTGAGCAATTTCAGGTCATATAAATTAAATATGCCATGGGTTGGCAAATATCTCTAAACACTATAACTTATGGTGGGTAGAAGAGAAAAGGAAGAAGTAGAATCGGAAGATTAGAGAAATACATTCTAACAAACTGGATTCTATAATCTCCCTAACCATCTATTGTTGCATTTTTAAAAATAACTTCTCATTATGATCATCTAGAAATTAGCCATGCTATGTGGAACTAATACTTAACTGGTATTGTATATTTACTTTAAATATCAATAAGAGAAAACATACACACTGAAAAATGTTATCCAGGAATTGTTCACAAATATTACTTAATCTTAGTGTAATCATATATTCCCTCCTTTGTGATTACCCAAAACCTGTAAGAAGAAAATATTAATAATTTGGGTGTTCAAGCCTTTGGACTCAGACTGGAACCATATCTGCTCCCCTCGGTCTCCAGTTTGCTGACTGCAGATCTTAAGAATCCTCAGCCTCCATTTCACCTGAGGCAATTGCTTATAGTAAATCTCTTTATGATATATATAATTAATAAATATGTATACGTCTGATCTCTTTCTCTGAAGAATCCTAACCAATACACTGTTCAGTGGGTAAATAATTCGTCATGAAAGATGAAAACATTCTAGAGATCTGCTATACAACACTATGCTTGTATTAACAATGGTGTACATACACTTAAAAAGATGGTAAGAAGGTAGATTTCATATTATGTGTTTCAAAAAAGGGGCGATTTCCTTCACTGAGGCCAATATATTTTGAACAACAGCAGAGTCACTGAAATAAATACAAACTACTAAGATAACACCCTTGAAGAATATAATGCTCACGTGGACATAAAAGTTCTGATGCTTCTGAAGTCTCTCGGGGTGCCTGGGTGGCTGGTTGAGTGTTTGACTCTTGGTTTTGGCTCAGGTCATTATCTCGAGATTCCTGGGTTAGAGCCCTGCATGGGGCTCTGCACTGGCAGCACAGAGTCTGCTTAGGATTCTCTCTTCCTCTTTCTCTGCCCCTCCTCCATTCACACATGCTCTCTCTCTCTCAAAATAAATTAAATCAAAAAAATAAAATAAAAATAAAATAAAGTCCCTCATTACTTTGTCAGTATTTAAACTAAATTATATTTAACTGTTTATTGGTTTCATCACTAGAAAATAAGGAGCTTTGCATAAGCATTAAGATGCTTTAAGGTTGAGGAACACGGGTAGCTTAGTCGGGTAACAATCCAACTCTTTTTTTTTTTTCTTTTTCTCTTTTTTTTAAGCATCCGACTCTTGATCTTAACTCAGGTCTTGATCTCAGAGTCATGAGTTCAAGCCCTGCATTGGGCTCCATGGTGGGTGTGGAGCCTTCTTAAAAAAAAAAAAAAGTAAAAGACGTTTTAATATTGAACTTGAATTGTTTTTTTTCAGAGAGAGAGCACAAGTACGAGTTGGGGAGAGGGGAAGAG
This sequence comes from Acinonyx jubatus, assembly GCF_027475565.1. Taxonomy (NCBI): domain Eukaryota; kingdom Metazoa; phylum Chordata; class Mammalia; order Carnivora; family Felidae; genus Acinonyx; species Acinonyx jubatus. The sequence goes on from NC_069381.1 coordinate 170,862,053, forward strand.
GGAGAGAGAGAGAGAGAGAGAGAGAGAGAGAATCCCAAGCAGGTTCCATGCTCAGCACAAAGACCAGTGAAGGCCTCCATCCCACAACCCTGGGATAATGACCTGAGTTAAAATCAAGAACAAGAAGCTCAACCAACTGAGCTATACAGGCAGCCCTAAGGGTGGACTTTTTCAACGGATATCAATTTCTAAGTTATAGAAATTTTTTGTAAGCAGGAATCTACTATTCCTTACTTGTCAGTGGCAGATCCAGTGTAAATATCATGAGAGTTGCCGTTTTAATATTTAAAGTCATCACCAGAATCACAAACACATCACAAGCTATTATACCTGTGAAACCTTGAAAGTGTAACCTGAGAGTCTTTCCAGCCTGAAATGAATTATAAGAAATGAAGTAAATTACAAACAAGTCCCCAGCCTGAGGTTAGAAATCTCATGAATTACTATACCAAAAGAGCCCCCAAGCCCTAAATATCATTGTAAACCTCGTATACTTTGTTGTTATGCATAGAACTATTTATAATATCAAAATAATATGGTATTGGGGATTCTCCCTGTAATTCCAGTATTCATAATAGTTATAGTTTGCTTCTCAAACTACCCTTGAGAAAAAACACACATTAACATGATCATAATGAAGTCACTGGAGGACTACTGTTGCTTAGGAACACCACAGAATTCTAGCATAGACTGAGGATCTATTGGTATATGAGCCATTGAAATCAGCAATTGGGTGCTTTTCCTTTGATGAGGTGCTATACATCAATGTGGCATCTCTAATACTTCCCAGTTAAGCTGATGAGTGAAATCATTTTTATATTACATTACTCATTGTCTGTTGTTTAACTTGGAAATAAAAGTATACCCTTATAAATCTGAAAATACAAACTAGAAACGTAAACACAAGATAACAAGTGGTTTTATTGCTGTAAATTTTTCTACTATTTTCTAAGTTTTACTCACTTTCATGCTTTTAGTTCTCTTTGTCACCTTTTCTCTTTTTCAGAGAAAACACAGAATTGGTACGTTTCTCAAAGGCTAGTGATGCACAAGCACTTACTCAAAGGGCCCTTTCTGATCACTAACATACTATGAGCCATGGGGATTTATGTTCACAACTATAGAAATAAATGGCTCAGGTTTCAGATTTTCATGAAAAAGACAAGCCTCCAAACTCAGAATTTTATTATATTTGGAATTAATTTTTAAAATGACAACTTAACATGGAAGATAGAAAAACCATTTCAACCATCTGCCTTGTCAGCTAACCTCTAATTTGTGTGCCAAGTCGTTTTCCTCAGGGAGCTCTATGAATTAGACAGTTTGGGGAAAATACAGCTCATCTTCTGTTCCATTTAAAATCTATCCATTGATGTAAACATAGAATGTGTCACTAGACTAACAAATTGCTCCCACCTTCCCCTTTGTATTTCGGGTATCATTATGATAAAGGAGTAGTAGAAAAATGAAGGGGGCGAAGAACTGTTGGGTATACCACAAAGTCAAACTCTGAGAAAACAAAGGGAAATAAATGTTTCCTATCTGAGTTCAAATACCAGATTAATGATTAGAATAAGATAAAGAACAATTTGCCACACTGCTTGGAGATTAATTTAGGAGGGCATATCAAATACAATTCTAGGTGCAAGCCTAAAAATAATGGCTTCCTCACATCATAGTTAAAACATTTCTAATAATCAAGAAACTATATCAGATCATTCTGACACAAAATGATTCCTTCCTATCTCAGGAGAATCTAATTTCATAAACATCTCTTTCATTCATTTGATCAAGAGTCAACAAATATTTACTGAGCTCCTTACTGTATGCTAGATGCTATTTTTTTCATTTTATTTATTTTTTTATATAATTTATTGTCAAGTTAGCTAACATACAGTGTATACAGTATACTCTTGGCTTCAGGAGTAGATTCCCATGATTCATCACTTACGCACAACACCCAGTGCTCATCCCAACAAGTGCCCTCCTACATGTCCATCACCCATTTTCCCCACCCCCAAACCCCCCCAACATCAACCCTCAGTTTGTTCTCTGTATTTAAGAGATTTTTTAATTTTTTTTTAATGTTTATTAATTTTTGAGAGAGAGACAGGGGTGGGGCAGAGAGAGGGAGACACAGAATCTGAAGCAGGCTCCAGGCTCTGAGCTGTCAGCACAGAGCCCAATGCGGGGCTTGAACTCACAAACTGTGAGGTCATGACCTGAGCCAAAGTTGGACGCTTAACCGACTGAGCCACCCAGGCGCCCCTCTGTATTTAAGAGATTTTTAAATTCTATATTCCTTTATGGTTTGCCTCCCTCTATGTAACTATTTTTTTCCTTCCCTTCCCCCATGGTCTTCTGTTAAGTTTCTCAAATTCCACATATGAGTGAAAACATAGGATATCTTAGACACTATTCTAGATGCTGATAATGAAGCTGGGGACAATACAGACACAATCCCCACCTTCCTAGAGTTTTCTTTCAGTAAGAAAGCCCTGAAACTTATGTTAACTAACTGGAATTTACATAAAACTTGAAAGAAAGAAAGAAAGAAAGAAAGAAAGAAAGAAAGAAAGAAAGAAAGAAAGAAAGGAAGAAAGAAAGAAAGGCAAAAAGTAAATAACACAATCTCAGGCAGTGATAAATTTTTCAAAGAAAAATAAAACAGGAATAGAATAGAGAATTACGTTTAAAAGCTTTTCTCTTTTGGGTTAACAATAAAAGCTTTCTAAAGAGATGACATTTGAGCAGAGACCTGAATGAAGTAGGGGAGTAAGCCTCATGAATATCTGGGGGAAACACATTCCAAGGAGTGGAAGCAGAAAGTGCAAAGGCCCTGAGGTGGGAGTGTGCCTGGCATGTTCAAAAATAGCAAGGAGATCAATACAGCTAGAACGGAGATTTGCCCATTGGTTTCAGCAATTTGAAAGCTATTCATGATCTTTATACAAGTGACTCTGGGGAATAGGGAAAATTAAATTCCTATTGGCATGTGTTCAGGAGAAAGTTGAGGTAAAGAAGTAGAAAGGGTGAATAGAGACAGCCCTTCTTGAAAGGTTTAAGAAAAATGGAGATAATAAGTGGTTTAAGATAAAGAAGATAAGAAAAATAAGAGTGGTATCTGGAGGGGAATGTGAGGTCATGGAGGGTTATTTTCAAGATGGTAAATATGTTAGTAATTGTTGGTAGTGGTCCAGCAGGGGAAAGGAAATTGTTAACAAAAAAGTGAAGGGGATAATTGTAGAACCAACATCTTTTAACAGGGTGGGATCCAGTATACCTGTGGAAGTGTTGTCACAGATAAAAGCAGAGAGTGGGCCCAATGTAAGAGGCAGGCAGGGTATGTGGTTACAGATACAGAAAGATCTTAAATTTGCTGCTACAACATCATACTTACTTTCTGAGTAGCCAGTGTATTTGTTAATCCTGTTTTGTGGCAGGGTCGCCTTCGTGGCTCAGTCGGCTGTGTTTCTGACTTCTGCTTGGGTCACGATCCCACGATTCATGGGTTCCGGCTCCACGTGGAGTTCTGCACTGACAGCTCAGAGCCTGGAACCTGCTTCTGAAAGGGCGGGCCTACGCCGGCCGACTCCATCTTGTTCTGTGTTCTCCACCTTGAGTGACTATGTCCCCGACATGACCCCTTTTCCGGGAAAATCGCAGAAACCTCAGATCGCGCCTCCTCCCCTTGAGTAACCTCCTGCTCACCCGTTCAAACTTCCTGATCAAAACACGCCCAGCGACCTGCGTAACAGGACTCTGACCCTTCCCCAGCCAATCGGCCGAGGCCACGACCCTTCCCCAGCCAATCGGCTGCCCCTAGACCCCTATAAAACCTTTATGCTTTTGAAACTCGCTCTCTCTCCCCAGTGTCTGACCGCTGCATAGGTGCAGGTAGGGGACTGAGCTCGAGCTAGCTCGAATAAAGGCTCTTTTGCTTTTGCATCGGACTCGGCTCCCTGGTGGTCTTTGGGGATCGCGAATTCTGGGATAACACTTCCTATTCTGTGTCTCCCTCCCTCCCTCTCTCTCTCTCTCTCTGCCCCTCCCCCAGCTTGTGTGAGCTCTCTTTCTCAAAAATAAATAAACTTAAAAAAAAAAATACTGGTCTGTGGCTAATCAGTTAACTCTACCCATTTAGTTCCATGCTAATCAACCTGAGGGTATGGGCTCTATTCAACCCTCTATAGCCAATAGATTATTTCCTGTTCTGCAGCTGCAGACTATATCCCATGTAAGAGAGATGCCCTTCTGCAAATGCAAACCGAAGTTCTCATGATAGAATCCTGTAAAAAAGCAAATGAGTTGGTGAGAATCTTATCACTATCAATCTCCATATACCTCCATCTTTGGATAACAATAGCCTGTTTTTTGTAGGCTCAACCATATCCACTCCCCAAATCAGAGAAAGTCTTGTTTAACCAACACTATGTTAGAAGTTTCTTCCCCAGTGATAAATGAGGTTAGAAGATAAATGAGGTTTAGAAGGTTTAGTCAATGGTGCCTCCCCATATTCAGACTGATGTGCAGAAGACAGGAGGAGAAAGCAGGGTAGGGAGAATCAGAGAGATTTGGAAAGGGGAGATTTCAATCCCTGGGTATCAAAGTAAGCATTAAACAACAACCTCCCTATCTGCTCCTCAGACCAGATCTCTGTTTCTCCATGCCTGAAAATAGCTGAGTCCGGATCCCTCTAGCCAGATAATAGATGACATGGATTTCCTACCTAGTTCCTTCTACCCCCTTTGCCAGTCACTGTCCCACCGATCCACCATGAAATTTCACAAAATGAAACACTTGCCTAGAAACATTAATTCTAAGTCTGATTTAAACATTGACTATCAGTCCTGACCTACATTAATCAAAATGTGTTCTTCCCTCACAGGGCCTTAGCAGCCCCTGTGCCTTTGATCATTTGAGCCACTGGTTCCTTCAAGAGGGTGCTAGCCTATCCATCCCAGTTTATGCCTTTCTTCCTCATAGCCATCCACTCCTAGTCTCCTACCTTTATTCTTCTACTCCCTTCTAAGCTCACCCCCCCTTTCCTATACCCAGATTGTCAAGGACTATGACAATCATTTCAGTTGAAAATAAATAGATCAAGGTCCTTTACGATTAGTTATCTGCATACCTGAGAACAGTCCATTCACTATCTTTCCTTCTGCTCTTCTGGATAACTCGTGAGTTGCCTAAACCTGTCATATTATTTCATAATCCTTTGCCTCGTCAAAAGATGCCCTTTCTTCCTAGTATGGCATCCCCTAACCTCTTCATACATCTAAATAAAACTCAAGTCTCAACTCTACTGGGACCCCATCTACTAATATCCACACCTGTGGTTCTCACACAGTGGTTCTGCACAACAGAATCACTTGAAAGCTCTAGAAATAAAACTGAGGCCTGGGACCCACCCTCAGAGATTCTGATTTCATTGGTCAGGGGTGCCACCTGGGCACACAGATTTTTAGCACCTCCCCAGGTGATTCTAATGTGCAGCTAAAGTTGAGAACTACCACTAGAGATGATATGAATGCCCTCCAGCTGCAACTCTGTAATACTCTACACATCATTATCAAAACTTCCAACCCCGTACATTTAGTTGTCTGTGGACCATTCTTTATGCAACTTTACATCCCCAGTACCCGCTTCAAAACATAGACGAATGTTCACCACACAGGTTTTGAATAAATGAAGGAATGAAGTTATTTCATGTTTATATACAAAATTGTTACCACGTAGTGAGATAAGAAAATCTGAACTACCCTTGGGGGGAAAAATCACATAAATAGAGAATAAAGGAAATAGTACAGCTGGAAGTTGTTGCCTGATGTGAGAGTCGTGTTTGGAGCCAGGAAAAACATAGAATGATTCCGGAGCAACACAAAAAAAGAAAAACATCAGCAGGTCTTTTACAAAAGTAACAAAATGAAATAACTGACAGTTACACTTTTTCCCCAGTGTCCTAAAAATATCAACAAAAATGAATCTAGAACTTCTCTGGTACCTGCTGTTTCATAACTCTGATGATTAGATAACATGCAAGCATTTTTTTAAAATTTTTTTTCAAGTAAGCTCTGGGCCTAACATGAGACTTTATCTCATGACCCAAAACCAAGAGATGCATGCTCTACCGACTGAGGCAGCCAGGCTCCCCAACATGTTAGTACTTTTATTTATTTTATTTTGTTTTGTTTTGTTTTGTTTTGTTTTAATTTATTTATTATTTAACTTACATCCAAGTTAGTTAGCATATGGTACAACAATGATTTCAGGAGTAGATTCCTTAATGCCCCTTACCCATTTAGCCCTCATGACCCCTCCAGCAACCCTGTTTGTTCTCCATATTTATGAGTCTCTTTTGTTTTGTCCCCCTCCCTGTTTTTACATTATTTTTGTTTCCCTTCCCTTATGTTCATCTGTTTTGTATCTTAAAGACCTCATATGAGTGAAGTCATATGATTTTTGTCTTTCTCTGACTGACTAATTTCACTTAGCATAATACCCTCCAGTTCCATCCACGCAGTTGCAAATGGCAAGATTTCATTCTTTTTGATGGCTGAGTAATACTCCATGGTATATATATATATACCACATCTTCTTTATCCATTCATCCATCGATGGCCATTTGGGCTCTTCCCATACTTTGGCTATTGTTAATAGTGCTGCTATAAACATGGAGGTGCATGTGTCCCTTCGAAACAGCACACCTGTATCCCTTGGATAAATGCGTAGTAGTGCAATTGCTGGGTCGTAGGATAGTTCTATTTTTAATTTTTTGAGGAACCTCCATACTATTTTCCAGACTGGCTGCACCAGCTTGCATTCCCACCAACAATGCAAAAGAGATCCTCTTTCTCCACATCCTCACCAACATCTGTTGTTGCCTGAGTTGTTAATGTTAGCCATTCTGACAGGTGTAAGGTGGGTTGTGTATTTTTTTCTGATTCAGCACATTGAATATATCCTGCCTCTCCTTTCTGGCCTGCCAAGTTTCTGTGGATACGTCTGCTGATCTGTCTTCCCTTGTAGGTTAAGGACTTTTTTTCCCTTCATTGTTTCATGATTCTTTCCTTGCCGGAGTATTTTGTGAATTTGACTATGATATGCCTTGTTGAGGACTGGTTTTTGTTGAATCTAATGGGAGTCCTCTGTGCTTCCTGGATTTTGATGTCTGTGTCTTTCCCCAGGTTAGGAAAGTTTTCTATGATTTACTCACATAAACTTTCTACCCCTTTTTTTCTCTCTTCATATATAGGACATGTATAATTCTGATGTTGTTCCTTTCTAATGAGTCACTGATTTCTAATTCTTAAATTGTGCTTGTTTGTCATAGTCTCCCTCTTTTTTTCTGCTTCATTGTTCTCCATAAATGTGTCCTCTATCTCACTGATTTGCTTCTGCTTCATCCATCCTTGCCACCGTGGCAACCATTGGAGATTACAGATCAGTTATAGCATTTATTTCATCCTGACTAGCTTTAACCTCTTTTATATCCACAGAAAGGGATTCTAATCTATTTTCAACACCAGCTAGTATTCTTATTATCATGATTCTAAATTCTGGTTCTGACATCTTGCTTGTCTGTGTTGATTAAGCCCCTGGCTGTCATTTTTTCCTATTCTTTCTTTTGGGGTGAATTCCTTCATTTCCTCATTTTGAAGGAAGAAAAGGAATTAATAAGGTAACAAAAAATAAAATTAAAAAATTGAAAACAACAGAAAGAAATCAAAAAAAGGATGCTGGATCCTAGGTGTGTTTCGTTCTGGTGGTTGAAAGGAGCTTGATATACTAGAGAAAACAGTGACTGATAAGAAAAGGGGGAAAAAAAGGAAAATGTTTAAAAATTTGAAAAAATGAATACAATAAATTAGAATAAAATAAAATGATGGAAGGAAAATAGAATTTTAAAAATTTACAAAACAGTAAAAAATACAGTAGAAACAAATTAAAGAATACTATCTTTAATAAAGGTGGAAAATAAAAATAAAATTTTTCCCTTTCTATATTCAAGAATAAGAAAAGAGAAAGAAAAAAATTGAATAGATGGACCAGTGACCAGACTGAAATACAATTGAAATTGCATCGGTTTTCCCTAGAAGTCAAACTACGAAGCACTTTATAGTCCATAAACTAAGCAGGCAGAAAGACTTGTGGTGTTGCTGAAGAGCGAGGTTGGCCCAATTGGACGGGGCTTAGTGTAATGGCTCCCATCTCCACTAGATGGCGCTGCTTACCTTACTGTGGTGGATTGTTGTGGTGCATGTATGCGCATGTGCGGAAGAGGTAAAAAAGGCGTTACCCAGCTACCCAGTCTCTCAGATGGGAACTCTGTTCTCCCCCATGGGCAATCGAGTACCTCTCCTTTGTCTCTGGCCTCCATCCACTGCCTGCTTTTACACTGTCTATGACCAAGCTGTTAGGCTGCCAGGTGGCACCTCCTTCTGGGTTTTTTCTCAGAGGCGGCTGTGTTTCTCACCCCTCACTTCTGAGAGACTGCAGCTTTAATCCACTCAGATCCTATGGGGAAGGGTCTCACTAAGCAATGTCTGGTCGCCAGCGCACCCCCCAGGAACGTTCAGGAGACCATGCGGCTGATGCCCAGAGACTGTGGCTAGGTGCCAGCCTGCCCCAGAAAAAGTCCATGCTATTGTGTAGCAGCAGCATTTCAGGGATTATGGTAAATCACAACACACATCCGGCACCAGGTTTCCCCCCTAATGTCCTTGTTCCATCATCAGCAAATGGGGTTGTTCTCGGATCAGCTAGCCCCCAACCTCTGCCAAATGTCCTCCCTGCAGGGGATCTGCCACTCTCCATGTGCCCTGTGAACCCCTTGGACTTTGCTCTCTGCTCCTGAGGATTCACTCTTCCCACCAGAGATCCACCAGGTATGAGCTTCGGACTTTTAGACTCTGTGCTCCCCCTGTTGATACGGTCTTAATGGAATTTAAACCCTCTCCTTTCTCCTTTCTCCCTTTTTTGTTCAGTCCCTCATGTACTCTTTCTTTTCTCTCCAGCTGCTTTCATGGAGGAGATGCTTTCCCATACTCTCCCTCTGTCTCCGTCCTGTCTCCACAAGCAAAAACAGCTCCTTGCCCTCTGCAGCTTCTTTCTCCCCCAGTTCACCTCTCCGTGCCACATACCTGCTGAGTTCTGTGGCTCAGGTTATGCAGAATGTTGTGTTAATCCTTAAATCAGTTTTCTAGGTGTGCAGGATGGTTTAGTGTTGATATGGCTGCATTTCAGGGACGAGAGACATAAAAAAAAAAAAAAAAAAAAAAACACTTCCATGCTGTTCCACCATCCTGGCCCCTCCCTCATAGTTTTCTGTACTTTTAAACTAACTTACAGATTTGATCCCAAGTCATAAAGTTGTTTTTAAGTTGGTGGAATCTAATGCCCTTTATATTACTGAAGCACCTGGATTCCCCTCACTTTATTGTTAATACTCTATCTTCTTATTTGGAGGCAAACACCAGAAGATAAAAAGATTTTTAAAAAGGACAGTAAAATAAACATGAAAATAAATCCTGGGGATCACTAGAAGACTATATGTAATGCCAAACAATACTTTTTTGGAACATCCTCCAATTATGGTGTGTTTAATCTTGGGTAAATATTAACTATAAATTTAATTATAAGATTGTTAGGTAATATAAGCCAATTTTGCAAAACAAATGAACAAAACTTGAATTTTAGGTTTATGGTTATGTATATGTTATGACAACATTTACTCTTTCTTAAGTGTGTAATAATTGCAATAAAAAAGCATTTAGAACGTATTATTTTCAAATTAAAGGGATAGAGAACATTTTTAAGAAAAGTCGGCCCTGTCATTGGAGGTACAATCTCCAAAGCTGACAATAAGAATTCAACAGAATTCTATCCATTTTCAAAAGGACTTAAATTGAAACTGATGAATTCTAATATTTCTATGATTCTTGACTTATAACAGTATTAATATGTTACAAAATAGGCCATGTTGAAAATAATGCTATTTACAGAAGGGTTTTCAGGAGTCTGCTACCTTCCTGAAGTTGAAAAACAGGGTAATCATTTTTATCTATTTAGGTGGATGTTGATTTGTTTCGCTCTTTTCTGTTTTCATATAATCAGGTATTATTTTTGTTAGTACTATTTCTTTGGTCTTTGAAAGTAGTAGATGAGCACAAGTATCAGAGTTTGCATTACTGTTGCTGACTGTCTAGTAGGCAATTTCCATGTTCCACTCAAAACTTAGGAAAGGGAAATTGTCTTGCCTAATAATAAATCCTTAGGATGAAGGAAAGATTGTTTCAATGCTTGAAATCGTGGACAAGAAACAAATATTTACAAGAACTATTCAGGTACTATAAAGGAGGGAAGCTGGCCACTAAGACAACATGTTGGGAGCTAAAAAGAATGACAAATCTCAAAGAAAGGCATTCAGATTATCATTGCCATCATCACCAACATCATGCTGTCCACCATTTGGCCCCTACTTTAAATAATGGTTTCCCCTGAAATAGGGAATTCTAACAATAAAATTGGTCAAGAAATCACACACAATAAACGTTTATTTAGAGATACTCCTGAGTCCTAAACAAACTATATCTATCAGCAAAATTGCATAGCTGAAATAACTTGGCACAAAATTACACAAAAATTTTTTTCTTCTTGCAACATATTTTATTAGATTTACCTATTACTTAATAGACTTTGCAACTAGAAGGCAAGAATAAAGAAAATGTAAATCTAGAAATAAATATTTACTTAGTACCTAATATTTCTAGCATCTATACCAGAATTATTTCATATGTTAGTTTATTTAATCCTCACGATAGATTATAAAGAAGGTTTTATTAATCCAGGCACAAATGATGAAACTGCAAACAAAGACAGTAAGTGACTTATTCAGTATCACACTAATAAACAACAGATTTAGGACTGGAACCCATGTTTTTCTGTCTTAATCCAGTCTCTTTCCACAACATCATAAAAAAAAAAAAAACTGTCCTTAATAAACCATTTCAATTATCATGGTGACATTAATGTTTATTGAAAAAGATGTATAGGTATATTTTGAACTTCGTTGTCCAAAGTAGTCTTCACTAACATTGCTTTATTTGGTAATTTCTCTGTGGAAACACTAAACAGTAAAATTTTTTTACAAAATACCAGCAAAGTCTATTTTTCAATTGCATTGACATAAAGCAAACCAACTTTTATAAAAAATATAAAATAATTTTAACGATGGTAGTGTTGTAATTATGCTCTCTTGTAGAAAATAGCTAAGAGTAACATTTGGCATCACAGAACATTCTGTCATGTGAAATTTGCATTAAAATGTTATTCTGGATGAGAGGTATTTGTCAGTCTCGTTCAAATATCAAACATAGAAATAATTCTCAAATAAATTAAATGCTGCTAACTTAAAAAAATAATGCACTACATTGCCAATTCAGAAAAAGATCTCAACATCATCACAATTATGCCTGAAAGCATCTGGACAACACAAATTTCAATGTGGCTAAAAGCCTAGTGATACTTTTACTGCAGGATTGCATGACCTCAATCATTCAGTTAGATTTGTGTGTAACTATTGCTTCTAGAATATGATATCTATTTCACACCTGAAAATGAATGCTTTTTAAATATGTTTCATCATTTCTTTCACATTGATTCAGTCTAAGGTATTCCCAAGTGAGAATTTATGAGCACGCAGAGAGAAGATACATATATGTATATATAATTGTTAAATGCCAGTGTGTAAAATGATCTCCAAATATCCTTAAATAGAAAAGAATCAATACTACAGCATTTGTTTCCTAGGTTTTCACCACGATTGTAATCAGGGAGGAGTATTTAAATATTTAAAATGCATGCATAAAAGCAAACATAAACATTTTAAAAGCCTAGAGTGATACCTTTACCCAGCCCTTTGCTGTAGGAAGTTGGACTTTGTACCAATACAAATTTTTAGCACAGGGATATAATGAAGAGAGCAGCATCAAAAAATCAGAGCACCATTTATTTTCCCCCATAGACACTCCTATTATTAGTATGATACTTAAAATGAACCTCTTTCCTACTTCCTCTGTCCTCTAGGGTTAACTAGCTTTGCTGCAATAACAGAAGCCAATTCTCCCTCCTGCCTGAAGTCTAGACAATAGCTAACCCTGCACCTTTTTCACTTGCTAGAGGTTACAAAGGCATTTATTAGGCATGTGTGAATAGGCCAGTGCAATGAAGAGTCATCGCTAATGTGAACAGCAATCCCTGACTATATGCAAGATATAAAACCTACCCACACAAAGTAACACATTAGCATCTCTATGATAAATATGTGGGATCCAGGCTCAAGGATGGCCCACAATAAACCTCATCCCTAGAATTAACACCCCTGCCACAATGGATAGGACTAGACCATGATATCAAGAAGATATTATAGAAACCACAGAGTGTCACTTCTGAGCCCTGCTCACAAAAGCTTTCTTTCTCTTGGATCATCTACTCTGGGGAAGATAGTCACCATGCATTGGAGAAACTCAAATAGTCCTATGGTGATGCCTTTAGGGTAAGGAACTAAATAAAGCCTCCTGCCAATTTCTAGCACTTTATCCACCGTGTGAGTGAACCATCTTGGGAGAGGCTCCGCCAGCCCTAGTCAAGCCTTCAGATGACTGCAGTCTTGGCTGGCATGTAACTACAACCTCAACTACTATGGTAGTTGATACTATGATACAAGATACTATGGTATCTATCTACCTATCTATCTATCTGCTGTGCAAAATGTTTTGCCTAGTGTTTTAAGCAATAAATCCCAAGATGGGCCTCTTTGGTTTGAAGGTTATTCTGAGCTGCAGAAAATGGAGGCCATGCTACCTCAAGAGAAACTTGTGCCCCTTCCTTAACTACATAGAAGAATCTAAATTGGGGATCTTTCCCAGAATAAGAGTTATCAGCAGACATAAATTTTATCTGAATGACCCATCTGTATGGCCAGGCAAGCATCTAATTACCAAACACCTGCTTTTCTTCTTCTCGCCCTGTGAAATGCATTCTTTTGACGTCCCAGACCTCCACCCCACTCTCCTTAGGTCAGGATGACATATATACCTCATTTTGCCTGACACTCTTTGGAATTTCCACATGTGTGTTGATTCCCCATATATGTGCTATTAAATCTGATTTTCTCCTGTTAATCTGCCTCATGCCAATTTGATTCTTAGTCCAGCTACAAGAACCCTTGAAGGGGACAGAAATTCTTGCTCCCTGACAACTTTTTGTACACCTACAACTCAAATCTATTCCACATGGATTGGGGATGCAGTAGTGTTCAGGATAACAAAAATTTCAGTTTAAAGATTTTACTTACCAAATGTTCTGTACTTAGTAAATAATAATTATTGTTGCTATAGATTAACAGTATGTATGCTAGGTTGAAGGCTTTAAAATTTTTTTTGACATTTTAGTTACCAAATTTATCTCAGATACATACATGAGTAGGCATAGCCCTGATGTTGAAAGGTAACTTATATATTTTCAATTGAAACTGAAACTACTGAAGCTGACAGGTTAAGTTAACAAACGTTTGGCCATGCTACTGTAAAGAAACTCTGGCTGACTTATTTATGAGGCTGTTTTGCATAAGTGGCCCTGACCACAGATGAAACCATCTGAAACTGAAGTACACCAGGATGAATTCTTGCAGTTGCACAGAAGGGGGGGGGGGGGGGGGGGCAGGGAAGTAACCTGTGAGGACACACCCTGAGATCCTCCTGTCAATCTGTCGGGTTGGCCAGCCATTTTTTACACATAAGAGCTATGTACCAGCACAATCACTAGGTAGGCGGCGCCTGTGAGAAGCACTACATTTCCCCCTTTTCCAACGGCCAGTTACCTACATCCGCCTTCAAGAAACGCCCCACCCCATAAAATCCTGTAAATACTCAGCTCTCCCTTTCCTCGGGGAGGAGGATTTGAGAAATTTTTTCCCATCTCCTTGTGTGGTGCCCTGCTTTAAAACCCTTTTTCTCTGCCACAAAAACTGGCGATAGTCTTCAGGCTCAGCTGCACATCACGCAACAGACCCTTGGTGGGTAACACTACCATGGGTGACTTTTGCGCATCCAGAAGCCCCAGCTTGCAGAGATCTGTGTAAACCCTTATTTCACTAGTTTACTTTTTCAAAAACTTAATAAAGAATGAAATTTTAAATTTCTACAGTATAGTTTTATAAAAGTCTGGAATAGTTTTCTTTTTCCTACCTATCCCCTGTATGTCCCTTAAGTTATGTCTGATTTCTCTCTCTTGCCATCCTCCCTTTTCTCACTTCCCATTCACTCCTCAACCTACTGTAGTACGGTGGGTACCAGTCATGTTATATTGTTCTTAAAAGGTCACCAACGGTCTCTTTTTATATCCCCTTTTGTAAGCAGAAAGAGTTAAATGCCCTCAGAAAAAGATGAGACGTAGCTTTCTTGACATAAGAAAAGTCATTTTAGGCTCCCAGCCACCTTGTGATCTATGCTACTTGCCCAAATCACATTTCTTGCAGAACTTCCTGGGATATTTGCAGTTGCAGAAGAATTGACCTTGGTAATGATTTTAAGGAAACAAACAAACCAAAAGAGAAAAAAGAAAAAGAAAAAAAGGTGAGAACAAACAGCCACTGTCAGGCCAGGAGATAGCCTAATCATATCGGGGACAATAAATCAGTAATAAAAGTCTTCACTGCTGGTTCAGAAGTAAAGATTGACTAACATTCTTGAGCTATCTTTGCTGGATCTGAAGCCCCTTGAGTACTCACAAACAGGACCAACTAAAGCAAAAGAATTAACGTTGCTGACTCTTGCCAGCCTTCATGACCCGGACCTGGACTCTGGCACTTTAAGATGACTTATGCCCCTTTTCCTACCATGTCCACACATGGTTGGTTCTTGGAGAGTGGGAGGCATTCAGCTGCTCTGTGCCAAAGCCCTGGCACCCCTGTTGTTTGCCTGGCCTACATTTTCTGCCTTCATTCCGGGAGACAGTAGCAGTGAAGGTGAAGTGGATGATGAGAAGGACGGATGCAACTCAAGTTGCATGCCACTTGCGGAAGGAGTTCTCGGCTGGGGCGTCATCGGAGCTTAGAAAGGTCTCGTTGCTCCAGGAGGATGGAGACAGGTCTCCGGTTCTGCCAGATAAGCACAATGACATTTTCTGGGTGGTTGCGGGTGGCTGAGCCCAGGCTCAGCAGAGGCTGGTACAGGTCCTCTCAATTCTCTGTTTGCTGCTGTTCGCCTTCTTTCTCGCCATCACCTACCTGATAGTAAAAGAGTTATATGTTGAGAATTTGAAGAATGAAGAGGATGTAGACACTGGGCTACTAGGATTCTGGACTCTACTTATCATATCTCTGTCTGCAAGATTCTCCTGCTGTAGCTTTTCTTGCACAGTGACTAATCGTGACTTTTTTGAACCAGGAAGATTTCCTCCTACTCCTCTTTCACCTGCCAGGTGCAAGAAACTGACCACACATTCTTTCCACATGGGCTGCATAGCATGGCAGAGTGTTGTAGCTGCTCTTATTGTAACATGGTATCTCATGTAAACCCACATTGATACAATATTTTTGGCAAAACTTAGTCCTGATTGTATGAGAGGAAGAGATAGGATAAAATAGGCAGAGGGAAAGTATAGGACCTTAAGTCCCTGGGTGGGGAAAAACACTATTTTGGAACAATGCTGGGAGTGTCTGACCACAGCAAACCACCTTAGGCTTAAGGTCCTTCTTAAGAATGTAACAGACCCACCTACTCCCCCTCAGGTTTCCCTCTGGAATTTGACAAAAGCTCTAACTATGGCCGTAGGCCACCCCTCATACAATGGAAACAAGCCAATCAGGAATGGACAACCTAGCACCCAGTGCTATGAAGCCAATAAGGGTAGGACCTGGGAAGGAACAAGGGGAAGGGAAGGGGGAGGGCTGACCAGAACCTTATAGAACAAGGACCCTTGCCTATTGTTGGTGGGCATTCATTTTTTAATATCTCCTCTCTGTGAAGAGAGCTTTCCTACTATTCTTCCTTTCTTATCTTATACTCTAATAAACTTTTGCCTGCTGCTCATTTTGTGTCCCCCTCTTCTTTCTTCCAAGCAGCGAGACAATGAATCCCAGGTATTGTGGTAAAAAATCCTGCAACAATTGCTCTGTAATAACAGGGAAGAGCATCATTTGTCTACTCAGAAGACCAAGAAACCTGCTGTTCATTATGTGGTTCGCATCGTGGGCATTATGGATGACTTTTTTTTTTTAATGGAGGACCTTCTTCAGCATCATTCTAGAGCTTAGGCATTGAGAATATCTGAGTATTATGTTTCAAGTAATTTCTTAAAAGTGTAAGATGTTTACCTCATCTTTTTACTTTTGTGTGCATTGTCCTTATAGATTATAGAAAACATTTTAATGGAAAACAAACACGAATACTTGAATACAAGATATTGGCTACTTTTCTATGTATAATACTACATTTTGTCTAAAAAATACTAGTAGTACCATTTACCTGTGATAGAAATACTCATTTGTTCACTATATTAGGAAAGCAAACAAAGCCTACTACTTTGACATTTTATAGAAGCTACTTCTAAATCAGAATATTAGTTTTCAATAGTAGCATAGTCACTAGAAGGCGCATTTATATTTTTTAATGGGGCATAGTTCCTTATGTTTTGTTTTTCTTTTACATATTTTCCTACTACATATTGAATTTGTATGTTTTTAGCATTGTTACATCTAGACAAACATAAGTATTAGTTTTTAGCTGGTACAAACCTAATACCATTTTAAATAAGTATTTTGTCTTTTTAAAAAAGCAAAAAACAAAACAAACAAAAAAAGCCATGCTGACCTAAGTTTAAATGAAGTAAACCTATTTTAGTAAAAAAAAAAAAAAAAAAGACTGAAAAAAGTAAATTATTTCAGCCATTAAAATACTGATAAATTTGAAGTTGTTCATTATCTGTGTTTTCACAGTTGCAGATATTTGTTATTGGTATATATGTTGCAGGATTCTTTTTTAGCTCAATACCCGGGATTCATTGTCTTGCCACTTCATGAATGAAGAGTGGACACAAAATGAACAGCAGGCAAAAGTTTATTAGAGTATAAGAAAGTAAGAATAGTATGAAAGCTCTCTTTGAAGAGAAGGGGCATTAGAAAGAGAATGCCTGTGACAATGGGCAAGGGACTTTGTTTTATAAGGTTTTGGTTGCTGCCTCCCCCTTCGGATCCAGTTCCCCTTTGTTTCTTCTCAGGTTCACCCTTATTGGCTTGATGGTTCTAGGTACTGGGTTGTTCATTCCTGATTGGCTAGATTCCATTGTGTAAATCAGACTGGTCATACTGTCCCTCCTATAACAGAAGTTTTATAATTTACCTATTTTGGTTTGGTATTTTTTTTTAATTTTTTTTTTAATGTTTATTTATTTCTGAGACAGAGAGAGACAGAGCATGAGTGGGGAGGGGCAGAGTGAGAGCGGGAGACACAGAATCCGAAGCAGAATCCAGTCTCTGAGCTGTCAGCACAGAGCCTGACGCGGGGCTCAAACTCACGAACCGTGAGATCATGACCTGAGCCAAAGTTGGTCGCTCAACCAACTGAGCTACCCAGGTGCCCCTGGTTTGGTATTTTCATTGTCAAATTCCTGAGGAGAACCTGAGGGAATAGGTGGTGTCTGTTACGTTCTAAAGAGGAACCTAAAGCCTGAGGAAGTTTGCTCCTGGTCAGATGCTCCCAGCATTGTTTTAAAATATGTGGTTTTCGCCAGAGTGGTCAAAATGAACAAATCAGGAGACTATAGATGCTGGAGAGGAGGTGGAGAAACAGGAACCCTCTTTCACTGGTGGTGGGAATGCAAACTGGTGCAGCTGCTCTGGAAATCAGTGTGGAGGTTCCTCAAAAAATTAAAAACAGACCTACCCTATGACCCAGCAAGAGCACTGCTAGGAATTTACCCAAGGGATACAGGAGTACTGATGCATAGGGACACTTGTACCCCAATGTTTATAGCAGCACTTTCAACAGTAGCCAAATTATGGAAAGAGCCTAAATGTCCATCAAGCAACCGCTGAATGGAAAAAGAAATTGTGGTTTATATACACAATGGAGTACTACGTGGCAATGAGAAAGAATGAAATATGGCCCTTTGTAGCAACGTGGATGGAACTGGAGAGTGTGATGCTAAGTGAAATAAGCCATACAGAGAAAGACAGATACCATATGGTTTCACTCTTGTGTGGATCCTGAGAAACTTAACAGAAACCCATGGGGGAGGGGAAGGAAAAAAAAAAAAAAGAGATTAGAGTGGGAGAGAGCCAAAGCATAAGAGACTCTTAACAACCAAGAACAAACTGAGGGTTGATGCGGGGTGGGAGGGAGGGGAGGGTGGATGATGGGTATTGAGGAGGGCACCTTTTGGGATGAGCACTGGGTGTTGTATGGAAACCAATTTGACAATAAATTTCACATATTGAAAAATAAATATAAATAAATAAATAAATAAATAAATAAAATATGTGTTTTTCCCCACCCTGGGACCTCAGGTCCTAACCTTTCCTCTCTGCTTATTTTGTCCTATCTTTCTTTATCATATATATATATATATATGATTACTCCAACAGATTGATATTTTCTTTTCAATAAATATAAATCTGAAATTTTCATATTTAGAGATGCTTGAAATACCTTGATATTAATATCAAAAATTTAGTTACCGGGGCGCCTGGGTGGCTCAGTCGGTTGAGCGTCCGACTTCGGCTCAGGTCACGATCTCACAGTCCGAGAGTTCGGGCCCCGCGTCGGGCTCTGGGCTGATGGCTCAGAGCCTGGAGCCTGCTTCCGATTCTGTGTCTCCCTCTCTCTCTGACCCTCCCCCGTTCATGCTCTGTCTCTGTCTCAAAAATAAATAGACGTTAAAAAAAAAAATTTAAAAAAAAATTTAGTTACCAAAATAGAAAAGGTATTTTTGATGCAGTTAAATGTCCTTCTAACAGGCAGCCTATTGACAAATACTTGAGGCAGGTAGAGTATAACAGTTCTCCAGGAACTCCCTACTGTCTCAGTGTTAATACTTTGCTAGAAGGGAAAAAGTACCTTAGCTTGACAATAGCTAGGTCTCCAATATCCTGTGAGTCTTCTTTAGCATATGAAAGTCCCTTTGGAAACTTCCCCTAGACTTTACCTTCCCCAACTCCCAAGTATATAATCAGTCTTTCCTCACAATCCCAGGGCAGCTCATACTCCCCAGGGGTCCTGTCCCCATGCTTTAATAAAATCACCTTTTTCCACTTAAGAAGTCTCAAGAATTCTTTCTTGGCTGTCAACTCCAGACCACACCACCATTCCAAAATCCTATCATTTTGATATGGTATATATATGTATAACTATATATAGCTTCATAATTTTCCTATTTAAATGTTCTATAATCATGGTGTTAGTTTTATTTTCATAGTAATTAGGTCTAATTGTTCCCACTTACTTTCTAAATACCTGTTTAGAAAGTCGCTTCAATTTTAGAAACACGGACTATTTAAAATGCTGTTTGGGGGCACCCAGGTGGTTCAGTTGTTAAGCTTCCAACTTCAGCTCAGGTCATGATCTCATGATTCATGAGTTCAAGCCCCATGTCAGGCTCTGTGCTGCTTCAGCAGCTAAAGCCTACTTCAGATTCTGTGTCTCCCTCTTTCTCTGCCCTTCCCCCACTCATGCTTTCTCTCTCTCTCTCTCTCTCTCTCTCTCTGAAAAATAAATAAAAACATATAAAAATGTTTTTAAAAATAAAATGCTGTTTTCCCTGGCTATAGAAAAACTTACCTTAGGAAAACATTGTGTAGCAAAATTACTTATTCAGGCTAAATGGGAAATGAGTATGTTCAGTATGTTCCTATTATCTGCTAAGTGTTGTTACAGAGTAAATGATTTAATGATATTTCTTAAAAAAATAAATAAAAGGTGACTTTTGCTCCAATGCCAGGCTGAATTTCCCACTGTGCAAATTCCTTCATGAATGTGTACATACCCTTGGCTTAAAATGTCAAGGAGACACCGCTTTGGGAAATATCCCTGGTGTTCTCCATTACTTGTTGCAGATAAAACCCTTCCTTTCCTCCATTATTTGTGGCAGGTAAAACCCTTCTTTTTCCTATTCTTTGGCTTGCCTGTGCCTTTTGGCTTGGTACCCACCAAGAGGTGAACCCAGTTTCAGGTAACAATTATATTTAATCCTCTGAAGCATGTTGTGATATTGCTGAGTTCTCCGCTACTAAATTTCATGACATCAGTCTTTATTCATTACCTCTCTTGGATGATTTTCCATCTCTTTTGCTAACCTCTTGTGCCGACCTATTAAATCTTTGTTTTCTTAAGATGTCACTTCTCAGCTGTGAGAAATAAGCCCACTGACCCAATCAAAGAAGGGACACTGAGACTAAGAACACAGTGAAGCAAGGCTTTAATTAACGTTTTTGCAAGAGTGGGTGTCTGATGTACAGGCACACTTGGGGCAGTTACAGCAGGCACTTTATCTCCTATCTCCTGATTCCTCATTGACTGAGTACTACAGAGGTTACACCCTTACCCAGAAGTCACCTATGCGCATGTAAAGCAAAAATTAGTCTGATTGGAACAAATGTACATTCCTTGACGTGAGGCAGAGACTTCAGTTCTTTGGTGCATGGTCATTGCAAAGCCCATGAAAAATAAGCCCGCAAAATAGAGAGGGGAAGAAGAACCAGGAAGTGAAGTGTGTAAAGTTTTGGGACTTCACTGTGGGGGAGAGAGGTTTCCGACATATTTCCAACAGGTTGTAAACCTATTGTTAACTAGACAGCATCGCTTTTATTTGGTATTTTTGAAAATTGATCATCTTACTTCTCACATCAGCTTTTTTCTCTTTTTTATATTATAACTTCTCCCTGGGCAACAAGATTTTCTTCCTGACTTTCATTAAGACCAATATCAATAGAAGGATGCCTTGCTGGCTCAGTCAGTTAAGTGTCTGACTCTCTGTTTCAGTTCAGGTCATGATCTCTCAGGTTTGTGAGTTTGAGTCCCATATCAGACCGTGTACTGACAATGCAGAGCCTGCTTGGGATTCTCTGTCTCCCTCTCTCTCTGCCCCTTCCCTGCTCGGTCTCTCAAAATAAATAAACTTTTTTTTTTTTAAGACCAATATCGAGGGGTGCCTGGGTGGTTCAGTCAGTTAAGCATCCGACTTCAGCTCAGGTTATGATCTTACAGTCCATGAGTCTGAGCCCCGCATCAGGCTCTGTGTTGACAGTTCAGAGCCTGGAGCCTGCTTTGGATTCCCCCTATCTCTCTGCCCCTCCTCTGCTCATGCTCTGTCTCTCTCTGTCTCAAAAATAAGTAAAAACATTAAAAAACTTCTTTTAATAAAAATTTTTAAAAAGACCAATATCGATATGATTTTCAAACCTTTATCTTTAGCCTAAATCAAACTTTTAAGTCTCAGAACTGTTTCCTTTAAGCCACTAAAAATCCCCACCCAAATGCCTTGCAAACAAAATCAAGTTCAATATGGTCACAACATTCCCCCCAAACCTGCCCCTGTTCCACATGTCCTCTGCACTCTCCATTCAGTCTCATTCCCTCATCTCCCCTCCCCCACCTCTGTCAAGAGCAGTTAGTCACCAGGTCCAATGTACTCTATTTTCAAACTGTCTCCTAAGCTTCCCCCATTTCCCCATCATTTCTTGTCCCACCATCTTGTCTATATTGTTGAAATCCGTTCCCATCTATCCTACCTCCAGATCTGTCTAATGAAAATATAAATTGTTCCTGTTACTCTCCTTTTAAAAATCTCTAATGATTTGGGGCACCTGGGTAGCTCAGTTGGTTAAACATCTGACTTATCTGACTTAGTTTCAGCTTAGGTCATGATGTCAAGATTTGTCGGTTCGAGCCCAATACCGGCTTTATGTCCAGCCCCAAAACAAGCCCCACGTTGGAATTCTGCCTGCTTGCTTGAAATTCTCTCTCCCTCTCTCTTTGCCCCTCCCCTGTTCATGCTCTCTCTCTCTCTCTCTCTCTCTGTCTCTCAAAATAAATAAATAAACTTTTAAAACAATCTCTAATGATTGTCAATAGCCTTTAAGATATAATTCAAAAATCTTCGCTTACAAAATTCATCGCCACTTAGTCACAGTTTAGCTTTTCAGGCCCATCCCCCTACTTCCCTAACACTCCTTAAATTCACTCACACTAAACGATTTCCTCTTTTCCAAAAATGCCTTGCATTCCACACCCTTTACCTTTGTTTACTTTTTTCCTCTGCCCCAAACCTTCTGTACCACATATTTCTCCCTGGAAAGATCTTTTTTTCTTTTTTTTTTTTTTTTAATTAAAGATAAACATTGTCTCTTCTCTGGAGTCTTCACATAAGCTTTCCCTAGTATACTTAGTTGTTCACGCATCTGTCTTCCCTCAGTACACGAGATATACCAGTAGTAGAGTATTAAAACATAATGTATTACATTGTGTGGCAATCACTGGATGAATTTTTACTTCCTAGGGAAAGGAATCTTGTCTTAGTCACCTTTTATTCAGCATTTTATTTTATTCAGCATTTACACATGCTAAATTAGGAATTTAATCTAGGTTGTTAAATAAATGAATGAATAAATTAATGAAAGTTTGAACTATTTCTCCTCTCTCTTTCTCACTTTTTCCCTCAACATTGAATTGGTCACAAGGTCCTATTTATTTTACTTTCAAATTGTCTCCTCAACCCATTCTTCCTTCTTTCCTCCATTTCATTGCTCTAGTGAACACTTAGATGCATAGGGACATAAAATTGTTTAAGCAAATGATATAAAAAGGGGCTTGCAGGTTTTTTTTTTTTTTTTTAGTACTGATGGAGTTTGGGGGTGATAGTGGGGTTTGGAGCTGACAGCTAAGAAAGAATTCTTGAAGACATCTTTGGTTTAAAAAGGTGATTTTATTAAAGCACTGGGGTTGTGAAGAGTGACTGGTTATATAGTATGGAGTTGGGGGAAGTAAAGTCAAGAAGAAGTTTCTTAAAGGGATTTTCCATATGCTAAAGACTCACAGATTACTGGAGGCCTAGCTATTGTCAAACCAAGGTTGTTTTTCCCTCTACCAAAGCATTAACATTAAGATAGTAGGGAGTTTCTGGACTTTAGGCTATTGATAAGATTGCCCTTTTTTTTTTTTTTTTTGTAATTGTACTAAGATATTTGTAAACTGTTATAGACTCTATCACTTTAATAATTTGTTTTCTGTCCTTTCTTTTGCTCTTGGGCAGCCAAGAATGCCTGAGGAATATCACACATATCCTACCTGGGGGTGGGGAGTGTGCTTGCCTGTACTTTGCCCTCAGCTTACCTTATGCTCCCTCATCAGTACTATATGGGAGTTAAGGAAGAGAAGAAAAGGGTTAAAGCCTTAACACTGACACTTGGGTTGGATTCCTATATGACAGTCAAAACTAAATGAATAATAAAATGATCATTAGAATCTCAAGATAATATTTTCATGGCACATAAAAAGTTCTGGATTATCTAATAATTGGATGTGCAATTATAATTCAAGTTGAGTTATTCTAACAACATTTAAATTTCATCATTTTCCTAAGTTGACTTCACTACCGTCTCTTTAGGAACCATCAAATGACATCTTTTGATCATACTTCAAGCCAGATCAGTGCTACTTTAACCAACCTCTTAATGTTTGATAGCTCATCATAACTCTTTTGTGTTTGTGTGTTTGTAAGTTTGTGTTTTTAACACCATTAAGTACATTCAATGTAATGATACAAATAATATAATTAAAACTTAAGTAGTGACAAATCCCAGAGAACTCCACACAATGTCCAAATTACAGAATTATAAATGATGTACAGAAGCATCTAATTTCCTGGCTTCAAACAATGGAATGAAATTTTTGTCCCAGGTAGGAGACATACCCTCATGTTTACACAAGTAAAACACAAACTATAATCCAGCTGGCCTATCTCCTACATACTCAAATTAGTGGATTCATTAAATAAATGCCTGCTGTCATTGGTATTAAATACAACACCAGAAAGAAAAAAAAATAGCATGTATTTGAAGCAAACTGAAAATAGACTTTTAACCAAAATACCACACTTATTTCCAAAGTTTCTGAAAGGAAAAAATTGTTTACTTTCATTAATTATCAAATTAAAGTGAAATTATTTAACTTATTCAAATGGTCAGCAAACAAAAAATAAAATCTTAATCATGCAAAACAATATCAGTTTGTTCAACCAAAAAGTTCACTTAATATTTTTAAACTTATATATATAGTATTTATCTGTTTACATAGTAGTATATCTTATATTCTAATCTGCAGTTTTGCACTGTTGTAATTAGAAAATAAGAATGGTCTTTCCCATATAATATTCTCCTATTTTTGTGTGGAATTCTAGGTTAACATTCTACCTAAAATTTCTGCTTCCAGCCATGACTAAGTAACTGGTACTAGACTAAATAACCCTATTTAAACAATTGTAAAACTGAGCAAAATAGATGAAGCATCAGATGATATATTTTTGGTGACATGTAGCATAGAACAGTACTCTATGAGACAAAGGAAACTTCTGAGATGAGTCCCACAATGCCTGGACTTTGGTCTGGAGGCACTCTCCAAACCACTGTAAAATGATGTGGAGCCCAGGCAGAGCACAGCAGTCTCCTTTTTGTAAAAATTGACAAAACTCTTTGTAAAATTTATGTAGAAGTGAAATGGATGCAGAATAGCCAAATGATCTTGAAAAATAAGAACAAAGTTGAAAGATTCACGTTATCTGATTTCAAAGCTTACTACAAAAGTTACAGTAATCAAGACACTGTGGTGTTGGCTTAGGGTAGACAAATAGACCAATGGAATAAAATAGAGAGTCTAGAAATAGACATGTGGTTATATGGTCAATTGATTTTTACAGACATCAAAGTAATTCAATGGAGAAAGAAAAGTTCTTTCAACAAAAGGTATTAGAACAACCGGATATTCATATGGAAAAAACTAACTTCAAATGCGTCTCTCACAGTACTCAAATATTACTTCAAGAAGGATGATAGATCTAAATACAAAAGCTATTATTGGGTTTTGGGAATTCTTTATATATCCTGATAAAAGTCCTTTTTTAAATGTAAATATTGCACATATTTTCTCAAATTTATGAATGCCTATTCACTTCACTTTCACATCACTTTCCTAATGGTATCTTTGATAAGCAGACATTTTCCATTTTTATGAAGTCTAACTTATTATCCTATCCTTTTATGACTTGTGCTTTCTATGTCTTATCCAAGAAATGTTTGCTCCAACACTGCAAATATATTCTCTAGGTTTTCTTCACTATATAGAGGTTCAAATATAAAAGGTTGTATATAATGACTACTGAAGAGTCTTCTTCAGTGGATATTTTTAAAAATAAAGGATTTATCAAAAGTTGCTGAAAACATTAACTCTCACTTCTAGACCAGACCATTTTTTGGAGGAGCACCAAGGATAGTTACAAATGTCAATTTTTTCTTTCTTTAAATACGATGTCTTAAAGTTTTACCCAAAAGGCAAAATAAAATACATACCTTTATCAATTTTCTTGTATATCATAAGAACTCCATCTGGGTGGCTCAGTCAATTGAGGGTCTTGATTTCAGCTCAGGTCATGATCCCAGGGTCATGGGGGATCGAGCCTTGTGTTAGGTTGTGCACCGAGCATGGAGCCTTCTTGAGACTCTCTCTCTCTTTCTCTCTCTTTCTCTCTTTCTCTCAATCTACTCCTCTGCCCCATTCATGATCTTTATCTCACTATATAAAAACAACAACAACAACAATATAGAACATTAAAATAAAACTAAAAATCAGGGGCCCCTGGATGACTCAGTAGGTAGAACATGGATTCCTGATCTTGGAGTATGAGTTCAAGCCTCACATTGGGCACAGAGTTTACTTTAAGGGAAACAAACAAACAAACAAGCACACCTAGGGGCACCTGGCTGGCTCAGTCAGAAAAATATGTGACCCTTGATCAGAGTCGTGAGTTCGAACCCCACATTGGATCTACAGATTCCTTAAATAAAAAATATTAATAATAAAATAAAATGCTATTCATCTAAAAGAATCAAATATATATATTTTTATCCACATGACACTCTATTGGCACCAAAGAAAATTTATGTAAAGACTCAATAGAGCTGCTCCACCTTGGGTTAAGATAGAACTGTTCCACTAATGAATATTATATTTTCAGTCCAACATCATGCTGAAATTATGATAGATCCTTGTCATTTCTTTCTGAAGTGCCCTTTTCTAATTATTGAAATTGCACAAAAAATTTCCCAAATCTTTTCAGTCATACAAACTATACCTTGTATGAATTTCAAGGAAAGCATGGTATGCTATAGGTTGGCCTGACACAAAAAGAAACAGAACCTGAGTATGTAGCAAGGTATTACCTCACAAAGCAATAGGTAGAACATTTACTGTTGGCCTGGCCACTTCCCTACCTGATGTAGCCTCTCCTTCACAGTTTCTTATCTACATTCTTACACTTTGGGTATTACATTGATCATTAAACTAAGGACACATCTCCATGACAACTGGAAATTTGAAGGAACCATATCCTTTTGGTGGCATGAAACCTTTGCATTCTTGATTGCTAGTTCAGCAGAAAATCAAAGAGTAGACCAAATTAGATTCATCATGTATATCAATCCATGAACTTGGACTAGCCTTTGAAATCTGACATAGTAAATGCCCAGACTTGTGCTAGGTTTGGGGATACAAAGATGAATGGTATACAACTTTAGCCCTTAAATAGCTTAAGCTATTGAAATAGCTCTCAAGTATAATGAATGAAGCCAGTTTTACTGGGACATGACCCACAGCCAATATTCCTGACTCTTGATTTACAAACAAATTTTGGGAGCATTGTATTTTAATTTTCTTTTATAAGAGAGCTATAAATGAATTCTTTTAAACTAGAAACCATC
Organism: Acinonyx jubatus; assembly: GCF_027475565.1. Classification (NCBI taxonomy): domain Eukaryota; kingdom Metazoa; phylum Chordata; class Mammalia; order Carnivora; family Felidae; genus Acinonyx; species Acinonyx jubatus. The sequence continues at coordinate 170,889,081 of NC_069381.1, forward strand.
TGTACCTTAAAGTTTCTAAGTCTATTGCTGCATACTGTTGAATTATATGAGCAGCCCAAAGTTGCTGCTAAATGTTACTAATAAAATGTAATTACTAATTACTAGTAATTAGCAGTTACTAATAAAATGACATCATAGTTTGTATTTTTTAACCTTAAATTGATAAAAGCAACAATTTAGAAATCATAACTAAGAGGGCCATCTGGCTGCCTCACCTGGTAGAGCATATGACTCTTAATCTCAAGGTTGTGAATTTGAGCCCATATTGGATATAGAGATTACTTAAAATCTTAATAAAAGAGAGAGAGAGAGAGAGATGGGTGCCTGGGTGGCTCAGTCAGTTAAGCATCTAACTATTGATTTTGGCTCAGGTCACAATCTCACCCTTTGTAGGATCGAGCCCTGCATCAGGCTCTGTGCTAACAACACAGCCCCTGTTTGGGATTCTCTCTCTCTTTCAAAATAAATAAACTTTAAAACATATAAATAAAATTTTCCCCCCTACCCAAAATAAAAATTTTTTAAAGAAGTCATAACTGAGAGATAATGAACTTGTAAAACTATCCTTCCTGAAGTTACTGAGTGTAATAACTAACATTGCTTGGGAAGCAAAGAATTCTAAAAAGAACATAATATGTAATAATAACGTGATAGAGTTTATGATACAAATATCACTAATCTTTAATTCTCACTTCAGAAACAATCCTTTGCCTTCATTCGTAAAAAAAAAATATATATTTTGAGAGTCTTACATGTGCCAGACACTATTCTAGGTGTTAGGGGTATAATGGTGAGAAAAAGTAGCAAAATAAATTATTGTGCCATCATGGCACAAACACCGTCATTGGGAAAACATATCAATAAAATATTATATATGCTTTATGTATATATATGTGGGGCGGGGGTACATACATATGTGCACACACACATACACACACACTAAAGGACTTTGGCTTAATCACAAAGTCAGAGGAAATCTCCTGAGAAAATAATCATTTGGGTTAAGATCTGAAAAATGAGTATGAGCTAATTAGGTGAAGATGGTTGCATTCATTTGGAACATCAGGAAGAACATATACAATACCTGTGTTGGAAGCAACCTTGGGAAATACAGCAGCCTCAACAAAGACTTAGGTGGCTGAAGCAGGAAATGAGAGAGAAAGCACAGTAGGTGATGAGAATGGAAAATTGGGTTAGGAAAGAATACGTAAGACCTTGTAGACCTTTTTAAGGATTAACATCTAACAAAATGGAATGTTTCAATTTAGTATTTAGTTTACAGGATATCTTAATGAGATTTTGAGTAAGGTAAAAGAGAAATTAACATCCATAAGAAGTATTTGCTGTCTTCTCTTTTTGAGGAGATAGTGAGTACTTCTTTATATACAAGATATAGTTGCATTATGCTGCAAAATATAGTTCCTATTGCCTAAATATGTATAGTTCAAATTTGGATGATGTAGACCATGCTAGATAGTGTGTGTTGATACTCAACAGAATAATATATAAGCTCAAGGGCCGTATGAATATAATATGTATTATATTTTTTTATTCTTTTTTTTTTTGGCAAGAAAGAGAGAGTGCAAGTGGGGGAGAGTGCAGAGGGAGGGGGAAGGAGGGAATTCTAAACAGGCTCCATGACCATGATGGAGCTTGACACGGGGCTCGATCTCATGTCCATGAGATCATGAGCTGAGCCAAAATCAAATCAAACGCTTAACCAAATGAGCCACCTATGCATCTCTAATACGTATTATATTTATAAACATACAGTAATAGCACCATGAATAGTGATCAAAGACATTCAACATCATCCTTTTCCTTCTAAACAAATATTCCCCAGTACTACAAGGAGTAAAAGCCTAGAAACTACATTTCCCAGACTTCTTTGCAAGCAATTTTCTGGTTTAAGTTCTCTCAAAGAGAAGCATTCATAAAATGTGGAAGGCTGAAGAGAACGAGAAGCATTGTTCTCCTCCAGATGCAACACATGAAATATGTGTCTCAAACCATGAGCAAGACTTTGAGTACAAATAGCTTATTTTGGAGTTGATCCAGAAGCAGGAATATGAAAGTAAAACAAAGAAGGGAATAACGCCAATAAAAGGGCATTGACCTGTGGACTACACTGTAGTCAACTGGGGCTCAGTCTTTCAGACCCTCTAAGAGACTATATAGAACATATTTCAGAATTTCATATTGCCACTTAAGGAAAGGAGGCCACTTCTCACTCAAGGCATTCACTCCCTGGCAACTATGGCCTTCCCCACAGCAGTATATGCCCCTACCCCCAGATAAAGTCCTCAGAGAGATACCACTTCTAAATGTACGCAAACTAACCCTGCAAAGTCAAAGGATGTTCAGGATGAGTCAAGGTCTACAATGAGGGCAGAGCTCTTATGACTTGCTTTAGCGCTGTAGGAAGTTGAGATCATCAGCACCAACTTCCCCGTGATTCCTGCATTTCTGAATTTCTTAAATGTCAGAAACACTGTCTTCTCATCTTCCTTCTCTCAAACTTCCAACAGTGTTGTATCTAATTTCCTGCATCATATACCTTCTATCTAAAATGGTTTCTGTTTTCCTGACCACACTAGCTAATATGGACAATATAGAAATAAAGATGTGGGGGAGGGGGGGAAGAAAAGAAAAGAAACAAATGTGTGGAAGTATTCAAGAAATGTTTAATATCTTAAAAATCTAGCCTTTGTCAATAATCGGATAGCAGTGATGCAAGAGGGAAAATCTATGACAGTTAAAGTAGGATATATATAAGCAGCAGACTTGTTCAAGTTGGAGTGAGGGACAAGGAGAGGGAGATCATTCTTTTCCAGATAGGTAGAATTTAATGAGACTTCAAGATGCCTGGATAGGAATTATATTTAGGAGGCAATTTGATAGATGTATGCGTCTGCATTTTCAGAAGAGATAGATACTTGCCCTGATGATATAGATTTAGAAGTTATATGAGTTCTAGCTGTGTTTGAAGCTGGATGAGGTTTACCATGGAGACTATTTAAAATAAGATACAAACATTGAAGGTGCAAGTGGGAAGAACCTGGAGAGAAAACTGAGGAGCAACCAATAAAAAGCGAAGGAAAACTGGAAAAGAATGGTGTCAAAGAAGCCAAGGAAGAAGAAAATTTCAAGACTGACCAAGTATCAAATTGAACAGATTTGGGAAGAATAATAAGGTCTTAAGTGTCTTTGAAATGGGTGTTGATAGGGTCACTGATAATTGAAGCAAAGACATTTTCAATGGTACAACTGGGACAAAGTTTGACTGAAGCAGATTGAAATTAAGAATTTTAACTGTGAAAGTGAGCAGAGAGTAAGGGAGGCCAATAGAAAGAATATGTTTAAATGTAAATGTCTGTATTATGAATTCCATAATAAATTCTTATATTATTCATTTACCTATGTATAATCAAGTTCACAAAAATACCATGAATATAAATACAAATATTATTTTATATTTATCCAACATTTCATCAGGTTTTTAAGACTGTGTTATTCATTCTGAAAAAGGATAATATTCTCTTAATTTATTAGCTTATCTCTGCATAGTCATTTTAAATGTATAACTTTTCCTCACATTTAATAATATTAAATTAAAAAATTAAGCTCCCTCATATGCTCTAATCATTTAGTTTTTATGTTTTTTCCATCTTGAAAGTGACAAAGCTTTTAATACACTAGAGCTGCCTACTGAAAGCTCAGAAATGCTGGTTCTAGTTGAGACTCCGTTAGTATGTTACCTTTGGATGCGCGTGGATAAGTCACACTGGTAACAAGAGAATCACAAAAATGCAATGCAATAAGACTTTACGGCCTTTTATTTTTTAACACAATTCATGGTTTGTGGCATATACTACCTCTTAAAATGTGAATCTAGAAAATCCTATTCTGAGCATGGTGGAAGCAGCATCTTTCCCCCCATATTAGAATTTATATCTGCAGTACTGCCTAAAATAATTCCATAGGTCTATATTCAACCAACAGTGCCAGAGCCTGTGCTAAACATCGGTGATATGAGCCTCGGGAAGACATGACTTGGAGTAATTCTTTTTCAAATCACAGCTTGAGATCAATTAGAGATTTGTTAAATCAATGTATTGGGTTGTACCAATGTTTCTGAAGAAATAGAACAGAATGCAAAATATCAGAGTACATTTCTTTTAGTAAATATAAATATTGTTTCATGAAATTTAATTTCAGTTTTATAGGTAATTCACATAAAAGGTATTTCTTACTCTATGGTTGAAGGCAAAAAGATTTGAAAGCTATTGTTATAGACTATTTCATAGTCCAGGGTGGCGGCTGAGGGAGGAGGGGGGTGTTTGATGTAAAAAGAGGATTTCAATGTAATAATGTAAGTGCTACAATAAAATGATACTTAGGGCTACATGGAAGCTGGAGAAAAGGCATTTATTAAACCTGGCCTACAAGGTAACAGGTATTTTTAAGAAGAAAATAAATGCAAGTATCTACCAACTATACTATTTAACAACATGAGGTTATTTGTTAAATAAACTTACATGAAAATAATTTGAAATAGTACTCTTGGAAACAGTTTTATGCTTTATATGTACACTACTGTTAGGGTATTAAGACCTTACAGGTTACAATAAGATGTCTTTTAATCAAATTAAGACAAAAAGTTATATAACTTTTATCCACATATATCTAGAGTTCACTTTTCAAGTTATAGTTATAAAATAGGTCTTAAAACAAAGATGATGTTATTCACATTTGGATACAATTCAAATTGATTTTTAGCTCCATATTAAGGAAAAAGAAGCACAGATCGAGAATGCAACATGCATATGTAAAGCATTTATATCAAACATTAGGATATCATTGCCAAGCAAATGAACACACTCCTCTTGATTCTAACTTTGATTTGTATATCATTCTACAAAGCCTCTAGAGAGTAAAGTGTTTCAGGTTTGAAAAACCACTACAGAGTGACAATTTCCAAGTCTATACTAGGTTCCAGACCTGTATCTTCCAGTATTGAGCATTCCTTCTGAATTCTGAATCCTGAATTCAGAATTCCTTCTGAATGCCCACAAATATCTCAAATTCAACATTTTCAAAACAAATATTTTATTTCAAAACTAAAATTCTCTTTGGGGAACCCGGCTGGCTCAGTAGAGCATGCCACTTTTGATCTCAAGGTCATGAGTTCGAGCCCCCCATCACATGTAGAGCTTACTTAAAAATAAGATTCTCTTTTATGTACCCTACCTGGTTAATGACATTGCCATCTAACTAGTCACTTGACTCAGGATCCTCGTAGGTATCTTAGATTCCTTCCTCTACATTGTATATAATTTCCAAGTAGTTAATAAAAACAGTGGATTTTCCAAACTAAATTCAGCCCTTCCTTTTTTATATACACCTCAACTGATTTAATTCAATTCAATTCTTATGCAAAGTTTAGTAGCCTCCCTACCTCCCACTTTAGCCTCCTCAAATTCAACCTCTTTTCTGCTGTCAGAGTGATATTTTTGTAAAAGAAATCAAATGATATTTTTCCTCTGCTTAAAATTCTTCAATAGCTCCTTATTTCTTAGAAAATAAGATCTTTAGTGTCCAAGACCTTTCTACTAGCTTACCCTCAAAGATGATAATCTTATCTGACCATAATTATTTCTCTAGCTCACCAACCTATTAAAATGTTTAATGTTAGATGTCCATTAATACTGATTGTTACCTGTCCTCCCCTTGCAACTTCCATTATCCTTCTCCCTTATATGCACATTATTTTCTAGGAATACTAAGCCACTTGTAGATGACTAAAGACAGTCTGTCTCAAGATATGACTGTTTATAGCCAAGTCTTTTTTCCTGAAATTTAGTTTTTCTTTTACCATTAGTGTTTCAATATTCAACATAAATGTTCCCACATGGTTTCATGCCTATCTTTTTTCCCAAACTTTCTGATATTTTCTTTTCTAAAATCCTGGAATTATTAGTAGAGACAAAGTCAATTTTTGCCTCTTCTGTATTCCCATTAACTCTTGTAAGTTTTATTATATTTATCATATAAATATTTTATTAATATGTTATATGAATTATATTATATGAATTATATTATATATTAATATATTATATGAATTATATGAATGTTGCCATAATTGTTCATGTTTTATCTCCATCAGTAGACAGTGAACCTTCAAGGTATGGGCTCTATTCACCTTTTTTTTTTTAATTTTTTTTAATGTTAATTTATTTTTGAGACAGAAAGAGACAGACAGACAGAGTGCTAGCAGAGGAGGGGCAGAGAGAGAGGAAGACACAGAATCCGAAGCAGGCTCTAGGCTCTGAGCTGTCAGCACAGAGCCCCATACTGGGGCTCGAACCCATGAACCATAAGATCACCACCTGAGCCAAAGTTGGCCACCCAACTGACTGAGCCACCCAGGCGTCCCTCTATCTACTTTTTAATCCTGAGTTTATAGCACAGTCTGAAACCTAGGAAGTGGATTTAATAATAAAGGTCTGGGGCGCCTGGGTGGCGCAGTCGGTTAAGCGTCCGACTTCAGCCAGGTCACGATCTCGCGGTCCGTGAGTTCGAGCCCCGCGTCAGGCTCTGGGCTGATGGCTCAGAGCCTGGAGCCTGTTTCTGATTCTGTGTCTCCCTCTCTCTCTGCCCCTCCCCTGTTCATGCTCTGTCTCTCTCTGTCCCAAAAATAAATAAACGTTGAAAATAATAATAATAATAATAATAATAATAAAGGTCTGTTGAATAAATGAATCAACATAAGACAAAAGCACAAATATCATTAAGTGATTGTTATTTCGAAAAACTGCCTCTCCTCAGAAAAGAGTCCATGATAATAATGTGTGATCATTAGGCTGCATCCAAATTAAACTTAAAGATGATTATCATTGTTATATATAATCAAAACCTTACACTTTTTATGTTGTTTCTGTTTTTTCAGTAATGGAAGGAACAGTTTTGACTTTGTCAAGATCCTTTTATATCACTGTGCATTTTGCATCGAGGAATATCATTTTTCAGTATGGAAAAGCAAGTGAGGGGAACAGAAGAAAGACTAATTTGGCATGAATTATCTTGGCACGAATACGCTTTCTCTTCATGAGTTGGTTAACACTTCCTTCAACATTTTGCTAAGAATCCATTTATCAGACTAATTTCTGGGATTCACTTTTTCCCAACCTGAAAATCAAAATTGTTTACCTCTAGTTGCTTATCTTAAAAATCAAAGTTGCTTATCTAAGTTTTGTTACTTCACATGTTCTTCAGCATTTCTCAAAAGTTTCTGACAGTCCTTTGATCACATATGAGAAGTACTGTTCATGTATTTTTTTAATACAAATCAATCAGCTCCAAAAGATGAATTCATTGAAGTGACTATACTTTTAATTTCTTATTACCAGTTTTCAATTTCTTCTTAATTCTGTTTGCTTCAAGACCTTTCCCTTTTAATAGATAAAACAGGAGCAAGATGTCCTAACATCTGTTAACACTACACCAACTACTCCAAACAGCAAGGCTCCCTTTACTTTATTCTCCCTCTCCTTCTTCTTGCCTCAAAATATGCTTTAATTCTATTTTTAATTATTTGTAGCATATTTCAAAAAGTGAATGTATAATGAATTTAGTCTTCCTAATTACCACTTTATAAACCCATACCTCTCTTGATGTTCATTTTCTTCCCATCTTCTATGCAGAGCCTTTAAAGTCTCCCTTCAACATTTTATGCACATTGGTTTATTCCATTGCAGCTCCCTATCATTATCAGCAGAGAATTTTTTTTAAGTTTATTTATTTATTTTGGGAGAGAGAACAAGAGAGCACAGCATGCGGAGAGGGGCGGGCGGAGGGGGGGCGGGGAGAGAATCCCAAGCTGGCTCCTCACTGTTAGCATAGAGCCTAGGGCCAGACACAGGGCTCAAACCCATGACCTGTGAGATCATGACCTGAGCTGAAGTTGTACGCTTAACAAACAGAGCCACCCAGGTTCCCCATCAGTAGAACATATTGTATGTACATTCTGCATTTACTTCAATCTTCCCAGCCATCTCAAGCCAAGTCTCCAACCATGGTTCTATGAGTACCTTTTTTTCTGAAATGTTTGAAATTTTCTTTTCAAAAATCCACGATCTACACTTGACTATGCTCAGCATCCCATAGACTTTTCTCTCAAGTTACACATCAGTTCCACATCATCAATCCTTTCTTATTTAGAATTAACCACAGATAGCAATTCCCATTAGACTCTTTTGACCTTTTCATTGATGAGATTATGGGGGAAATGTGGCAGAAGATAAGCTATTACAGAATCTGATTTCTTGTAGATGTAGAGATGAGGTGATAAAGAACGATATATTCAAAATAACTCTGAATTAGGTTCAGGAGCTTTAGATAATGCTCTACTACTTACTATTTGTGTGACTTTAAGAAAGTTACTTATCTCTGATCCTGTTTTCTCATCTGTAAAATTAAGTTAAAAATACTTTCTAGAGTTGTTATGAAGATCAAATGAAATGATATGAATTTAATTAACATATGATAGACAACATAATATAGATGATGCACACTTAAAATATTTAAATTAGATTATTATCAATAGTATCTTTCTAAAACCATTGATGAAGCCTTGTATGATATTTAAAATTAGAAGATAATTAAAAAGACAAAAAAATAGTTTAATATTAGAAAAGAACAAAGGAGGGGTACCTGGGTGGCTCAGTCAGTTAAAATGTCCAACCTTAGCTCAGGTCATGATCTCACGGTTTGTGAGTTTGAGCCCCACATCAGGCTCTGTGCTGATGGTGCAGAGCCCACTTTGGATCCTCTGTCCCCCTCTCTCTCTCCCCCTCCTCTTCTCACACACACTCTCTCTCTCAAAAATAAATAAACGTTTTAAAAAATGAGCAAAGGTGACAGGAAGAGGGGTACGAGTTAAATTTTTTTCTAGTTTTATCAAGGTTTTAGTCACAAATATACATTGTGAAAGGATTCCCATCATTGAGTTAATTAACACATCCATCACCTCACATATTTACCTTTTTCTTTCTTTGTGTGTGTGTGTGTGTGTGTGTGTGTGTGTGTGTGACCATTTAAATTACTGTCTTAGCAACCTTTTCAGTTGTAAAGTTCATACCTTTTTAACAGCCTCTTCCTATTTCCCTACTCCCTAGGTCCTGGCAACCATCATTCTACTCTATTTCTATGAGTTTGACTTTTTTTTGTTTTTAAGATTTCACATAAAGTAATACTATGTAATATTTCTCTTTGTCTGGCTTATTTCACTTTGCATAATATGGTCCTGTTGCATGCATGTTGTTACATACAATAACAAAGAAAAAGAAAGAAAGAAAGAAAGAAAGAAAGAAAGAAAGAAAGAAAGAAAAAAAAGTGTTTCTTTTTAAAGCTGAGTAGTATTTCTTATTCTTTATCCATTCATCTGTCAATGACCACTTAGGTGGTTTCCATGTCTTAGCTATCATAAATAATGCTGTAATGAACATGGAGGTGGAGACATCTCTTCAACATAGTGATTTAATTTACTTTGGTTATATACCCAGAATTGGGATTGCTGGATCAGTTTTATTTATTTTAAGAGACAGAGAGCAGGGCAGGGGCAGAGAGTAAGGGAGAGGGAAAATCCTAAGTAGTCTCCATGCTGTCAGCACAGAGTACCATATGGGCTTGAACTCATGAACTGTGAGATCATGACCTGAGCTGAAACCAAAAGTCAGATGGCTTAATAGACTAAGCCACTCAGGTGCCCCCATGATAGTTCTATTTTTAACTTTTTGTGGAACCTCCATAACATTCTTCATAGTGGCTGCATCAGTTCACATTCTCACCAACAGTCTATAAGGGTTCCCTTTTCTCCACATCTACAACAACACTTGTTATTGCTTGTCTCTTTGATAATAGTCATTCTAACAAGTGTGAAACGATATCTTGTGGTTTTGATTTGTATTTCCCAGATGATGAGTGATGTTGAGCACTTTTCCATATATTTGTTGACCATTTGTATGTCCATTTTGGAAAAATGTCTATTTGGGTCCTTTGGGTCCTTTATTTGAGTTTTTTGCTGTTGAGTTGTATGAGTTCTTCATATATTTTTAATATTAATCCCTTATCAAATATGTGGTACATTTTTAAAATATTTTAATTATTTTGAGAGAGACAGAGAGCATGAGTGGGGGAGAGCAGAGAGAGAGGGAGAGAGAGAGAATTCCAAGCAGGCTCTGCCCTGTCAGCACAGAGCCTGACTCAGGGTTTAAACCCACAAACCATGAGATCATGACTTGAGCCAAAACCAAGAGTCCCGCATTTAACTGACTGAACCACCCACATACCCCAAATATATGGAACATTTTAGCAGCCTATTTTAATGTGACAACAACTGCAAATGCATACAAACGCTCTACATTTTACACTTTATCCCCATTTTATGTTTTCATTTTTGGTTTTTGATATTATAATTTATATGTGCTTTATATTGTATATCCATTAACAAATTATTATTGTTATAGATATCTTTAATACTTCTTTCTTTTAACCTTCATACCTGAGCTATAAGTGAATTACTCACCACCATTACAATATTAGAGTATTCTAAATTTGACTATATATTTACCTTAACAATGAGTTTCATACTTTTATGTTTTCATGTTACTAATTAGTGTCCTTTTATTTCAGCTTGAAGAATTCCCTTTAACATTTCCTGCAAGGCCAGTCTAATGGTGATGAACTTCTTTAACTTCTGTTTGTCTGGAAATTCTCTATCTTTCCTTCAACTCTGATGGACAGCTTTTCCAGGCAGAGTATTCTTGGTTGGTAGTTTTTTCCCTTCAACACATTAAATATATCATTCCACTCCCTCTGGCCTACAAGGTTTCTGCTGAAAATCTGTTGATAGTCTTATGGGGGTTCCCTTGTTTGTAACAAGTTTCTCTTGCTGCTCATAAGATTCTCTCCTTATCTTAAGCTTTTGATAATTTTATTTCAATGCATCTTGGTGTGGGTCTCTTTGGATTCACATTTTTTGGAACTCCTGAGGCTTCCTGTATATTGATGTCTGTTTCTTCCCCAAGTTAAGGAAGTTTTCAGCCATTATTTCTGTGAATAAGTGTTCTGCTCCTTTTCCTCTCTACTCCTTGTACCCTTATATTGTTTATATTTATGTACATAAACATACTTAGGTTCCTTGAGCCAACTTCACTCTTTTTCATTCTTTTTTTTTCTTCTTTGCTTCTCTGATTAAATGATATGCATTGCCCTGTCTTTATTTTTTCTAATTTTTTTTAATGTTTATTTATTTTTGAGAGAGAGAGAGAGAGTGAGTAGGGGAAAGGCAGAGAGAGACAGAGGCAGAATCCAAAGCAGGCTCCAGGCTCTGAGCTGTCAGCACAGAGCCCAACACGGGACTCAAACTCATGAACCATAAGATCATGACCTAGGCCAAAGTCGGACACTTAACCAATTGAGCCGCTCAGGCTCCCCACCTGAGCCACCCAGTTAACCCACTGAGCCACCCAGGCGCCCCTACTGCCCTGTCTTTAAATTTGCTGATCTTGTCTTCTGATTCATCTAGCATTTTGTTAAATTCCTCTATTCAACTTTTTGCTTTATTAAAATACAATTATTCTTCAGCTCTATGATTTCGATGTGGTAGTTTTTTGTATTTTCTTTTTGTCTAAATTCTCCCTTTGCTTATTGATTGCTAAAGTAAGTAACTTTATGTTCATTATTTTGAGCTATAGGATAAGTCAATTATCTCCATCTCATTAAAAGTGGTTTCTGGATGTTTACTTTGTCCTTTTATTTGGAACATATTCTCATTTCTTTATTTTTCTTAACTCTCTCTGTTGGTTTCTGCATATTAGATAAAATGCACATCTCTCCCATGTTGACAAACCTATAGGACATGAATCCCAGCTGACAGTGGGAAAGGGTGAAGAGGCAAAGTACTGATTTTTTTGTTGAAGATTTTCTTATTCTTATTCTTATTATGTGCATATATCACTCAAATTCTCAAAAAGTAAATCTCGTGTTTTGGAGTCTTCCAGTACTGTAATCAACACCTCTAATGTTTCTCAAAAGAATTACAAATAGTTCCCCTCAGAAGAAAACTTAGGTTCATGATAGCTGAATTCTAACAGTATGAAAAGATGTATGAATTTGTGGCCACATTATGAAATTCAGTCTTTAAGGAACCCCTAAAACCAGTCAATATAGGCTATGACATTTCTGGTAGATTGATTGCAAAAAGTGGCCCCATTTCTCCACTTCTCCCTATATCCATACCCTTTGGAACATGATTTTATCGCAGTTCTCTGCAAGGAGTCTATTTTCCCATCACTTAAAACCTGCCCAATTAAGGGCACCTAGATGGCATCTAGGTTAAGTGTCCAAATCTTGGTTTCAGCTAAAGTCACAATCTCATGGTTCATGAGATCAAGCCCCATGTTCGGCTCTGTGCTGACAGTGCAGAGCCTTCTTGGAGTTCTCTCTTCCTGTCCCTCTCTCTCTCTCTGCCCCTCCCCACCTCTCTCTCTCTCTCTCTCTCTCTCAAAATAAACAAATAAACTTAAAAAAAAACTCTGGTCAATTCACATGTAGAAATGATAACATCCCAGTTTCAACCCTAAGATCCAAGAGTTCTTGTATACTTCTACTATCTCTTGGAACTTTGCCATCACTATTAGAATAAGCCCAATTAGGATGAATCACCACGAGAAACAGAGCTGAGTCATCTCAAACAAGGCAATGATAGGACAACCGGTCTCCAGTAGACCAATCAACTGACCACAGACCCAAGAGGTAGCTCAGACATCAGTCAGACCAGCCCAGATCAGCAGACCAGACCAGCCTACCCACAAAAAAATAGGTATATTTTTTTATGTCACTGAGGTTTTGTGTTTGCTTATTTCGCAACATTATTGTGGTATTAGATAGGTGATACAGAATCCTCATTCGGAAACTCTCCAGTTAAAATACACCCAAAACAGGCAATCTTGACAGTTCATCACACTTTCAGTATCTTTTTATAGCAATTTTGCAAGGGTTAGAGTTTGTGTCTCCTTTATCTGGCCCCACCAATAAGAGACCAGGCATGGAAGGCAGTGTGAGAAGAATTAGACATGAACATCTGGGAAACAAAGTTTTAGGTGTGGCTGTGCCACTACATAACAAGGTTTTTGAACAAGGTAAATAGTTCCCCTGAGACAGTTGTTCCCAAATCTTACTGTAAAAGAGAAGTACTGGAGAAGTTGTGGGTTTTTTTTTTGGGGGGGGGGGGGGGAGGATAGAAATAGATTTCCAAAATGTCAGAAGTGGTTCCAGAAAAAAAATAATAATCTGGTTATCTGAAAGTTTTGGGATCTCAAAGCCTCAGCTTCCCTATTTCTTAAGATACTTCTATGGGTTGTTCCAGATAACTTTGTTATCAGTCTTTTCTTTGATGAGTCATTTGTATAAATAAATATACCTAAGAAATAAGTGGCCCATTAGTACCTAATAAGTAAAAAAGCCTCTTTAGTGGTGAATTAACTACTCCAATGCAAAAAGTTCTATGTATTTTCTATACAAGGTGGTCTTTTGAGCCCATTAAATGCAATCTGTTCTGGAAGGCAGAATTCTAAAATGGCCATCAAACTGTATGTTAACTAACATACATACATAACATGCATACATAATGGAATTTAAATTAAAAAAAAATTTAAATAAATGTTTGGTAGAATTCACCTGTGGGAAAAATAAATAAATAAATAATAAAATGGCCATCAGGGGCGCCTGGGTGGCTCAGTCGGTTAAGCGTCCGACTTCGGCTCAGGTCATGATCTCACAGTCCGTGAGTTCGAGCCCCGTGTCAGGCTCTGTGCTGACCGCTCAGAGCCTGGAGCCTGTTTCAGATTCTGTGTCTCCCTCTCTCTCTGCTCTTCCCCTGTTCATGCTCTGTCTCTCTCTGTCTCAAAAATAAATAAACATTAAAAAAATTTTTTTTTTAATTTAAAAAAAAAAATGGCCATCAAGTTTCACAGCCCCTTCTGTACACACATACCTTCTCTCAACTATTCAATCCTAAACTAATCTAGGTGCTGATGCAATGGCCTTTTATAGATATAATTAAGATCCCAAGTCAGCTGACCTAAAGATAAGGAAATTATCCTCAGTGGGTCTGGCATAATCAGGTGAGCCTTTAAAGGGCACTGGGTTCTTTCCTGGCAAAAGAGATTCAAAGCATGAAAGGGATTTATGTGAGAGAGATTCTGTTTGCTGTATTTGAGTGTACAGGGGCCACAGAGCAAAGATTTTGGGTGACCTGTAAGAGCTGAGAGCAGCCCCTGGCTGACTATCAACAAAGAAATGAGGATCTCAGTCTTACAAGCACAAGAAACTGAATCTTGCCGCACCCAGGTGAGCTCCAGATAAGGGCACAGCTGAGCCAACACCCTGAAGTGAAAACTGCATTGAGCTGTGCCCAGACTTCTGACCTATAGAACTATGAGCTAATAAATGGGTGTTTTTTTAATCCATTAAGTCTGTGGGAAATTGTTGCACAGGAATTAGAAACTAATACACTGAGGTAAAGAATTCCTTATTTGAATTTTGGAATTCAGAGAAGCTACGTTTCTTAGGTCCATAGCTATCATTGATTACCCAAAAGAAAGCAGTGCCTTTCTTTATGCTGTAAAATCTCATTACAAAACAGTTTAATATTACACAAAGTAATATATTTATAGGTTAAAATAGCCTCTTAAAACAAATACATAAGATCTTCACTGTATTTATCCTTTTCTTGCTTTATGAAGAATCCTTCCTACCTGCCATAGAAATCAGTTAATTTTAACTATGCATTTAACAAAAAAAGTATATGTTATTTAGAGGAAACTTAATTATCAGTTCTGATATACTTTCTTTTTTTATATAAAGTATTTTTAATTTTTTTTAACATTTTTAAATTTAATTTTGTGAGAGAGACAGAGCATGAGTGGGGGAGGAGCAGAGAGAGAAGGAGAGAGAAAGAATCTGAAGCAACTTTAGGCTATGAGCTGTTTATTTAGCACAGAATCCTACAGGGGGCTTGAATTCACAAACTGTGAGATCATGACCTGAGCCAAATTCGGAAGCTTAACCGACTGAGCCACCCAGGCACCCCAGTTCTGATATACCTTCTAAATAACAATATTAGTATTTCATGTGTTTGATTTTTAATACCGCTGGAATAGTCATTAATACTACAATTTATTCTTTAATCCTACTTCTTTATAGGTAATTCTAGGTTAATATTCTGACAGAAACCACTGCTCTGTAGGCAAGAGAAAAAAAGGAAAGAGAAATCTATTTTTCAGTTTGCCTTGTAAAATACTCTGAGGAATCTTTTTAAAGCCCACTTGGACAATGAGATATCCATATTTAGAATTTCAGCAATGTGTATTCTTTTAATGATTGCTTCAGTGTTGATGTTATTAAAATAAAGAAAAAAAACATTAAAATTACCATGATAAAATAGCAACATAATTTGTTTATTTTACAAAAGATGTTGTCTGCCATCTCTTGTACTGTCTGAGCATTGTGCTTTAAAAAAAAAAAAAAACAAATTAGGCCTTCAGCCTTCACATTGCTAAAATTTCTTCAAGAAAGAAATGACAAGTTGTAATATTATTTTTATGTACTTATTTCACTAAAAAATTGGCTTATAAAACATTTATGTATGTGGTTAAATTTTCCTGGATGTGTTCAAAGATGTTTATCCAAACAGAAAGAAAAAAAAACTATACATTATTCTAGACTTAAATTTTATGTTTTCCTTTAAAATATTACTTGAACAACTCCACTTGGTGACTCTTTTACCTTCTCGTACAGTTACGGCTAAAACTCTGGTCACTTTTCTCCTTAATGTATTAGTAAGATGCTAAGTCTGACTCAGTTCTTCTGAAGCTAATTGATAATGTGAATCAAGAGATAAATAATTATTGTTTCTACATAATATGTCATGTTTATATACATATATAATTAGAATTGGATATGGACATCATACCGCTGAGACTAAGAGGACAAAGAGAAGGCTTAATTATTGGTATATAGCTTCTGATTATTGGGGCGCCTGGGTGGCTCAGTCGGTTGAGCGTCCAACTTCAGCTCAGATCATGATATCACCCGGTCTGTGGGTTCGAGCCCCGCGCCCAGCTCTGTGCTGACAGCTCAGAGCCTGGAGCCTGCTTCAGACATGTGTCTCCCTCTCTCTCTGCCCTTCCCCTGCTCATGCTCTGTCTCTCTCTCTGCCAAAAATAAATACACATTTAAAAAAAAATTTTTTTTAAAGCTTCTGATCATCTGTTCATTGCATTCATGATTGTGCATTCATGATTTCATGTTTCTGTTTTTAAATATTTTTTAAATTTATTTTAATGTATATTTATTTTTGAAGGACAGAGAGACGGAGCATGAACAGGGGAGGAGCAGAAACAGAGGAAGACATAAAATCTGAATCAGGCTCCAAGCTCTGAGCTGTCAGCACAGAGCCGGATGCAGGGCTTGAACTCAGGA
Source organism: Acinonyx jubatus (assembly GCF_027475565.1). NCBI lineage: Eukaryota > Metazoa > Chordata > Mammalia > Carnivora > Felidae > Acinonyx > Acinonyx jubatus. The sequence goes on from NC_069381.1 coordinate 170,905,626, forward strand.
GCTGTGAGATCATGACCTGAGCTCAAGTCAGACACTTAACCGACTGAGCCACCCAGGTGCCCCTAAATATTTTTAATAGTAATAATATTAATACTGATTACGCTTTTCTAAAAGTTAAGGAGAAAGTATTTGAGATGCCTCAATCTCTGAATGTATGTACTTAGTTTCACCTAGAAAATATTTGAAGAAAAGACTCTAAAATTTAAAACAACTGAATATTAGAACAAAAGCCATTTATCTCTCGTTTAAAAAGGAATCTTATAACAACTTGCAAAGCTAAATTAAAATTCTTAAGTGATTCTGCTTTTCAAAGTCATAATTGTTAATAAGCTGAAACATCATAATCCTTCTGGGTTCACATAATCCTTTGGTGTGTGAGAAGTAGAAATCTTTATTGGCAATTAGTAAATTGCAGTAATGGTATGAAAATAAAAGAACATTTTGTCACTCTCTAAAACTTTAGTTTTCTATTTTTAATGTGTTCTATTAACCAGTTTGAAAAAGGAAAAAAGAACACCACTTCGTTGTTTTTGAGGTTGTGAAAATTTCTTGGGCATTTGAAATGATCTAACTTTAAAGTAATTGTTATTATGTTATTAACTATTGCACGGGGATGTAGTTCGTAATTATTTACTCTCTCACCAGTAAGATCATCTGGGATGAGATTACAGAAAAAGTAAAGAATAGTGGGTCTGATATACAAATACTTTGAATTTGGGCTCGTTTGCTTAAGTAATAAATTCCATATTGTTTGACTTCTTATTTAGCCAAAAACTTTAAGTGAAATTTCAAATATGCAGAAAATAAAAAATATGTTAATACAAATAGAATTCCAACATTGTCATCAGGAAAGAAATGTGTTCGTGCCTCTGGTTTGGATCGTAAACTCATTGTGACACCTGGTGGATATTGCTGAAAAGGCAAGTAACAGCTTTATGCTTCCAAGAGAGCAACCACTAGCCACCTGTGGCCGTTGAGTACTTCAAATGTGGCTAGCCCAAACTGAAGTAATATTCAAAGACTTAATATGAAAAAAAAAGTATAATATCTCTCTAATAATGTTCTAGGTTGATTACATGTTGATAATATTCTGGATATATTGGTTACGTAAAATATATTATTAAAATTAATTTCACTTGTTTCTATTTACTTTTTCTTACGTGGCTATTAAAAGTTTTAAAGTTACATTTGTGGTTCACATTTATGGCTTGGATTATAATTCTATTAGACAGTACTGTGATAGCATCTAAGCCTTAGATATTACTATAAAGGTATTACAAAATTTCTCAATTCATTAGTGAAGATAGGAAAAAGATTTGCAATTTAAACTTGATAGATGTGGTAGGCAAAATTTTAAGAAGACTGCCAATGATCCACATCCTTTTGTAATCCCCTCCCCTTGAGTGTAGGACCTGCAAAAATGGTGAGATATCATTCTCTTGATTAGGGCACACTATATGGCAAAAATGAAAGGATTTTGCAGATGTAATTAAGGTCCTTCATTAGTTAACCTGGAGTTAATCAAAAGGGAGATTATTCTGGGTGAACCTGCCCTAATCAGAAGAGCCCTTAAAAGAGACTCAAAGTAGCAGTAGACACTCTCCTGTTGGCCTAGAAGCAAACTCATGTTGTGGGGAGAGACATGTGGCAGGGAATGATAGGAATTTCTAGGGGCTGGGGGACTCATATCTTTATAAGAAACAGAGTTCTACCAACAACCACTGAGCTTGGAAGAGGACCCAAAACTCAGATGAGTTACAGCTCTGACAGCTTCATTACAGCTTTCTGAGATTCTCAGACCAAGAACCCCAGCTAAGCTGTGCCTGTGACTGTGACCCACAGAAACTGCAAGATAATAAATATTGTTGTTTCAAGCTACAAAGTTTGTGATAATTTATTTTGCAGCAATAGAAAACTAATATACTATACCTTGAGCCATTTTTACTTTGCTTTTTGTGTTACGATCATATTGCTAACAGTAATATTAGTAACAATAGTTTTTTTTTCTTTTTCACCTAAGACATACTCATCATAAGTCAAAACCAGCAATGAAAACCATAACTTTACTATAGCACACACTCAACTATAACTTTATTGTCACATGCATTTTATCATAGCACATAAATGGAAATAGAAATAAATGCAAAATTATATAAACTCTAAAGTAAACCTTTCAACAGAGCTGTGCTACTATGTAAATTATAGTAGCCCCAGCCCAGAGCTATTTGAAATTTAAAGCAGTGTTTTGACACTTACGGTCACTCGACTTCTGATGTTAAAGAGAAAAATGTGTGCTGGTAAAGGGAATTCCAGAGTATATGGAGAAGTGAAACCACTCTTGAGGAGCTCATACCTAAGCTGGGACCTCTAAAGAGGTTTTAACAATTTAGAAGTTCATCTAATATCAGAGATCTTTCACTCTGCTGCCTTGAATTCCCAAAATTTATAGCGTAGTCTTGACCCACAGTTACTCAAGTTGAAGATTACCTCAAAGGATAGTGGCACACAGAGAGCTGTGCCTGTAGCCTTGGCAATGAGTCTCTCTGCTCCTCCAATCAGGTTACAGTTCGTCAAATGCAACATAATTTTTCTGTGCTCTCTCAAGCCTTTGCACACACATTTTGCTTCTCCTGGAATGAGTTTTCCATTGCTTCCATGCCTGGAAAAGTCACCTCTTCTGTGAACCTTTTCCATTACCTTCTGTTGATTTCTTCAATAGTTTTTGCTTTTCTCTAGTTAGTTTCTTTTATTCAGTGAGGCCAACTAGGAGAACAAGTATGGCAACACGGACTGGGTGGCAATTTTGTGATTAATTATCTACACTGATTTCATCAGGGCTGGTGGGTGAAAATATAGATTTGTAAAAAATAAAATTCTCAAGTACATAGGCTTGGATACACATACTTATACAAAAAATTAAAAATCCCTCTCCCTTTGTTTCTTTCTTTGACCACTTCCCCTGGGATTGCATTAGACCCACTCCTTGGTTTCTCCCATTTGCATACTATGATAATACAGGGAGTTATCTGTCCCTTGCTTGTTATAGCTCCCTAATGTCTGCTAGTATCAGTCCAATGGGTCTGTTTTCTCACTATCCTTGTATTTTGGTTTCTAATTTTTGTATGAGGCTTTTCTTTCTTAAATTACGTTTTTCTATGTCAACACATTTCCAAATACAACAAGACCTACGTTTATATCATATTATATTTCTTGTCACCCTAAGATACAGTTAATTGTTCTTGGCACTATAGTTTCAGAACACTTTGCAGACTTCTGTTACAGAATTTACCATATGGTATAGTAACTACTTCACGTCTGTCTTGTAGGGGCCAATGACAGGCTGCCCCAAGATGAACCCCTTTGGCATGAAGATTATTTTGAGTTAAAAAACAATCAAAACCCAGCAGATGCAGGAAAAGTTCTTTACCTGTGCCCCAACTACCTTGATCTCTGAAAAGCAACAAAACGAAATAAAATACACTATCTAACTTAATTAAAACGTTTCAGACAAACATTATCACTAATAGTAAATTTCCTATCCCTTTTCAATAAGCTAATGTTTTTTATTTTTTTAATATTATTTTATATTTTTTTATTTTTTAAGTTTATTTATTTGAGAGAGAGAAAGCACGAGTGGGGGAGGGGCAGAGAGAGAGGGAGAGAAAGAAGGAGAATCCCAAGCAGACTCCATGCTATGAGTACGGAGCCTGACGCAGGGCTCCAACTCACAAACCGCGAGATCATGACCTGAGCCAACGTCAGATGCTCAACCAGCTGAGCCACCCAGGTGTCCCATTAAAAAAAATTTTTTTAATGTTTATTTATTTTTGAGAGAGAGAGCAAGAGCAGGGGAGGGGCAGAGCCCAAGAGAGGGATAGAGGATCCAAAGTGGGCTCTGCGCTGACAGCATCAAGTCCAATGTGGGGCTCAAAGGCACAAACCATGAGACCATGACCTGAACCAAAGTCAGACAATCAACTGAGCCACCCAAGGGCCCCTAAGCTGATGTTTTAGATGTCTGACTCCATGGGAACAGGAAAGAGAGAACCGGCACAGAAATGTCAAATTTGCAACAGTTTGTGTCTCCTCCTCCTCCTCCGGCACCCATAGGGAATGAACCATTGTCATTATCTAAGATTTCAGAGCCAGAACTTCAACAAGAATTTAAGAAATTGTAAAAAATGTGACTTTCCTGTAGGTGAAGCTGACGTTGTAGATTTGTAGAAAAAAGAAGCAAGTGAGGGCTGAAAAGAAGAATATGGGTTCTTAAGGAAAGAAAAAGACTAAAAATGCACTCCAGTTTTCCTCACTGAAGGTCATGAGTACCCTTGAGGTGTTTTGGTTAGTTTCACTTCTCATTACTGGTGATATTTACTTTGATAATTATAGTGTAGAAAGGTTTTTAAAAGGGAACATTTTTCGATTCCTGTATTTATCTGAGTTATTATCTCTGTATGAGCTTAGCTATTGTTTGAGCCTGTCTCAGCCAAGTTTATTGGCAATTGAAATCTATTTGCCAACAACTTAAGGAGCACTCATTTTAAACTAAAGTACACCCCAATCCTTAGACGCAATCCTGCCTCACGGTTCATAAAGCCGAATCAATAGAATCATTCAAATCCAAGGTTAACTCTTATCTTGGAGCCAAGCTCATTCCTATTGATTAAACTTTTTCACCTTATTATGAAGAACAAAAGGACCTTGGGAGGGCTGTAGGAAGAAAAGCACCATAAACAATCAATTTACGACCCTTTGAAATACCAATTAATTCATATAACTTTTACTTCCATCTTCATTCCAAATATGATAGTGTATCTTATTATAAGAATTATTTTTCATGATTGATGAAAGGCTTTTCAAATGCCAACTGTTATTAGTATTTACTAAAATTATTTCAGGAACAAGAGGAATGGAACTAAATCAGATTTATTGCACAGGAAACAGTCACAGAGGTTGCTTTTTTTTTTTAATTTTTTTTTAAGTTTATTTATTTATTTTGAGAGAAATAGAGAGCGTGCACAAGTGCACATGATCAGGGGAAGCACAGAGAGAGGAAGAGAGAATCCTAAGCAGGCCTTTCTCTGTCAGTACAGAGCCTGATGCAGGGCTTGATCCCACAAACCATGAGATCATGATCTGAGCCGAAATCAAGAGTCAGACACTTAACTGCCTGAGCTATACAGGCACCCCTACAGATGTTTCTTTAAAACTGAAGAAGAGGGGGACCTTGGTGACTCAGTTGGTTAAGTGTCTAACTTTGGCTCAAGTCATGATCTCGCTGTCTGTGAGTTGTAGGCCCACATCGGGCTCTGTGCTGACAGCGCAGAGCCTGGAGCCTGCTTCGGATTCTGTGTCTCCCTCTCTCCCCACCCCACCAACTTGCTCTCTGTCTCTCAAAAATAAATAAACATTTAAAAAAAAAACTTGGGGAAGAAAAAAGTGTATTTGTGGGTGCTTATTTCTAAGAATTAATCTGTTTTTAAGGAATTCTAATTTAAGTTAGAATTGTAATTAGCACTAGAAAAGTACTTCATATTTTTATTGTCTCTGCCTTTTCTCTAAGGGCATTCCAATATCCTTTTTATTTTGTCTTCATTGACAAAAGCAAATATACAGATAATTGTAAGGATTAAAGATTTTTGGAGCAAAACTAAAGTTTACCAGAGAAGAAGGAACTCTGGCTCAAGATGGTAACAAGGCTGCAACACGAAGTCTTGCTTGAGTTTACACCCTGCTCTAGAAATTTCAGGCTGGCTAGCTCCCAAAATCATATGAGCCAATTCCTTATAATAAATAAATATGCACACACATTCTCTGAAGAACTCTCACTGAAATAGTAGGAATACACTGTATTTCCAACTACAAACACATTTGCAAGAAATGTCAAATTCCATTATTTCTTATAAATCAAATTCATTCCAAGTTCCCATCCCATGAGCCAGCAGGAAATTCTTCTGGGTCCCTAAGATTTCACAAGCATCCATCCTCTCACCTTTCTTTATTGTATTGCCCTGTGATATCTTCCAAGGCCACTGGTTCCTGAAGACAGAGAACTCTATTCATTCCATGACAGACTTGAGCACTAGAATCTTTGTCAAAGTTGGGAGTCCCATTGTCATGGACCAGCTCTCTGGGAGCACCACACAGATGCCTTGCCAGTTCCTGAGGGTACTGGCAGGGACTAGACTGTGGATCATCACTATTCTTGAGGTTCATGAACCTCCAGCCCCACTCCTGGGGAATTTCTCTTCTGTCATTCAGTTCCCTCAAAGGGATTCAACTCTGAGCTATTCTTTAGAAGCTGAGTTCTCTCCATAAAACAAAAGAAGAAAACAAGCTGTTTGCAATTAATATCTACTTTCTATGAGGTAATACAGGTTCTTCTTGAGATGAGGAAGAACAAAGGCCAAACTATCTGCTTCTAATGGAGGGGAGATACAAATATAAGAGGAGAAAACTCAAATTAATGTAATAAAAAATCATCATATCCATTGACATTTTGGTAAATACTTACAAACCAGCTCTCTGTGGGGGAAATGAGGGGAAGAGAGGGGAAAAAAAAACCCTCTGCTTTGTAGGAATTGCCTATTTCCATGTTGTAAATATTCCCATTGTGGTTGATTTCAAGCTAATCATGTGGCATGACTGAATACAGTTAGAAAGAGATGCACACTAGCACATAATCATGCAGTGTTGCCACCATACAGATATAACACATATAATCTCACGAGTGTGGAGAAAGCTGAATATTTAGTACTTATATATCTATCACTTTAATAATATATACCATTTATTTGTTTGCAATCCAATTTATTTAATTGTTAAATTTGTATAATTTAATTTTTTAAAAATGGCTGTGTTTAACACCTGTACACGTAATTCCTAAAAATTGATCAATCCACTTTTAGGAACTAATACAAGCTGTAAGAAATATCAAGAGTGGAGTGCCTGGGAGACTCAGTTGGTTAAGCATCCGACTTCAACTCAGGTCATGATCTCACAGCTCTTGAGTTGGAGCCCTGCATTGGGCTCTGCGCTGACAGCTCAGAGCCTGGAGCCTGTTTCAAATTCTGTGTTTCTCTCTCCCTCTCTCTCTCTCTCTCTCTCTCTCTCCCCCCCCCCCCCTTGCTCACACTCTGCCTCTCTCTCTCTCTCTCAAAAATAAATAAACATTTAAAATGTTTTTTAAAAATAAGTGCCAAAAGCAAACAGCTGGCTGCAGCCCACCACTGATCCTACTGCACAGTGAAAAGCCCCAGGCCTGACATTGATGGGAACCCAACATAATGAAAATTGACTGAGCTTCTGCAAACAAGGGCAACAGACCCAAAGTTCATTTTCTGTCTTCAGGATAGACAGAAACCTTATCTGTTCCACTTAGGACATCTAAGTTTTCCAGTCAGATCTGTCTTACTGGTTACCATGTACAACAGCAGTTCCCCAATTTGTTGGTCTCATGACCACTTTGTGCTCTTAAAAATTATTGAGAAACCAAAGACCTTTTGTTTAGGAAGGCTAAACTCTCAATATTTAACATACTAGAAATTAATTCTAAGAAGTTTCTTTAATACATATTCATTCATTTTAAAATAACACTAAACCTCTTATATGTTAACATAAATAACATATTTTTATGAAAAATGACAATAATTAGCAAGAAAACAAAAATAACAATATGTATCAGAACAAAAAAATAAATGGAAATAGAAATATTTTTGTAAATTCCTTTAAATATCTGTCAATGGAAGATGCTTGGATGCTCATATCTGCTTCTTGATTAAAATATGTGATGAAAATTCAGTCTCACACAGATACACTGTTAGAAACGAGAAGACACTTTTCTTAAAAAATTATTGTAAAAAACATTATTTGATAATACACCATGACTCGACAAATGCTAGTTTTTTAAAAAGGTTAGTTGTAATGTGGAATCTGAAAATATATCAATAAATTTTCCTAATCTGTTACATTAAAATGATCCATCTTGCACTTTTTAAAGTTAATTTATCCACTTGTAATTTTGTTAATTCAGGCAGTCGCTGGTCTTTATGGTTTGTTTGTTTATATTTACTTATTTTTAAGAGAGTGTGAGCAGGGGAGGGACAGAGATGGGGCTCTGAGCTGACAGCAGCAAGCCTGAGGCAGGCAGAGCTGAAAGTCAGATGCTCAATCAAATGTGCCAGTGAGACGCCCCAGGCACTGGTCTTTTTAAATAGATCAGTTCAGGGGTGCTTAGGTGATTCAGTCAGTCAGTTAATCATCCGACTCTTGATTTCAGCTCAGGTCATGATCTCAGGGTTGTGAGATGGAGTGGGATCAAGCCCCACTTAAGGCTCCAGGCTGAGCATGGAGCCTGCTTGAGATTTCCTCTCTCTCCCTCTGCCCCTCTTCCCCACTTGCGCTCTCTCTCTCTCCCTAAAATGAAGAAAAAAATATATATCAGTTCAATTAGTTGTGTCGATTTTCCAAATGTTCATTTTTTCTCAAGTTTTTATTTAATCCATTTACAGTTAATTAACATAGTGTAATATTAGTTTCGGGTATAGAACTCAGCAACTCATCACTTACATACCAAACCCAGTGCTGGTTATAAGTGCCCTCATTAATACCCTTCACATATTTAACCCACCCCCTCACAATCCCCCTCCAGTAACCCTCATTTTGTTTTCTATAGCTAAGAATCTATTATGGTTTGCCCCCCCCTTAAATTCTGTTTGTTTGTTTTTTTTGTAAATTCTATCTATGAGTGAAATCATATGGTATTAGTCTTTCTCTGACTGACTTATTTTGCTTAGCATAATACTATCTAGCTCCATCTATGTCATTGAAAATGGCAGGGGTGCCTGGGTGGCTCAGTCGGTTAAGCGTCCGACTTCAACTCAGGTCACGATCTTGCACTCCGTGAGTTCAAGCCCCGCGACAGGCTCTGGGCTGATGGCTCAGAGCCTGGAGCCTGCTTCTGATTCTGTGTCTCCCTCTCTCTCTACCCCTCCCCCATTCATGCTCTGTCTCTCTCTGTCTCAAAAATAAATAAACGTTAAAAAAATTAAAAAAAGAAAATGGCAAGATTTCATTCTTTTTATGGCTGAGTAATACTCCACTGTGTGTGTGTGTGTGTGTGTGTGTGTGTGTGTACATATCATATCTTCTTTATCATTCATCATTCAATGGACATTTGGGCTCTCTCATAATTAGGCAATTGTTGGTAATGCTGCTGTAAACATTGGGGTGCATGTATCCCTTCGAATTAGTATTTTGGTATCCTTTGGGTAAATACCTAGTAGTGCCATTGCTAAGTCCTAGTGTAGTTCTATTTTCAACTTTTTGAAGAACCTCCATACTGTTTTCCAGAGTGGCATTCCTACAAAGACTGTAAGAGGGTGCCCCTTTTTCTGCATCCTCACCAACATCTGCTTTTTCCTGTGTTGTTAATTTTAGCCATTCTGACAAGTGTGAGGTGATGTTTTATTGTAGTTTTGATTTGTATTTCCCTGATGATCAGTGATGTTGGTCATCTTTTCATGTATCTGTTAGCCATCTGTATGTCTTCTTTGGAAACATGTCTATTCATGTCTTCTGCTCATTTTTTAACTGGATTATTTGTGTTTTGGGTGTTGAGTTTGATAAGTTCTTTATAGATTTTTGGATACTAATCCTTTATCAGATATGTCTTTTCCAAATATCCTCTCCCATTCCATAGGTTGCCTTTTAGATTTGTTTATTTTCTCCTTCACTATGCAGAAGCTTTTTATCTTGATGAGGTCCCAATAGCTTATTTTTGTTTTGGTTTTCCTAGCCTCAGGAGACATGTCTAGTAAGAAGTTGCTATGTCAAACTTGCCAATGTTAAAGAGGTTACTATCTGTGTTCTTCTCTAGGATTTAATGGTTTCCTGTCTCACATTTAGGTCTTTCATCCATTTTAATTTATTTTTGTGTATTGTGTAAGAGAGTGGTCCAGTTTCATTCTTTCACATGTTGCTGTCCAATTTTCCCAACACCAACTGTTGAAGAGACTGTCTTTTTACATTGGATGTTCTTTCCTACTTTTTTGAAGATTAGTTAACCATACAGTTGTGGGTCCATATCTGGGTTTTATATTCTGTGCCATTCATCTATGTGTCTGTTTTTGTGCCAATATCATACTGTCTTGATGACTATAGCTTTGTAACATAGTTTAAGTCCAGAATTGTGATGCCTCTAGTTTGCTTTTATTTTTCTAGATTGCTTTGGCTATTCAGGGTCTTTTTTGGTCCCATATGAATTTTAGGATTGCTTGTTCTGGCTATGTGAAAAATGCTGGTCGTATTTTGATAGGGATTGCATTGAATGTGTAGATTGCTTTGGGTAGTATAGACATTTTAACAATATTTGTTCTTCCAATCCATGAGCATGGAACATTTTTCCATTTCTTTGTGTCATCTTCAATCTCTTTCATAAATACTCTATAGTTTTCAGAGTACATATCTTTGGTTAAGAGTATCTTACAGGTTTTGGTGCAGTTGTAAATGGGATCAATTCCTTTATTTCTCTTTCTGCTGCTTCATTATTGATGTATAGAAATGCAACAGATTCCTGCACATTGATTTTGTATCCTGAAACTTTACTGAACTCATGTATTGCTCTAGCAATTTTTTGGTGGAATCTCTCAGATTTTCTACATACTGGATCATGTCATCTGCAAATAGTGAAAGTTTGACTTCGTCCTTGACAATTTGGATGCCTTTTATTTCTTTTTGTTGTCTAAGTACTGAAGCTAGGACTTCCAGCACTATGTTAAATAACTATGGTGATAATGTACACTCCTGTCTTGTTCTTGACCATAGAGAGAAAGCTCTCAGTTTTTCCCCATTGAAGATGATATTAGCTGTGGGTCTTTCATATGTGGCCTTTTGTGATATTGTATGTTCTCTCTATCCCTACTTTGTTGAGAGTTTTTGTCAAGAATGGATGCTATACTTTGTCAGATGCTTTTTTCTGCATCTGTTAGGAGGATCATATGTTCTTATCCTTTCTTTTATTAATGTGGTGTATCACATTGATTGATTTGTGAATATTGAACCACCCTTGCAACTCAGGAATAAGTAAATCCCACTTGATCATTGTGAATGATTTTTTTAATACACTGTTGGATTTGATTTGCTGGTATCTTCTTTTTAATGTTTATTTAATTATTTACAGAGAGTGTATGCAAGTGAGGGGAGGGGCAGGGAGAGATTAGAGAGAGAATCCCTAGCACTGATAGTGTGGAGCCCTGTGCAGGACTTGATCTCATGAACCGTGGGATCATGATTTGAGCTAAAATCAAAAATCAGACACTTAACCAATTGCAGCCACCCAGGATCCCCTTGATTTGCTAGTATCTTGTTGAGGATTTTTGCATCCATGTCCATCAGGGATATTGGCCTATAGTTCTCTTTTTTAGTGAGGTCTTTGTTTTGGCAACAAAGTACTGCTGACTTCATAGAATGAGTTTGGGGGTTTTCCTTCCATTTTTAATTTTTGGAACAGTTTGTCAAGAATAGGTATTAGTTCTTCTTTAAATGTCTGATAGGGACACCTGAGTGGCTTAGTTGGTTGAGTGTCGGACTTCAACTCAGGTCATGATCTCACTCTTCCTGACTTCAAGCCCCACATCAGCCTTGCTGCTGTCAGCCTGTCAGTGCAGAGCCCACTCTCTCTGTCCCTCACCTGCTTGCCCTATCCCAAAAATAAATAAATATTTTTTTTTAATGTCTGATAGAACTCCCCTGGGAAGCCATCTGGCTCTGGATTTTTGTTTGTTGGGAGATTTTTTATTGCTAGTTCAATTTCTTTGCTGGTTATGGGTCTGTTCAAGTTTTATATTTATTTCTTATTCAGTTTTGGTAGTTTACATGTTTCTAGGAATTTATCTATTACTTCCAGATTTCCCATTTTGTTGGCATATAATTTTTCATAATATTCTGTTATAGTTGTTTGTATTTCTGTGGTGTTGTTTGTTCTTTCACCTCTCTCAATTTTTTTATTTATTTGGGTCCTGTCTCTTTTCTTTTTTTTTAATTTTTTTAATTGTTTATTTATTTTTGAAAGAGAGAGATGCAGAGTACAAGTGGGAGAGGGACAGAGAGAGGGAGAGCCTGCCTGAAGCAGGCTCCAAGCTCTGAGCTGTCAGCACAGAGCCTGATGCAGGACTTGAACTTGTGAACCATAAGATCATGACCTGAGCTGAAGTTTGACGTTTAACCAACTGAGCCACCCAGCTGCTCCTCTCTTTTCTTTTTGTTGAGTCTGGCTAGGGGATTATCAATTTTATTAATTTTTTCAAAGAACCCACTCCTAGTTTCATTGATCTGTTCTACTGTGTTTGTTTGTTTGTTTGTTTCTATATTATTTATTTTTGCTCTGATCATTATTATTTCCCTTCTTCTGCTAGCTTTAGGCTTCGTTTTTTTGTTCATTTTCTAGCTCCTTTAGTTGTAAGGTTAGGTTGAATATTTGATATTTTTCTTGTTTTCTGAGGTAGGTCTCTATTGCTATATATTTCCTTTTTATGACTGCTTTTGCTGCATATCAAAGTTTTTGAACTATCATGTTTTCATTTTCACTTGCTTCCATGTAATTTTTAAATTTCTTCTTTAATTTTCTGATTGACCCATTCATTCTTTACTAGAATGTTCTTTAACTCCATGTATTGGTGGTCTTTCCAATTTTTTTCTTGTGGTTGACTTCAACTTTCAGAACATTGTAGTCTGAAAATATGCATGACATGATCTCAATCTTTTTGCACTTATTGAGGTCTGATCTGTGACCTAGTATGTGATCTGTTCTGGAGAATGTCTTACATGCACTTGAAAAGAATGTGCATTCTGCTGCTTTAGGATGAAATGTTCTAAATATATCTGTTAACTCCATCTGGTCCAGTGTTTCATTCAAAGCCATTGTTTCCTTGTTGATTCTGCTTAGATGATCTACCCATTGTTGTAAGTGGGGTGTTAAAGTTCCCTTCTATTATTGTATTATCATCAGTGAGTACCTTCATGTTTGTTATTAATTGTTTTATATATTTTGGTCCACTCAAGTTAGGGGCATAAATATTTACAGTTGTTAGATCTTCTTGTTGGATAGAACCCTTTATTATGATATATTGCCCTTCTTCATCTCTTGTTACAGTCTTTTGTTTAAAACCTAGCTTGTCTTGGGTCACCTGGGTGGCGCAGTCGGTTAAGCGTCCTACTTCAGCCAGGTCACGATCTCGCAGTCCGTGAGTTCGAGCCCCATGTCAGGCTGGGCTGATGGCTTGGAGCCTGGAGCCTGTTTCCGATTCTGTGTCTCCCTCTCTCTCTGCCCCTCCCCCGTTCATGCTCTGTCTCTCTCTGTCCCAAAAATAAATAAAAAACGTTGAAAAAAAAATTTTAAATCTAGTTTGTCTGATATAAGTATTGCTACTCAGGCTTTCTTTTGATGTTCATATGCATGGCAAATGTTTCTCCATCCCCTCAATTCCAATCTTCAGGTGACTTTAGGTCTAAAATGAGTCTCCTATAAGCAGCATACAAATGGGTCTTGGTTTTATACCCATTCTGACAAGCCATATTTTTAATTGGAGCAATTAGTCTATTTACATTCAGAGTAATTATTGATAGATATGAATTTAGTACCATTTTATTACTTTTGTCATTGTTTCTGGAGATTTTCTCTGTTCCTTTCTAGTTTTTGTTGCTTTTGTTCTTTTTTCCCAAAGAGTTCACTTTAATATTTCTTGCAGGGATGGTTTAGTGGTCACAAACTCCTTTAGTTTTCATTTGTCTGGGAAACTCTTTATCTCTCCTTCTATCCTAATTGATAACCTTGCTGGATCAAATATTCTTGGATGCAGATTTTTCCCATTCAGCACGTTGAATATAGCATGCCATTCCCTTCTTGCCTGTCAAGTTTCTGTGGAAAGATCTGTCACTAACCTGCTATATTAAGGGTTTTCCCTTCTATATTAAGGGTTTCTTTTGCCTTGCTGCTTTCCGGATTATTTTCTTATCTTTGTATGTTGCAAATTTTACTATGATACATCTTGGTGTTGGCCTGCTTTTGTTGATTTTGATGGGAAATCTCTGTGCCTCCTGCATTTGGAAGTCTGTTTCCTTCCTCAGATTAGGAAAGTTTTCAGCTCTAATTTATTCAAATAAATTATCTGCCCCCCTTTCTCTCTCTTCTTCTTCTGGGACTCCTATGATATGAATGTTATTACATTTTGAGTTCCCTAAATCTACTTTTGTGATCCAGTATTTTTCTTTTCCTCTTTTTATCAGTTTCATTATGTTCCATAATTCTATCTGCTATGTCACTTATTGGTTCCTCTGCTTCTTCCATCCTTGTGGTCATTATACCCAGTCAGTTTCAAATCTCCATTATTGCATTTTTCATTTCAGCTTGCTTGGTTTTAAGCTCTGTTATCTCCGTGGTAAGGGTATCCTTGATGTCTTCTATGTTTTTCTCAAGCCCAGATAGTATCCTTATGATTGTTGCCCTAAATTCTAAATCAGGCATCTTATTATATCTGTTTCAATTAGATCCCTGGTCATGACATTTTCTTGCTCTTTCTTTTGGGATGAATTCCTCCGTCTTGGCATTTTGTCTGGGTCTCTGTCTTCTCCCGTGTATTAGGAAAGACTGTTATGTTTCCTGCTCCTGAGAGTAATGGGTTTATGAAGAAGAGTTCGTGTAGAGCCCTGGACCTAGCACTTCAGGAAATGTCACTGGTATATGCTATATACCTTTTGCTGTTGTATTATGGCTTCTCTATCCCTCAGGTTAGCCCTCTTCTTAGTTTCTCCTTGCCTGCAGTGAGGAGCGTACGGACCTTTGCCAAAGCGTAGTGAGTTTTAACTAGGTGTGCTCTGGTCTGCTTGTTAAAAAAGACCTGTGCTTGCGGCGCCTGGGTGGCGCAGTCGGTTAAGCGTCCGACTTCAGCCAGGTCACGATCTCGCGGTCCGTGAGTTCGAGCCCCGCGTCAGGCTCTGGTCTGATGGCTCAGAGCCTGGAGCCTGTTTCCGATTCTGTGTCTCCCTCTCTCTCTGCCCCTCCCCCGTTCATGTTCTGTCTCTCTCTGTCCCAAAAATAAATAAATGTTGAAAAAAATTAAAAAAAAAAAAAAGACCTGTGCTATTCCCACTAAAGCTCAAGCTTTGGAGAACTTTATGGTCAGTAGACATGGTGCATGCATGGGTTTGTGCTGGTCTTCTGAGGGAGAGGCCTCCTGGGCTAGTTCTTGGGCACACCTGCCCACGAAAAGCACTACTGGAAGAGCACTGCAGGGTAGGATTTTGTGTAAGCAATTTCGGTGGCTAGTGTTGATACTGTACTGTTTACTGAAGTTAGTTTATGCTGACAGGAGGGGGAAGGATATAGCACCAGCCAGCTCCTTTGTGCCCAGAAAAAGGAATTTGTGCTCCCTGCTGTCAGGGAAACTGTCCCAGAAAAGGAAATAGTTTCCCCTCCTGAGTCCTAGGTGTTTTTCAGATAGCTGCTTACACACTGTCTGTGTCCAGGTTGTTTGCCTGCTGGGAACAACACAGTGCATTCTGGGCTCTATCCCATCCAGGCCAGCTGGGTTTTAAAGCTCCAAACTTTAGGGACCTGGTATGGTGGGGACCTGTGTTGGTCTTCTAGGAGAGGGTCTCCACACTCTAGGGTTGATGCAAGTTTGACTCAGGAGGGCAGTTGCACCAGAGCTCAGGAGCATGCTGTTTAGAAGCAAAGTACATAAAAGAGCCAGTGTCCAGGTTAGCCACTCTTAGCAGGTGTCTTTGCACCTATGCTGAGGGGCAGGGAAGGAAAATGGCACCCACCAGTTCCTTTGTCCCAGAAAGGAAATTCCACCTTTCTCAGATGCAGTCCAAAATGTGGGAACCATCTTTTCTGGAGCACTGCAGCACCCTCAGGGCTCTATACCAGCCATGTCATAGGTCTCTAAAACTCTAGTCTTTGAGCCCCACTGGTTGCAAAAACTCACAAAAATCAGCCCCTCTTTTTTTCCCAATCAGTGGCTTTGGGTAAGTATTTTCCTTGTGCAAACTCCTGTGCATTCCTCTCACATGCATGCACATGCGTGTGCCTCTCTCCACAACCAGTGCTCCCTCCCCTCCACAACACCTGTGATCTGTTTCTCCCCCAAACCACAACTCCGTACCTCCAACCTTCTAGGATGTGGCCTTTTCTCTCCTCTTAGTTGTGCAGTTTGTTCTTTCTTAGTCCTCAGATCAGTCCCTTGAGTATTCAGAATGATTTGATATTTATCTATCTGTGTTCCAGGCATAAGGCAAGCTTAGGGTCCTCCTACTACTCTGCCATCTTAGCTCTTCCCTCCACATATTTATTAAATTATTTTAATAATCACAAATCACATTTGTTAATATTACCACCATGTCATTAGAAAAATCTTTAAGTATTATAAAGCTGTCAAGCCTATGACAAATCCAAGTTTCTCAAAATTCTATATTTTGCATGAAAGATTGAATTTTATCATTGACAACACATAATGTCAATGATTTTCCTTGAAGCTATTTTCTCAGTTAGCTGTTTTCCAAGAAAATATTTGCCAAATACCCAAAATCTGAATAAACGTAGTTCATCAGTACCTCTTTCTTTGTTTTTAGTTTATTTATTGTTAGAGAGAGAGAGAGACAGAGAGAGCATGAATGGGGGAGGAGAAAAGAGAGAGGGAAAGAGAGAGAATCCCACTGTTCATGAAGAGCCTGATGTGGGGCTTGAACCTATGAACCATGAGATCTTGACCAAAGCCAAGAGTCAAATGCTTAACCAAATAAGTCACCTAGTCGCCCCATATCAGTCCCTCTTTCAAGCAAAAATTCTGTTCCATAAGAAAAGCAACTAATTCCTCTTTCAATCCTAACAGTTGCATAAATGCTTTTCTTTAAGACAACCATTGTATTTCAGTATGCAACAGAAAAGCATTATAAATACTTTTGATTTTGCCACACAGAATGCCACAAAGACATGCTTAGGAGTCAAACTTTAATAAAATTAATAGTTCGTAATGTTGCCAAAAATTGCTTTTGCATTATATAGTACAGATGTTAACACATATAAAAAGCAAATAAATTCCCAACTTTACTATGAAAATAAATTTGACCTCATGGATCCCCTAAAGGTTTTGGAGACTCCCTGTCACTAACATCTATGTACCTTAATTTGAGAACTTCTAAGCTACAACATTAGAGTACCAGGAACCAAGGAATTGGCACAGTTCTCCCATTTATCTCCTGACAGAAGTGGGTAACTCATTACCAAATAACTGCAAATTTATGTATTAATCCCCATGCCAGACTAAGCAGAATGTAAAGGCCAAGTTTGTATAGAACAGATTAGAAGAAAACCAGGAGGAGGGCATTTGCAAGCATTCAAAAATAATCTAATAGGAGGTTGAACCTAGGGTAGTAAAAATCACAATAGAAAAAAGGAAAGATATCGAACAATTTAAGAAGAATTGGAAAAGTAAACATGTTAATAATGCCTTGGCTTTGAGAAAACATGGCAGAGATGAGGTAAAATACAATCAATTTCTCAAGTCCAACATTGGTGGTACAAATAGAATAAAAAGTAGAATCAGGAGAAAACAATGGAAAAGAAAAATAAAATAATAATAATAACTATAAGTGGCATTTACTGAACTTTTACTATTATATTAAGCTGTATTCTAAGCACTTTGGTTTTACACACCTTTTAATTTTTAGATTGGAGCTTTAATTTTTTTTCTTAATGAGAGAGGATGCTAATAAACTGACAAATTGTAAAATTTCTGTCCTGCCTCTTTGGTAGTGCATCTTTCTTCTTTCTCTTTTACCATATTACCACTATAGTATCTGGCAATTGTGTCATAAACACTATTAGGCACAAGACAAAGGGTAACATTAAAATCTTAGCATTTTAAATCTTTAATGTATAAAAACAAAAGTACATGCTTATTTAGTAAAGGGAATGTGGATCAGTCAACACGTTAGTCTGTGAAATTATTGCTATTAAATTAATAAATACAGATTATGTGATGTTAATAAAATGAATATCAATGGTCCCAGGAACCCTCTCCTGGTATTCATGCCCTATGTAAGTCCCTTCCCTTGAATGTGGGCTGAACTTAGTGATTTGCTTCATAAATAGAATACAGGAAAAATGGCAGACTATCACTTCTGAGATAAGGTTACAAGTCTGAGGCATGCAACTTGTTCACCCTTTCTTCCTCTCCCCCTTGCTCATTCTGATATGAGCCAGCTTTCATGTTGTGTGTCCAATAAAGAGACCCACCCAGTAAGGAATCTGAGGGAAGTCTTCAGCCCACAGACTATGAGAAACTCAGACACTAAGCCAAACAGCCCATAAGGATATGAATCCTGTCAAAAACCAGGGTGAGCTTAGCAGTAAATCCTTCCTTATTCAAGCCTTCAGATAAGATCACAGCCCTGACCACCCCTTGACTTCAGCCACAGGACTCAGTAAGCCAAACTCAGATTTTGGACAAACAGAAAATGTGACATTGATAGACGTTTTTTGTGTTAAGCTGTTGTGTTACTGAGTTTTGGGGAAATTCATTAAGCTGCCATCAAGAACTAATACAGATGGGAATAGTTTCTCAGCATTCATTCATTTGTTCAGTGAGTATATATTGGATGTCTTTGTGCCAGTCACTAAATCAAGGAGAGGGGAAGGCAATAGGACTATGACATGGGCCCTGCCCTCAAAAAACCAGTCTGGTGAAGGAGATAAATAGGTAAATAGATAACATGCAATATCTATAATGACATAAGAATAAATTACATAGGACTATAAGAAAGAAAATAACTAACTCTTTTTGAGAAGACTTCATTTAGTAACTGACATTTGGTCTAGATTACAAAGTCTAAGCACATTCAGATTCTATTACATGTACTGATTCTGTTGAAGCTGCTAATTCCAGAAACCAAACCAAGGAGACTGCATGTAGTCATTTTTGAGGCACCTACATACAGTTATTAGATAAAGCCATGACAGAGAATGAGACTTTTTCAGAGAAAAGCAAAGACTTCAAGACACATGTAGGTAAAATACAGGAAGACAATGTTTGATAAGATGAATAAAAACATGATTATAAAGTGCTTGTCTGGGATGACTTTGGACAAAGACCAAATTTTTCCAAACTGGAAAAAGCTTTCTGAAGGAGGTGATAATTTTAGGAATTGTTCAAATCATTTAATAATGAAAAAAGTGATTTTTTTCAATATGAAGGGGGTTAGTACCAAAATCAGAAAAATTGATTACCAAATTAAAACAGTACACAAAAACAAGTACTTTTGCAAGAAACTAAACAGAGAGATATGTAGTTTTCTAATTAGTTTAAAACTACAAAATGAAATCTTAAATTATAATTTAATCATTTTAAAAATCAATTTCACCAAAATAAATAAAAGCACAGTACCAAAAGTATATGGCTCTCAGTATATACAGGTTAAACAGAAAACTGAATACCAGTAAAATCTGTGCTGCCTAGTTACATAAAAACCTAGACTTTGAAGAAAAGTGTTCGTGACTCCTTGACTTACATAGGTGAGTCTAGACAACTAATGTGTTTTATATAAGCCTAAATTTTTTACTTGAAAACTTGAGGTTATTATAACTGCATCTTTAAAACCATATCTTTTGTGAGCTCATATTAGGTAACATAAGTGAAAGCACTCTGCAAATGTTTAAACCACTAAACAATTCTTGTAGCTGTTCAAGCAAGGCTATCAGACCATAAGCACCAAAACTAATTTTCAGATTACAGCAACTTAAAACCCTACTTTCTAAGCAACTGACAAAAAAGTGTATTTTGATTTTTAGCCTTGACATATGGAAATGAAACATGAATTACACATTGGATTCACACATAAATGTCAGAAAATTTCCTTGATTTTTTATATGAAAGTTACTCCATTTGGAGAATCTGTTGCATTTTCATAGGAAATCAATAACTTGATCGAAGCCACAAAATAAAGTTTGCTGAGTTTACACTGACTTCTTTCACACAATGGCTCTTTGAGATCTGGGTGTGCTACCTACCTTTGCCTCACAATATGGAAAGGAGACCATTTACTAAAAGAGACTATTTGCTCTGTGTATCTTTGAGTTTTGTTTGCACTTGACATTTGAATTAACATGTTCCAATTCTCACTCCAATTTACTTGAGTTTATTGTACCTGGTTAAAAAAAAAACCTGCAGGTAAGTCAGATAATAAACTGTGATTTACTAAGCCATTAATTTTCAGTAATAAGTAGGAGTCAGAAAGCTGCACACACTATTGGGCTATAGCATTCAATAAGACAACTGATAGTGAATTAACATGTCACTTCCTATATCCTATTCTGTATGCCTCAATGAAGCAACTGGCATTTTCTTCCTCTAATAAAAATTAGATAACCTACTCCTTTTAAAGAAAAATCCTTACCTTACAAGAACATACAGAAAAGAATATATTTTAAACACATTAAAAACCCCAATGGTGGGGCACCTGGGTGGCTCAGTGGGCTAAGCGTCTGACTTCAGCTCAGGTCATGATCTCACAGTTCATGAGCTCGAGTCCCACATCAGGATCTGTGTTGACAGCACAGATCCTGGCACCTGCCTCAGATTCTGTGTCTCCCTCTCGTTCTGCCTCTCCCTGGCTTGTGCTTTGTCTCTCTCTCTCTCTCTCAAAAAATAAATAAAAGCATTATAAAAAAATTTTTTAAAGCCAGTGGCATGATTTTCTTCAACAGTATTCAATAGGAGATGAACTGAAGAGGAAAGGTCCATTGTGGAAAGAGACAGAGCAAGGAAGGAAAGACTGGTCTGGAACGGCTGCAGAATGCTTCCCAGTGAACTCAAAAGTTACCTGCCTATCCACCCTGCTCTCCTTACCTTTACCCAATGATTTTTCTTTTAAGTGGACTATGGAAAAAAACTTAACATGTTTTTACCTTTACCTCCAAATACCTTTATTGTACCCATTCATACTCCATTTCTTCTGATTATAGGGACTAGTATTGTCCCAACCTTTCCAAGGAAAGCATGTCTTCCTATGTTCTCCATGCAATCATATTCAGTCCCCTTGACTTTAATTCACTTATAATGCTACATCTAGGCTGTCTTTGCCCTCTCAATCCATAAACACATTCAAGCTTCCCCAATATCTTAGATCGTTCCTTATTTTCATCATTCCCTCAATCTACATTTTTTTCTTTTACTGCCAATAACCTTAAGAGTCATTTATATTTATTGTCTTCATATTCTATTTGATTTTTCTGTTACTTTCATTATTACAAATGCTAATATAATGGATCATTTAGATCACCAGTGCCCTCCTAACTGAAAGGGCGGAACTACGCCGGCCCTCCATCTTGTTCTGTGTCCTCCACCTTGACCACCCTCCTCCCCTTGAGTAACCTCCTGCTCACCCGTTCAAACTTCCCGATCAAAACACGCCCAGCGACCTGCGTAACAGGACTCTGACACTTCCCCAGCCAATCGGCTGAGGCCACAGCCATTACCTCACCAACTGCCCCTAGACCCCAATAAAACCTTTGTGCTTTTGAAACTCGCTCTCCCCCCCTCCCCCCCCCCCCCCCCCCCCCCCCCCCCCCCCCGCCATCTCACCGCTGCGTCGGTGCAGGTAGGGGATTGAGCTCGAGCTAGCTCAAATAAAGGCTCTTTTGCTTTTGCATCGGACTCAGCTCCCTGGTGGTCTTTGGGGATCATGAATTCTGGGCATAACACTAACCAGAACCAAAGGCCTTTTCCAATTGTAGTACTTTCACTCACTGCATTTGACACTTCTCCTCCCAGAAATTCTCTTCTCTTGGTTTTGTCAGCACTGTTCTTTCCTTGCTTTCCTTCAACCTCTCTGACAACTCCTTGTCTTGTTTTCTTCAATGTCTTTGTATGTTATATCTTCCTGTGTAATGAATCACCCTAAAACTTAAAACAATAAATTTTATTTAGGCTTAAAACAATAAATTTTAACTAACTCAAAGTGTCTGTTGGTCAGGGATTCAGGAGCACCTTGGAGTGGGGGGATGGGGCCATTCTGGCTCAGGGTCTCTGATGAGAGGCAGTTAACACATTGACTGGGGCCACAGTCATCTAAAGGCATGAATGAGCCTGGAGGATCCTCTTTAATGATGTGTCTTCCACATGGCTTTTGGCAGAAGTACTCAGTTCCTCTCCACTTTTTTCAGATGATTCAGTTCCTCACCAGCTGTGTGCTAGAAGCCTCAGTTCCTCACTACATGAGTCTTTCTGTAAGTTGCCTGAGTGTCTTCACAACATGGCAGAGGACTTCCCCCAGATCAAGCAAAGAGACAGACAGACAGACAGAAAAGCTGCAATACCTTTTATGCCCTAGTCTCTGAAGTTGTACACTGCCACTTTTACTTTAATTCTATTTGTTGGAAGTTAGCCACTGAGCTCAGCCCAACACTCCAGAAGAGAGGAATTAGGTTCTACCTCTTGAAAAGTATCAGTTAATTTGTGGACATATTTTTATATTACCACAGACTTGTACATTTCATCCCTTGAATGTTACTGTTACCTAAGGGTTTCATCTCCATGCTCTTGCACTCTTGCTTTATTCGCTCTTTCTTGGTGATCTCAACTACTCCCATGGTTTCAAGTGCCGTCTATATTGTTGAATATATCTGTCTATATTGAATCTCAAATCATTATTTGAGATTCATTATTCTAGCACTGACCCCTCTTCCAAAACTTGTATTTGTAAATATTTATTTATTTTGAAAGAGAGAGTGTGAGGGGGGTAGGAGCAAAGAGGGGTGGGGGGGAGGGAGAACCCAAGCAGGCTCAGCGTTCTCAGCGCCGAGCCCAACACAGGGCTCAGTCTCACAAATTGTGAGATCAGGACCTTAGCAGAAATCAAGAGGAAGACACTTAGCTGACTGAGCCACCCCGGTGCCCCCCAAAACTTGTGTTTGTAATGTCAACTGCCTATCATACATCACCAGAAAGCCAATTCAGCCTAAACAAAATCATATTCTTGTTTTCCTCTCTCCTTGCTTCCAATTCAGCTTTCTTCTGTACCTTCAACCCAGTTATTCAAAATAGAAAACATGAAATTATCCTCAACTCACACCTCTCCTCACCTCTTATATTCTTTGATATATTCTCATTGTTTATACCTCCTAAATAACTCTCGATTTATTTCCTCTATCCATCATCACTATCTCTGTAAAGGGTGCCATCATTTCTCTCCAAGACTACTACCGTAGCGTAATCATTGATCTCTATGTCTAGTCTCTCCTCTTTCTAATTTATCTTTTGTCAGATTTATCTTGGCTAAAATATATATGTGAGATCATACATCTCTATAAAAACCTTGAATGGCTCACTAATAACTTCAATTTAAAGTCCACGTCCTTTAAAATGATATACAAGGTCCTTTAAAATCTGATCCTAAAACGTTTTTAGCTTCATCTCTTGTCACTGTGTTAACACATCTTCACCAAATCATTGGTGTTCCCCAAAAGTGTCATCTGCTTTCACAGTCATATGTTTGCACATACTATCTTCTCTGTCTGAAATATCCACTACTCCCCACTCTGCTTGGTAAATTTGTATATTCAGAGTTCAACAGCACCTCCTCTAAGCTCCTCTCTCTGACTTCTGAGGTGTGAAGTCATTTTTATCACACCATTACATCTTGCATATACTGATGGCATATCTTTGTCACCTATATATATAATGAATGTTTTTAGGGCTGCTTCAATTTCAGATGTTCTGTCTTTATTTCTGTACATGAATAAATTTGTCAGACTATGTTTCCCACTTTTTAATTCAGAAAATGTTACTCCTCGTGACATTCCTTATACCCTCTAGGAATTCCAGAATAACTAATTGCAGGAAGACACTTTCTCTCACAGAATTTTTGGAATATTGTTAGATTTTATGTTGCAGACATGCACCATTAAAGAGGCAAGAGTCATTTCAAGCCCAGAGCACAAGTAAATATTTTATTAGCATTTATACCCTTCTCCACATTGCCCATTCCCCATCTACCACAACCCCCAACACACCTTTGCAAACCCACATTTCATAATAAGCAGCTGAGATGTCATCAGGAGAACTGGAAGAAAGGAAGCCTACAAATGTGTCTCTATACCTAATTAAAGATGTTTATCTTCAGAAATCTCATCTATTAATTTTGTCCTTTTCTTGTGGAATGTTGGCATTTAGTGACATATATAGCACATCTCCATAATTACTGGAAAATTCCCCAGATGGAACTGGATGCTCAAAACATTTCGGCCCAGAGGCTTTTATTAAATTCATCTCCATAGATAAATACCAAAACTAAATTTACTCTTACAGAGAAAATGGGAAGGAACTCTCATCTCTCACCTTAGTTCTCAGCCATCATTTACTTTTTTTTTTTTTTTTTTTAACACATTTACGGAGTTCCTTCTAAGAGACAGGTTGTGTTAGGCACTTTTAAGGCAAGAGACTCAGGATCCCTACTCCCAGGAAGCCTACATCCCAGGGCAAGAGACTAAGAAACCAATTAAGAAATAAAGAAACAAAAGCACAAAGTAATTACAGATTGTGGCAAAAGCTATTAAAGAATTGAGGGCTAATGAGATAGAGACTAACTGGGAGCAGGGGATGGGAGCCCTTTGTATATAATGGTCACAGATAGCCATTTGGAGGAATTGGTATCTGAACTGAGACCTCTGCCAAGAAAATGAGCCAGGCACGTGGAGATCTGGGAGAAGAGTATATATACCCCAAAGAGGGAACAAGGGCAACCATACCCTAAATGGTTACCCTAACCACAAAATGCAGGTTACCAGCAGATGGCAGTATCCATATATACAAGAAAAGAAATATAGACCAAGACTGAAATATCTAACATCAGAATTTCATGTCTTAAATTGAATGTCCAGTGCAATTCATCCTAACTCTAAACGTGTAGCCATATTTTTAAACCAACTCCAAAGTCAAAATTACCCTGTCGACAACCTCCTACATGAAAGATTCCTAAGTATCCCTGTCACAGTTGCCTCTTCTCACTTTCCTCCCTGAGCTGCTTTTTCTATATTTGCCTTTTAAATGTTGTTCCCCTGCATTCCTATTATTTTTGCTATATATTCCCTCTCAAAGTTGTCTATTCCCACTGACACCCATATGTTCCAAAGTCTCTCCTGAGTTTCCAATAAGCCATATGTCAAATATCCACATGCTATTGGATTTCTCCACATGAATGTCCTGCTAGCACCCAAAATTCAACAGAACAAAAACTGTGTACATTACTGCCTGCCTTGTCTGCACACTCCATGCATTACCAATGTAACCTACCTAACATCATAACTGATTATTTGGCCATGCTTGACACGTGGAAATCCTCTCCTTACTTTCTGACTTCTTCCCCCTCAGCTCCCACACCTAGTAGCCCAATCTCTCAATTTTGCATTCCTGATATTTCTTGTAACAAATTCCTTTAGAAATTAATGAGTCAACACTAACTTACTTCTTTACACTATGACTTGGATCATATAGTAATATAAACTAATAATGTGCTTACTATCTGCCAGGCACTCTAATTCACATGCATTAGATCATTTCATTCTTCTAACAGCTTTATAAGCTACGAACAGTATTAGTATTTCACTTTTATATATAAGGACACTGAAGCTTTGAGGCATTCGGCAATTTGCCTAAAATCACTTACAGAAGTGGAAAGGATGAGGTTTAACCCACACACTCTGACTCTAAAATTTGATCTTTTAAACACTGTATCACAGAGAAGTAGAAAGCTAACTTTCATAACAGGAAAATCAAGCAATTAACTTGATGGTTCTTTCCAGGAACAAACTTGCCACCTCAAAGGTTTTAGCATTCTGGGATAATTGGCACTAAAAGCAGATATGTAGGTGACATGGTATTTGATTAATTAAATCAGTTATTCTAAAATGTGTTCAGGTAGCAGACGTCTGGAAGTTGTGGTGTTATTTGGACAATAACAAAAAATGTATACATTTCACAAAAACCTAGATATGTGTCTAACAGAAAATAAGACTATTTTATATAATATCCTCAGATTATTTGTAATGTATACATAACATTCTTTCATCACATGAAATATTTTATCCATTACTACTTGTTGCCTCTTTGTTCATTTGATGATCTGCTAACTAAAAATGTAGCAATCTACTAACTTTTTAAGAATAAATGTGAGGGAGAAAGCTTGAAATTGAGAAAAAGACTTTCTTGCAACAGCTCAAGCAAGAGATGTGGTCCTGATATAAGGTAGTAAGGTGAGAAGGGCAAAATTCGAAAAATATTTAAGAGGTAGAGTAATTAGGACTTGACTGGATTTGGAGGTTGAAGGAGGAAACAAAGATAACTCACCAAAGTTTCTATTTATGGTGCTTGGAGAAAAGGTAGACAGTTTCTGTTACATACATAAGGCTATATATGAAAAGCTCTAAGAGTGTAGAGAATATATTGGATACAGAGGGGATAGGAAAAGTTGACCTAAAATGGAGAGTATAAACTGAAATAACCAGATGAAAAGTAGACACTCTTGAGCTGAGGAAAGTGTAGAATCCTCAGTATTGAATTCAGAGGGGCGTGGGAAATCATCAGAAAGCTATTACTAGGGAAATGACATGAGTGATGGGAAATGGTTTTAACTTCAATGAAGCAAAAAATATTTGGAAATTGTACATCTTGATATCTTGACAAATGCCATAATAACTATTATCAGAATGACACCAAGGAATATTTCAAATAGCAACAGATAAGTCACCCACACAAGTCACCCATTTAAGAAAATTTTATGTCAGTGTAGGTTGAAGTGAAAGTTTACAGAATTGAAACTCAAACTGACAAGTTGAAAGAGATTTTACATGCTCTATTGAAACATTAGCAAATCTTTTGTAATAGTTTATTATTTTGGAGAGAAAAAAATGTCTTAAAGGAAACTGCCTACATGTCAGAAGCTTTTTGAAGAATCCAACACTTAAATCAAAATACTTTCTAATATGTACTGCCTCAACTCATAAAATGCATTGGTAACTTACATGTCCAGATTAGTCTTGTCTCTATGACAAGACTTTATTTAGAAAAGCTAGCAGTCCTGTCTCTGCTCACCATCAGAGCAACAGCCACAGCATAGATCGGTCCTTTATCAGTCAGGGTCTATTTGCTAGAGCTGCCATAACAAAATATTACAGACTGGGTGGCTTAAACAACAGAAATTTAGATTCTTATGACTCTATAGGCTACAAGTCCAAGATCAAGGTATTGGTTTCTTCTGAGGCCTCTTTCCTTGGCTTACAGATGGCTGTTTTCTTGCTGTGGACATGTGGTATTTTCTTTGAGTGTAGGCATTTCTAATACCTCTTTGTGTGTTCAAATTTCCTCATCTTATAAGAATACCAGTTAGATTGGTTTAGAGCCAACACTAATAGCCTCATTTTAACTTAATCGGATCTTTAAAAGCCCTAGCTCCAAATACAGTCACATTCTGAGGTGCTGAGATTAGTGTTTTTAACATATGAATAAAGGGGGTATAATTCATCCCACAACAGAGTCCTTAGTTGCGGACAACTAAAATCAAGTCTAACTTAAGTCAAAAGGGAATTTATTGGAAAGATTGCTCACAGAATTTAAGGAATCCTGGAAATCTTAGTAAATCAGAATCTTGGGAAGCCTAGAAACTAGGCTAGGAAAACAAAAGCAGCAAGAGATAATAGCAAAGAATGCAATTAAAGTCTAGTACAGATGCTGCCACTGGCCTACCACCACTGGACTTGTAATACATTTAATGCTCTTTAGGGGAAGAAAGGAAATGGGTCAGAGGGGAGGGATATAAGCTAGAGTTTGTCAAATATAACATCTTTTGTAGCTTTGCTTTTAGAGCCATGTAATTATTTTATAGTTATGAAACAAGGGTTGTGTCAAAATGGCTCGGGGGTAACTTTCAAAACCTGCCAATGGGCCAATATGGGACAATTTGAGGATCAGTGCAAATTATAACTCTATTTGTATGAAATTATACCAAAATAAAAGTGAGTATCATTCAAAAAGAAACAAAACAAAACGAACTCCTCAACGCTTCCAGAGTCTTGTCTCATTCCTTTGAGAGCAAAAGCCTTACGCATAGGTAGGGGATAACAGGAAGAATCTGCCTAACTCTAAATTATGTATCTAGGATTTGGTTGAGATAAGGGAAAAGGAAAAACTTGCCCCTTTTAGCTGGTAAAGTAGGAATTTTAATGTAATGGGGAATTTCTCGCTCACACATACACACACAGGGAGGACCTTTGCTTTGTTTTCAATCTTGGATCTCTACCCCTTTCTCTTTCTTCCCCCATTTTTATTGATACAAGTAACATATAACACTGTGTAAGTTTAAGGTGTACAACATGATTTATGCATACACTGTAAAGTGATTACTACTATAAAATTAGTTAACACATTCATCTCACCTCACATTCACCTCACATAGTTACTTCTTTTTTATGTGTGAGAGACCTTTTAAGATCAACTACTCTCTCAGCAACTTTCAAGTATACAAAACAGTATTATCAACTATGGTCAGAAAGGACCTTTGGATGTTGGGTAGCAAAAAAAAAAAAAGGAAAAAAAGAAAAAAAATTCTACTTCAATACCAAATCTCCTAGAGCCTAGTGACTCAGGTTTGAAAAATACATTCTGATGTCTTCTAAAGATGTAGTTTTGGGAATGGTATCCAAGGCAGTAAATTCGCAGCCTGTCCCTCAAATCAGCCAGACATTTTTTGCATCTTTTTTTTTTTTTTTTTTTTTTTTGAGCTCTTTTATGGTGGGCATTTACTTCAGGTTTGGTACTGGTCCCACTATTCCCTAATGTATTTCACTCATCTTGACACCCAAGTTTATATCCCTGCCTTCTGGGCATTTGAATTTGTAACCCCAGACTACAACATCAAACTTCATTTAGTGTAAGTTCACTTTGAATTATGAAGAAGTAGAGTAGAAGGTCATCCCTACTCCTATTGCCATTTTCTATTAGAGACCGCAAACAAGAATTACCTTATTTCAGAAAATAGTGAATTCAATGACTGAGACTTATTTCTAATCTATGAAGAAATAACTATGAGAGGGAGAGAACTATCAGAGAAGATACCACATTTAGAAATGTATATATTTCCACCTGAGGCCAGGAAGGATCTTTTTTCTCTACATATCACAACTTCAGGGCAGAAACAAAAGCAAAGGCTATAGGCAGAAGGTATAATAAGAATTATGAGCCTGGGGGCGCCTGCGTGACTCAGTCGGTTAAGGGTCCAACTGCGGCTCAGGTCAAGATCTCACAGTTCATGGGTTTGAGCCCTGCATTGGGCTCTGTGCTGACAGAGCTTAGAGCCTGCTTCAGATTCTGTGTCTCCCTCTCTCTCTGCCCCTCCCCTGCTCATGCTCTGTCTGTCTCTCTAAAATAATAAACATTTAAAAAAAAAAAACAGAATTATGAGCCTGGGGCGACTGTTATAATTTATGAGATTCTAGATTCTTTGTATTTTCCCTATACTTGTTACTTATTATTATTCATTAGTTTCATGATTGCCAGTAAAAATTCTTCAAAAAACAAAGGACCCAAAGTGTATCTTTGAAAGCACTAAAAAAAAAAAAAAAAAAGAATAAATTAAGGCAACTACATTCCACCCCTACAGGAAGGCTTAAAGGAGAGGATCTCCAAAGAATCAAACTGATTATAACACTGAATAAAGGGGGAAGCAGGCTGGGTCCCTCTGTGCTCTAAGAACAACTACAAGAACAAAAGATAAACAAGGAAGTAAATAAGTAAGTAAAAGACAGCATAGTCCATCAACCTGAGACAGGAGACCAGATGAAGTAAATTTCATGAGTGTATACACAGACAGTCCCCAACTTATGATGGTTTCACTTACAATTTTTTTGACTTTACAATGATACAAGACTGATATGCATTCAGCAGAAACCATACTTCAAATTTTCAGTTTTGATCTTTTCCCAGGCGTTTATGTGATAAGATACTCTCTTCTGAAGCTAGGCAGAAGCAGCAGCCACAGCTCCTGGTCAGCCACATGATCACGCCATTCTGTTTTTATGCTTTCAGTACAACATTCAATAGATCGCATGAGCTATTCAATACTTTATTATAAAATAGGTTTTGCATTAGATGATTTTGCCCAACTGTAAGCTAATGTAAGTGCCCTGAGCACGTTTAAGGTAGGCTAGGCTAAGCTATAATGATCAGGAGATTAAATACATTATGTGCATTTCAACTTAGACGATATTTTCAACTTACCATGGGTTTATCAGGACATAACCATAAGTTCAGGAAGCTCTGTATATACACACTTCAACATTATCTATCTTAACATAGAAAGCTACTATTCAAATAATCAATTGCACTAAGTAAGGAGATTCCTAGTTCTCTTCTTATGGAAATTAATGGAAAAGATTTTAATTTTTTAATGCTTTAGTTTTAGTTTTGAGAGAGAGAGTACACTCGTGAGCAAGAGCAGGGGAGGAGCAGAGAGAGAGGGAGACAATGGATCTGAAGTGGGCTCTTCGCTGACAGCAGACAGCATGATGCAGGGCTGGAACTCACCCATCAACCAACCCCAACCGTGGGAACATGACTTGAGCTGAACTTGGATGCTTAACCGACTGAGCCACCCAGGCACCACAAAGAGATTTAAAACCTTTGTTTATAAAGATGACTTCTGGCACGACAATACTTCCTAACAAAAACAGTTTAATAATCATGGAACAATAACAGCCAAGCATTATATATTTTTTAAAAAATAGCATTTTGGTTTATATAAATATTAATGGGCACCAATCACTCATTCAAGTATTTTTTCAAACACGACCACTTTTGTAATGTTAGTGATAGGAATTTAGACTTCAGAGTTTAAATCCCTGTCTCAGCCTTTACTATGACCTTGGGCATGTGCCTTCCTTTCTGTACTTCATCTATAAAATGCAAATAGTAACAATTCCTACCTCAAAGTCCTTGTAATAACTAAATAAAATAATGTGTGCAATGTTCCCAGTAGTTCCCAGACTTTCAAGCACTTCATGAAAGCTGTTGAGATGTGCTCTTCACACACAAACTACGTTTGGTTAATTTCACATTAAATTTGGGTTTTTAGGTTTCATCTAGGCACTTTCCTAAAATCTGAAAATAACTTGATAAGTATTGGACATCAAAAGATTTCAAGTTCCCCTTCTCTGGGAGGTTACTCCTGGCGCCCTTCAAATGAAACTTTCTCATTTCTTTATAAACCTTCACAGGAACCTGAAGCATGCTGTGCTCGCCGGCCGACTGGCCCTGTTCCATCTGTGCACGAGAAGAAAGTAACTGCATAGTTTGGCCCTGAGTTTTGGTGGCTGCTCGGTGATCATTCAGGATAGAGACAGTAAGGGCGACCATTAACCGAGCAAGCAGGATAAAAGAATCTCCCATCTTCAGCGAAAAAGAACGCGAAGGAAGGACCCAAGCGCAGCCGGCACCAACCAGCTCGCCCCACTGATCCTGAGGCCTGCCACAACCTAGAGAGCCAGGTGGATGAGCGACATCACAAGTGACGCCAAGTCATTTTCCCACGTCCCTTCCCTGCCCCCTCCAGGCCTGCCGCGGCACAAGCGCACGCGCAGCTCCACTTCCGGGCTCCGCTCCTCGCTACCCACCATGCTCTGCGGCACCGACCTGTCGCAAAGGCCGCGTTTCTGTGGTGAGTGAGCGCCTCGCTTTCCGTGCGGTGCGGCGGCGACGGAGGCCCGTGTCCTCTTCCTCCTGCCGCGGGGCCAGATCCCCTGACGGTGTCCAGCTGCGCTTAAGTCTGGCCGGTGCCACCTCTCTCCGCAATGCCCCCCAAGAAACAGGCTCAGGCCGGGGGCAGCAAAAAGGCGGAGCAGAAAAAGAAGGAGAAGATTATTGAAGTGAGTACCCACCCCCCTCCCCCACTCATGCTGCGAGCCCTCAGGGAAGCAGCCTCCTGGTCCCCGGCTCCATGGCTCCTGCTCGCGTCTTCCGGGGCGACGTGTCCCTCTGTTTGACTCTGTGTAGCCCACTGCCCCTTCTCCAGCCCCGTGATGAAGCTCGCTACCTCTCATCGCTATAGTGACGCTGCTGGCGCCCCCGCACCCAGCCTTTGCTTTGCTTCTCCGCCCACACGCCCGCCTTCGCCGACCCCGGTTCAAGAGGGCACCCCCACTCCAGTGCCCGCTTCAGGGATTTTGTCCTCCAGTCCTTAAAATTGAAGACGTTTCTAGGCTTGTGTTTTTAAAAAGTACGCTGAATGGGGTCGGGCTAGACTCCTTCTAGCAGGCCGGCTCAGGACGAGCTTTGTGTTCTTTTTTTACCTAACACTTAGGAGTACTAGTTACTTCTTTCGAGCCAACAAATTACCATTTCGTGGTTTTCCGATCCATTTCTAAACTGGTACAAGTTGCATAGAGAGTGGAGGTTTCTTTAAGGTCGCAGCCCACCGATTTGTACATAGCTCTTGATATATACGTTGTAAATTACGTCGACAGTGCTTGAAGAGATTACGTTTCAATGTCACCGGCTGTGTTGTGTCGTATCTGAATTTATTATATATATTCATTTAGCGCACTGAACCTATATAGCTCTTTAATGGCAGAGAATACTGTTGACGTTTTTGAATGTGTTGTATTTGCCTTCCAACGACTGCTAGTGAGTTTCTGAAGAGAGTGAACCATCAGTGAGTTTTAAGTAGTTCTTCCTGAGCTTTGGATGTAATTGGAAAAAAAATGACCATTTTTCTGCGTGTGGTATACCGGAATAATGGACAGTCTTTGTGGAATCGTTACTTTTTACTACAGCCCGACCAAAATGCCTGTTGGGTGTTTTGAAATGATAAGTTTATTTATAAATGTTTACTATTTTTAATATTTGGTATTTACAGCCGTGAAAAATAGCATGAAAGCGCTCAGGGCTGCATAGTATAAACTTAATCAGTACTTGTGTTTGTTTCTTTTCACATAATTTTTAAC
Organism: Acinonyx jubatus; assembly: GCF_027475565.1. Taxonomy (NCBI): domain Eukaryota; kingdom Metazoa; phylum Chordata; class Mammalia; order Carnivora; family Felidae; genus Acinonyx; species Acinonyx jubatus. The sequence goes on from NC_069381.1 coordinate 170,938,669, forward strand.
GTTGCTGGTTTAACCTGCCTATAAAGAATTCTAGTAATCTTGGCCAAGTTCCAATTCTGAAGCAGAACCTGTGTTCTAATTGCCAATTTGTACTATTTAGAACTGTGAGGAAGCAACATAGCCAGAACTTTAAAGGCAGACTGACTGTCATCTTCACATCTGTGTCTAGTATTATCGTTTTGAACAATCTGGACTACTGGCACTTAAGTAGATCCCTGGGAATGGTGATCTGCTAGCATTCAGTGCTGTGTAAACCAAGGATATTTTAGGGATGACATTTTACTTGTCAGTTTTCTTTACTGAGAATGAATTAACATGATACAAAGTGAAATTTCCTTGTAGATAAGAAATTAAATGTTACCTGACAAAGTACCTCATGTATTATTGAGCTTTAACTCTATGAAGTTATTTGTTTCATTTGTAATTGGTAGGAGTATTTTTGTTTTAAGTAATTGTGAATGAAAGTCATTGATAGTATTTATCAACTAAGAATGTCGATAATGGCTTTGTTCATCTTGTACAAGGTTATTCTTAAGGTAAAGAGGAAGCAGCCTTAGTTTCATTAATGAAGACTTAGCCAAAGAAAAAAACAAAATTAAGACAGTTGCATTCTTTCATTCTTTAACTGACCAAAAAAACCCTAACAGAGTGGTGAACTTAGCCTGTCCCCCCCACTCTCATTTATCATAAATGATGAGCACCTTTTTTAAATTTTTTTTTATTTTAATGGATGTAAGGTTTTGCAGATGGAAGTGTGTTGCATGGATATTTACTACCACTCGAGAGGTACAACAATACTGTGAATTAGTGTTAAGTTTTATCATTTGTTGTAAAACTAGATTTATAGAGAAAATTCTGTTACCCAGCCTAGTTAGGAAATAATATATTCCTTTTTGTTAAATACTATAATAGGTGCCTTTTGTTTTTGTTTTGTTTTGTTTTTAACTTTGCAAAAGCCCTAGCATGTCTTGATGGTTAGTGCATGGGGTTAAGGATAAAAATTGATTATGCGGAGCTAAAACTGATGTACCTCTCATCAGCAAAATGGAGTGAATTTCTGTATTACAGAGTTATATGATTCATGGGTTAAATGAGATGACATGTAAAATACCTGACATATGATACATACCCAATAAATGGCAGCTACTATTATTTATTAGAATTATAAATAAGAACTAGTTAGGAGAAATAATCAGACTGACCTATACTGTCTGTACAGGGCTTACTTTCTGTCACTTGAAATAATTTCTTTCTATTGCCTACATTTTTTCTTTCCTTCTTTAAACCTCCCAAAATTTATGAATTCATTTGGATTAATAGGTATTTTTTTTCTGAAATGAGTATATCGAAAAGGTTATGGTTCTGTTAGACGTTCATGCAGTTGTCCCAAATGGCATATAGCATTTGCTTTCTTACAGCTAACATTTAATAAACTGAAGTCAGCTTTGAGAAATAAAGGGTTTGATTATGGAAAGAGAGAAATAATCTTTGTGTTTGGGACAAGTCAATAAAGGATATCCAGCCAAGGACTTGTAGCAGCAAGGAAGTAGTAATAAGACACCAATAGAGATGGGATCTAGATGTGTGAAGGATGGAGGAAGAGAAATGATTGGTTGCCAATGAAAAACTTAAGTCCAAATCAACTGTTGATTACTTGAAGCTAGATTAACCAGCTGCAGAATATCTCTTGTGTGAATGGACAACAAAAATACATTAGACAGTAAGTACGGGGGGGGGGGGGGGGCGGCGGTGGGTGAGCGTGACCAATTAATGAAATAAAACAATGCTAGCCTCTATTTACTCTAGTGACCCAAAAGGTAGACCACAGTTATCTTGGAGCACTAGTCAGTATTGACCTGCTTTCCCAAACCCTTCCTTTTTTCAGATATTTTGTTTAAGGAGTGGAGGCTGGCTGTAAAAGAAGCATGAATATATAATAAGGTGGGAAAGGGAAGAAGGCTCAGTTTTTTTTAATGTTTATTTATTTTTGAGAGAGAGACAACACAGAGTGTGAGCAGGGGAGGAGCAGAGAGAGGGAGACACAGAATCTGAAGCAGGCTCCAGGCTCTGAGCTGTTAGCACAAAGCCCGATGCAGGACTCTAAGCCATGAACCTTGAAGTCATGACCTGAGCCAAAGTCAGATGCTTAACCAACTGAGCCACCCCGATGCCCCAGAAAGGGTTAGTTTTAAATGAAGTCTGGAGTTCACTGAATGTTAAGGCTGTGGATCCTCAGGGAGCCATCCTTTTTTAAGAAATACTACCTGTTTTCTAAACTCCTTTGTATTCAGTTTCCCAAATCTGAAACACGCACACAGACACCTACACACACTGTTCCTTCCTTATAACCTAACTTTTGGGGCCTTATTGATCCAGTGAGGACTATTTGTTTTATTTTAACCATGATTTGGATTTGATTGTAACCTCCAGTCTTCCTGTCTCATATCCCTCAGGCCCCCAAATCCAGGGTAATCTTCAGGTTAGTGTTTGTCCTAAATTCAAGAAAAAGGGAGAAAGTCCTTTTAAAGTATTCCAAATTATAAACCATTCTATTTTCACTAGGTGTTGTTGATATCCCAGATCAACAATGTGGTATTCAGAAAGTTTTTTTTGTACCAACCTGCACAATAACCTAATTAGGTTTCTCTGGGAAATAGTTTTTCACAGTGGGAAGAACAAAGACTTTGCTTGGAGTCAAATATACCTTGGTTCGCATATCATCTGTGTCACTTAATAGTTAACTCTTACTGAGCCAGACATAGTTATCGATGTGTTGGAGAAAGGAGAGAAGACAGCCATCTACAAGTGATAAACTTATGCAGCTTCTTTAATTCTCTCAGTAAGATAAGTATTATTACCCTTTTTATAATTGGGGAAACAGGAACAGAGATTAAGCAATTTGCCCAAGGTTACTAAACTGGCCATTGGCAGAGCCAGGATTTCAACCCTGTAGGTTTGGCTGCAGAGTCCTTACTGTTAACCAGTGTGCTATACGACTTCTTTATAGTGAATCTTTTAACTTTTGGGGCGCCTGGGTGGCGCAGTCGGTTAGGCATCCGACTTCAGCCAGGTCACGATCTCGCGGTCCGTGAGTTCGAGCCCCACGTCAGGCTCTGGGCTGATGGCTCGGAGCCTGGAGCCTGTTTCCAATTCTGTGTCTCCCTCTCTCTCTGCCCCTCCCCCGTTCATGCTCTGTCTCTCTCTGTCCCAAAAATAAATAAAAAATGTTGAAAAAAAAATTTAACTTTCATAACAATCCTAAGAGGTTAGAGTGAGACCCACTTTATAAATAAGAAAACTGTGGCAAAGAAGGTAATTTGCCCAGTTTTGTTTGAGATTAGAACTTTGGCAGTCTGACTCCAGAACTCATAAATCGTCACACTATACAGTCTGACTTAAGAAGAATTATTGAAGATTTCTGAGCTTCAGTATCCACATTTATGGAGTGAGATAATAGTACATCATAGAATCGTTAAGAGGATTCAGTAAAATAATATTGAGGTGTTTAGGTTTCGTGAATGCTAAATGGATGTGTCCCCTGTCTCCGTGGAAAAAATAATTTCTGAGCTCCAACCTAATTAGAGACTTTAAAAACACAACTCATTCATTATCTCTTAGGCTGGTTAATTATGTGCTAAAGCAGTGTAATTAAACCTGAAAAACTGTTTTTCTTCAGGGATCTGGAGCTTATATACCTCCACCAGAATCTGTTGTCATGAGTACTTCTTTCTAGCTGGTCAAGTCCCCTTAGAGGACTTTTGTCTTTCCTAAATCTTTATATGTCAGTATCTGCCTTGATATTTGGCCTTGTTTATTCATAGTTTGTTCATTTTCTGTCGTTAACGTTTGGGGCATGGTTTGAACTCCAGTTATGCTTTTCTCTGGCGAGGCATATGTAGATGCTGTTGCACTTTTGATACTGATTTCTTTTTATCTAGGGTTTTCCATCTTCCTGCCCCCCATGAGAGCTCACTTTTTGTAAAAGGAAAGTATGGCATTTCACACTAGTTGATGTATGTCCTCACCTCTCTTCATATGTCACGTTATACTTGACCATCTTTTCTTCTTACTGAATTGAATGTTAAATTTTCTTACCTAAAAACAAGGAAAACCAGCCATTAAAAAACTCAATTTCAGCTTGTATGTACCTTCTTTTTAAAAAAATTTTTTTTTTAATGTTTTTTTTTTATTTTTGCGACAATGCAAGAGACAGAGTGCAAGCTGCGGAGAGCAGGTAGAGAGAGACACAGAATCTGAAGCGGGCTCCAGGCTCTGAGCTGTCAGCACAGAGCCCAATGCGAGGCTTGATCTCAAGAACCGTGAGATCATGGCCTGAGCCGAAGTTGGACACTTAACCAATTGAGCCACTCAGGCTCCCCACCTTCTGTCTTTTTTTTATATGTACATAGGTTATAGAAAATTCATGTAGAATTTTGTAATATGGGATATTAAAACACGAGAATAGAAATTTAGGGGAAAGTGAGATTTTGATATATGGATGTGTGATATATGGATGTGATATATATATATCATATATATATGATATTTGATATATGGATATATAGGTGTGATGAATGAATAAAAAGAGAATTTTGTAGAGCTAAACCCCTCTTCAACTTATAGTCTTAAGAACATTGATCTATTTTATTGATTCTGAGATTCTGCAAAGTTATGTTGTGTTGGAATGTCTTCACATACTTATCCTATCAATACTGTTGTTCTTTTCCAACTTGTCCACATAGGTATTCTTTACCTATAATACTTTCTTCCTATTATCTTGTCCCTTTCCTCAGAAATAATACCAAAATAAAGGCTTCAAAATAGTCCATTTATTTCAGACTAAATTCCTCTCAGAGGGTCTCAGGTCCCTTTCAAAAGTAAAGACCTTTTTGCCTCTTCTTCCTTTTTCAAACCCACCCATAACCGAGAATGAGAAAGAGATGCAAACTCCATTTTAAAATTAAACATCTAGGGGTACCTGGGTGGCTGAATTGTTTAAGTGTTCAACTTTGGCTCAGGTCACGATCCTCATGGCTTGTGAGTTCAGTTCTGCTTCGGGCTGTCTGCCTTGAGTGTAGAGCCTGCTTGAGATCCTGTGTCTCCCTCTCTCTCTCTGCCCCTTCCCCACTTGCATGCGCTTTCTCACTCTCTCTCTCTCTCTCTAAAAAATAAACACTAAAACAAATTAAACTTCTATTTCAACCTCAACCTACAAAGTTTGGTAGTGTATGGATAAGTGGGTAACTGGCTCAGTAGAACAGAGCATTCAGGCCTGAGTGCCACCTAGGATTGTGTCATTAAGAACCAAGTGGATTTGCTCTGCAGAATTCTGGAAAAACTCAATAATGGAAGGCACTGGTTAATGCAGAAGATGAGAGGCTGGAAACTGAGGGTTATAAGTCTTAGAAGTAGCTGATGGTTCTTATCTACGAAGACTAAGCCAGATAATTTTCCCAATGAGAAATCAGGGGTGGAATAAATCAAGAAGCCTCTGTTTCTGGAACTCTAGGCACAAAGGAGGTGGAGGGGAGAGTAGGAGTGGGGGTGGTTAAAATATGAGACTGAAAGGAGTCTGTGCAGTGAAATGAGCTAAGAGACACTCTCTCTCACCTGCTCTCTTCTCAAGATCTTTAGTCAGGCTTAATGTACTCCTAGGCAGAGGATCCTTCTGAGAAACAGAAAAGCCATTTTAAAAAAAAAAAAAAGACTTCAGATACCAGTATTTGGTGATTTCCTGACAGCCTTGCCACCCATTCATCTAAGGATGGAACCCACACACCAAGCCTCCTGTATTAGTTTCCTAGGGCTGCTGTAACAAATTGCCACAAACTGGGTGACTTAAAACAACAGAAACTTATTTTCTCACAGATGTGGAAGCTAGAAGTCTAAAATCAAGGTGTAAACAGGGTCATACTCCCTTTCAAAGCTCTAGGAAAACATCTTTTCTTGGGTCTTCCAAGATTCTGGTGGTTTCTGGCACTCCATGGCATTCCTTAGCTTATACCTACTCAAATACACACTCAGACTTGTAGAGTGGCTTCTGAATGTTTTTGTACTAAATGCTTATGAATAGATAGCCAAAGATCATTAGTGCCTTGCACATAATAAGCATTCCATATGTGATAGCTGCTATCATATTAATAGCTTTCACAAATTACTATATTGATATTCCAAATTTAAATAAGGTATCGCTTTTAGTTAGGTATACCTCAATTTTAGTATTTGCATATTAACAACAGCTAGGAATGTGTACGTTTCAGTAATTTGAGTTCTATAAATTTAACTGTTTTGAAGGTCTCCTGGCTGGCTCAGCATGCAACTCTTGATTGTGGGGTTGTTAGTTTGAGCCCCACATTGGGTGTAGAGATGACTAAAAATAAACTTAAAAAAAAGTTGTTTTGAAAAGATAACTTACCAAAACAGAACAAAACAGTGCAGAACTTAATGTATCTTATGCAGTATTTCCCAAAATGTGTTCAGCACTACATAATCCTGTAGGATACTCTGAGAAGAATGCATTCTGAGGTAAAATAAGATGTGGAATTGCTCCTAACTATATCCCTTCTGGTAAAGACTCTAAGATATTGTACACTTAAGAATTAAAAATACTGTTAACCAAGCATTTTCCTAAACTTACTTGACTGTAGGTCATCTTGTCATGTATCACAATTCTGCACATCCAGAATTTATATTCAGAAACAGACTTTGGAAAAAGCATCATAGAGTAACAGGTTTAGTAATGATAAGTATGTATTAAATTGTAAAGAATCCTGGGTCATATGTTGCCTTGACTTGATGTTTTAGCGTTTTGCATGTCTATATAGCATAAGAAGGAATAGTTTTCTTACCAATAATTAAATGAAAGAATGACTTTTAGATATGACTGAAAAAAAACAGATAAAAAATAATATAAATTGCTAAGTTATTTCTGTACTCTTTTTCATTCAGGATAAAACTTTTGGTCTAAAGAATAAGAAAGGAGCAAAGCAACAGAAATTTATCAAGGCTGTCACTCACCAAGTTAAGTTTGGTCAACAAAATCCACGTCAGGTAAATAACTTAAATTTCTGCATTTTCTTCATATGAATGTAATAAGGCATCTGTTACAGATAAAAGTATTTGGCATGGTAATTGTATTTCAAAATGTAATCCTCCTCTAAAACTTTTCTGCATCTTCCCTTTGTTACTCAGCAATACCTCTTAGATATTCCTCCAAGCCATTTTGATATAGCTCTAATTTATTCTAATGGCTGCGTACTGTTCTAGGATGTGGATGTACTATATCCATCTGTTTCAACTATTTATAAATGATCTCTTTGTTTCCAGCGTTTTGACACTAAGAACAATTCTGCAAGAAGTATCCTTGTACATGTGTTCTTATAGGCATTTGTGCTTTTTTTTCTGTGGCGTAAATTATCTATGACACATTTCTAGATCAAGGGAAATGGATTTCATTTTTTCTTCCAAAGGAAATGGATTTCTAATTTAATAAATTATGTCCCTTTCTGTAGAGATTGTAATACTTCACATTTTCATTTTCAGTACATGAGTTATAGATACTAAAGTTCTTTTTAAGGTTTTCCAATCTGGTAAGTATAAAATGAGATCTCATTTTTACTTTGTTTCCCTCACTACTAGGAGTTTGAGTATCTTTTGGTTTGGTTTGGTATGTTTTTGTTTTGTTTGAGTATCTTTTCATATGGTTGTTGACTGTCTGGGTATGTACTTTTCTGACTTGTCTATTCATATCCTTTACTTTTCTGGATGTCTTTTTCTTGTCATTTATGAGAGACACTTTATGTCTGCATTACAGATAATTTGTGATGTTTCTATTATATCTGCTATACAACAATTTTTACTTTTTGTATTGTTAGATATGTCTAGATTTTTTAAATAATCTGCACTACTAGATCTTGTATGTTTTCTTACAGTCTATAATTTGTCATAAATTTTTATGTCACAAAGTTAATTTTCTTTCAAATGAATAGCCACTCATACCAGCATCATTTACCACTGAATTGAGATACTACTATTGACATATAGTAAAGTCTCAAATATGTTAGGATCCATTTCTGGATTCTCTTTTATGTTCTATTTATTATATGTCCATAAACTAGTGTCACATTGATTTTGATTCTTGTGGCCTAACATATTCTATTAGATAATAAAGGGAGTTCTTTCCCCCAGATGTTACTCCTTTTATATTTTTCTTGGCCAACTTAGGCATTTATTCTTCATATGATTTTGAAATAATTTTATCTATTGGCAGTGCATTCAAAAAAAGTCCCTTTTCTTCAAGTTATTTAAATCTTTCACTTTCTTGAATTTAAGATTTTACAGACCTGCATCTTTACTTTTAAAATGTACTTTTTTCACCACTCTGTCCTTTTTCTTAACTTTTGGAAATACTTTTCATCTGTGATATCAGAATATATATTTGTGATCCCAGTCTGAAACAAATTTCTGTCACTCAGATTATCTCTTTAAATTAGTGCCTCCAACATAGAGACACAGCCAAAAACTATTAATCTTCCATGGTGCTAATTTAGTAGCCTGGTTTAATAAAAACTCATGCTGAGATCTTGGAGTCAGATCAGTTTGGGTATGAATTCCCCTATCTTCTTTGTTATATGATCTCAAGTTATTTAGCAACACTGGTCTTAATGTGTACAGTGGAAGGGCACTTGGGAGGGTGGAAGGAACCCTTGTAAGGTTCCTATGGTGGTTAAATGAGAACATAACATAAATCTTCTCGTGTAATACAGGTGTGTGGAAATAATTCACTTTTCTTCCCTTATCCCTTTTTTCAATCCTATTCTGCTCTCCATATTTTCACTTGTGGGAAGTATATTGACTGGTAATTTTATATTTCATAGACCTGAGAAAGTCATAACATTCGTGGTGGTGGTAATTGGGATTCGTAGTACATTCAGGATTATATTTTTTGATAATTTCTTGGGTACCTGGGCTTTTATCTGTGAAATGAGCAGCAGTCCTGCTGTTAGAGCCAGGCAATAGGCACCCTATTGTAGGCCTTGTGTTGCAGAGGATGACCCTACTCTTTTGCCTCCAGACATAGCTCTCCCACAGGCAAGGAGTCAATGAGGTAAAGGGAATTTGTACCATCTCTCTCCACAATAGTTCAGGGCCTGCAGAGGTCATGTTACCCATGTTTATCTTAGAGTATCCTGTGCTGCCAAGTAGCACATATGCCTGAAGTAGTCAAAGGTAGGGTGTGTGTTCACTTCAGTGACACATGTATGACAAAAGAAGGGTGTGTGCTAGGAGTGTGGACAGAGCCTGAATCCACACCATATCCTACCCCATACCTTCCACCTTCATGCACTCACATGATGGGATGAAATTCAGGGTGGGAAGAGGAGGAGGAGGAAGGCGTTGACTGCTGCTTTACTGCCATGCTCCAGTGTAGAACTCCATGGAACCTGAGCATTTTAAATTTGAACCTGTCCTTCCAGGTCACAAGGTATATTTCTTAAACAGAGGTATAAACCGTACTTTGTTTAGCATTAGCTTGATTTCTAACTTACAAATATTCTAACTTACAAAAATGGTTTATGAAGCCTCCATTGTACTCTTGCTCTAGGCCCCATAAATGTTAGACATGTGCCTAGTGAGCAAAAGATATTTTCATTAAGATAAAATGACTTAAATTTTTTCTTTTTAAAAAATGGTTTACAATTTTTCTGTTTAAACACATCCCATCACATCATCAAAGTCAGGATTTGGGATGTCTTTAACCTAGCATTTAGTCATTCCCTTCCTAAAATTTCTTCTTTCTCCATGAATACTTCTTTGTGCTGGATTTCTATCTATTTCTTTGATGTTTCTTGGACCCTTTTGTAGGCTTTTTAAGGTTCTGTTGCCTCATTTAATATTAGTATTCTTCAGGGAACTGTGCTCTTGTCACTTTTTTTTCCTTGTCACTTCTTCATGCTGTCCTATCTCATATACCCTAAAGTTTTAATTATCTATAAGCTGTTTCTAAAATTTTTATTTTAAAGCAGACCCTCTCTCCAGATACCAAGATCTATGTCCACTTGCCTTCTGAGTATTAGCTCTATCCAGATGCTCTGTAAGCATCTCGTACTCAGTATGTCTAAAACTGAGCTCATCTCTAATTTCTACCCTGAAACCTGTTCCTCTTGTATTCCCTGTCTCGTTTAACAGCACTAACCATAAATGTAATAATTCTAGACTCCACCCTCTCGCTTACATTTCATATCTAGTCAGTCACTTAGTAGTGTCAGTTCTGCCTCTTTAAGAGCTCTCTCTCTCACTTCTCTCATCTTTTCTGCATCCTTGCTACTAATGTCTATGTTAAGCTCTTGTGTTTTCTTGCCTACAGCAGTTGCATTAGCCTCCTAATTTTCCTTGCCATTCTTTGGCTCCTTCTAGTCCACTTTTCACACAGTTGCCATTGTGATCTTTATAAAACACAGTCTGATTATGTCATTGACTTACTTTAAGCCTTTGAATTTTCCCTGTCACCTACTGATACAGTCCAAACTTTTCATTGATGTTTCTCATACCCTGTTCCTTCTGGTCCCTGTATCTTTGCATTGGCTGGCTCTCTCTGCATTCCTTTCCTTGCTCATCAGAAGAATTCATCCATAAAGTATTAGCTCAGTCTGATTTTTATAGGCATGTAGGTAGGCATTCCTTGTTCCCAGAGAACCACATATTATATTATAGTTGTTGACATGTCTGTCTTCCCACTAAATTCTGAGCTTCTTTAAATAAGCATCTTTATCTTTTCATCTTTGTATTCCCTGTCATCTAACATAGGACCTGACATATAAATATTTGGATGAATCCTCTAATCATATTAGGTATGTAAATCGTGTGCCTGGGACTGTGTCATATGTCATATTTGTTTTGTTTAATCTCCCACATTGACCTAGCTCAGTGTTTTCCCACAGGGTACTGTAGGTATTTTGGGTGGTACAGTTCTTTATTGCGTGGGACTGCGCATTTCCTAATGTTGGCATTTCTGATCTTCAAAACGCACCCACATGTTTCTGGGGAGTGGGTGGTTGTCATAAGAAAATCCCAGGTGAGAACCATTTACTAAAAAAGCTGGGCATGTAGCAGATGCTTAATAAATGCTTATTGCTGTAAGCTTTTGAATATGCTTTTTACTTGGCATGGTACCATTTATAAATTTTTTTAAAAGTCAACTGATATAAAATCTCGCAGTTTCGTTTAAAAGTTTAACCACACTATTTAATATATACGAAAAGCCATTGTAACACTGATACTAAGAGGTAAGGACTATGTACGTGTACATGTGTGAATGTTTTGTTATAATGTACTATTGTATAGTGAAAACAATTTTATTATATGAAATCAAATTACATATTATACCTGGCAATATTATAGGTAGCACAAAGTGAAGCTGAAAAGAAGTTGAAGAAAGATGACAAGAAGAAAGAATTGCAAGAACTAAATGAGCTGTTCAAACCTGTAGTTGCTGCTCAAAAAATAAGTAAAGGTAAACTTTAAATGTGAGGGTATTATTTTTATCAAATAATATCAAATATCAATATCAATAATATCAAATCAAATATTCATATTTTATGAATACACAGACAAAAAAAAAATAGCAGAAACAGACCCATAAATTACAGAGAACAAACTGATGGTTGCTAGAGGGAAAGGGACTGGGGGGCAATGGGCAAAAGGGTGAAGGGGAGTGGGAGGTACAGGCTTCCATTTATGGAATGAATAAGTCATGGAGATAACAGGTACAACATAGGGAGTGTAGTCAGTGGTATTGTAATAGTGTTGCATGGTGACAGATGGCAGCTATACTTGTGGTGAGCATAGCATACAGACTTGTCAAATCACTGGGTTGTACTCCTGAAACTAATGTAACATTGTGTTATCAACTATACTTCAATTAAAAAAAAAAAGTCAATTTGTTTTAATGTCTATTTTCTTCAGATTATAAGCTGATGTGTCTGCTATGGAAATGATCCTTCCTTTGTCAAAATCTGTATCAGTGACTTTTTTATGAGTCCTTTGTTTATCTGCTCAGCTATGTGATTGTACAACTATAACTCCAGCTACTAGCCCCCCACTTAAGGCAAAATTAAGGATTAGACAGTCCACTAATTGATCTATAATATCCATTCTTTGGTGGTGGCCAAGGCAAACCTATGGTTCTATAAATTGTAAGTTCTAAACTCTTGGCAGTATACCTCCATGTATATTTCTCTTTTGCCTCTGCTTCTTTGACTCCAACTAGACAATGACTGGAATGTGTAGGAGTTTGTTTGGTTTCCCACCCCTGGAAATAAGAGTAAGAACGGTAAGAATAAAAGAAACAAGTACAGATATGAAATGCTGTAGAAGGGACTTTAAAGAAATGTCTTAACAGTCACTTGTAAGTGGTATTTTCCTCTCACATCAGTGAATAGAAAAATAACCAGTTCACCAACAGTAATTATATCTCAGATAGAAGCTATACTTTGTGATCTGGCAGATTGTAATACAAATATCGTGTGCCATTTGACATAGGTGCAGATCCCAAGTCTGTGGTGTGTGCATTTTTTAAGCAAGGACAGTGTACTAAAGGAGATAAATGTAAGTTCTCTCATGACTTGACTCTGGAGAGAAAGTGTGAGAAGCGAAGTGTTTACATTGATGCAAGAGATGAAGAACTTGAAAAAGGTATTTTTTAAGTCCTTTTCTTAAAACTGTCTTTTGGTTGTTACCAAGATATTTAGTACTTGAAGAATATTTTGGTCTTTATGAGGGCTGTGTTTGTATAGATAGATAGATAAGTAGATAGATAAAATTGTTTTCCATAAAGCCTGAATTTATAGCATTATGTCTTGATTAAATGAATTTTGAATTTTTCTCACCCTCTCTTCCAGTACCACCTTCTTACTTGTCTAAACTACGTAGGATTTTGGTGAATAATTTCATAACACTGTTTATTCCTACCTATGGCATAATTTAAAGAAAATGTGTTAGGTCATAAGTCTTATGATACAGTTTTCCTGTTTAAGGAGATATGCAATATGTTTTGGAAACAGTAGATAAAATTATAATATTTAGTTTTCATATCTCTTTTTATTTAGATACTATGGATAATTGGGATGAGAAAAAACTGGAAGAAGTAGTGAACAAGAAGCACGGTGAGGCGGAAAAGAAAAAACCAAAAACTCAAATAGTATGTCCTTTTCTTGAATTGAGTTGCTGTGATATTTATCATTAGGGAGAATTATGTGGCAAGGTATTTGCTGCCATTTTCTACTGGATTATTTTTTAAATTATTGGATCTTTTGATAAAGATAAAGTGCATCAAGCTTTGTTTTTGGAATTTACAAGTGTAAGTTATATAAAATTAGATTCTTAATTCAAAAGTAACCTTTGAAAACCATGTGACTAAAGTCTTCAAATACCATTTTTTAAGGTGATTTTACTTTCTATCAAATATGGATGAATACAATTACATATTCAGATAAGAATTCTTTCCTTATTTTTTTGTGCAAAATGAATGGAAGGAGAATTGATAAACACTCTGTTTTAGTGGTAGGTAGACTTTAAATCAAGAAGGTTGAAAATATTGTGACATTATGAATTGCAAAATGAGCTTTGGGTAGGTAATGGCTCTAGTATTCCAGGAAATGTACTTTTAAAAATCGGTGCCTGTTTCTCAGACCTTCCATTCATGTCCACATATTTATCTGTAGGGAGGTTATGGTGAAAAACTGTGGCGTGCTAGAAAATTTCTGAGTACTAGTTTAACTTATATCTGTTGTATTTTTTCGGGAAAAGAGTATTGTTTGTTAGTCAGTTTTTCTTACTTCTGAAGTTTATTACATGAGGCTTCAATACAGTTGTATCCTTTGTTGTTCCTTTTGTACCTTGCTTCCTTTCTCTCTTCATAGATGTGAGAAATTGCCTATAATTTCAAATAATTCAAATAATGTATCATTACTGCACGTAATTAGTTTTTAAGAAGGATCAAGCCAAAACAAAATCATTGGTTTTAGTTTTTTATAACCATTTATATTTTTTCACTTCTTTAAAAATCAGACTGGGTGTATATTTACAAAGGCTAAACTGAGACATGTCCTTTTGTATAATACAGAATTTGGAACAGTGTTGAAAATTTTATGTAGATCCTCTCTAAAGGGAGTTTGCCATTGTATTAAGAATTTTAAGATTATATGTACATTTCTGCACAAAGTGTGCTCTGTACATAAGTGAGTAACATAAGGATGTGAATAAGAATGTACTTGTTCCATAAACTTCAGCATTTACCTTGGAAATGGACTACGCTGAGCCACTACTGGTGAATATTATTGTCTCTATAGGTGTGCAAGCATTTCCTTGAAGCTATTGAAAACAACAAATATGGCTGGTTTTGGGTATGCCCTGGAGGTGGTGATATTTGCATGTATCGTCATGCACTTCCTCCTGGATTTGTATTGAAAAAAGATAAAAAAAAAGAAGAGAAAGAAGATGAAATTTCATTAGAAGATCTAATTGAAAGAGAGGTAACTAGAATTTTCTCATGCTATGAAACTAAAGCAGTATTTATTGGGAAATTATAATATTTACCACTTGGGGGCATTAGCATGTTATGAAAGGGGAAAAAAAATGACCTTTTCCCAAAGTTGCCTTACTTTTTATTTAGTTTTTTTTGTATGTCTAAAATGTAAACTTAGCCATAATCGTTAGCCCATCATGACATTAATTTTGGGATTATAAAATAACTTCTAATGCTATTGGCTTATCAAATAAATTCTTTCTGTAAGATTGATATACTAGTATATTCATTAAAATAATATTCAGATTGAACTTGAAGTTTTAGATGTTTTTCCTGATGTCTTATTCTTTAGCTATTTTACTAATCAAACGTGTTAAAGGAGACAACTTCTACAGTTTTTCAGTTCATGTTTTTTCATCATTCCTGGACTCAAAGCACTCACTCTGTTGATAGAGGGGAATATGTCTCATTGAAGAGAATCTTCCACTATTCATTTCTGGCTCAGCACAAAAGAGGTTTACTCCATGAAATAGTAGACACGGCTACTGAGTTAGATACGGCTTTTGGGAGTGACAGGAAAATGTTGAGATTATTGGAAATTCTAGATTTAGGGTTGGATATTTCAAATTATATCCAGTTTTCCCTTCTTTTGGATAACCTAAATATGTTGTATAAATGTCTAAGGTTGGGCTTATATATATTTGTTCTTAAATGGTCATATTGTTTAGTGTCTCAACGGAGGCAATATGCTATAATAGAAAATACAGACTTCACAGTCAGGTATATTTGAGAATGTTTGTATGCTAGTTCTACAACATATTAGCTGTTAACCTTTGGTAAATTTCCAATCTCTTTCTGTTCGCTTATTTGTGGGGATCAATGTGGTAGCATATGTGTATAAAGCATTCAGTACCAAATACCTGGCAGATGGTCAGCAAGTATTATTTTTCCATACATTTATTACTTGATTATTGGCTCTGAGGAGATGATGTTTTTGCTTAGTTTTTTTCCTCATCTCTTGAGGAACACAAATGAAATCTGGGTATTGTCATAGTGTTTTTCATATTTTTTGTTTTCATCAGTTAATTTACATTAAAACAATTTCTCCTGACAAGTTTTCCTCACTTTCAATTTTGAAAAGAAATCCAGCTCAGGATAATATATTTTACTGCATTTAGAAATGTTTGTTTTTCTGGGGCACCTGGGTGGCTCAGTCGGCTGAGCATCCAGCTCTTGATTTCACCTTAGGTCATGATCTTAGAGTTTGTGAGATCGAGCCCTGCATCAGATTCTGTGTTTACAGCATGGAGCCTCGTTGAGATTCTGGCTTCCTCTCTTTGTTCCTCCCTCGCCCGCACGCACGTTTGTGCTTTCTCAAAATAAACATTAAAAAAAATAAACATTAATGTTTCTCAAAATAAACATTAAAAAAATGTCTCTCTGGACACTCGTTTTGCTCATTGCTACATAAAATGAAAATGAATCAATTTATTCTAAATTTGATGTCTTAACAGTCACAGGTAAAGACTTACTTGCATTAAGAGAAAACTCTTAAATACTATTAAAGGTGATTTGGTGGGGGGAAAAAAAACAACTCTTTTCTCTTTGCAGCGTTCTGCCCTAGGTCCAAATGTTACCAAAATCACTCTAGAATCTTTTCTTGCATGGAAGAAAAGAAAAAGACAAGAAAAGATTGATAAACTTGAACAAGATATGGAAAGAAGAAAAGCAGACTTCAAAGCAGGGAAAGCATTAGTGGTATGTCCCAAACTCACCCTAATAGATTCTTTATTCTTTCTTTCATTTTATAATTTCTGTGCCATGCAAAATTTATTGTAACTTAATCATGTGTATGTCTGAAATCAGTAACCAAGAAATGTTTGAAATTTGCCCTGAGTTGATATGTTTGTGTACCTGAATAGATTAGTGGTCGTGAAGTGTTTGAATTTCGTCCTGAACTGGTTGATGATGATGATGAGGAAGCAGATGATACCCGTTACACCCAGGGAACAGGTGGTGATGAGGTAAGAGGAAGCTTTGGCACTTCTGCTCATGTTGATGGAGAGAGCCGATAGAAAGTAACAGAGTAACATGGGTTAAGAGTAGCAACACTGGGACATTGGTTCAGATCCTGACTCTAACCTGAGAAATTACCTATACTATAGGTCTCCACACTCTTCTATAATAGAGACATGCAAGGTACTTGTGAGAATTAAATGGATTAATAAAATTATAATTCTTAATAAATTAGAACAGTGGTATAGTTAAGTACCTGTATGTATTAGCTGTAAAAAGTATGTGTTTTATTTTCCCTCTAAAAGAAAAAAAAGATTTGTTTGTTTTCTAATATTTTATACTGAAAAAGAAAGTACAGAGTAGGAAGCAGGAGACAACAGCAGAATCATTTAGTTATAGGTAAACGTAGCTGACTATTCATTCTTGGTATGGTATAAAATTCTGACTTCTGTCTTTGAGTTGAAAATAAAAACATCATATTCTATATGTCAGAGGAAGAAGCTTGAAATATGGCATTGCTTTTCTTTTTCTCAAGTTTAGAAAAAGGAATGAATTTTGACAGTTGTCAATCATTTGTTTTCACTTGGCATTAGCAAAAATTTTGTTTCACTAAGATAAATGTCAGAGGTAAAAGGCAAGTAATTTATGAAAACTGTCCTCCTAAGTAACAACTTTCTTTTCTGTGTTTTTAAGGTTGATGATTCAGTGAGTGTAAATGACATAGATTTAAGCCTGTATATCCCAAGAGATGTAGATGAGACAGGTATTACTGTAGCCAGTCTTGAAAGATTCAGCACATATACTTCAGAAAAGGATGGTAAGTATGCTAATTTGTGTGTAATTTGAAGAACTAGGATTCTGTCTAAAGAGGGAAGGGGGTAGTTTAGACCACACTGGCAAACTTGGATGCCTGCAGGGACCAGACTGGCAACATAAATGTGTGGTTTGACTGTATATAGAAATAGTGAACAGTGGAAGCTGTAGAAATGGGTGACTGGGTGGATATTGAAGCCATTAACTGAAACTAGAAGGGGACAGAAATGAGTTTGGAGATGTAGGTAATCAGTTTGGGATCTCATGATACGAGAACATTCTAGAACACACTGCAGACCTCAGTGTTCTGGAGTAGTCAAAAGAGGGAAAGCTTAGGAAAGACACTGAGAAGGACAGAGGAAAATTAAGAAAGAAGTTTCAGAAAAATCAAGTAGGATGAGAACTGGAAATAATTCTTCAGTTGCTGTTAGGGAAGAAGTTGTAGGAACAGGGTACCAGTTTTCATCAGGACTGCGATGATAAGAGGAATGAGGAGAAAAATAAGCACATATGTAATAGTGCCATGACTGAAGAGTTTGAAGAGAAGTGAAAGTTCAGCATGGTTAGTATGAGAGAAAAAGGTAGGAAGAATACTAATCAAGGCAAAGGTTGAGAGAGCAAAACTAAAACTTATTTTTACAATAAAGGAATACAAGTTATAACTTGAAAAACTGGCTTGCCTTCCTGAGATCCAAGTGCTGTTAGACAATATTGTCTTAATGCCAGTATGGAGACCGATTTGCTCCTTTTACAAGTAGGACTTTGGTGACAGTAGGTATCATTGTAAGAACTTCCAAGGCTATAATCCCTAAGATTTTTGTGATCAGAGATGTTTGAAATAACTAAAATCTACATTAGGCTATTAAAAATTATCTTTGTGTAAATACTGGTGTCACGAACACAAAAAGACTGCATTTTTGTTTTCTCAGTCTTTTCGAGCCTGTAAGGAAAAGTAGCTGCATAGCCCTAGTCTAGGTTCTTTTTTCACAGCTTGATGACAGGATGAAATGTTTTTGGATTCACATGTATTTGCACCGTTACAACTAGTGTGATTTAACTACTGTTACCCCAACCAAAAGCTAAGCGGCTGCTTAAAACATTTTTTGATTCCATAATTATTTATTCAAATAAAATATGTGGAAGTTGACCGTTTAAAACCTAATTGCTAGGTCAGGTAGGAAACAAAATTGTATAAGGTAAATCTTGTTCTCAAATGTATAGACTGTTAAGCAGTTAAATGTCTATAGTACAAGACATACCTTACACTAGGTCTAGGTAATTGTCACAAATAAGCTTAGGAAAAGAAAGATCAGTTCTTGGTGGAATAATCTTAGGGAAGGCTTTCATGAGAAAAGGAAAAGAAATGTAGTATCAAGTCTGTGACTATCAATTGCTAATGGAATAGTGTTTTTTGTTTCTGGGCCTTATTGATTTCAATATTTATTTTTAGAAAACAAATTAAGTGAAGCTTCCGGAGGTAGGGCTGAAAATGGTGAAAGAAGTGATTTGGAAGAGGACAACGAAGGGGAGGGACAGGAAAATGGAGCCATTGATGCTGTTCCTGTTGATGAAAATCTTTTTACTGGGGAAGATTTGGATGAACTAGAAGAAGAATTAAACACACTTGATTTAGAAGAATGACACCAAACAAGTCTGAAAAAATTAAGCCAGCTCGGCATGAGTTGAAATTGACTACAGTAATTTTTTTCCACCTAGAATTCTTCAACAGGATGTTTATTTCCCATGCTGATTCTGGAGGGCTTACTCTCCTCCCAAAAAGGAATATTCTCCCTACGTCTTGTCTTCTGACTTTGGCTACATCTCATAGTAAGTTCAGAGTAGTTCATGATAAATTGAAAATATAATGGTCATTGCAGAAAATGATTGTTGTAACTGTCCATTCAAGTAGGAAGTGTAACTGCTTTTCCAGCTTTTGATTTTCATTGGGCATGTATTATAAGAACAACATAAATTTAAATTTAAAATACCTTTCATTTAATGCAGTTTTTAATGAGTGATTTCATTTTCTTTGTATTTATATGTTTTAAAGACTGCCTTTAAAATATGAGCACTGTATTTCATAAAGGAAACTGCATATGCAGATTCAGCATTGTATATCTTGGGACAATTAGATGGACATATAAAAGGAAACTTCTTTAACCTGACAGAATCAGCTGCAATGCCCTGTGTTAAACTGTTTTAAATGTTTCCCTCTTCTTTTTTGCCAATAAAGTTGTAAATAAAGACCATCATACATTAAAATCCAAATATGGTCCTTTTTTTTTTTTAAGTTTTTATATGAATATTGTTTTAAAACCTGTAGCTTAAGGATTTTAATTAAATATTATATCTTATAGTTACCACAGAAGGAACAGACATTTAAGGATTCTCTTAACTGGATATGGAACTGTGTAGAATACTGACAGTACTACTATGAGTTTAGTAAACTGTTACGAATTTGGCCTTAAGAAGACACTGTAGGTAATGCTACAGGCAAGTCTAATTTCCTGAATTGATAGATACCAGCCTAATTAAATATCACCCTACAGTTGAGCTAAAAACTGCTTAGCATCATTGTGGAGATGGCTGATATTATAGTAGTATATATTGAAGTTTGATTACTATGAAAGCATGTAAACAAATCCACCAAAAAACTGAGCTGAGGGTCTTTGTCATTGAGTTCCCATGAAAAATTAGGGTGATACATTTAAAATAATTTTTTTTGATGTTTATTTTTGAGAGACAGAGTGTGAGTCGGGGGAGGAGCAGAGAGACAGGGAGACACAGAATCTGAAGCAGGTTCCAGGCTGAGCTGTCAGCACAGAGCCCTATGCAGGGCTCAAACCCACAAACCATGAGATCATGACCTGAGCCGAAGTTGAACCACCCAGGCGCCCCAAGGGTGATACATTTTAAATGGACATAATTTGCAAATGACAGATTTGTACTAGTTAACACCTTTCTGTCACTTTATTTTCAAATATTAGTACAGTGCTTTTGTTATCTGCAAGTATAAATGGATTTTAAAGCAATCAAGATAACATAGTATTAACATGTCGGGTGACCTGAGCCCTAATCTCATTTTTGCCTCAGATAAATTGTATGATTTTTAAATCTGAATCTTAGTTTCTTCATCTGCCTATAGCAGTTAAAGTGCTTCTTAATTGTAAAACCTAAGAAAAGATTATTATAAATCTTGTCAAATGATATCAAAGTTGATAATGAAATAGACTTTCTATCAATTCAGTACTAGTACTGACACTTTTCAGATGTAGAACATGAGCCAAGTTTATTTCCCATATGCAATGAAAGTATACTGAAATACTCTGCATATAAAAAGACTGCTTGAGTTTTAAAGTTTTTATCTATGAAAGATTTGTTTCATTCTTTATACAAAAGTTTTAAATGTTAGTAATTACTATTTTAATAATGAAACATTTTCAAAATAATCCAGAGAGCTTAAATCTTTCTAAAGCTATAACCCAAGTAATCTTTTTTTTTTTTTTTTGAAGCCATCTAAAACTTTTCTGAATAATTATTTTTACCTTAGACCCTACCTTTAGTCCATTTACTTTAGACTGTAAGGCGTTTGTGTGTATGTTTAATGTATATGGTATAAAGTATTACTAGCTTGGGGCACCTGGGTGGCTCAGTCTAAGTGTACGGACTCTTGGTTTTGGTTCAGGTCATGATCTCATGATCTCACAGTTCAGCAAGATCAAGCGCTGCATCAGACTTTGCTCTGACAGCTCAGAGCCTGCTTAGGATTCCCTCTCTCGCTATCTGCCCCACCCCCGATCATGCATGCACATGCACACACACACTTTCAAAATAAATAAATAAACATTAAATAAATAAATACTATTTTACAGCAAACATGATTTTGAAAACCCACATTTTCTTTAATAAGTGAGTCAAAGAGATGATGCTACAGTGGAGGCAATTTTTGATATCTACAGTTCCTTAAAATCTAAGGTGGTCTTCATCTATCTTGCCCTTAGGTTTCTTCCATTATAAATACAATCAAAAATGTTCAGAGAATGCAAAAGTATTTTAATATGAGAAAAAGTACAAAATTAAATCTTCTAAAAATAACATTTCAGAGGCCAGTAGATAGAGTTTTGTATTGTTCACAGTACAGTTACCTTATATTGGTACAGTAAATGTGAAAATGGCTCCTCTTTTCAAACCCATTTGCACATAACTTTACGTAGTTTTTTCTTACAAATCGTTCTTTTATGTATATCCCATGATTAACAGTACATCTCTGTAATCTAATTTCAGTTATATGTCGTAGCTTCATTTTTAAAGTTTGTGGTGTATGGGACTCCTGGGTGGCTCAGTCAGTTGAGCTTCTGACTTTGGCTCAGGTCATGATCTCATGGTTCACGATTCAGGCTCACTTTGGGTTCTCTGCTGTCAGCGTGGAGCCCACTTTGGATCCTCTGTCTACCTCCCCTCCCCAACTCATGCTCTCTGTCTCTCTGTCTCTCTGTCTCTCTGTCTCTCTCTCTCTCTCTCTCTCTCTCTCATAAATAAATAAATAAATAAGTAAAAGATTTGTGGTTTAAACATTCAGAACTTAACAATGTTAAGCCTTCCTCAGAAGGGGAACTATGGCTTTGCACTTATTTCCTTATAGTCTATAAAATGAGATTCTTTTCCCAAATGTAACAACTTCTCATTTTCTCCTTAACCTAGGAGATTTCATCAGCCCTCACTCTTTATCCTATTTACCATTTCTTTGGTAGTTAATCTCTAGGGAATACTAATGTTTTCAAAGGAACATACATCAGTTTCATTCTACATGTGCAGATTTGTGAATCCTTGAAATTATCTCTTTTTTTATCTTAGTCTTAAGGATCTGTATTTCAGTGACAAAGGTCATCTTACCAGCTTTACTACTCTACATATTCTAAGAATTTTATGGTGTTTCCATATTTAATAATTATTCATTTTGAGTAAATTTGTCTGTAGCATGTATAGAAATGTAGTATCAAAGAATGCATCATTGAAAGTACTTGAGTAATGGAGACCCCTCAATTTAAAAGTACAGTGTGTAAGGGCACCTGGGTGGCTCAGTCGGTTAAGCGTCCAACTTCAACTCAGGTCGTGATCTCATGGTTTATGAGTTCGAGCCCTGCGTCAGGCTCTGTGCTGACAGCTCAGAGTCTGGAGCCTGCTTCAGATTCTGTGTCTCCCTCTCTGCCCCCCCCACCCTCCCGTCTCTCAAAAATGAAAAAAAAGTTTAAAAATTTTAAAAAGTGTAGTGTATAATACACTAATTGTGTAGGTCTCTTCATGTTTGTGCATTATTGTATATATTGTGTGTATTTCACTTAGAAAAGTTCTGTGTAGAAGAAGTAGAATTAATTGCATTAGTCGGAATGTTCATCCTTGAAATTTTACTCAGTATTGAATAGATAATGAAAATAAAGACTTAGAAAGAAAGTAAAGACTGTAGTAACTATATCCATTTCATAATTTTGTGAATTAACATGAGTGAGAAGCCAGTTAATTTGTGGAGACAATGTATAACTATACCAGCTGTCACCCATTCAGTTGTATTCAAGCTAGATTAGCCAACTACATTGGTGGCTCACTCCATGGATCATTTTCTTCTAATATGCTAAGAATTATTAGCTATTTCTATATCTCTTGCACTGATTACCCATCATGGGAGGAAAAGTAAATATTTAATTAACCTCTTTATACTCCAGATCTGTCTTCCACCCCTGGAGGGGTGGAAATCAATTGCTAATAGCTGCAGCCTATTTATCTTCAATAAAAAAGTAGGACCAAAAAGAATTATGATATAATCTAGTTTGGGCTAATCATTGCCATTTGTTAATTACTTGCTTGGTCTTCTACATTTTTTTCCCCAGCTCAGTCTTTTAATGGGAAGGGTAAAGCCTCAACTATTTAATATGCAGCCTTCAAGAACCCTTAGATGTGTGAAATGGCTTATATACAGGAGACCCCATTCATCCCTGACACCCATCTTACCCCTCCCCTCTCCCAAGAAGATTTTTTGGCAGCAAAGAATTATTTTTAATTATTGACCATTCAACATTAGAGGTAACTAAAAAATTATTTAATTTGTAGGTTTATTACCCATGTGGTTTCAGATTGATGATACGTATAAAAGTCAACACCATATGAAGGATAAAAGTAGATACACTTTATTTAAAAAGCCAGTAGAATCACTATTAAAAGTGACAGGGAACTATCAATACAGGTGAGTTATCTATAAGAAAATAGTATTTAGAAGACTGAGAAGACATTCAGTGGAACAAGTAGTCTTATAACGTGCTAGTCATAGAATTCTATGGGAGTGCCTGGGTGGCTCAGTCGGTTGGTTAAGTGCCTGACTTTGGCTCAAGTCATGATCTCATAGTTGGGTGGGTTCGAGCTTAGAGCCTGGAGCCTCCTTCAGATTCTATGTCTCTTCCTCTCTCTGCTGCTCCCCAACTCGCACTCCATCTCTCTCTCAAAAATAAACATTTAAAAAAAAGAACCGTATATCCATATATAGCATGTTACTGTACAAACAATATTCTTTAAAAACAAGGGAAATGGTTTAGGATCAATTTTCTTAATTCATTTGCATGAAGTCAAAAGGTTTCATCTGGGCAAGAGCATAAATACACTTTTGATCTTTTACATGTGTCATGTGCATGTAAAAGGAAGAAAAATCGTTTAAGGTTTCTAAAACTGGGTATGAGAACATCGTACTTGATTATTACAAGCAAGCATGATGAATTCCACCTGATAAATTCACTTTAAATGAAATACATTAATGCTAACTATAACATTTGAAAAAGCACAGTTCCATGCCCCCATATTTCAAATTTGAAGAATATCACCAGACACTTAGCAATTAATTTCAATCAGCTATTTCTATTAAGGAGTAAACTATGATAAAATTCCCAAAATTAGAAGAACAAACTTACCCTGTTCACATGTCTTTGTCCCCTCACACCCCACCCCACAGTTTATGTAAACACAATTATTCAAAGAAATACAAGATGAAATAAGGTAAACATTTGTTGAAGAGAAGAATATCAGATAGTATTCTGTTGTTTGCAAATAATTGAGTTTGAATTTTCAAAGGCGTGAATATCAAAATAATGATAATATAATAATAATAAATAAGCCATACCAAAATGCTGTGTGGTTTTAGCAAGCACTCTGAAATTTTTCATGGAAAATTGGAAGTGCTACAGAAAGGCACTCTAGAATTTTTTTTATTATGTTTGAAAAAACATTTCTTCAAATCATTTTTTTGATAGTATTTAAATCTTCAAAAGACAGTTTTCAGGTCATTTCTATAGATTAATGTTTATTTTTGAGAGAGAGAGAAACATGAGCGGGGGAGGGGCAGAGAGAGAGGGAGACACAGAATCTGAAGCAGGCTCCAGGCTCTGAGCTGTCAGCACAGAGCCTGATGTGGCGTTTGAACTCACAAACTGTGAGATCATGACCTGAGCCAAAGTTAGATGCTTAACTGACTGAGCCACCCAGGTGCTCCCATATCTGGAAATTTTAATCAGAAGAAACCTAGTATGTGGAGGAGATAGTGACAATGGTAAATATTTATCACTACCCCTTCCCCCCCACCCAAAAACATGCCATTCAAAGAGTAGAAACAGCAAAATTGTAATTTAAGCTTTCCTGAATGAATTTAGCCAATTAACATTTTAAAGTTAAGAGATATGATTGACAGCCATAAAGCCTGTTACTTAAGCATCATTAGTCTTTATTTTGTCTACTTTTACTTAGCTGTATGTAATTGGAAATTGAACCTGTTCAAATTTTTTTAGGTTTTTTTTTAATTTATTGTTTAATTTACATTCAAATTAGTTAGCATATGTCACCCTATTGAAATTTAATAGGAGCTTTCTATGCTGTCTAGAACTCTGCCAGTTTATTTGAATTCAAATGAAAATAACCAATTTTTTTTTAAGTTTCAGATTCTTAAATGCATAATGTGAGATGTCACTTACTGCTCATACTTCCTGAACAGAGTTGAGTGGTGCTAACAGTTTTCAAAAGCCTGTCCATCTTTTCATCTTCTCTTCCCTTTGATAGTTGAAGATCAGAAGAGTGAATGCAAAATTGACTCTCAGAACTTGTCCAGAGGCAAAAATAAAAGCATAGGAAAAAATTAAAGTGAGCCAATAGTATTTCAATAATATTTCAGAGGCTTTGACAAGAAACTTAGGCTGCCAACAGGTTTATTCTTGTACTTCTATTTTTGTATCTGATTCAATTGCATACATAAGTAAGAGTCATCATACTTGTGTGTAGAACTGAAACTGAGCTTTTCTATGAGAAATAGAATAATATGTTGGAATTTGTGGTGCAGTAGCTGTGACATGGAGATTTTTGCCCCAGGTTTTTTTTTTTTCTTTTTAAACTTTTATTTAAATTCTGGTTATTTAACATATAGTGCAATATTGGTTTCAGGAGTAGAAGTCAGTGATTTATCATTTACAACACCCAGTGCTTGTCACAACAAGTGCCCTCTTTTTTTTTTTTTTTTTTTTTTTTATGCAGAAAAGTAATTTTATTAAAGCACAGAGACTGGAACCGTGGGCAGGAAGACATTCCTTTTTTTTGGACAAGTGCCCTCCTTAATATGTATCACCTATCTAGCCCATCCCCCACCCACCTCCCTCCATCAACCCTCAGTTCTCTCATGGTTCATTTCTCTTTTTTTCCCCATCCTGTATGTTCATTTGTCTTATTTCTTAAATTCCACATGATGAGTGAAATCATATGGTGTTTGTCTTTCTCTGACTTATTTCGTTTAGCATAATACACTCTAGCTCCATCCACGTAGTAGCAAATTTGCCAGTTTTATAGGAGACTGATTCTTTGAAATGTGAGCTTATAGAGTTATTAACATTTAAAGGTGTAAAATAAGCCAAATTTCAGAGGTAAATTGATAGAAATGTCTGAATTAATTTCTTTGATAAAACTAAATGGTTTTCTTTTCATAAGTCTTCAAAACAGATTTATTGAGGTATAATTGACATAATAAGCTATACATATTTAAACTATACAATTTGGGGCACCTGGGTGGCTCAGTCGGTTAAGTGTCCAACTTTGGTTCAGGTCATGATCTTGCAGTTTGTGAGGTCAAGCCCCACATTGGGGTCTGTGCTGACACCTCAGCCTGGAGCCTGCTACTAATTCTGTGTCTCCCTCTCTCTCTGCCACTCCCTTGCTTGCTCTCTCTCTCTCTCTCTCAAAAATAAAATAAACATTAAAAAAATTTTTGACTATACATTTTATGTTTGATAAATGTATGTACCTGTGAAATAATCACAATCAGGATATATTGTATATATTCATCTCCACCAGAATATTTCTCATGGTCTTGGTAATCCTTACCTCTGCAAATAAGACCTCAACACATGGTTTAGTTTGCATTTTTCATAATTTTATTTAAATAAAATCATATGTACTCTTTTTTTAAAAAATGTTTTTTAAGTTTATTTTTGACAGACACTGTGAGTGGAGGAGGGGCAGAGAGGTAGAGGGAGAGAATCCCAAGCAGGCTCTGCACTGTCAGCACAGAGCCTGATGTGGGGCTTGAACCCACCAACTGTGAGATCATGACCTGAGCCAAAACCAAGAGTCAGTCCTAGATGCTTAACCGACTGAGCTACTCAGGTGCCCCCTCTTTTTTAAATTTTAACTCAGCATAATTATTTGGAGATATATCCATGTTACGGGAGGTATCAATAGTGTATTGTTTGTTTGTTGCTAGGTAGTATTTTCTTGTATGGATATAACATAACTTGTTTATTCATTAATCTGTTGGTAGATTTTAGGTTTATCTCCTAGGACTATTACAGTTACTGTGAACATTTACATACAAGTCTTTGTATGAATATATGGTTTAATTTCTTTTGGGTAAATACATAAAAGAGGAATGTGTAGTTCGTATTTTTAACTTTTTAAGAAATTTCCACAATGTTTGTTTTTTTTTTTTAATGTTTGTTTATTTTTGAGAGGGTGACAGAGTATGAACAGGGGAGGGACAGAGAGAGGGAGACACAGAACCTGAAGCAGGCTCTAGGCTCCGAGCTGTGAGCACAGAGCCCAATGCAGGGCTTGAACTCAAGAACCACAAGATCATGATCCAAGTTGGGGTCAGACACTTAACCCAGGCACCCCTCTACAATGTTTCCTAAAGTGGTTAATACTGTTTTATACTTCCACCAGCAGTTTATAAGAGTTCTGTTTGCCTCACATTCTCACTAACACTTGTGGTCTGTTTTAAAATAGATCTATTACCCATTTGGGGTTAATTTTTTTATCTTGTCCAAAGTATAGGTATAAGTTAAATTTTTTGCACATGGTGAACAACCTAATTGTTCCAGCACCATTTATTGGAGGACTGTTCTACACTGAATTGCCTTTATACCTTTGTTGACCATCATTGATAATTCAGCTGTTTTTTTTTAACTGTATTTTGATTCATGTATCTGTCATTACATCAATACCATACTTTCTTCATGACTATAGCTTTATACTCATAAAGTCTTGAAATCAGAATAATCCTCCAACTTTGTTAATCTTTTACAAAGTTGCTTTGGCTATTCTAGATTCTGTGCGTTTCCATGTGCATTTTAGAATAATGAGCTTGCCAATTTTTACCAAAAACTATGGAATTTTGATCAGGCTTGCATTAAATCTGTAGATCAGATTTGCAAGGAGTTGACATCTCAGTATTGAATCTTCTGATCCATGAATATGGTATCTATCTCCATTTTATTTAAGTCTTTTTTAATATCAGTGTTTTGTAGTTTTCAGTATGTAGTTCTTACACATCTTTTGTCATATTCTTCAGTATTTCATATATTTTGATATTACTGTACATGGTACTTTTTAAAATTTTTTTTAATGTTTATTCTTGAGAGAGACAGACAGTGTGAGTGGGGGAGGGGCAGAGAGAGGGAGTTACAGAATCAGAAGCAGGCTCTAGGCTCTGAGCTGTCAGCACAGAGCCCAATGCAGGGCTTGAACTTACGAACCATGAGATCATGACCTGAGCTAAAATCAGATGCTTAACTGACTGAGCCACCCAGGCGCTTCTGTACGTGGTACTTTTTAAAATTTCAGTCTGCAACTGTTGATGGTTAGTATACAGAAATACAATTGATTTTTGCATTTTGATTGTATTCTGTAACCTTGCTAAACTCACTTATTCTAGTAACTCTTTTTGTAGATTTCATGTCTTCTACGTAGATGATCATCTGAGAGTCATATGTGAATAAACACAGTGTTCTTCCTTTCCAATCTGGATATGTTTTGTTTCTTTTTCTTGCATAATTGCATTATTGTGCATGAATCAAGAAACCTGTTTTTGTAAATGAAGTTTTATGCAGAAACACTTGTTTGTGTATTATCTTGCCTGCTTTCATGCTACAAGGATAGTTCAGTAGTTGCCACAAAGATCAAATGGCCCCACAAACCTTGACTTATTTACTACTTGACCCTTTATAAAACATTTTTAAAAGGCCAAACTGCCTTATTGTACTGGCTAGAACTTTTATTAAGTATTGAATAGAAGTGTGAAAGCAAACCATTTTTACTTTGTTCATGATCTTAGGTGAAAAGCATTCAGTCTTTCACCATGAAGTAATGTTAAGTGTAGATTTCTCATGGATTCCTTATATAGATTGAGCAGGTTATCTTCTTAACTTACTAAAAGTTGGAGGAGTTTGTTTTGTTTTAATGAAACAAACTATACTTGATTCTTATGTAATTTTTAAAATACACTGTTAAATTTGATTTGATAAAATTGTATTTAGAGAACTTATGGCTATGTTCATAACTGATGAGTTAGTCTGTAGTTTTCTTGTAATGTCTTTGGTTTGGGGATCAGAATAATATTGTTCCTGCATTATGGAATGAGTTGTGAAATATCTCCTTGTCTTCCTTTCTGGAAGATTCAGTGTATTATGTCTTCCTTAAATATGTATAGTAGAATTCACCAGTGAAACCACCTTGTGGAGAAAGGGTTTTTTTGTTTGTTTGTTTGCTTATCTAGAGTACCACTTGTGCGAGTGGTGGAGGGAGGGGGCAGAGGCATAGAAAAAAAATCTTAAGCAGGCTCAGGAGCCCAGTGCAGGGCTTGATCCCAATCCCATGACCTGGAATCATGACCTGAGCTGAAATCAATAGTCTACACTCAACTGACCGAGACACCAGGTGCCCCTATGGAAAAGGTTTTAATTACAAATTCATTATCTTTAATAGATATTGGGATGCTTACATTATTTCTTCTTGTGTGAGTTTTGTTAGTTTGTGTCTTTCAAGGTTTGGCCATTTCATAATTTTTTTTAGTATCATAGCATACATTTATTTACTTCCTTCTAATTACTGCTTTAGCTGAATTTCATAAGTATTGATATACTATATCTTATAAATTTGCATTTTTATCCAGATTAAAAATACTTCCTAATTTCTCTTGGCCAGTGAGTTATTTAGAAATGTGTTATTTCAAAATATTTGGAAAACTTCCAAGAATCTTCTGTTACTTATTCCTAGTTCTATCGTGACTGGAGAACATACTTTTTAAATTTGGATCCTTTTAAAATCATTGGGACTTATTTTATGACCCAGAGTATGGTTAATCTTGGTGAATGTCCCATGTGCATTTCTGCTGTTGTTGGTTGGTGTTCTATAAATGTTTATTAGGTCAAGTTGGTCAATAGGGTTTTTCAGCCCTTTTGTGTCATAACTGATAAGTGCTAGCATTTATCCTATTTGTGTCTTTATATATACTTTTAAAGTTCATTTATTTTAAGAGAGAGAGAGAGCACACTGTGCACACACACACATACGCATGCATGAGTGGGGGAGGGACAGAGAGGGGGTGGGAGAGAGAGAGAGAGAGAAAGAATCCCAAGCTGACAGCACAGAGCCTGATGTGAAGCTCGATCCCACGAAACATGAGATCATAACCTGAGCAGAAATCAAGAGCCAGACACTTAACTGACTGAGCCATCCAGGTGCCCCCGTGTCTTTATATTTAAAGTGGGTTTATTTTAAGGCAACAAGTAGTTGGGTCTTTTTTATCTAATCTAATAATCCCTGCCTATTAACTGAGGTGCTTAGACCATTTACATGTAATGTGATTACACATACAATTGGGTTAAAGTCTACCATCTCGCTATTGTTTCTGTTTGTTCTTTGTGTCCTTCTTTCCTTTTACTACCTTGTTTTTAGGTTGAATGTTATGTATGATTTCATTTTATTCCTTCTCCCTTCTTAGCTATAATCTGTGTTAATTTTGATTAAGTTTTCTTCTCATTATGGGTTATATTTTCCTTCTTTTTTCACCTGAGAATTTTTTATTAGATATTAGACATTTTGAACTTTTCCTTGTTGAGGGCTGGATATTTTTGTATTTCTGTAAATATACTTGAGTTTTGTATGTAGTTAAGTTACTAGGCACAGATTTAGTCTAGGTCTAATTTTCCCCACAAGTAAGGCAAAAGCTTTATGAGTACTGTGCCAGATGCCCCATGAATTATGAGATTTTCCTCTCTGATTGTTGAGAGCAGGAACTATTCTGGCTCTATATCAACTCTGGGTATTATTCTCTCTAAAATTTTAGGTGGTTTTTCCCTCCAGCCTTGTATAGTTTCCTGAAATGCTTGGGCTTGTCTTAGTTGAAGACACAAGGGGGACCCTCTGTATATCTCTAGAGTGGCTTTGTGTGTGGCTTTCTTCTCTCTGGTACTCTGTCTTGCAAATTGTAGCTGCCTTCGCCTTCCTGGACTCCCATCTCCTCCTGGGTTTCCCGTTCCTGCCCTATGGCCTGGAAATTTCAGGCAATAAGCTGGGAGCAATCAAGGGACTCACCTTTGTTTTCCGTCTATTAGGGATCACTACCTATTGTCTGATGTTCAGTGTCTTGAAAAGCATTGTTTTATATATGACATCTTTTTAATTGTTTCAAACAGGAGGTAAATCCAATTCATTGTGACCTCTTAGCCAGATATGGAAGTGAAGTCTAAATTTAGATTTGCACTACTTCTTTGATACAGAATATATTTGACTGAACCTTGCTGATGAATTTTCTCTTCAAAACCTGACAGAACTGGGGGGATTCATAAAGTACCAAATCCATCCTCTCCCCCCCCACATTAATTCTTCACCACAGATCCTTATGTTTACCCAGGTAGCTTATGTTTCTAGGCAGTACTACTTGTAAAATCTACTTGACAGAAATAGTTTTGTAAATATAAGAGTGTTCATATTCAAAAAAAGCAAGTTGCTTTATTCTATTAAGATTCTTTTTTTAATAGCTAAACATTTAGTAGAAAAAGTCTGTATGTGAATATAGTATGAAATATTAAAATCTCATGAAAACTCAGGTGTAATATAAGTAAATGTCAAGAACTTAAGGGGAAATTAACAAAAGGGTCTACAGAGTAGCTGAAAGTATGATCTTGTTACAGTACATAATTGCTTTGAACTCACTGTTAGAAAGATCTATCTGTACTTAAAGTGATTCTGTGAAACTGGGACGCCTGGGTGGCTCAGTTGGTTGAGCGTCTGTCTTCAGCTCAGGTCATGATCTCACACTCCATGAGTTCAAGCCCCGCGTCGGGCTCTGTGCTGACAGCTCAGAGCTGGATGGATCCTGCTTCAGATTCTGTGTCTCTCTCTCTCTCTCTGCCCCTCCCCTGCTCATGCTCTGTCTCTTTCTTGTCTCAAAAAAAGATAAAAACATTAAAAACATTAAAAAAAAAAAGTGATTCTGTGAAACAGAAAAGTTTCCCCCCAAATTACTGCTTTATCTTTCCCAAGACTTTTCAGGTAAAAGCCATAGTAACTACCAACAAATTATTTAAAACTATAGAAATTTATAGAAACTGAAATACTTAGTGGATTGCCTTCTCAGAAAAGACACATACATATTTTTATGTTTTGTTTTTATTTCCATATATTTGGATTTAAAGCTGTTGGTTAATTTATTTTTTTTTTATTATTTTTTTGTTTTGAGAGAAAGAGAGAGAAAGAGAACAGGGGAGGGGCAGAGGGAGAGAAAGAATCTTCAGCAGGCTCAATCTCACAACCAACCATGAGATCATGACCTGAGCCAAAATCAAGAGTCAGATGCTTAACTGACTGAGCCACCCAGGCTACCCCAGAAGTTGTGGCACCCCAAAAGCTGTTGCTTTAAATTGGATCTTAAGAAATATTTTGGCACATTTGACCACTTTTGGTTTCTTGGTTCATTTACTTGTCTATACGTTAATGATGAAAACTGAAGTTAATGCCATCCTAAAAATGGAGAAAACATTTGAAGTGAACTGTGAAGTCTGTTCAAGATCTCCACCTTAAAAATTAGGTTCTGGAATGTCTGGTTGGCTCAATTGGTGTCCGACTTCAGCTCAGGTCATGATCTCACTGTTCGTGAGTTTGGACCTCACATTGGGCTTCTATGCTGACAGCTCAGAGCCTGGAGCCTGCTTCGGATTCTGTGTCTCCCTCTCTCTCTCTCTGCCTCTCCCTTGCTTGCACTCTGTCTCTCTCAAAAATAAACATTAAAAAAAAATTAGGTTCTAGAAAGTCAGGGAACATACAGGATGGCAGTTTATTTTGCCTTATCCTCTGAACATATCATTGACATAATCATTTAGGTGTTTAATCCTGGAAAAGAGAAAACTTCTCAGCTCTGTGTAGGCAATTCTTTACTAAGCACATTGCCAAAAATGGTTTACAGAATTTTTGTTAATAACATGAATGTTGTAGTCCATTTTCAAAAAAAAACAAAGATGAGGCCATTAATGTCAAACAACATAGTGACTGGCTAGAGCTATTTGTTGACTGTTGACAACTTATTACTGTATGTGTTTTTTACCATCAGGAATAAGCTTCCCATGGTGACCATACTACAAATTTTCAGTTTTACATGTGAAAAATCCCAGTGCCAACCTGGAAGGGTTGGTTGCGTTGATGAGTAATGAGCTCTGCATATTGCAGATTGCCATGTTACCTAAGCCCATCTCACAATATTGGCAAAGACTCTGAATTCTTGACACATATATTTTTTTTCCAAGCAGGTATTAAAAACACATCGTCTGCTATTCAGAGAGTCTTAGCAGAGTTGCTGTGCAATTTGTCTTTTTGACAGTAGGTTAAGGTTTGAAATGTATTGAAATTGCTTGGAAAGATTCATTACACTGCTCTTTTTTCTCCTTCGTAAATTAATTCCTAGTGGGCTGTCATTTGTTTTCAGATAGATGGAAAAATATGTTGTCTACTTTAAACTGTTTTTACTCCCAAAAGTGAATTTTGTTAAATGGAGGGGAAAGATAGCATAGAAGTTTCAAAGTCACTGTTTTCAGACTTGTAGTTAATTACAAATGTTGGTATTTTCTGAAACATCCAAAGTTTTTTTTTTTTTAAAGAGATAAGTTTAGGTCGCCTGGCTGGCTCAGTTGGTAGAGCATGCAACTCTTGATTGTGGCATCATGAGTTCAAGCCACACATTGGGTGCAGAGATTACTTAAATACATACATATGTACATAAGCACATAAAAGACAAGTTTAAAAACCATGCAGGAACTCCTGCTGTTTAATTTCAACTTTCTGCACAGTTAAATGAAGTTTTGCATTTGAAATGCTTTCATGGCTTTGTTTTAAGGGCAAAAGAATATGAATTTGTCTTCTAAAATGTAACATTTTAAGTGTACTTTTTTCTCATTTATCAAAACAGCCTTAAGATTATTTTCTCATTTATCAAAGCAGCCTTAAAATTAAATTCAAATGTCTTTTTATAAATGTGTATCAATTTCATATAGTAATTTTAAGGTATATCTGGTCTTCTGTGGGTGAGACTTTCATCTCTATATAAATCAAACAGTGAGTCATGGGCTTTCACATATGAAGGCTAAACAATTTGTCAATATACCATGTAGTTCTGAATGCGCTGGTAATACAGACCTAATTCTGTTCTTTAGTGTTCATGTCATCACTGATAAATTGTGGGCAAACCCTCAACTTGACAGTCTATGGCAAGTTATGTGGGAAACAGTATTATTATCCTTATACATATGTTAATGTACAGGAAAGTGAGTGACAGAGAATGTATATACTTAGGTGGTTCACATCATCTACTGTGATATTTACCTTCTATCTGGGGCGGAGCAGAATATGCCACCCCAAACTATGCCATGTCAGCATTTTGATTGTTTTGAATTAAAGTTACTTAACAAGGACACTGTGATCCTCTTGTGTCCCTCTGGAAGCAAGAAATAAATCTCCCATGTGAAGGTATCCTCCCTATACCAAGAAGGTAGAATGTATTCTTATCACCAGAGATAGGGAATTCAAGGCCAGGAAGGCTGCACACACACATTTTGTTACTTCTTCATTAGTTTGTTACCTCAAGCCCAAACCTCTTTGTTTTGTCAAATCTTCACAAATATTGTTTCTTTGTCTGAAAGATATACTGCCTGCTTTGGTCACTTTTTGAAGTTACTTATCTTTGGGGCTCCCATGAGTACAAAATTAAATTTATTTTTCTCCTGCTAATCTGTTTTATGCCAATTTAATTATTAGACCAGCCAAAGAATCTAGAAGGGAGGAAGGGAAATTCACCTACATATCAAACACTTCTAGTCATGGGCTAAGAATATGTGTATAACCTAACACTTGGGAGGAATTCACATTCACAAGAAAAATGTTGATGCAAATGTCATGAAATGATAACAAGCAGGGAAGTTTATGAAGTTGCCCTTTGGTTTCTTGACCAGCTACTTTCAGACTCATTCCACACAGGCAGTTGTTGATAATTTTGACTGGGCTCAAGATGATCAGGTAATTGTAGAATTATCTATTAACTGTCTATTAACTTAGTATTTACAATTTGAGAAATCTTCTAGATAGGCCTTCCTTGAGGTCCTCTAGGCCTCTTTGCCATCTTAAATTATTCCCTATTCTTTGGAAATCTCATTCACTTTCATGATTTCAGTAATCACTTCCATATGGGCAACTGTATCTTCAGCCTCACGTTTCCAATAAGCTACCACACCGCTCAGCTTGAATATCCTGCTGGAGCATCAGATTCCAAGCTAAAGTCATCATTTTCTCTCCTAAATCTTCATTCTTATTTTCTTTCTTTTGTCCTCCTTGTTATTGAGATTTCATTATCCAGCTGCTTGAACTAAAAAATACCTATTGGTTATTCTACCACACCAAGATTTCTCTCATATCCATCCTCCTATATTACTACCCTGTATTACTCAGGCTCTCAACTCTCTTCATAATTAATCATATTACTTATTTTCCAAACTGGTACATTTTTGAGTGTGAAAGAGATACCATGGAGAGTGAAGAGACTCTTTTAATACTTACACTAGGACAACTGATATACATTGAAACTGCCCGTTACAGTAGTAATAATGATGATGATGATAGCACTTTATATCTATTGAGCACTTACTGTGTACCAGTAAGCATCATGTTTTATTTAGCATCATGCTAAATTCTTTGCATGCTAGTCTCCATGTGTTCCTTACAAGAACACTGTGAGCTGAGTACTATTATCCCTATGTTCCATTAAAAGCAAATGAGTCCCAGAAGGTTAAGAAAATGTCCCAAGGCCAAATAGCTACTAAGTGTCAGAAGCAGAATCAAATCTCAGTTCAGTCTTTTGGGCATTATTTTATGAATAGCTCTTTATTTTCAACCTTAGCTGGTGTACTGTGGGGGTATTGTGGTTATCAATACAAAAATCAAAATTACTATGATTTAATTAGAAGACTATCTGAGTATTCAACTACTCACTTCTGGGCAGTGGATCTGCAAGATGAATTAACTGGGCAAAGGCACAGCAGGTTCATTCAGAATGAATACTGAACCCTGGGACCCAAATGATTATGCACTGATACCAGTGAACTCCCAAGGCAAAAACTTAGCCATTTAATGAATCCATTCGTTCCATTTTTGTGATCTACTCATTTCCTTCTTTTCAGTGTAACATTATCCTCACAATAGTCTTTATAACTAGAACTTTATAGTTAGAATGACCAAAATGTGCTGTGATTATATATAGCTTTAATTAGGTGCTGTCATTATATATAGCATTAACTGCAGAGTATTTCACCTGAAATCATTATAGGAGAAGGAATCAGCGTAGAAACTGACCACTGTTTACTTACCAATGACTAGTTCAGTCAAGCATGGAGGAAAAAAAAATAGTCAAATGCCCACAGTTTTGTTCCTTTGTTAAGCATCTTAACTTTTTCATTTATTCAACAAACACTTGTGGAGGTATCATGTACAAGCACTGTGCTAGGTATTGGGGATAACAGAGGTTAAATTTAAAAAAAAAAAAAAACATCGCGTCGGCTCTGGGCTGATGGCTCGGAGCCTGGAGCCTATTTCCGATTCTGTGTCTCCCTCTCTCTCTGCCCCTCCCCCGTTCATGCTCTGTCTCTGTCCCAAAAATAAATAAAAACGTTGAAAAAAAATTTAAAAAAAAACAAACAAAAAAAAAACCTCTTCACGAGGCCCCAGTCCAATGGGGAAGATGGAAAAATAAATGGGTGAATTTAATATAGTGTCGTAGATATGTACGTGTGCTATGAGTGGATGTGAGATGAGTGCCTAACTCAAATGGGGAGGACCTGAAGATATCCAACAAGAAATAATACTTTATTTAACTAAATCTTGACATGCAGAGGGACAGAAATGTGAGCAGTTATGGCCCGTAGTTCAGTATAATCAGAGGAGAGGAGGAGTCATGAGCGATTTCTGATTTCATGGTTGAAAACATCGTAAGCATAAGGAAACCATAACAGATTCTGGATCATAAAAATCCAAAAGCAAGTTTGCACGGTCAAATGACATTGCTGAAAGAATATTGTAAAGGAACATTGCAAAGGAATATTCTAGGCTTGGTATTTTTTCCAAAATGATCAAATTCTTGGATTCTTCTAAGGCTTTTTAACGACTTAAGTAAATCAAGTACTGCTGGCCTTTAGATAAGGCCAGAAGTAAGATTTGAAGTCCTGAGGTGGTCTGTGCAGGAGAATGAAGACTACAGTAAGGCTCATTCCTGAGATGGTTCAAGAAAAGAG
The DNA here is from genome assembly GCF_027475565.1 of Acinonyx jubatus. Lineage (NCBI taxonomy): Eukaryota > Metazoa > Chordata > Mammalia > Carnivora > Felidae > Acinonyx > Acinonyx jubatus. The sequence continues at coordinate 170,976,142 of NC_069381.1, forward strand.
CCCACACAGCAGAGTTAATCAGCTCCTGTTCCTTAAAATGGCTAAAAAGGCCTTGCTGCCTACTGAGTCCTGAATATTACCAGATATGGTGATCTTATTTAGCAGTCAATTCCCTCAAACCCAAGAAGCAGCCAAGTTAATTCTATTGACTATGTTGCACCATCAGAAAGGGTCAGATTTTGATCTCTAATATGTGGATTTTCTTCCTTACCTGCATATCCCACGCACTCCATCTTCCTCCAATTCTTAATGAATTACTCAGCTGTTGTTAGTGTTTCAGTCGAATATACTAAAATCGATAGACATTAGCCCATGTACAGAGCATAAATTAGATTTGCTTTAACTACATTGATCAAATTTTCTTGTATTTATTGAGTTAGATAACCCAGGAAAAAAAGAATTAAATAGTACTATCTAATTAACCTGTTAAATAAAAATTTTGAAACAATGGATTAAGTTATACATATCCAGTGTAAAAATACAAAATTTATTCTTGAGTTATTTCACATATTCAACATTAAATGAAAAAAAAATCTTATTTCCAGAGTTTACCCCAATTCAAGTTAATTTCTAGCAACTTTGAAGGTCTTTCAAACATTTTACTTTAGGTTTTTCTTTCTATAAAAATAGTAAAATGACATGTTAGAACTTAATATTTCCCCTTAAATTCAAAGGTGTTATTATAAATATGTTTTGGAGTCTCATGTTTGAACATAGAAGAAATGTTGCTTTCTCCTTACATTCTTCCACACTGCCCCCCGTACTTACGCAAGGACCACAAATTGACAAAGTTGTGTATTCCATAACTGGATAAAGAAAAAGATTAAAATTATTTTTATATCATGGTAACCATTTTAAATCTTGGTAGCCATGGTTTCTCGCTTCTTCAGGTCCCTGAAAATTTCATCATACCCGAACACATTCACAACAATCATAGGTGCCTCACCCAGTCTCCAGAAACCATATAAGCCATATAAGCAAGGCATGGCTCCCAGCACTAATAAGGGTTTCTTGAATCTGGACCGTCGGAATCCCAGAGTGGATTGAAGAGTGCAAAAGCGCAGGCCTAAGGGCTCTCTTGGCTTCAGAAGCGAAAATTCATAGCCAGGGTGTCATCCCTCTCCCTCTCCTCCCTGAGCCGTGGTGTCGTCTTGTGTGCCAAGTGGTTTTCCCATCCATGTACAGATACTGCTATATATGTGTGTTGAAAGGTGTGGCTAATTTGGACTTGAATACGCTTTTTCTTGGAATCTTTCAACTGTATGATATAACACCATGAACAACTTCCTTGTTATATGAAAGGAAAGCATGTAACACACTGGTGGCCCTAAATGGAGATTGGCTGCTATTACAAATTCTTGAGAGGGCAGAAACAAACAAACAAAAATGTTATATAGATTAAAAACTTGTTTTAATTGGCACGGCACAAAATGTTAATGGAGGTGAGGACATTTTCAGCAACAAATGAACGAAACGTTGGATCTAAAAGGAAAAGTAGGTATCAAACTAACATGGCTAGAATATCAACAATAAATCTTGCTATGCCACCAGCCCAATGAAAACCCCAAATGATGACTTTTTAAATATATATGTTTTTCATAAGAATTACTGGAAAATTTTTGTGTCCATTTGTATCTCAGTACTGAGAATATATAAAGTATTTTGGCATTGATTCAAAGAATAGCAATGAAAGTAATTAATATGCAAGACATTTTAATTTAGAAGACATTTAAAGGATTAATTGTACGTTGGTTGTGCAAAGGATTTTGAAAGCATACTCTGCCCTTATTTCAGTTCTCTTATTCCACGAAGGAGGTAACCTGGCCCACTTAAATGCTTGCTTTGTGCCCAGGATATATAGCTCATCCCAAATAGCTTTTGCATTGCCTGGGAACTCACAAAAGAAGGGGCCCCTCAAGGACTTCTAGAGGCTATGGACTAGTTTGAGTACACCATAATCTCTTTGTACATAGTATCCAACTGAGTGCAAAGCCCAAATAGACACTTAATGAGTAATGTTACTTGAATAAACTAACCTGGTTTTTTACCATAATTTGAAGTGAATCTCTCTTGGGACAGATATCAAATTATCCTTCTTTAAATGTCTCTAATATAATATACTTTAAACCACAATGTAACAGGGAATAATCATAATTTCTTAGACATATACTGTTCGAAAATTTTTGCTCACTAAAAAGAAAGTTCAGGGAGGTTCTTAAACCAACACTTACTCTAGATACTAAATTTCACTGCATCTGATAAAAACTGATGAGTTGATTTTTCTGTTTGTAGTTGATTCATATCCTTCTCTATCATAGAATGGGTTCCAAGAAATAGGTGGGTTATTGTCCCCGTAAGCAGTAACATTTTATCACTCTTTAATTAGTTAAAAGTGCTGATGGAAAATTTCTTCTGTTCCTCATATTTTCACAAAAGCCTGAGTTGCAAGATTTTAAGCTCAATGGTAAGAACACAGCTACATATTATCACCCTTGACATTTGCAGACTGAAAAGAATTTTTTTTTCCCCCGCTTGGTTTCTGGCTTCACTCACTGACTCAATAAATAGTACTTATTTATTGTAGAAAGATTTAAAGACCAAACCCAGCATGGTGAAAATGGCTTGTTTTGGAGTAACACAGCCCTAGTCACAAGTGCTGACTACTCCCGTGAATAGCTCGATGACCTTAACCTTCTGACCTTCCTCATCTGTAACTTGTGGAGAAAAAGTCTGCCCTGGAGTTGCTGAATTTTAAAGAAGAAAATGCATGTGAAGCACTTAACACAAAACCCGACGGTTTATAACCGTCAGCTCCCTTCCCTTTGTCTCCTTCCCCTGTCTTTTCTCTTTTCATGTTGTACAACATAATAATGTCTTTAGAAGAAAAGATTAAACAATATATTTCTCCATTCTTTGTTTACACAAATTACAATTTTCTTTTTGCTAATACTCATCATTATACAATTCTACCACATTAGAATATGAACAATAATACATTATGATTAAAATATACTAATGCTAATGATATTTTTCACATACGATGCATTCCAAGTTGTTTGCCAGATATTGTAATAAGTTCTAAAGGGCATGATTGCCTCATGTAACAGTCCAAGGGTACGGCTGTCATTAGGCAAGGCTTAATCTAGATGCTCAAAAGATGTCATCAAGAACCTGGTTTTGAAGTTTTAACTTTGTCTACAGGCTAAGTCCTCTCCTGGTGGCCGTGATGCTGTAAAAGAGAAGAAAATTCTTTGAGAGAGATACTGGAGAAGGCAAGAAGGGATGAGCAGAAACATTTGAGCAAATTATCTGGAGGAAGGACATTCTGGACAGAGGGAAATGAAATGCAAAGTAATGGAAGGAGGAATATATTTGGTATATTTGAGAAACAGCAAGGAGGCTAATGTGCTGAAGTAGAGTGGACTACACAAAGAATGAGGAGAGATGAAATCCAAGGAGCACAAAGCCAGTTGATGTAAGGCCTTGTAGGCCATCATTGCACAGATACTGACTGTTGCCCTGAATAAGATGCACAGCCCTTGGAGGATTTAGAACAAAAGAGTGACATGATTTGACTTACATTTTAAGAGGATCACTTTGGTTGCAGTGCTGAACTAGACCAGAGGGAGATGAGAGAAAGTGGGGAGACTGGTCAGTAAATTTACAAAAGAGTGGGTGGAAGGTCCTTGGACAAAGAGATAGTGATGAGAATGGGAAGTGTTGAGTCTTGAATATATTTTGAAGGTAGAACCACCAGGGTTTTCTCATAGACTAGATGGCAAATATGATAGGAATTAAAGAGTTAGGGATATTTGGAAAAGTCTACAGGAGCGAGAAACCAAGGGAGAAAAATTGGAAATTTGATTTTGAACATGTAACATTTGTGATGCCTATTAGACAGGTAGCAAGTTTCTGGCTGATTATATAAAGTGCTTATTCTGTTCCAGATGCAGATTTAAGTGCTTATATATATTAGCTCCGTCATTTAAGTGCTTATATATATTAGCTCAGTCAACTCTCCCAAAACCCCATAAATTGGGGGTTTTGAATTGAGGCATCATTATTAGTTATCAATATTAATTAAAACCACAAGTCTGGATGAGATCACCAAAGAGAGAGAGTATAGATACAGAAAAGAAGACCAAAGATTGAGCTCAGTCCATTCCAGTGCTTGGCATTTAGGGACGTGAGGGGGAAATTAGTAAACGGAGATTAAGAGTGGCCCATTAAGGGAGGGGGAGAATATTAAAAATGGGTGGCCCCAGGAACCAAGTGAAGTAAGTCTATCAAAAAAACTGAAATATCACTGTGTCAAAAGCTGCTCACATTTCAGGTAAGATGAGGACTTTCACATTTTTGGTGAAAGAGGGCAAACCCTTGGTGCAAATAGATTCGAGAGATGGGAAGCAGGGAAATAGAAATGGCTAGTGACTGTAGGCAGCTCTTTTAAGGAGTTTGTCTCTAAAAGGGAGCAGATAAATGAGGTTGTGGTTGGAAGGGAATGTGAGATCCAGGGAGGTTCTTTGTTTTGTTTTTGCTTTTGTTTTGCTTTGCTTTTAAATTAACTATTTTTTTAGATCAGTTTCAGTTTATAGCAAAATTGAGAAGGTACAGAAGTTTCCCATACACCCACTGAGCACACATACACATAGCCCTCTCCACCATCAAAATCTCACATTAGATTGGTACATTTATTACAATTGATGAACCTATATTGACATTTCATCATTCTAAATTCATAGTTTACACTGGGGTTCACTCTTGGTGACATACGTTATACAGGCCTAGATAAACGTACAATGGCATGTATCCACCATTAAAGCATCCCACCTAATGTTTTGATGGACCTAAACACCCTATGCTCCATCTATTCATCCTCCTCCTCTTCCTCCCCCAAACCCTAGCAACCATCAATCCTTTGACCTTCTCCATAGACTGGCTTTCCCAGAACCAAATTCCCTAAAAATCCTCTGCTCTCTGCTTATTCGTATCTTCACCCCCACCCCACCCTTGAAACAGCTGATCTTTTTATTGCCTCTACAGTTTTGCCTTTTCTTAGAATGCCACATATTTAGAATCATACAGTATAGCCTTTCCCAGTTGGCTTCTTTCACTTAGTAATATGCATTTAAATTTCCTCCACGTCTTCTCATGGCTCAATAACTCATTTCTTTTTAGTGCTGACTAATATACCATTGTCTGGATGTGCCACAGTTTATCCATTCAACTACTGAAGGACCTCTTGATTGCTTCCACATTTTGGCCATCATGAATCAAGCCACTAGAAACATCTTCATGTGCAAGTTTTTGTGTGGGCATAACTTTTCAGCTTCTTTGAGTAAATACCAAGGAGTGCAACTGCTGGATCCCATGGTAAGATATGTTTACTTTGGTAAGAAATGGTCAGACTGTCTTCCAAAGTACCATTTTGCATTCGCAGCAGCAATGACCGTTCCCATTGCTCCACAGTCTCGCTAGCTTTTGGTATTGTTAGTGTTTTGGATTTTGACCATTCTAAGAGGTGTATAGTGGTATCTCATTATTTTAATTTGCAATTTCCTAATGATAAATGATGTTGAGCATCTTTTTATATGCTTATTTGCCATCTATGTTTTCCTTGATAGAGTCTCTGTTCAGGTCTTTGACTCAGTTTTTAATGCAGTTGTTGATTTTCTTATTGTTGAGTTTTCAGAGTTCTTTGTATATTTTGGAAAACAGTCCTTTATCAGATATGTTTTGGAAATATCTTCTCCTACCCTGACGCTTGTTTTCTGATTCTCTTGACATTGTTTTTTGCAAAGAAGTGTTTAACTTCAATGAAGTCCACCTTATCATTTTTGTCTTTCATGGGTCATGCCTTCAGTGTTGTATCTAAAGAGTCATCACCATACCTAAGGTCACCCAGGTTTTCTCCTATGTTATCTTCTAGGAGATTTATGATTGTGTTTTACATTTTGGCCTATAATCCACTTTGAGTTAGTTTTCGTGAACAGTGTAATTATCCTTTAAATGTCCTTGGAAACTGTGGTGATATTCCCTCTTTCATTTCTCTCTTTCTTCCCCTTCTGTTATTCCCATTATGTATATATCCCACCTTTTATAGCTGTCCTACAGTTCTTGGTTATTCTATTCTCTGTTTTCCTCACCCCCATCTTTTTTTCTCTTTGCTTTTCAGTTTTGGAGGTTTCCATTAAGAGATCACCAAGCTCAGAGATTCTTTTCTCATCTGTGTTCAGTGTACCAAGAAGCACACTGAAGGCATTCTTCATTTCTGTTACAGCTGTTTTGATCTATAGCATTGCTTTTTTTATTCTTTCTTAGAATTTCCACCTCCCTGCTTATATTGCCCATCTATTCTTGCGTGCTATTTACCTTATCCATTAGAGTCCTGAGCATATTAAACATAGTTATTTTAAGTTCCTGATCTGATATTTCCAACATCTCTAAGATATCTGAGTCTAGTTCTAATGCATGCTGTCTCTTAAGACTGTTTTTAGTTTTTATTTTTTTTGCCTTTTAGTACACTTTTTAATTTTTTCTTGTTAGCGAGACATGATGTATGGGTTAAAAGTAAATGTGGTAAATTAAATAGGCTTTTAGTAATGTGGTGGTGAGGTGTGGGGGGAGAGAAAGTGTTCTAAAGTCCACGATTAGGTCGTAGTCTTTTAGTAAGTACTCTAAACTGTGAACTTCACAAATGCTTCTCAGTGTCTGCCCCCGAGGTGGGACAAGATGGCTAGTGGGAGCTGGAGGGGGCTACTTCCCTTCCCGCATGTGTAAGGCTAGAAGGGATTGGGGTTGGGTATTTCCCTTCTCCCATATGGAAGTCTAGAGCTGGCTGGAATTGGGTATTTCCCTTCTGCTAAAATCTCAATAGCTTAGGCTCTATAATATAGTTTCTCTTGTGGGCAGGCCTTATTAAGAAGAGAATGCTCTTGTGTAATTCAGAATAGTTTCTTTTCTCTCCCCACCCCCTGCCAGAAGCATAAGCAGATTCTTTTCTGATATTCACTGTGAGAACCAAGTCAAGTTCCTAGAGATAAAACTCACAAAATTGGGGGGGGGGGGGGGAGAGCTCCCAATGCTTTAGTCGCCCTGGAGTTTTTAACTCTCAGCCTTGTCCACACTGAGCTCCCAGTAATTCATCAAGTCCAGTTCAGGTTTTCCTATTGCAACAATGGTTCTTATGCAGGTTTCTGCTCCAGTAAGATGTTACTCTCTATATTTGCCTGTCTGTCTCTCCAATTTGGAGGTAGTGGTTTGCCAGTGACCTCACTTCTCAGATGGATCTAAGAAAAGTTGTTGATTTTTCAATGTGTTCAGCTTTTTACTTATTGTTAGGACAGACTGACAATTGCTTACTTCTTTATGTGACAGACCAGAAACCCAGAAAGTCCGGTTTTGTTTTTAATATAGGAGAGAGTACAGAATATTTGTATACTGATGGCAATGATTTAGTAGAAGTAGGAGAATTGATGATACAGTAAAGAGCATAGATTTGAAAGACACTAATCCTGGAGAAGGTAAGGTAATGAGATGCAGTGCATAATAAGAAGCTATTGGATTTAGACAGGAGCATAGACATTCACCCATGGTAAGAGGTCAGGCAGCAAACACTGGGCCCAGTGCAAGTAGATCTGCAGATGTGTTGGTGGGAACATGTGGAGGTTCCATTCTGATTGTTTCTATCTTCTCAGTGAAATGGGAACTTAGTCCTCAGCAGAGTGAAGACTGGAGAAGCACAGCAGAGGCCTGAAGAGAGAGGAGGCATGCAATAATGCACAAATGAGCTGACTTGGAAAGTAGAGTAGGCTTTCAGGGCTCTGCCAAGCCATGCATTTGAAGGTGAACAATCAGCATGATCATTTTGTTCCATTCTGTTCATCTTCCCAAGGACAGGCAGGGGGGAGTACAGAGTTGAATTCAACCAAGGAGGAGTTTTGCAGTAGCGTTTGAAGGCTAAGAGTACGGTCTCTGCAATCAGACTGCTCACAGTTGAATCATGGTTCTATCACTTTGCAGCTATGTGGTCGCCAACCAACAGCTTACTCTCTCTGTGCTTTAGCTTCCTCATCTGTAAAATGAATAGAGCCTGTTGCTCACTTACAGAGAGACTAGAAGCATTTATATAGATCTCTTTATGCTTTTTTATGCTCTGTCTCCCAACCTACCTGCATCTTACTCTGCCATATATTCACAGGATGTTGTTGAGTTACTAGGTGTACTACGTTTAGAACAGTGATTGGCAAGTAGAAAATACAGTAAAGGGCTTTATTATCTGCTAAGAGAGTAAGATGGAGAAAGAGAGGGGCAAGAAAGTGATTAAAGTGACAAGAGGAACTGAAATCCTGCCTCTTTAGATCTCCATAAAAGTGGAGGAAACGCTCTTTAATTTCGGGGAAACCCCTTCTTCCAAAAGAACACTGTGGAATTTGATTTGAATCCAAATGAGAGTGAGGCTGACTTGAAACATGTGATCTCTCCTACAGTTCAGTGATGAAAGGAGAAACATATGCCAAGAAAGTGACAAATGCTTAGTGCAAATCAGAGAAATTCTGCAACTTTGTTGAAAATGGTCCTTCTTTTTTCTACTGTAATTACTTTCCTGGTGTAGGATTGGCCATAATCCCTGCTCAAAAGCAGCTTTAGAGCTGTTTTCATACTACCAATTTCAGGAATCTAGAGTTACATGGTGGCTTGGTGCATATCTTAAGTGTTTCGTGTTCATTGGCCACAAAATTATTTCCATATTCTCATTTGTTGAAGAAAAGGCAGATTCTGCAGTTGTCCTGACAGAGGTCCACAAGAGTTTCTGTGTTTTCCTGCCAATTCAGTGACTCTATCATGTTTGTTGTGAGGACCTTTCTCTTTACTGTAAATAAGCAAGTCTGTTAGAGAAGGAAGAAGAGAATAATTTCAGGATGTAACAAGGCTTGGGCAGTCATGCACATGAGCAAGTGATGCCTAGTGTTTAAGAGCGAACGTAGCCTTAGAGGGCAGGCCGCCTCATGGTGGGATCAGTTCCCACTTCCCATCACTGCTAATAGCGACATATCTTTGGAGACTTCTCTTGGTTTTCTCATCTGTAAAACAGATGTAATAGTAGGGTTAGGTGTAAAGATTAAATAAACTAATATTTGAAAATGTTCAGAACAGTACCTGGCACAATAAATATTATTCATCACAAATAAATTAATTGCACTCAATAAATATTATATGTCACAATTAAATGGATACCACATGAATGGATTGTGGTTTTCAGTAGTTTTCTTCCTAAGTCCCATGCCTTGGGACTCAGCATGACCAAAACACATTTGCATACCCCCATCTTTTTCTTCTTTTCTCAAATAACCCTGGGCTTGTCCCTACAAAAACTGTGTATAGCTATCTGAAGGATAGCTCAGTATGTGAGGGGCAGAAAATGGTCAAAGAGGAGATTTTCAGGTAGGATCATGAGTTCATGTATTCTACCATATACTCACTGGGTTATTGTCAAGTTAATGCATATAAAGTGCTTAAAACAATGCCTCGCGGAAGTGTTAGCTGCTAGGAGAGAAAAAATGAGGAAGAGAGTAGCAAGTAATCTGAGAGAACTATCTCCAGTTATCCAAGTGATTACCAAGTCCTGTCTGTTATCTCCTAACGACCTTGGGGGATGTCTCTATCCCCTTGCCTCCAAGCTCCTGAGCACACAGTGCTTCCTCCTGCCACAGGACCCCTGTGAATGCTTACTGCTCTGCCTGGAATGCCGCTGCCCACCCACTCACTCTTTCACTTTGTCACGCCTCTCCCTCCTCCAGATCTCAGTTTAGGTGTTGGTTCTTCCTGAGAGAAGCTTGATTTGACTCCTCAGTCAAGTCTTCAGAGGAGAAAAGGGGGTGGGGGAGATATCATCTGGTAGCTACATAACCGGGGCAAAAGTGAGAAAGGCACGAAGCTCATAAAAAAGTGTAGGATATAAGAGTTGAGAGTGTTCTTAGAGATCATCTGGTTCCAACTTCTTCGGTATTGACAGCACAGGAAATCCACCATTTAGGCTTTTAATCAAGGACTTCAGCCAACCACCTTCCAAACAATAGCTCTACATTCAAATAAACCATGTTTTCCAAACTAGCCTAAATGTGACTCATCAACATCTGCTTTGTTTAAATATTTTCTCTCTCAGAGACTAAAACCACTTACAAGGATGGAGCAAGTTCTTGCAACTTACACGGCCAAAGACAAGGCTTTTATGCCACTTTTTTTTTTTAGTCCCCTCATTTTCAATCTCAAATGATTTTCCTTATTAGAATTCTTTTGTGAGCAATATTCAAAAGCATCTATTGAATCGTAGCTGTAGAACTGCTTGTCTAAGGTTGCTTTAATAAGAGAATAAACGAAGTATTGTCTAATTTCAGTGGAAACCTATCACATGTTGATGGACCTAGCAAGTAGCCCAAGTGTTCGAAGACAAAAAGAATTTTGGCTAAAGGGAGAAAAAAAAATCACAGTTTGCTTTGAGAACATTCTCTTTGTCTTTCTCCTTTCTTCTTACCTGACAAAGAGAAAATGTGCCTTGAAGCTCCCTCTCGCTATCTAAGCTCTCCACAAAAGTTCTTCAATAACACAGGCCAGGCACTGTGTGTCAGCGGTTCTTTGCTTTACCTGTACACCTCATTTCCTCCAATAAAAATTGATGGCAAAAACATTTAATCAGAGAACACAATCATTGTCAATACGGGAATCAGCTAATATGCCTGAGCAGGATAATAACATCCTTTGCCCAGTTAAAATCCAAGTTCCCAGAAAGTCCCTTGAGAGTGACTCATGTGGGGAACTTCAATGGCATCAGATTCCGGGGTTGAACTACATTTGAGCAGTTGGGTCTTTTTCTCCTTATCTTTTAAGTAACACTGTGTAGAGGGCTTCCTGTAATTGACTTTGGGCAGGGTTCACCCTAAAGATGAAACAACTAGTTACTGGAGTGAGTGGCTCAGTCAATTGAGTGTCTGACTCTTGCTTTCAGCTCTGGTCATGATCCCAGGGTTGTGAGATAGAGCCCGACATCAGGCTCCTCAACTGAGTGTGGAGCCTGCTTAAGATTTTCTTTCTCTCTCCCTCTGCCCTTCTCCCCCACTCATGTGCACGCTTTCTCTCTCTCTCTCTAAAATTTAAAAAAAAAAATTAACTTGAAAAAATAAATAACTAGTTACTGCCAGTAAAACAGCCTAAGAACCTAAGAGTGCCAAAAGTTCTGTGGAAATGAAAAGTTGTTTCCTACCATAGATGCCTTCAACAAAGCTAAAAGACAAAATATAGAAATAGCAATCAAAGATTGCCATGTAGTATCCAGACTATATAAAGAATTTCTGTAAATTAAGAAAACATGAACAACCCAATAGAAAAGCAAGCAAAAGTTATGAACAGGAAACTCAAAAGTAAGTGCAAATGACCCAGAACCATTTATTTGAAAGGGTGGTCAACGTCATTTTTTTTTAAATATATGAAATTTATTGTCAAATTGGTTTCCATACTGGTCAACGTCATTTGTAACCAGGAAAATGCACACTGAAAGAGCCATGAAATACATTTTTCATCTGCCAGATTAGCAAATATTTAAAAGTTGGATTTTATCAAAATTTGGAGAAGTATGGAAAGTTTTACTTTTATATACCACCAATGAGAGTGAAGAGCAAAGCAGTAATGCCATTTGTGAGATTCGACATTAAAATGTGCTTCTTTGGAATGCTACATCTCCCTATTCGTCCTGGAAAATACTTCACATAACGTTTAATGAGGCGTCTACAGGGTTGCTCATTGCAGTGTCATGTGTATGACAAAATATGAGATGGTACGTCTCTGTTGTCTTATTCCCCAAACTGAAATCAAGAGGTGCTAACCCCCTCACATCCTAAAGAGGTCCTCTAATGATCCCTCAAATTCATTTCCTGAGGGTACCTGAAACTGATGCTGCCACAGTACTGGAACCATGATGGGGAATAGCCTAAGCCAACAAGCAGAGACGGCATCTAGGTCTATCTAGGATATCATTAAGCCAGTGGCTCTAAGCTTTGGCATAGTTCTATCTGAGAATTTGTTTTGCCTATTGTTGAGGGCATTTTTTAGCTAGGCTTTCTAACGTTCTTTATCCAATTATCCACCTATCTCTCAAACCTGGTATTTTTTTCATCGACTTTCATACTTAACCCACAGTCTTCCTCTCCACCTTAAACCCTGCCATCCTCCCAAGTATAGACACTGATGTGTGATTCATGACAATACAGCAAAGTAACGCTAAATTTTAATAAAAATTATACTTTGAGCCCTTATTGGGTGTCAAATGTGAGACACTTTATGTTATCCCATTTAGTCTTCACAACAATTCTAAAAGTTGGGCACTAATATGATCCCCATTTTCCAATGAGAAAACAGATGTGGAAAGGCTTAGTAACTCCCATGGGGTCACCTAACTACAAAGTAGGTTGGGCTGATGTTTGGGGCCACTCTCACTGACCCAGTGGTTCATATTCCTACACTGCCTTTCCTCACTGCTTTCTGGACTTCCTGAAGTAGAGTTCTACTCCACTAGGGCTACCTTCTGACAAGGCCTCCCTGGAATTCATCTTACTTGATGTTGCTCCATTTCTAAGGTCTTTAGCCCCGAAAATTCATATTCTAACCTCAAGTCCTTCCATTCCTTCATGATCTTAACTTTTTTTTACTCCTCATCATATCCATTTGTGTCTTGAACTCTCTTTTCTTCAATTTATCCTCTTTTTTCTGGGCTCATTTGTTAGGCCAAGAATATACCACATCATGTCAGGAATATACTATTAACCACTCCATGGCATCTTTGCCATTTTTATCTTCTCATTCCTGCCTCAGCAAAATAAGAGATGGTCATATTAATATAACGCAAAATAAGCTTTCTCTGCTCAAACTACCTGGACATTAAACATTTCTAGGGAAAGTCAGTAGGCTGGGTCTACAACAATTTAATGTATCTAATTTTAACTAAGCTCTCATTGCTGCCCAGAAATAATTATATTCAGCTACAGTCAAGTCTCAACAATAGATCTCCCATATGGCTCCCCATGCCCTTCAGCTCCTACCTCATTCCTGGCGATCTCTCATAATATACTAGTCACTTTCTTGTTTATCAGTATGATAAATCCAAGATATCTGATACAGACTTCGTGGAATTCTATTTGCTTTATCTCAATATTACCTGGCAATTTTAATTGTACCCACTCTTCATCTTTACTCTTTCCTCCAGGAAAGATATGTCTGCCTTTATAAAGCTCTATTTCCATTCCTCCCTGTTTCTTCTAGGATCTTATTTCATCAAGGACCTTTCTTGATGGTGTTTTCATTTACTTTTCCTATTTGAATTCTTACAAAAATTGTCCCTCCTTATACAGATCTTTCTCTTGAAGCACCTGTGTGGCTCATTCGGCTGAGCATCCAACTTCGGCTCAGGTCATGATCTCACAGTTTGTGTGTTCAAGCCCTGCATCAGACTCTGTGCTTACAGCTCAGAACATGGAACCTGCTTTGGAGTCTGTGCTCTCCCTCTCTTTCTCTTCCCTTCCCCACTTGCACTCTCTGTCTCTCAAAAATAAACAAACAAAAAAAATTTTTTTAAAAACACATTTAATGGAGAGGTGACACTCAGGTATTTACCTAATGCAATTATGGTAGTAATGATAGGAGTAGGAGTAGTATAGTGATAGCTAATACGTAGAGTCTTGACTGTATGACAGTTATCATGCTGAATGCTTTACATTAAAAACATATTAAATCTTCACAAAAATTCTGGGAGCTACTGGTACTATCATCTTGAGAGTCCTAGGTATAGATCATCATAAATTTTTACAACCATAGTTTGTAGTTACTTTATTATATTATTTTTATCTTATTTTTTTTATTTTATTAATTTTAGAGAGCACAAGCAGGGGAGAGGGGCAGAGGGAGAGAGAGAGAGAGAGAGAGAGAGAGAGAGAGAGAGAGAGAGAATCTTAAGCAGGCTCCATGCTCAGAGCAGAACCCAATGTGGAGCTGGATCCCAGGACCCTGAGATCATGACCTGACTCAAGTACCCCATTATTATCACCATTTTAAAGATAAGCAAATCAGGGTTTAAAAGGCTAAATGAGCACACAGCTAGTAAATGAGAGAACCAGTATTTGAACCTGATTGTAAGGATGATAACAATGGTGGTCACTCTCATTTCTTAACACCTACTCATGCCAGGACCTGTGCAAGGTAGGTCCATGTATTATATTCTCTTACTTCCAGAAGTCAATGAGGTTTTTCTTTGATATATTAGGAAATTAAGGCTGAGAAAGTTTTAAAAGCCCTAGGATACAAAGCTAATAAATTTCAGAATTCATGTAATTGATTAAAAGTGGCAATAGGGGTGTCTGGGTGGCTCAGTCAATTAAGGGTCCAACTCTTATTTTCAGCTCAAGCTGTGATCTCACAGTTCATGAGTTTGAGCCCTGTGTGGGCTCTGCGCTGACAACATGGAGCCTGCTTAGGATTCTCCCTCTCCCACTGCTCCTCCCCCACTCACACACGTGCTCTCTCTCTCCCTCTGTCTCAAAAATAAATAAACATTTAAAAGTGGCAATAAATCCTTTTCAGTTGCTGCCATAACAAGGTGAAGTCTATTTTTCTACCCCTTGGAGGATAGAATGGAGCCAGGAGTGACTGGAGTTATTCACCTGAATGTTCATTCCAGTGGCATCTCAAACTAATATCCAAGTCTGAGCTAAGTGTCTTATCCCTGTAACAAAAATCTTTGTTATATGCTTTATTCTGAAAAGCCAAGGCTTAGAATCGAACAAATGGGGATTCAGCTCCACCCAATTACTCCTATTCCTCAACCTCTGAATCAAATCTGCCTATGTATCATTGCCTGATTAATCTTCACTAAATGCACCTCTAAAGTTACTGTCCCGTTGAAAAACTTCCCATGGGTTTCCACTATATGGCCCATCATGCCCAGACTCTTTCCCTGCTTCCTTACTTATACTCTAAATTTCAGCCAGAGTAAACTATGTGTTCTTTATCCACATATGTCTCCTCATCAGCCTCCTTCTCAACAACATACATACTCACAATTTTCTGCCTTCATGGCACTGCTGTTTGCTTAAAATTCTCTCCCCTTTTCCAGTACAATCTGGAGTAATAATCACATTAAATACTATCTCTTCCATTTTTTTTTTGATGTGTCTGGATGGAAGTGATTTCTCCCTCCTTTGAATTTCCCATATAAATTGCTTTTGTTATTTTAAGTGTTGTAGTTATTTATGAAAAGTTGTCATTACTTTTACTAGATTTCAAGCTCCTGAGGAAGTGAAGGTATCTTAGTCATCAATGTGTCACGTACAGTAACCTCCTAGCACCTTCCACATAATTGGTTATGAGAATTTGGGGACACAATAAATAACATTTTATTCTCCCTCTGAGTCAAAGCCAAATGAGAAAAAGACATTGAAGTCATACTGGTGGGGAAGCATCAGCTTCGTTATTGACAAAAACTATATCAGAAAATATGACCAAATGATTTGATATGATACCTCTAAAATGGTAGGCTCATCATCTGACCTCTCATGGAAGAGCTAAACATGCTCGAATCTTCCCCACAAGGCCAACCCTGACTGTTTGGTGGAGAGCCAGACCAGAATGTACAAAGTCAGCACATGACAGATCCAAGGAGCACACAGCCTAGACCCTTCTCCCAAACCCTGCAGAGAAGCAAATGATAAGGCAGAGACCTCAGGTATTTGAGACCAGCTGAAGTCCCTCCACTGGGCAACATGAGGATTGGCCTTAATGAAGACGATGAAGTCTATCTTCAACTAATAATCAGATCTGTGAAACAAGGAATGGAAGAAAAATGATTGACATACAGGAGTTTAGAGATGTATGTGAATGTAATAATAATGATAGTACTCGTGGCAATATACATTGAATTTTACCATGAATTAAGGCATTGTTGCAAGATTTTTCATTGTATTAATTCAGTTATCATCCCAATAACTCTATGAAGCATTAATTAATGTCATTTCCACTTTACAAAGAAAAATGGGATACAGGGAATTTTAAAAATTCATCCAAACTCATAGAGCTCATAAGTAACAGAGCCAGAATTCACACGCAGGCTCCCTGTAGAACCCAGATATTCATAAGCTGAAACATATTAATGACCCTTTTTGTATTGCTTTGCTATCCAGACTTCCCCCGTTCACACGCCACTTCTCCACCCCTAGCAATTTCAACAACTCGAGGTTTCTCGTGGTCACAAAAAGGTTATTACTGGCTTGGTAGCCTGAAAATGAAAACTATTATTGTGTGATCAAACCATTATATGGTCACATCAATAATGAAATCCCAGATTGCTTTCCAGAATCTAGATGACCTTTTCTGCAGTTGGGAAGAGCATCCTTCAATTGCTTCATTTTCCATTGACTTGTTTTTCCATTGTAAAAATTGTATTTAAGTGATAGTCTTTTGTCTAGAGATGGCTCTTTTCCCTCATGCCAATCCCCAACCCTTGAACATGTTGTATTTTCTTCAAAAAGTTCAGTTTACTACTAAGACACCTTGCTTAGCTAAGAAAACATGACAGGCTGTGCAACCTGAAGACATTAGTATGGAAATGAAAAGTTCCTTGCTGATTAAATGCAGGCCTGGCAGACTAAACTGATTTTCTCTTGGGACATGCTGAGTTAGCACTAATCAAGAGCAATGTGGTACGAAAACAAGTAGGTATATACAACACTCAGTTATTGAGGACAGTTGCTTCCATTGCTGCTACCAGTACGAAGCTCCAGAAAGATACCTGCACACAAGCCTACCACCAGATGACAAGCTCATCCAGAGTTCCTGCAAGCTGAGATGTACTGCATCCACTTTAGAATTTCCAGAATATGTACGAGTAGGTTAGGGGAGGTTAGCGAGAGGAAGCAAGAGGGTAAAGAAAGCAACACACACACAGACTGATTTTCATAATGCCACAGACATTCAGTTACCTTTTGGTGGCTGCTTTAATAAAAATCAAGGTTTATATTTGGGCACCTGGGTGGCTCAGTCAGTTAAGTGTCTGACTTTGACTCAGGTCACGATCTCACAGTTCGTGGGTTCGAGCCCTGTGTCAGGCTTTGTGCTGACAGCTCAGAGCCTGGAGCCTGCGTCAGATTCTGTGTCTCCCTCTGTCTCTACTCCTCCCCCACTCATGCTCTGTCTCTCTCTCTCAAAAGTAAATAAACATTTTAAAAAATGTAAATTATCTTTGGAACCTGGACAAAATCTGGGTAGAGTCTGATAGGCTGTAACACACTTGAACAGCCCCTCCTTAGCCACAACCAAGGCCTGGGACACCCTGAAGGAGGAGTCAGAAAGTTCATTTAGCTGCTTAGGCAATGTCCCTGTATCTGCCCCTGACTTTCCATGCCTTATCCCACTTGTTTGTTTTTCGTAAATCCAGTGTCATTTTATTCAACAATACTTATTGAGCAAGGGGCCTACATAAGGTAAACACATTCTCTACCCTCATTAAACCTGTAGCCTAGAATACAGAATATACATTCCTGCATGAACACTTAGATAGTTCTTACCTCATAGCATAGTATCATATAGATATTATTATTAATATATTATGTATGATATTGTAGCAGGATTCTCGCACAGAGAGTCATGACACCGAGGCTTTTCTTTCCAGGAAGCAACTTTATTCCTGCTGGCACTGCTCGGTTGGGTTTGTGCCCCGAAGAACTGAGCCCCGAAGACCACATGGCATAGTTTTTTATGTATTTTCTACTTCTTTGTCTCCCATATATGGTAACACACACAAACATGCAGTCTGATTAAGTGATCTCATGTTACAAGGTCATGAGGCATGTTGTCATGTACGCACATAGCCTGGTTACCTTGAGGGTTTTTTGAGGTTTTTTTCCCCTTAGGGAGGGGACGCTACCACAATATTGTTTGTAACAGTATTAGTATTAATCTTGCTTCCAATTGCCTCTTGCTTGGACTCAGCCTCTCTGCTTATTCCTCTTAGATTCCCATGTTCGTCAGACTTTGATTTTGCTTGTTAGCATTTTCTTGTATCACCCTGAACTCCACGTTCCTTAGACAACTCAGCAATCTTGATCATTCTCTGCCTCTGTCTCTCTGTCTCTATCTCTCTGTCTCTCACACATGCTCCTCCAATGCCAGGATCAAAGCTCAGGCTCAGTGCCTCAGATTTGAATAGATGCTTCTTAAACTATAAATTGATTAATTCATACCTTAGTTACAGCTGAAAGAAAAGTTTGTTATCCTCCGGAAAGAAAGGTAGCATGGACCTAACTGCTAAAAGCAGCTGGTAAATGATCCAAATTAATTACTTGAAACTTTGTTTCCATTTAAAATGTAACTGTTGAATGAGCAATTGCTCTGTTGAGGGATTGTATATATCTTTCCAGTCAGCAGGATGTAGCTCAAAATGTGTTTCCAAAGAACATGAGTTACAATGATTTCACACTTGCCAAAAATACTTATAATTCCTGTTTTAAAGCCAACGAAAGCTCAGATGCTTCTGACTGTGTCATATCTGACTGGAAACAGAACCCTTAAGCCAATGAATCATTGAACAAAATCATGTACAATACTGACGTTATGTGGGGCACTGGGTAGACCCCTGCCTTCTAGCAGCTTGCAGTAAAACAGGGAGACAAACCCGTTGATGAGGAACAATGGCATCGACTTGAAAAAACAGCCTGAATTATATGCCAGTGAGGAGGATAGCCCAGTACGGCTAAGAACTCTAGGGTGTGAATTAGTACCCTTTAGCCCCTAAGGGTGTTGCATATGTAATGCCAGAGCAAGGGTATGTTTTCTCAGGATTCCCACCGTATATAATACAATAAGTAGCATTTTACCAGTGTCTACAGTACATGGCAATGGGTAGTGTGGTAAATATTTTTTCTGGCTGCCCAACCTCTACTTAACTACTTCTGGTGACCGCCCGCAATTTATGTCTGGGGATTGACCCTTCCCCACTCTCAATCCATGTGGTTGCCAGACAGCTACTTCTACTTGCAGCTCTGAAGTGTGTTATATTCACCAGACTTCACCAGAGCACCATTTTATATGGTGTCCATTATTATTAATTCACAAGCACATCAATCATGCCGAGGCTGCTAGACTTGAAGCCATCAAGGTGGCAGTCTTCTTTCATGCTGGACTCTAACCAGAAATGTTGTGAGGCTGGGGGCTATTGCAACTCTTTTGTCACTATGAGGAGACCTAGAATAAAGCATGAGCATGTCACACATGGATCTTCATATAGATTAAAGAGGTAGATATCAAGAGCTTCTTACCCCTGGATTTTTCAGTTAGGTTGTGGTAGGGTCCCCTCCCTAAGGAAAGAAAAACAAAACAAAAAAAACAAAAAAAACCCAAAAACCAAAACACAATACCTCAAGGCAACCTGGCTATACGTGTATGTGACACCATCCCTCACAAGCTTGTAACATCAGACCACTTAAGCAGACTGCATGTTTGTGTGTGTTACCATATATGGGAGACAAAGAACTAGAAAATATACAAAAAACTAGGCCACGTGGCATTTGGGGTAGGAACCCAACTGAGCCATACCAGTACAAGTAAACTTCCTTCCTAAAAAACAAAGCCCCGGAGTCAGGACTCTGTGTGAGAATCCTGCTACAATGTGAGTCAGTGAATTCCTTTCTTAAACTAGCTTGTGTTTGAGAGTTTTATGTTTTGTTTTTGCCTACCGCGACTTGCAGGTAGAGTATATTTTATCTTTGGCAAACAATGGCTGATTCAGGAGCTAGTCCTTAAGGAAACTCCCTTTCTCTCTAATCCATTGAGTCAGTGCTGATTTTTCTCCAGAACCCATGACTCACGTGGCTGCAGCTGGGGTTGTTGCTCCCTTTATGAGGAAATTTGTAAATCAAGTTTTTTCTACCATCCACTTCGCCCTGGAAGTTCCCCAAGAGCCATATGGGTGGGACTCCATCCCCCCTCTCTCCTTCCCACCTCATCGCACTGCCACTTACTGGCTGTGGCACCTTGGAAAACCCTGTCCCTGCCGCCCCCCTCTCCTCTGTTCTTACTGCCCCCTCTGCTGGGGTCCTTTCTCTCAGCAGTGTTCTTGTGAGGCCGTGATTGAAGAGGGTCTTGCTTACCCATGGAAAATGTGAGCATCACATCCTAACATTCTGTTCTGTGCCCAAGTAATAATTGTTAACATACGCTGAATGCAAGTGAGGAGACAGTTACTGCCAAGAGCTTTATGTGGATTACCTTGTATAATCCTTCAACAATCTGATGTGTGGGTATATTATTCCTACTTTACAGCTCAGGAAACAGAGACATAGGTCAGTTAAATAAATTTCCCATGGTCATACATTCCATAAGTAGCAGTATTGTAAGATGGGAAGGAACATTATATCCTTCTGTGAATCTTGGCAATACTTTTTTGGACTCCAAATAATGGCAATTTATATATGTCACAGGACTGAGAAGGGGTAGGAGAGAATGAGCTCGAGGTCTGACAGAGACAAGATGATTCAATTAAGTAGAGAGAAATTAAAACAATATATGTAAGATCTATCTTTTGGTGGTAAAGAACAGAATAATGTGTAATTACAAGGAAGCTTGTATCTCCCAATTTGCAACTGCTCATAGCAAAGACTATTCTGGAAAGATATGCATGCCTCCCAAATTCATGTGTTTTTTATCTTTGAAAGGCACCATTGTAGATCTTGTCTGGTTATGTGTTCTATCAGCATCCTTTTCCTGTCGCTGTGTCTTCTACATACTCATTTCATTAATTCAGTAGGGTTTTTTTGCTTGTTTATTACATACCAGGCACTCTGCTGGACATGGGCTATAGTTATTGGCAAAAAAGTTAATTGTGCCTGCTTTAATGAAGCTTATGCTGTTGATCTGTATATTACACAAATAAGTGCTAACTCACAATTGAGATACATGTTTCAAAAGAGAGATGATTATCACCTCTGTGAGAGTCTACAATGGGAGAAGTAGCCAGTGAGGGATGCTAAACAAAATAGAAAAAAAAGATACATATTTGGAGCACATTTGTTCAGACCCTCAGTGTCCACGTTTTTTCCAGTTGAGACGTTTCCCTTTATCCCTTCTTTTCTTATTCTTAACTTCTCAGCACTTTTATGAAGTCCCATAATGCACACAACATACTGCCTAAGCCTGTCTGTCCTTCCTTGCTCTTTCCCAAGTTCTGGGTCATTCTCCAGCCCTCGGTTCCAATCAACATGCGCATGTCTTTATGTCTCTGTCTCATTGTTCTGTTTTAAAATCATACAATTGTGGGGCACCTGGGTGGCTCAGTCAGTTGGGCGTCCAACTTCGGCTCAGGTCATGATCTCACAGTTTGTGAGTTTGAGCCCCGCGTTGGGCTCTATGGTGACAGCTTGGGGGCCGGAGCCTGGTTCAGATTCTGTGTCTCCCCGCCTCTCTGCCCCTCCCCTGCTCATGCTCTGTCTCTATCTCTCAATAATGAATAAACATTAAAAAATTTTTAAATCAGATAAGTGTGATCATATGGTATCGATGTGGCAAAAACTGACAATTGCCTAGCCAATATGCATGGTCCATAGTACTTGAATCCTGATTTTATTTGATTTATTAATGCACTAAGCTAAAAATGCTGTATTTATCCTCCTCTGTTTAAGCTAGGTGTGGCCAAATGACTAAGCTCTAAGAAATGAAATATAAGCAGAAAGGTTGTATGGAAGCTTCCAGAAAACTTCCTGAAAAGGCAGGTATTATGGACTGTTTGCCTCTTATTCTTCTATATCTCTTCTCTTTTCCACTGGCCGCTTTATAGATATGGTTATGTAAAGGGAAAAACACTTCTGTCACTTTTTCTGTGTGTCTATCTGCTCTCAATACTCTACTTACAGTCAGAATACTCTACTTCAAAACACTTCTGATAACCAGATGTGTGGGTTTTTCACATACCAAGCAATTCTGTGATACGAGCTGAGTGTCCTACAATTTAACTCAACTCTGAGACTATCTATCTGGAGATAGTGCCAGATCCCACAGGTTATGGTCTCTGTCCCATGAGAATGCCCCCCAACCCATCTATTTCAGATGGCAGTTGAAAGCCTAAGTTGTCACCTGTGCTTCTGACAGATGGCTATAAATCAGAGGTTCACACAATGCCCTCCTTGGGCTCCGTTAATTTGCTAGAGTGGCTCACAGAACTCAGGAAAACAGTGTACGTACTAGATTACTAGTTTATTATAAGAGGATATAACGCAGGAACAGCCAAATGGAAGAGATGCCTAGGGCGAGGTGTATGGGAAGGAGTGCACAGCTTTCATGCTTTCTCTGGGCCACCACTCTCCCAGCACTTATGGTTGGTTCCTCTGGCAAAAAACCCCCATATTTATGAGTTTTCCAAAAATCACCTCATTACATAAACTCTGATGTGGTTGAAAGGTGATTTTTAAGAAAAACAAAAGATACCTATATTGCTCTGAACACTTTGGAATTTCCAAGGCTTTCAAGGAGCTCTGTCCTAGAAACCTTGAAGACCAAATATATATTTCTTACTATAAATCACAATATCACATGGTGGCCAGAGCTAGAGCAGCTATTTTGATCCATGAGGTGATCCTGGAATGGAAGTCGTCAAGAGATACCCAACAAGACAGGAGGAGCCTGAGTTCCCGAGGGTGTTTTGGAGCAAAGTTGCCATGTCGACCCTAGGCTGCTCAATTCCTCAAGGAATAAACTTTGGCCATACTGAAGCCACTGTTGTTCTGATCATCTGTTACTTTTTGCTTAATTTAATTCTAAGTAAAACAGGAGACTTCTGGGAGCACCCCTTCAAAAGAGGACATGCCCTTAGCATGATCCCTTTGGGCTCTTATTCGCTTCTGCTTTTTGCCTGTAACATGGACACAAGGGCCAGAGCATTGGCAACATTTTAGCCGACTTTGAAGATTCAAAAAAGAGAAGGTGTGCCTGACGACCATGGAACTGCCTTGCCAGCTCTGGACTTACTTTGTGTGAGGAAAAATAAGGATTTTCATTTTCTCTTGTTTAAGGACTGGCATTTTGTTTTATTCATTTTTAGTACTAGCAGCTGAACACAAGTTATAACTGATGAAATCTGAAATTCTGTAACGAATCTCTTTTATCCACTCAACATAGTGAAAGCTTCTTGTAAGCAGCTTTATAATTTTAGTTGACGGTCAGCTGTTCGTTCTCATGTGCACTAGCTGTCAGCAGATTTTTGACTGTGGTGGTGGCATGTAGGACACCAGCGCCCAGAGCTTTCTGTGTGGTGCATCTTCACCCTCATTACATTTCTGGAAAACTGCATTTGGATGGGGAGTGGAACATTCTTCATCCCTTTATCCCAGATAGTTTTGCCAAGCCTTGTGTCTACAGGGGAACTCTGGAGCTCCCCATCGCCTTCATGTGAAATCTCTGGATCTCTTTGAGTGCCCACAGGGCACGCCTCTTGAAACCCACTTTATGGATGTACTCGCGAATGTTGATGGTGGATTCTCCAGTCACTACCTCCTTGATTGCAGAATGGCCCTTCTTTTCTCACTACCCTTATTTTTCAGGGCCATTCACCTGGGCTCAGGTTGGAAAGGAAGAACTCAAGGTATTGTGGGAGAGGGAAAGCATCTCACCCAAGAGCACTTTGAAGTTATGGAAACATTTTTATGATTATCCTGTTAATGCCAGCATCATATTTCACTGCATAGGGAAGCCACAATTTTACCACACAGGCCTGGTTTTCAGATGTTTACAACCTTTCTTTCATTTAATTGCCATTCTAATCCATACTTAGAACGTATTCCGCACTCAAGTATGATTATTTTGTGTGTCATTTTCTACCAAGAGTCACACATCTCAGGTTTCTAGTCTCCTCGTGCCATGCTATTTTATGAAGAACGTTAAATTGGGCCTGAATAAACTCAGTGCCCATAGAGGTACGTCTGCAGTCCTTAAGGGGAGAGCCTGGTAGCCTCTACGAAACAAATCCATTCTATTCCAATCGCAGTGCAGTGTGACCCTCCATGATCTACCGCCTGTGTGCAATTTCAAACCCTCTGCTCTGGCATTCTGGGCTTCAGACTTTTGCTTGATGCCTAAACTTTGTCAATTTGCTAGCTTTCTTCCGAATGACACCTCAGTTGTAGTGTCTGCCTGGATTTTCATTCTCCTTTAGGCCCTGTATCTCTGCTACACTTCCTGTAGCCTGGGTGCCAGTCCCAGCCCACTGCTGCGTCCAACCTGGGCCATTCCAGGTATAATAACATCAAGTAATCTCCCTGAGGGCTTATGTGATATGCTTTACTTACTTGGATGAATTTTGCTTGGGTTTCTCAGGTGCTTGAAGTTTCCACACTCCCAGGCCTCTAATTCCAGGCATGACCTTCTACAGAGAGTTCTACTATTGGCTGGAGATCCATAGTCCACTTGCCCTGGCTGACCAAAACTGCTTTCCAGCAGATGGCCTCTTTTCACATTCTACTTTGCCTTATTTCTAGATGAAACTCCTGGAATATTTGGGCTCTGTGGCAATAATTTATGCTGTACTTTGAAAGCTTCTTCCCGTGCCTCCAAAGTATGACCCTACTTTGATTTTAGATTTTGGATAACTGGCCTTCAGTAAACTAAATTTTCAATATCCACATTTAGTCTCGGATACCTGGCCCTTTATAGTGGCAGCTAAAAACCTGTCCTAGTTTACCACTAATCTTACTGACTTTTTACTAATTCTCCCCTCTCCCTTCGTGTTAGTTTTTCTTACTTTCAACTTGCCACATTACAGGGACGGAGATACTGGTAGATCCCAACCCTTCTGTTCTCTCTAGTTTGCTAGGAGCCAAGCATGACAACCAAAGATGCTGTTGCATCTAGCAGAGAGAGAACCACCAACTTAATTTGGTGAATTGCAATAGACGTATCAAATTGTTGATCTCATCAAGTGTCAATAGTCATATCACAGATCAATCCCTGGTGAATACTGACAATACCAGCAACAGCATTCAGCCACTAAAGGCTTACATTTATTATACAGTCAACTATGCGTGGCACATCCCTAGGAACGTTAATCCTTATCTCATTTAATCTTTACCCAAACCACTCAGGGTATATGCCATCATTATCCCTATTTCACATATGCAGATATCCAGCTTTCAAGAGGTAAGAAAACAGTTCTGGTGTCATGGAGGACTAAATAATAAGAGCCCTTCCTGCTAACACTGTTAGACAAAATAAAATAAATTATATTGCAAAAAACAATGGGAAACTACCACGCATTAGGAGCAAACTAAAACTTGGTGTAGTAAAGTGAGCTGACACGAAGTCTGTGCTGGGTGGTTCTAAGTTTGAAACAGGCCTTAAAGGCCAGAGATTTGGATCTACCATTCAACAGAAACAAGAGATTTGTTTCTCTAGAGATTTCAAATCTCTAAGGCAGAGATTTGAAACTGAGATATCTACATGGACCAAGACCTGCAAAGGTCTCTCATCCTTGGAAGGAGAACGAGAAAAAACTTGTATGGGAGCCCCCAAAAGGACACTTATCTCTGTCCAAACAATTCGGTTCTGGGCCAGGGAGGTCAGTGATGTCTGGTAGAAACAAATGAAACAGCATTATGAGGAACATATCCATAAGAAAAGCCACAGGAAGTTTCCATAGCAAAAACCATCCCTGATGAATTCTAGGATACATAAAAAAATGATTTGTCATGAATGAGAGTCAGCAGACACTGTAATTAGGGAGATTAGCACCTCCATGAACTTGGGAAAACAGAATAATAAGAAATAGGCTACCAAGCGCCTGGGTGGCTCAGTTGGTTAAACGTCTGACTCTTCCTTTCCGCTCCGATCCATGATCTTGTGGTTCATAGGTTAGAGCCCTGCACTGGGCTCTGTGCTTAGAGTGCAGAGCTTGCTTGGGATTTTCTCTCTCTCCTCCCCTCTCTCCCTCACTTCTGCTCTCTCTCTCTCTTTAAAAATAAATAAATCAACTTAAAAAAATCTTTAAAAATTAAAAAAAAAACAGGCTATGAAATAAGTTTCTTGAAAATAAGTAAACAGACAAAAAAAGGACAGGTGGATTTGGAAAAGGACCAGATAGAACTGGAAAAGAAAAAGTCACTGAAAGGTTAAGTAACTTGCCTGAGGTCACTCAGCTAAAATGTGGCAGAACTGGAGCTCAAAACATAGCTTTACAGGTCCCACACCATGTTCCAAACATCAGGCCACCCTAGTTTCCTACAGGGCAAAATAGAAGCTATTGAATTCCATAGGAAAACCTCAGTCTGAAGGCAAAATCTCTTTAGAGTAAACTTATTACTAAAAATCACATGCAAGGACTTGAGGCAAAACAAAACTAAACCCTTGCTTCTCTATAGGGATTTAACAAGTTACGACAAAAAGAGCTTTTGAGATTGGTGAGAACTGTGGGAAGATTTTTATAAATCACATTGTGAAGAGACCCCATCAGTTGCTTTAACCATAAATGACAAAACTCACATCTTTTCAAGTTTCTAAGCTGCTTGTGATTTGTTATATATGGTTTGAATGAGCAGGGGAGGAGTCCAGGTGAGAGTGCCCAGTGGAGGTGATAAATAAAAGAGATGTGGGTATATAATGTTTTGAAAAGTTCAGATTCTGCTCCAGTTAGCTCTTTTCTCCTCCCCAACTATTCCACCAATCCTGACAAACTGGAAATTTACTGATGTTTACTACAAACTGAACAATGTCAGCTGAGAGTTTGCTCAGGTTGATTGCTCTAGAGTTCTGGCAATAACCAAAACTACAGAAACACTGTTACCCTGTGTCATATCCAGGTCATGGGGCTAGATACATATTTTTTTAATGCTTTAATGTTTATTTATTTTTGAGAGAGACAGAGGGGGGCGGGGAGAGAGGAGGGGCAGATCCCGATGCGGGGCTCAAACCCGTCATGAACTGCCAGATCATGACCTGAGCCAAAGTTGGATGCTTAACTGACTGAGCCACCCAGACGCCCTGCTAGTTTTTTTTTTTTTTTAATGTTTATTTATTTATTTTGAGAGAGAGTGAGAGAGACCGCGAGGGAGGAAGGGTTAGAGAGAGATTGGCAAAGGGAGATTTCCAAGCAGGCTCCACGCTCAACCGACTGAGTCACCCAGGCACCACAGAGCTAGATTTTTTTATATCAAACTTTTCTTAGGAGGTTTGTTGTATGGGACATTTTACAAATACATTATTATTTTCAAGTAATATGGACTCCAATGCAGGAACTGTAATGGTTATTGTTAATGGGAAAGTCATTATTTTGCAGGTGTTTATCTCTGCATTCCCACGATCTCAATGCAGTTAAGTCTCACTCTGTTCTTTCCACACTTTCCATTTTGTCTTATGAGAGCCATCTCATGCATAAAGTGCTCAAGATGTTGTGAACATAAAAAAGAGCAGAATGGGAGAATTATGTGGTTGATGCCAGGTGGTAAACTGGAATGAAATAAACACAGCGTATCCCTCTTTCTAACGAATGCCTGATTATGGAGTAGATTGTGTCTCTTCTCTTCCAACTATGCTATAACCTTTGAAAAGGTGTTTATTAAAATCTGCATTGTACAACTTGGGGTTTATGATCTCATACAGCCAACAAGGACTGGTCTTGCGTTTCTGCCTTTTTGTATTTTCAATATATAATTTGATTTTAGTTTTTATCAGGCAACCCGAACCTTGCAGGTTTAAGGGCACTGACTAAAATTGGGCCATCGCATCCAGAACATGGTCAACAATTCGCTGAGCTGATCACATAGATGAGTAGCTCTGGACAAGTGTCTCTCTGCAGTTAGTCATTCTGAAAGAGGCAGCTTGGTCATCCTTTCAGGCCATAATTACGTTCTATTCCAGTGACCAGTGGTAATTAATTGTACTTTGTGCCCACGTAAGAATAAACACAGGGAAAAGTGCAGTGCCTGGTAAGTGCTGCTAGCATTCTTGGAATTTAGGCTACTTTCTTTGAACCGTGTAAAGGAAGTGAAAGCCTCGCTTCCTCCCAGAATAATATGGGTTGTAACAGGCAGCTGACCCATAAGAGTACGCTCTTCATACCCCCAAATGAATCTTTAAGTTTAGTGACTTTTGATAAAAACCGAGCCTTGACAAAATAAAGCATTAATTTGTTTATATCCTCTCAATAAACATAAGTTATTTGTGCAGACCTACACAAAGATCCATCTAGATAAGCATTTTGAAAGTGTTAACCTTAAAAATAAAACAGTTATTTTACCAGCAAAAAAAAAAAAAATGGTTTTATTTGGGAATAGTATAGAATGGCAATTTGGGACGTGAAAGCTATGGCAAAACCATAAGCAAGCCCAACACACAAAGGAGAGGATTGTTAGGGAGAAGGAAGAAGTTGGGAGGGGTTGTTGTGAATGAAAGTCGGTTGGTGGTTTCTTGTTATCTGAATTGCTGAACTGGTGGATTTCTTGTAGAAGATTCAATGTATACATTTGCCTGTTTGGGTGTAATTGGTGATTCTTCCCTGTCCACGAGTCTGCAACTGACAATTCTAACTGTAATTGACAGTTGGGTAGAATAGCTCCCCTTCTCACCTCACTTTAGTGAGGTTTCCCTTAATTTTTCACAGTGTGCAGAGCACTGAAAACACCTTGACTTGCAGTATTGCAGATTAAAAGGTTAGAAGAAACAATTCAATTTGGGCCTTTATTTCTTGATGGAGAAACTGATTTCAAGGAAGGTATGAGGACCTACCTAAGGTTAGTGGCAGAGCTTGGATCCAACCTGTAGCCTCTGAAAGTGAGTCAAAAGCTCTTTTCCTACTCCAATGCCACATAGTAGGGGATGAAGAATAATTGATTTTTTTTTTTTTGTAGTTTAGAACCAACCCTAAAGTCTAGAGATTAGGAGAATTCAAAGGCAGTTAACATTCTGTCTTCTTTAAGTCTAGGAATTAACAAACATTTTCATGCAGCTAGTGGAAATAAGACTGCAGAATCTATTTGTGTATTTTTTTCTTATTTTGTTTAGATATTCCAGACTTCAGCCATTGAAGTACCAATGGTGTGATTTTTCACACATTTGCATATCTACTCTATGATGTACTTTTTTAAAAAAAGGTATTTAAGTTTTAACAGCATATACATTCCTGCCATAAACAAAACAAAATAGAATCATTTGCCATAGATAGAAGGTAACCTTAGAATGAATATAAAACAATGTTACTAACTTTTCAGTAGATAGTATTGTCTGCCAAATATCCCTACTCCAAGGCCTGCCCTTCTTTGTTAAAAAGGAAGATCAGCAAATGTGAGTGGGGATGTTAATACACGTTAGCACCAATCTGAGATTTCATTTTTGTTATAATCAGAAAAACTAAAAGAAAATTGAAAAGGGAAGAAAATTATTACTGTGGTTCACTTCTTTTTTTTTTTTAACATTTATTTATTTTTGAGATAGAGAGAGAGACAGAGCATGAATGGGGGAGGGTCAGAGAGAGGGAGACACAGAATCCGAAACAGGCTCCAGGCTCTGAGCTGTCAGCACAGAGCCCGACGCGGGGCTCGAACTCACGGACTGCGAGACCATGACCTGAGCCGAAGTCGGCCGCCCAACCGACTGAGCCACCCAGGTGCCCCTGTGGTTCACTTCTTTAACACTTCTAGTAACCTCTTCAACCACTGGTTCAGTTTGGAGAAAACTACTACAGTTAATGCATTTACTACCACAAATATTTAAAGTCCTTTAGGATCCTGTTATTTCCTGCAAGGACTGAAAGAGGTGGTATAGCATAGCTGAAGGCTTGGACATATACATGGTAGCTAAACTATACTTGGGGTTTCACCAATAACTTGACTTTTTTGGATTCACATCGTGGGTACACTACAAATTATCTGTGTGACTGTGGGAAAGTCATCATTGTCTAAGCTTCAGTTCCTTCTCTCCTCCTTCCTTCCTTCTTTCCCTTCTTCCCTCCTTCCTTCCTTCTACTTATACCCTCCACCACCCCCCATGAGCCTCTTTTTTTTCTTCCTCCAAGTCCTAATTTAAATTCCAGCTAGTTAACATACAGTGCAATATTAATTTCAGGTGTGGAATTTAGTGATTCATCACTCACATACAGCACCAGTGCTCATCCTTAATATCCATCACCTGTTTAACCCATCCCCCTGCCCATCTTCCCTCCAGGAACCATCAGTTGGTTCTCTATAGTTAAGAGTCTGTTTCTTGGTTTTCTTCTCTTTTGTTTTTCTTTTCTATGTTCATTTGTTTTGTTTCTTAAATTACACATATGAGTGAAATCATATGGTATTTGTCTTTCTCTGACTAACTTGCTTCGCTTAGCATCATATGCCCTAACTCCATCCATGTTGCTGCAAATGACAAGATTCCATTCCTTCTGATGACTAATCTGTGTGTGTGTATGCCAATCTTTTTGTTGTTGTTGTTAATGTTTATTTATTTTTGAGACAGAGAGAGACACAGCATGAGCAGGGAAGGGGCAGAGACACAGAATGTGAAGCAGGCTCCAGGCTCTGAGCTGTCAGCACAGAGCCCGACGCGGGGCTCAAACTCACGAACTGTGAGATCATGACCTGAGCCGAAGTCGGACACTTAACCGACTGAGCCACCCAGGCACCCCTATGCCAATCTTCTTAATCCATTTGTCAGGTGATGAATATTTGGGCTCTTTCCATAATTTGGCTATTGTTGATAATGCTGCTATGAACATCAGGGTGTATGTATCCCTATGAATCAGTACTTTTGTATCCTTTGGGTAAATACCTAGGAGTGCAATTTTGCTGGATCATAGGGTAGTTCCAATTTTTAACTTTTTAAAAAAAAAAGTTTGTGTATTTATTTTTGGAGAGACAGAGAGAGTCAGAGAGAGAGGGAGACAGAGAATCCAAAGCAGGCTCCGTACCATCAGTGCAGAGCTGGACTTGGGGCCTGAATTCACAAACCGTGAGATCCTGACCTGAGATGAAACCAAGAGTCAGCCCCTCAACTGACTGAGCCACCCAGATGCTCCTGATTTGTATCTCTTTGATGTTCAGTTATGTTGAGTATTTTTTCATGTGTCTGTTAGCCATCTGGGTGTCTTTTGCCCATTTTTAACTGGATCATTTTGGGTTTTGGGTGTTGAGTTCTGTTAGTTCTTCATGTATTTTGGATAAATATACTAACCCTTTATCAGACATGTCATTTGCAAATATCACCTTTTAGTTTTGTTGATTGTTTTCTTCTCTATGCAGAAGCTTTTTATCTTGATGAAGTCCTAATAGTTCATTTTTATTTTTCTTTCCCTTGCCTCAGAAGACATATCTAGTAAGAAGTTGCTGTGGCCAGCGTCAAAGAGGTTACTGCCTGCGTTCTCCTTCAGGATTTTAATGGTTTCCTGTCTTGCATTTAGGTCTTTCATCCATCTTGAGTTTGTTTTTGTGTATGGTATAAGAAAGTGGTCCAGTTTCATTCTTTTGCATGTTGCTGTCCAGTTTTCCCAGTACCATTTGTTGAAAAGACTGTCTTTTCTCCACTGATATTCTTTCCTGTTTTGTCAGAGATTATTTGGCCATGTAGTTTGGATTCATTTCTGGGTTTTTTCTTCTGTTGCATTGATCTGTGTCTGTTTTTGTGCCTTACTGTCTTGATCACTACAGCTTTGTAATAGAACTTGAAGTCTAGAATTGTGATGCCTCCCGCTTTGCTTTTCTTTTTCAAGATGCTTTGGCTATTCAGGGTCTTTTGTGGTTCCATATCTATTTATGTATTTAAAGTAGGCTCCACGCCCAGCCAGGGGCTGGAATTCACAACCCTGAGATCAAGAGTCACGTGCTCTACTAACTGAGCCAGTCAGGCAGCCCTTCAGTTTTTTCATCTTTAAAATCACAGTAACTGGGGCACCTGCGGCTCAGTTGGTTAAGTGTCTGACTTTGGCTCAGGTCATGTTCTCACAGTTCATGAGTTCAAGCCCCGAGTTGTCTGCACTGACAGCACAGTGCCCACTTCGGATCCTCTGTCCCCCAATCTCTCTCTGCCCCTCCCCTACTGGCACGTGTGCTCTCTCTCTCTCCCCCCCTCCACCCTCAAAAATAAATAAACATAAAAAAATAAAAAAAAAAATCAGAGTAGCCATAGTAATTGGTGTTGTTACAGAGATTTAAAGGTCTAATACATATCAAAATACATAATGCTTCATAAATATTAGCTTAGTTACTGTTTTGTTTTATTGTACACTGCTATACTGTGGGCTAAGTTTTAAGCCTCTCATGACAGGAAGAGTAAACTACCATTATGTAGAACAAACACATTTCTAGGTGACTACTTTGTATGCAGGATGGATCAGGTTAACTTCCTCCTCCAGAAGTGGGAAACTTCTGTTGCCTAAGTGCTACTTTCCACTCTGCTCTCCCCTGGGCAAAAGTTCTCTGAAAGGGCACACCAAGGAGAGAAGCCACAGTTAAATGTTTGCAGAACAATTTGCCATCCACCCCCTAATGGTCTTGTTGTGCCTCTTCTGAGCCAACTGTTCATGTTGGCAGCCTTTCAACCTGCTGCTGGGGCCACCCAGGGTCCAGGGCATGTGTGAGCTTCTTAGGGTTGTTTCCCAGAGTATGGTAACTCCTGGAGCTGGTGAGGGAAGCTGGTGAGTGAAAAGTCTAGTCATCGATTCTAGAATGTTTGGACACAAGGTAGGGAATTGAGCAAGGAAGTGATGGAGACTAGGCACGAGCATGAGAAGAGAATGTATGATGAATGACACGGACAAAAACAAAACAAAACAAAAAACAAGATAAAGTTTAAAAAGAAGAAAATAAATTTGTAAGATAACACATGAGTGCAAAGTACAGGAAACCCAGAAAGCATTCTTCGAGCTAAACAATACTACAGAAAAGATTGTGATTTAAGGGGAGATGGCACTAAAATGGATGACACTAAAGTGACAAAACTAGAAGAAAAAGGAAGAACGTATTTGGCTAAGAGGGCTTTTGTCGAACTTTTCCACAGCTAACTTTATGTTAGCACTTGTTTTGTGTGGACATGTGTTATAAACATGCTATATTTTTACCAGTAGCTTTGGAGACACACTTTTATTTTTGTTGACATATCTTTATGTGAAAAACAATAAGACCTTAAAGATTTGAATGTCTTCCATAAGTCACATTCCTTGACTCTAGCCAAGCTTCACAAAGAGTAACAGATGATACATTCCAGTGTTTTCCAAGCCAGACTCACTCTGAGGTGGTGGCTTGGTTTCTATTAGAAACATTAAGAGAAATAAATTATTTGAGGCTCACGGGAAAATGTGTGTTACAGACATAAAGTTTCCAAATTTGGACAATATTTAGTGATCTAACGGTTAAAATAATAAAATCTATTGCTGTCCTCAATTGCTTAGAAAGTATAACTGAAAGTGGACACATTGAAAAGACAGTGGTGGCAACTCTCGCCATTTCAATCTCTCAAGATGGCAGTTCATGTGGAATGACTGCCCTGCCAATTTTTTTGAAAGGCTTTGCTTACCAGCCAAGTGATAGCAAACATTAACCAGCACAAGGTGGATTCCTCAAAGACAGCAGTTCCCCACATTAATTGTACACTGGAAGCAACTGAGGAGCTTTTTGCAGGGCTGACACCCGGCTCCCCCCTCTAGCAATTTGGATGTAATTTGGATGGGATGCAGTTTGGGCATCAAGAGTCTTCAGAGCTCCCCAGGCGATTCTAATATGCAACCAAGATTGAGAAACACTAACCTTGTTCCTGAAAAGGGTGGTCCACGGTTCAGCGGCATCGCTATCATCCGGGAGCTTGTTAGAAAAGCAGAATCTCGGGCCCCACCCCAGGGTGCTTATTAGAATGTCAGTTTTGCAAAGAACCCAATGCATCACATGCGTACAATTAAAGTCTGGGAATCACTGCTCTATAGAATTCTTGTCTTTGAGGAGTTTGTCTTTCTCTGATGTTGGACTGTAATTACATGATTAATAAAAGATGAAAGAAAAAATAGCTCAACTTTTGTTCTCTGAAATTCAGGAAACAGACTTCCACCTCTGTGACATTCCACAGAGTAATAAATGGTGGATGATATGAAGTAAGATCCTTATATTCAGGGGTACCAGATAGAATATAGGATGCCTAGTTAAATGGGAATTTCAGATAAGAGGCGATTGTTTTTTTAAGTAAAAGTGTGTCAGAAATATTGCATGGAGCATATGTATGCTAAAAATAGTTCATTGTTTGTCTGAAATCCAAATTTAACCAGGCATCCTGTACTTTTATTTGTGAAATCTAGTAACCCTGGTTATATTCCCAGGAGTGTCTCTTTGCTCTCTAGGCTATCCCAGTAAAAAAGAGGAAATGATACCATAAATGGCCAAGTGGCTGTCCCCTAATCTGTCTAGACTGATTGACTGTAAAGTTTCTCATCCGGCACAGACAGCCAGGCCTCTGTGACTTTCCTAAACCAGGCTGGTGACTCACCCAACTGGGAGAGTAATGGGAAATTTACTTGCTGACTCAGGAAGACATAAACCTTGGTAAACTTTTCCTTCAGTCTAAACCAAAAGAAAGAAAATTCCAAAGCAAATGTTAGATATAGTACAATTTATAAAATGCTATCACCTGAGGCTGCAGGCAAACACAAGGGCTTATAATCACATGTTTTCTATTAGTTGACTAAAAGATGTTTTCACGGTTTGTTCCACATTGCACGCAGAGGCATTTTTCTTAAGAATTACTGCTATTTAAGTTCCTCAGAGGCCACTTTCCAAAAATACATTTTAGATCCATTTTCTCAATACTGCATGTAGTTTGCAATAAAGTAGTACATTTTTTAGCAGAGATGTGGGTGCAGATTGGACGGCCACCCTCCCTTTGTCACTGACTCACAGCAGGCTTTGCAACAACAAGCAATCTGATCTCTCAGTCCTTTCTCCTAGAATGTTTGTTTAATCTTAAACTTTCTACCGCGCTTCTCAGGCTGGCTTCAATCCTTTACTCTGTCCTACGGTTTCACCATTTTATCAAAATCACTAAAGCATAAATCTGTGGTAAAAGAGGGAAATAAATTTACATTAGCCAATTCTGAACTTTTTTAACTTCGAAAATTTTATCAGAAAAATCTGGGGGTGCCTGGGTGGTTCAGTCGATTAAGCGTCTGATTTCGGTTCAGATCATGATCCCATGGTTTGTGAGTTCCAGCCCCACTTTGGGCTCTGTGCTGACAGTGTGGAGTCTGCTTGGGATTCTGTGTCCCTCTCTCTCTTCTCCTCCCTTGCTCACACTTGCTCTCTTTCTTAAAAATAAATTTAAAAACTTAAAAAAGAGAGAGAAAAATCTGAGTAAAATAGTTGCGAAAAATTTGCAATTTTGTATATTAATGACTTTCCTTAAATAATTCCATAGTTGATTTTGAGTAGGTTGAAAATGGAAGTGTAGATACCAACTCTTTTTCTGAGTTTCTACATCTTGTCTGCTGAGGTCAGGCCCCTTTATTTAAAAAATCATGATACTGGCAATCCTGTTTTCAGGACCTGAAAATAAATTAGCTTGTTTCTAGCAAATACAGGCAGAAACTTCCATTTAAAAGCAAAGCCCACAAGGGACGCTTGGCTGGCTTAGAACATGCAGCTCTTGATCTTGGGGTCATGAGTTCAAGCCCCACGTTGGGCATGAAAAAATAAAAGCCCACAAATCCCATATTCCAGGAGATTCATAACCACTTCAATCACTGCAGACATGATGATGAAGTCTAAAAGTATTAAGTACCTAATATATACTTAGCAATGCTCTATGGTGTGTTGGGGAATACAGCCACAAAGGCTTTGCCACTGACTATCCAGAAATGCAGTCTATTTCCCATACTTTGGACCTGGTCTGTCCTTGTAACTTGCTATTGGTCAATAGAATGTGGCAGAAATATGTTGTGCCAGGAAAGCCTAGGCCTCAGGAGAACTTGCAGCTTCCACCTTTGTAGAACATTGCCTTGAGAATGCCATGTAAGGAAGCTGCTCTTAGTTTCAGGGGTCAAATGGAAGGTGAGAAGTCACAGAAAGGAGAACTGAGGCACCCCACTGAGAGCTGACAGCCAGCGCTAATGGTCAAATATGTGAGTGAGACCATTTGGGACCTTCCATTCCAGCTGTGCGTCCACCAGAGTGGTGCTGCCTGAGTGAGACCAGGAGAAACGGCTAGTCAACCCACATAGCATCATGAGAAATAATAGATCGCTTTAAGCCACTCGGTTTGGGGGGGGGGGAGGACTGTTATTTAGCAATAGGTAACTAAAACTCCCCAGAGGAAATTGTTTTTGTTTGTTTGTTTGTTTGTTTTAGAAAAGCAGGTCTGGGGCACCTGGGTGGCTCAATCAGTTTAGGATCTGACTCTTAGTTTCAGCTCAGGTCATGATCTTGCTGTTCATGAGTTTGAGCCCCCGCATCGGGCTCTGCGCTGGCAGCACTGAGCCTTCTTGGGATCCTGTCTCTCTCTCTCTCTCTCTGTCTCTCTCGCTCTCTCCCTCTCTCTCTGCCCCTTCCCCACTTGTGCTCTCTCTCTCTCTCTCTCTCTCTCTCAAAATAAATACACTTAAAAAATTATTTAAAAAAATAAATAAAGCAGATCCCAGGTCCCTATTCCTCCTCTTCCTCTAATATGGGTTCACTGGGGAGGGGGTTGAATGGAGTAACAGTAACAGTCCTCCTGGGGAAACAAAGATTTAGAAATGTGATATGGCTAGAGTCTTGAAGTAAGAGGTCAGGTATAAGAAATGTGGCAGAGTTGAGGCAGATGCAGAAAAAGCGTGTGTGGATTGTCTTGAACATCATGAAAGTAGGAGAAGGGCCAACAGGGAAGGCAGATTCCCCGGGAAGGTTTAGCTGAGTGGAGAGCAATATGAACTGCAGGTGAATATCCTGAGGTCATGATAGAAAGATTAAAGGGAATCTGCTAGAAAGAAATGACTCGGGCTTTTACTCATGTGTCCACCTTGCTCCTATCCCCGTGCTGGGGCGTCATAACTAATCCAGTTTAAGAATGTAACACCATGGCTCTTGGCTGTGCTGTGTGGTGATACTTACTTGAAGTGTCTGGGTCCTGCTTTTATCTGTTTTATTTATGTGAATTCTGCTAATATGCCATTGGAAGAGAAGGTTCCATTGCCAAGAAACATTTGAACGAGAGGGAGTTAAAGCATGAAGGAAGTGTTACTTAATTGAAGAGAAAGATGTAGTGGTATTTTAGAAGCAGAGATGGCTGCTTCTCAGTGGCAGATGACA
This sequence comes from Acinonyx jubatus, assembly GCF_027475565.1. NCBI lineage: Eukaryota > Metazoa > Chordata > Mammalia > Carnivora > Felidae > Acinonyx > Acinonyx jubatus. The sequence goes on from NC_069381.1 coordinate 171,013,455, forward strand.
AGTTAAACTTAGTCTTCTCGTGGTTCCTGTTTGCTCTCAGGAGGAGATGAGAACCCAGAAAACTCTCAATAGTTGCCTCTCCCCAAGTAGTTTGGTGAGGTCAATTCTCTTTGCCACAGTGAAAGTGAAATAACTTATAAAAACCCTGATTTCTCGTGTAGTAGTATAACTTCTACCCAGAAACCTTCCTTTTCAGGAGCTGTTTGTGGAAGTTTAGTTGCTGAAATAGAGTAAGAAAAAAAATCATCGGTATGCACAGATAGTTGGCATTGAAGAATCTCTGACACTCCCCAAATTATGATTTTTTTCCCTTCTCTGGGGAAAAAGGTAGAAATAATTCCCTGTTAGGGGAATCATTCAAATGTATGTGTGTTTTTGCCTAGAATATAAATTGTACATAATGCAATAAGGGAAAAGTTACAATATTTACAGAATTATGGTGAGAGTCTTTTCGTTTATAAATTATGATAACTTACCACTGAACACATCTATATTTGTCAGGATTACTTAGGATTATATTAGAGTATAAAATTAACTCAAAAATCTAAGTGGCTTAGGGCAACAAAAGCTTGTATTTCACTCAATTGCATGTGAGACACATTTAGTAAAAATATATGATGCAAACATCAGGTTTTTAAAATTCTTTCTATATACCATGACAGCATGAGTAGAAAATAACACAAATTATACTTTCTACCCAATAAAATTCCTATAAAAATAATAGCTTTTTCTGTCAACCCTAAAATAAATTGTCTCTAAATATGGTAGCAACCAAAGTATGGTTAAACCAAGGAACAATTTTCAAACCATTATAGCCACAAAACCAGAGTTAACTGAGGAAATGACTTATTAGATTTGACATAGTTTCACAATATTTAAAGATAAATTTATCATTCAGAAAAAGTTCTAAGCCAACATAGCATTTCAACCACAAAAATATTATGCTAATGATCAAATAGCTTTCACACTTAGTTTAAAATTAATAAAAGCAGATTTACATAATAGTAAGAAGGATGCTGGGGATATTTAAATGTTTTATAATGTAGACAACTAGTTTATACTGAAATTAGAAATTTTGGGCACATATGGGGCATTTTTTTGTCCTCTGTAACTATAAGATTTATATAAGAAAAAGTCCTTGAGGACAAGGCATGTTACTTATCAATTCACAATGGGCATATATTATGTTTGTATGTCTGGCTTCATCTTTACTCCATCCTGAATGGTTAAGAGCATCCTATTTACTACAGTAATGTGCCACAGGAGTGATCACCTGACTGAGGTATGACCAATCAAAATATCTCACTCCTCTGAACATAGTAATTGGTTCAACGGTAAGCAATTATTATAAATAGAGCCAGTAAGAATCATTGCCTGGAATTGATGTATTGATTTGAGAGGAAGACAGATTTTTCAGCTAGGATGGAATTGCTAAACTATGACAAATAACCTGAGATTATAGATAACTATCTTCCCTGTTCAACTGAGGAATCTGAAGGAGTAGGAGAGGGTGAGACTAAACCAGAGAAGGAAACAGAGCTGGAAAAGACAGGAAAATGAGGATGAGGGTGGGAACTATATTCCTTGGGTATTGGGCTGTGTTTGAAGCCAGAACCAGCCCCGAGTTTCCTGGTTATGTGAAACCAGGAAATTCTCTTTTTGGTTAAGCTAATGTGAGTTGGGTTATTGTCATTTGCTTTTGAAAGAGTCCTAACAAAGGCTCCATTCTTGAAAGCCCTGTAGGATCTGCCACAGTGCCATGGTATCTTACACGTAGTACTGACTCAGTAAGTGTTTTCACTTAGTGAAAGTATACATGGACCTATCTTATGCATTGTTGAAAGGTATTATAGGTGACACGGCATAGTTTTGTCAAAATAATTATTATTGCACACTTGCTTCTGTAAGTCAACTCCAAGAAAAAAAATAATTCATTTTCATGATTTGTTTTTCAAGTATCTGTCATGCCATTTTCTAGTGCTCATGAAATATTTCCTATTGAAGACAATATTGTAAGTAGGTTGTAAGATTCTTAGACATGTTTACAAAATCTTATGTAACCCATATTGGTTGTGGCTATACTAAAATAGAAACATAAATAAATGCCTGTTCTGCCTTCCAGTCCCCATAACACTTTATTAATTTTATAACAAGCCTTCTCTGAAACTACTTTAGAGTAATATGTAGTTATATAGCATATATAGTTATATGAAAAACAGACCATTTTATTTCAAAATTTGGAACCAGAATGTTTTTTAGGGTAAGAAGATACATTTTACTTAGTTTTTTATTTGAAAAATGGAATCTGACAATGTAAGTCCCAAGGTTTTGAGGGCAAAGCAAAGAGAAGCCTGAATTGTTCAGGTTATAAAAGTTAGAGAGATTTAGACACAGTCTCAGCCCAGAGAGGAGAAATGGGGGCTTGAGAGTGAGGATGAGAGACAAGAGTGTCTGTTGGAGGTGGATGCGACGCGATGGGCAGTTAGGAGCCTGAGAAGGAGTCATAAGCAGGGGAGGTTCCCACCGAGGGAATGGGGAGGGCTTTAAAGAGCAGGTCAATTGGAGCACCTGGGTGGCTCAGTTAAGCATCGGACTCTTGGTTTTGCTCAGGTCATGATCCCACAGTTTGTGAGACCAAGCCCTAAGTCAAGCTCTGTGTTGATAGCATGGAGTCTGCTTTGGATTCTGTCTCTCCCTCTCTCTGCCTCTCCCCAACTCATTCTCTCTCTTTCTCTGTCTCTCTCAAAATAAACAAACAAACAAACTTAAAAAAAAAAAAAAGAACAGGTCTAATATTCACCTGCAACATACCCTATCCACCACTGCCCTCAGACTTTCTGCAGAATTCTGTTACACGTGACTACCTTGCATTTAGGTTGCTTTGTAGATTCTATGTAAAAGGGACAATGTTCCATGTTGGGTTGAGCTAGGGTACGTGCAGTGTTGAGTGAACAGACCAGGTGCAGAAGTGAGGTGCAAGTGAGATGGAGAGCTCCATGTAGGCTGAAGCCCCTTTGAGAATCCTGAGAATCATCAGGAAGGTTGCTGGCAGGAGTGGGAATTCCAACCCACCAGAAGCACATCTCAGATGTGCAACTAAATCATATTATTTACTCTAAAAGCAACTGGAATCTGACTCAGAACCCTTAGTGCTCCTGCAGGAGCCCATCAATTGCTATGGCTTTGCTCTACCCAAGCAGAGAGATCTCTGGTGAACCTGAAAGTTCCAGTATTTGGGTATGGTCTTCACAGCCTGCTACCTAGTTATCACAGTTGAAGATGAGAAAGCTGTCCCAGAGAGGAAGGGCTAATGAAGGCAGGAAGAGGGAAAATCAGAAAGGTTAGAAATGTTAACGCCAGAACAGATTTTGATTTTTTACTGTGCTTGACACATTGTGGTTCTGTGATGACTAAATTAATGAGTGATTTAATTATAGGTATTAGAAACAGGGAAAATGTGCAGAATAGAGAACATGGGAAAATAAAGTTTAACCACTCATTTTTGTAGCTGTGGTAATGTAATATGAAGTTGGGAAAGACTGTAGAATCCCAACAAATCTCATTCTTTCATCTCTGTATGAATACCATCTAGCCACTAGCCACACATGGCAATTAAAATTAAATAGAATTTGAAATTTAATTTCTCAGTCACACTAGCCACATTTCAAGTGCTCCATAGCCACATGTGGCTGATACAAGTATTTGAGACAGTATAGATACAGAATATTTCCATTGTTGCAGAAAGTTCTATTAGACAACATGGATCTATCATATCTCTATCAAATCATCTCTATCATTCAGCCTTAGTTTAAATTCCTTTTTTAAAAAAGTTTATTTTGAGAGAGGGGTGGGGGAGACAGAGAATCCCAAGCAGGCTCCCCACTCTCAGTGCAGAGCCCAACATGGGGCTTGAACTCATGAACTGTGAGATCATGACATGAGCCAAAATCAAGAGTTGGACTCTTAACTGACTGAGTTTCCCAGGAGCCCCAGTTTAAATTACTTTTTTTTTTTAAGGTTTATTTTTGAGACAGAGAGAGACAGAGTATGAATGGGGGAGGGTTAAAGAGAGAGGGAGACACAGAATCCAAAGAAGGCTCCAGGCTCCGAGCTGTCAGCAAAGAGCCTGAGGCGGGACTCGAACTCACAGACCGTGAGATCATGACCTGGGCCGAAGTCGGAAGCTCAACCGACTGAGCTACCCAGGTGCCCCTAAATTACTTTTAATAAATGTCATTCACCATTATGTTTTGGGTCAGACATAATTGTTAGATGGTTCTTGAAGTTTTCTTCTATATCCTTATCCTAGATTTTTTAGATGTATGAAATGATTTATTCTCTATAGGAAGCACATTATTACAATAACTGTTGAAAAATGTTGTTAATGATAAGTCTATTCTAAACTGAAATAGATTAACTAATTTGAAATAATTAGAGTAAAAAAGTTAACTTGGTTTCTTAAAGAATCTCACTTATGCCTAAAGAGTAGTATTAGTGTAAACATCTCCATAATAGTAATTATCTTTTTAAAACTCAAAAGAAAAAGAAAACTAACTGTAGAAATACCTTTAGGCTTCACAAAAATGCTGAACATGAACCAAGCCTTTTATTTAATTATTTTATGTTCCTATGAGCTAGACCTAATGCAATTATGTGATTAAGAGCTCTGTATCTAACACCTTTATGAATGTAATCATTTTCTATTAAATCCAAATATTTAACATTTCATGAAAATCCCCTGGCACATTTCCATAATGACTGAAAGGTAGAAATCCTTAATTAGTGTTCAAGCTTTTAGAGGAAGTAAGAGTGGAGAGTTTAGAAAACCCCCCAAATGAATCATTTAAAAGGAACAAAATTGATGAAGGCACCAGCTGATCTAAAAGAGTATGGCTCATAAGAACTTAACTCATATTTGTTTCTTTAACACCAACAACTGAAACAGCTTCACGTAGAGCAAATTAAACTCTATTAGACACTAAAAAGTGAACTGATTCTGCTTTCTGTAAATAAGAACTTTATATCATTAAGAAAACTGTCATACACTGCTTCTGTTCTAGCTACTTGAAAAAGTAGGAAGAGTGGTCAATATATCTAGAATAATTTCTATTAAAATAGGGTAAAAATATAAATGTTTGGTACTAAAAATTTAAAGCTATTGTTTGAGGAATTAAGGTGCGTATATCAGTTAGGATTAGGGTAGTCAAGGTGTAACTGAAAATTCTAGCAATAGCTGATTAAACAAAGAGGTATATTTTCTTCTGATAGAATATAATCTGCATGTTTATTATCCAAGACCAGAATGATAGGTCCATGGTTTTCAGAAACCCAGACTTTCTGCTCTGTAATTCTTAGACCATGCCCTCTTTTGCCAAGTATGCTTCTTTATGTTCTCACAGAGGCTGCTTCAGCTCTAACCATCACATCTGTGTCCCAGGCATCAACTGTAGAGACATTGCCGAGGAAAAAGGGCTCCTGATAGTTAAACTAGCCCTCTTCTAAGAGGCTGGTAGCTCTACCTGACAATTTCTACCAACACCTTCTCGTCATCTGTAAGGGAGCTGGGAAATGCAGGGGTTTTTGTTTTTGTTTTCCATCTAGACATATTATTGCCACCACACAATATAAGGATTTTACTACCAAACAAGAAGGGGACAATGAATATTGGGTAGGTAGCTAGCAGTCTCTGTGAGAGCAGATGGATTATCCTTTCCTTGTACTTTTATTTCCAGTGTTGGACTAGTCACGTTGTATACACTTACTTATATAGGAGACAGAGTAGTGCAACAATAAAAAGCAGGGTGTAATTAGAGTGATCCTATGCCCCAGTTTCCCCTAGATGGTTCCTGCATATAGCTGTTGTATCAGTATAATCATTATCCACATCCCCGTTACTCGCTACAGTGCCCCAATTGGACGATGAATTATATGGTCACTTTAGCTATATAGACTGTGCGTAAAAATCTCTAACACTTTCTAGCTCTGTGACCCTAATGAAAAATGACATAACTTCTCTAAACTCATTGTGTTAGTTATCTGTTACTCAATAACAAATTATCCCCAGAATGTATTGGCTCAAAGCAACAAATATTTATTATGTCACGGTTTCAGTGCATTAGTAGTTAAAGAGCAGCTTAAAGGGATGGTTTCTAGCTCAGACTCTCTCTTGAGTTTAAATGTTGGCAAGAGTTGCAATCATCTGAAGGCCAGAGTGGGAAGAAGAATCCACTTTGAAGAATCCACTCACTCAGGTGGCTGTTGGAAGGAGACCTCAGGTTTTTGTCATTTGGGCCTCTCCCTGGGCACCTTGTATGTTCTTACCAGATGGCATCTGGCTTCCCATGTGATAGAGCAAAAGGAAGCCCAGTGCCTTTTATGTCCTCGTCAACTAAATTGCACAGTCACTTCTTCTATTCATTAAAAGTCATTCATGAAATCCAGTCCAAGCTCAAGAGGTGAGGAATTTAGCTCCACATCTTGAAGGGAGAATATTTTAAACATTTTCTTAAAAGTAGGCTTCATACATAACATGGGGTTTGAACTCATGATCCTGAGATCAAGAGTCACATGCTCTACCAACTGAACCAGCCAGGCACCCCCCAAAGGGGACGTGTCTTAACAGTACCACACTTATTGTTTTCATCTGTAAAATGGGTTAAAATTACCCACATGCAGTAATTGTATTTTATGAAGAGGCATAATCCATATACAGCATTTTAATAGAGCACTTGGTAATAGTAAAATATGTCCCTTAATAAATGTAAATGAGCATTATTTACTTACGTATTTGTCTAATTAAACTTTAAGCTCCTGGCAGGGATTATATCTCATTTGTCTTGGTAATTCAAGCTCTAATTGCAGTGTTGGGCATATAAAGGACACTTAATAATAAATGTCCAATGAATAAATGAATGAGTAACATATTCTTTAATAAGACCAGTTTAGGAGGAGTGAGTGGAAAGAAAAACAATTCAGTAGTCATGTGAATAAATTTGTGTTTTATTTGTGTTAAAAATAGGTTTACATAGCTCTTTTTATATGATAGGGCATGAAAAAGTGAATACATATGTAATGTATACTAAGTTATATAACTTCAATAACATTCACTGGTATATAATACTATAAGGTATTATATAGTAGCACAGTGTAATAGTATTATATAGCTACAATAATATCACCTTCTTATGTTCTTGATGTTAAAATTTCTCCTGAAAAATTGTGTTCTGTAGACATGTCTAGCTATGTATTTTTGAAATATGGAGTTTATTTTTATTGACTAAAAAAATTTCAATAATAATATAGATGGCATATTTCTAAACAATAGTAGGATTAAAGCGTGTATCTAAGGAAAAGATTTCAAGAACTATACACATATAATATACATACATGTACAATATAAAAATGGTGTGTTTTGTCATTAATGACACATTTTCTTGCCATTTTCTCCAGGAAAAAAATAAATATATGTAAAACATTGCAGATTATAGTTCTTAAAGATCTTCTGATTATGACTTTATGTTTATCATAATCTGAAGGAAAAAGGAATTAGAAGTTTGGGTTATAGTCTCCAGTTACAGCAAGGCTACATTTATACAAAATGATTAGTAGGAGGAAAGTATTAGCAATCATTTATCAAGTGCCAGGGACATTTTAAATTATACCATGCTTCCTTTTATGACTCATGATATAAATAAAACATAGTGTTCTTTTGAAATTCCATTTTTTCAATGGATTATTTTTAAAAATGTGTTTGCTAATTCTGTACATACCACAAACACTTTGCTTTCTTCACCTAAGCCTCTAATTTGACTTTTCAGTGATAGAACAGTAATTTGGACAGCATTACCCTCTTTCAAACATGGATTTTTTTTTTTGTATGATAAGTGCTGTACTGAGAAATGTGGTCTATGTCTTGGCACACATCAACACTCCAAGCCTTTAAAACAAATTAAATCCTCTTAAGTAGTTGTAGTGTAAGATGATGCTGTAATTTTTAATTACTTTAAATAAAATAATATACACGATTTTCCTTTTACATTTTTACAACATGTTGGTTATTTGAAGGGAAATTCTGAAAACTACCAGACATGTCCTTGAAGTAATGGATACCTAGGGGCACCTGGCTGGCTCAGTTGGAAGAACATACAACTCTTGATCGCAGGGTTGTGAGTTCAAGCCCCACGTTGGGAGTAGAGCTTACTTAAATAAATAAACTTAAAACAAAAAAATGCCTATCTTGAGAGCAGAGTGGTTTTTCACAATGAGATGCAGAGAACTCCAGTAATGCACAGGACATTTCTTGCCATTTGTGATTAATTTTTATCTCCTTCATTCCTAAAACCTAATCCCAAATTACAACCAGGAATGAAAAACAGCTACAAAGCTTAGAAACACTATTCTAGATAAAGTGAGTAGTTTAATCCTATTTCTTTGCTAGTTATAAAATGAATTTACGAGATATTCTTGGGCTTTTCTACTTCTTGAAAAATATATATTCATTCATTCATTTATGCAAGAATGTTTTTTGAGTTACTGACTTCATGTGTTCAATTTATAAAAGTAACAATTGCTTTTTTATTCATACGTTCATCCATTTATCCTTCAGCAAATACTTCTTAGTTTCTTGATATTCAGTAAGAACTGTGCTGGGCACTGAACACTTAATTATGAGTAAGAGCAACATGTTCGCTACAGTTTTGTCAGTTATGACTCAATAAAGCTGGGGGCCTCGAGATCAACATGTTTGCTTCTCTCACGAGTTTATTTATTTAGAGAGAGACAGCGACAGAGTGAGCTGGGGTGGGGCAGAGAGAGAAGGAGAGAGAAATAATCCCAAGCAGCTCCGTGCTGCCAGCGCAGAGCCTGATGATGCTCAAACTGAGAAAACTGTGAGATCATGACCGGAGCCCAAACCAAGAGCCGGACACTTAACTGCCTAAGCCACCCAAGCACCCCATTCTTCAATAAGTTATTAGTGATTTTTTGAAATATAAATTCAGCACTGTATTCAATGCTATGGGAGAATATATAAATTAAGAAAACATAGCTCCTATTTATAAGGAACTGATAATTTCACTAGGAAAAAAATCCTGAGATGCCTGGGAATACCAAGAATTAATATTAAATAAAATTTTATTCAAATACTGTCAAAAACTCCAGGAAATAAATACAACAATTAAATGTTCAGTTGTGAGCGGATTAGACTTGGAAACACAAGTCATTTTAAAGAGAAGGGAGAAACTGAAACTATGTAACGTTTTCTGGGAAAGAGGAGTCTTGAACTGAATGCTAAAGTTTGGGTGGAATTGGGGTGGGAGACCAGGTGAAAGAAGATATTACATATTGAAAAAGAAATGAAGAAAGAAAGAAGAAGGAAAGAAAGAAAGAAAGAAAGAAAGAAAGAAAGAAAGAAAGAAAGAAAGAAAGAAAGAGGAAAGAAAGAGAAAAAGAAAGAGAAGGAAAGAAAGAAAGAAAGAAAGAAAGAAAGAAAGAAAGAAAGAAAGAAAAGAAGAAAGAAAGAAAGAAAGAAAGAAAGAAAGAAAGAAAGAAAGAAAGAAAGAAAGAAAGAAAGAAAGAAAGAAAAGGAAAGAACCTCAGGAACAGAGGAAGTGGTGAGCACAGCAGATTTGCAGACGTGAGGAGACCACACAGACACTTTTACTAAGGCTTCCTGCCCACCGTGCTCTGCTCCCTTGAGGCACAGAATTCCAAGTGCTTGTTTTTTCTATTCATGGCTATTAAAGTTACTCTGTGTTGTGATTTCTAATTTGGTCTTTGAATCTCAGTTTTCTAGGATATCTTCTATCATGGGTTATCCAAACCCTGAAAGACTGTTTAAAAAAGGACTCATGGCAATAGGACCACAAGGAAGGTGCTCAATAATCGTACATCTCCAGGAGGAAATATGGCTCGACATTTAAAATCTAAGGTTGACTTAATGGAAGCAATATGTTTTATATATAATTTCTTAATCCACTCACTTTCTCTTCACACTTGAAGTTATGTAGTGATATCATTATTAAGTTTCAATATTTACATGTATACATGTCACGTTCTTAGGATTTTTATACAAAAGTAATCAATATGGTTATTTCCGTTTGGACCATTAAGTCCATTGGTATTAAAGAGAAAAGATGAACATTTAAAAACCAGGTGAAATGAGTAAGCTGAAAGCGTGTTGGAGAGAAAAGAGATATTCAGATGGTGAAATATTATCTATTCATCAAGCTAGAGAGAAAAGACAGTATATATTTTCTTTGGCTTATCAACATATTCAGTCCTCAGGGGAAAAATCAAAAGGAACTACCTTCATAGCAAATATTTCAATTTAACAGTAATGTATATAAGTTAAACCCGTTTAAAGACAAAAACAAAAACAGGTCAGGAGAGTTGCATATTTGTTTTTGAAACTTCGAAAGACTAGTTATCTTTGTCTTGTTCTTTTAACAAGGGAACTAAGATATTTCCACATTTTCCCCAGCATTTATCTGAACCTTAAGTTTGTAACTAACTTTTCCTATTATATGGAAGGAGTGTCTGATCTAAAGGCAACAAATGATTGAGTTCCTGCTGTTATGAAAATTTTATGATGAGGGTTAGACATATAGATGAGGACAAGAAACATTGCCCCTTTTCATTTTCAGTGTTCGTGGATACGAGCCAGTTTATCCTCAGTAGGCATCTTTATTCTGCCTAGTGTAGGGGGAAAGTATTTGAGCAAGACCAGATGGGTTCATTTCATGGGTGTTATGAACAACCATCCTAGTTAGCCTGGGGAGGTCACTGAAGCCTCAGGTTCTCAGGAATGGGGAAGGCCTTGGAGATCATTACTAGCTCCCTTCCTTGCCCACAAAGATATGTGACCTTGGAAAAATTATTCAATCTCCTAGAGAATCAGTTTCTTCACCTTTAAATTTGGGCTACTAATAGAATCTATCTGATAGGATTTTATGATTACTAAATGACTTAATACACATCAAAATGCTCCGCACAGAGTCTAGCACATAATGAGTAAGCTTAATAAAATTGTTAGTTATTAGTAAGTCTCTGGGGAGTAGAATTAATTCCATTGTTGAGCTCAGTGGTGAGCACAAAGGATACAAAAACAAGAAGGCATGGTTCTTTATAGAAGGCTTCATGGAGGATGTAAATGATGCCTGATACACATTTTGAAAGAAGGGTAGGAAATAGCTAGATAGAGGACCTTGTGTATGTTTGCATGTGGCAGAAGGAAGAAGACTGGGGGAAGTGGTCCAAGAGAAAGGCTAGTGTTTTCTAGGAAGACAGAGCCCTGTGAACCAAGATGTCATTCTGTAGAAACTGTAAGTAATTAATTTAATATGGCTAAAGCCACTTTGGGAGGTGGGGCGTGGCAAGAATGTGGTGATGAATAAGATCATGCAGGGGATGTGTAGAACAAGAAGTGCGGTGAGCCAAGGCAGAGACTTGAATAATCCTAACATTGTAGGGGTAGATTAGGAAGCAAACCTAAAAAGGAGATAAGTTTTCTGCTTTTGTTGCCTTCCCAGCCACCCAAGGAGCACCGGGTGCTGGCTTGGCATCTTTTCTTATCTTTTCAGATAGGAAAAGACAGCACTGGGGTTGGGAGTGGGGATGAAGCCTGAGAGGCCAAGTAAATCTCCCTCGTTAATACTTGGGAGAGGAGAGGCAGGAGAGAGTCAGACAAAAAAAGCAACAGCAACATTGTAGGGTTGAGTTTAGTGGATTAAAGTCTCTAGAGAAATGGAGAGTGGAAGAAGGGGGTTGCAGAAGGGCTTCCATGAGTTATGAACTGAATCCACCTTGATATTGAGAGATAAAAATTTGAAATTTTTCTTAAATTATTTTGGAGTAACTGGACTGTGCTTTTGTGTGTGCAGAGACAAAGCCAAGTGGAGTTCTAGTTTGATTGTGGTTATTGAAGGAACTGTTGGATAGGTACTAGAACTAAGAGAGTATAATAATACAAATTTCATGTCATACAAATTTACTATTACCACTGTACTAAACTAACAGTAGTAAAAGTATTGATGGCAACAGGTACTGTTCAATTCTATAAGTAGGTGTTATCATGCTTCCCATTTTATAGATAAGAAAATCGAGGCACAGAATGGTTGAAGTGATTTGACCAGGGTCATTAACTAGTACTGGGTGAACCGAGCAATTGAACTCAGGCATTTGAATTTATAGAAACCAATGGAATCAAGATTCTAATTAAAGGACAGCCTTGGCAGAGGGTAAAATTCAAAGTCAAAATTCCTTTTACTATCTAATATTTTATTTCCTCTGTAAGAAAGTGATTGTACTTAATGTAGATATATTATTATCCAGCTCTTTTAAGCGGGGAAATTTTTACTATGTGAAGAGTAGCGTCATTGGACTGGGTGAGAGGCACAGCTTTTCTTCCATAGAATAAAATATGCTTCTCCCTCCCCATGGACACAATGCCTTGGTACACTGTGGATTCCAAATAAGTGCTGGCTGAATTGATACGTACTATAATAAACTCCCTGAATTTGCAAGGTGTTGGGTAGGTGACTGCTCAAGCATGATAACTCTGTTACAAAGATGCCTGCATTTATTATTCAAGAGTGCCTTAAGATACTGGGTTAGTCTGGTTCACGGTCTCCTAACAGAAATGGGGACCTGAGTTCACTCAATTTCGGTGGGCACATACGTGTTGCCATTGCTTTGTATTCTTCCTTTTCCTGGTGTTCTTCCCTCCTCTGGCCTACTGGATCTCTGTCCTGGATCAGAAGTTGGGGAGTGGGAAGGCTTACTGATTTCAGCTAGAGTTTAAATCTCCACAATCTTCTGCTATTCCTGGCTGGACAGATTTCCAAAGGGATTGGTTATCAGGCTTTTAAGGAATAAAAGACCCTTTGAGTTTTTGCCTCTTCAGTGCATCTGGAACAGAGTGAGGGGAAAGAAAACATTTGTATTTCTACGTATTTGTCCAGGATCACCTGCCTCACGAGGTAATTTCCTTCAGACAAGTGCTGGGCCATGGTGTGTGAAAGATGGCCAAGGTTTGGGGACATTATCTTGGAGTCAAATTTAAGAATCAAAATATATAATGCAATTAAGTACTAAAAATTCAAATTAGACATTTCATTTCCACTTAAATACATGCTCCTTCACAAGATTAATTAAAAGCTAGGAGATTAGTGAGCATTGTGATTCAGTTTTAATACCTACTTTGGGAAAACAATCCAAAATTACTGTTCCAGTACTTGTAGGTTTTTAAGGTCTATGCAGTGCATTTATACTCTGTCTTGTTCACCAAATTCCTTCACACATGATACACAATATAGGAAAGTCCCCTCTCTGGACAAAGTTTACTCATCATTTCATCTCCATCTAACATTTTAACGATTTCTCACTATCTGCCTGGCCAGGTGGTAAGACTACAGAATATAAAGAAAGAGGTCAAGGTTCCAGTTCTCAAGTAAGTCCGAGGAACTGTCAGGAGCCTGGAGGCCGTGGAAACCCTAACAGCAACAGGTTCACAGAGGCCTTACTTCAATGGTGTATATTCCTTCTTCCAACTCTAAAATTCTATTTCTACTCACGCGTCCTAAATCAATGCGTTAGTTATTCGCAATCACCCAACTTCAGCTAATAAACTAGGAATAAGGTTTCTACTAGTCTGACTTGATTTGAAACGATTACTGCCAATCCTTCAAGTTCAGCTTTAACACGACTCCTGGAAGGGGCTGTGCTAGCATTCTGAAAGTTGATAATTAAGTTCAGTGTGTGTGTGGGATAGAGTGGGGGAGGAAAACGACCATTAATTACAGAGTTTCGTTTGTGAGAGCCTGCCAAGGTTTCAGGAGTAGAAACCGAGAGGCAGATAAAGCTGTCCTCATTTTTAAACAAAAGTAGCACAGGAGTTCCCGGCGGGACCCGGGAGCGTGGGGTGCCCCTGGACGCGGGCGGGTTGGGACCCTTGGCCATCCCTACGTGCACCACTGTCCCCCTGGAGCTGGGTCCGAGGCCCTCGTCCAACAGCGCTGCCGCGGCCCGGGGATTTGAGGGACTGGGGCTTCGGCATTGGCACCTCGCTCTCGGGACGGGAGGCGACCGCGCGCACGGAAGTGCACCCGGCTCTCTCCAGTCGGAGGACGGCTCTCCTCCTCCTTCACTTCCTCCAGCGCCGCTGCCAGGCCTCCCGGGCCGGCTCCTCCCCCTTCTCTACCTCCTTCCACCGCCCGCGGCAGCACTCAGGCGGGGGGTGCGGCGCTCACCCGCGCAGTCCCGAGCGGGAGCCCAGGCGCGGGGCGGCCGAGCGGGAGGGAGGTCGGGGGCCGCCGGCGCCGCTGTCCCCGCCCCGCGCGCCCTGCGCCCCACTTCCCAGGCGGCCGCTCGCTGGCTCAGCCCTCCCGCCTCCCCGGGCGCTGTCGGGGACTCGCCGCGAAGCGAGCGGCCGGCCAGTTTCGGCGCGCGCAGGCGGCGGCGGGCCGCGGGCACCGTGCGCTCCGGGAGGGGTGGCCGCGGCTCCGGCCTCGGCGCCCCGCGCGCGCTCCGGCGATGGCTTCTCCGCCGCGGCGGCGGCTGCGCCTTCGCCCGCGCCGCCTCCTGCTCCTTCTTCCCGGATTCCTGCTGCCTCTTTGCGGCGCCTTCAACCTCGACGTGGACAGTCCTGCCGAGTACTCCGGCCCCGAAGGAAGTTACTTCGGCTTCGCGGTGGATTTCTTCGTGCCCAGCGCGTCTTCGTAAGTGGCCGCACTTGGAAGGGGAGTCAGCCCCCTCCCCCACCGCGCGCGCCCACCCTGCGTTCCCCGGGGGAGACTATCCGTCCCCCCACCCCCACCGGGGGTTTAGGTTCTGGGCGGATGGACGGTCTGGGGAGGCGAACCCCCACGGCACCCACCGCCTCCTCTCAGTGCCCCCCTCCCCTCTCCCCGGACGGACAGCTTTGAAGCAGACGTGCGCTTCAAATTCGGGGCAAGTGGGAAAGCAACAAAGGCTGGTCCCGCCGGACTCCGCGCCGCCCTTGCTAGCGTCTCGGGCTAGGTCAGGCTCATTCCCAAACTTCTTTTTTCCTCCGGTACCAGTTCGCCTTCCCCGTAGCCTGCTTCGCAGACTTAAAAAGCCCTCCCCCACACTTTCCGCCGCGCGGGCTGATTCCGTTTCTCGTTCGCTCTTTTCCCAGACATTCTGATGACTAAAATGACCATACCGTCGTAGTAAACTCGTGTCTTATCTCTGATACTGTCAGACCTTTGCACATTTGAGGGCGAACAGACGAATTGAATGTGTCATGTGTTCTTTTTATAGTGATTCATTATTTAGGTCATTGTTCACAAAGAACAAGGGTGTTTGCTGACTTTTCATTCACTGCGGGTCATTTGAATACTGCAGTATTTAAGAATTCAGTTACGTTTTCAAACTGCTAACGTTTTCGCGTTGCAAAGGCCGTCAGGATTTGTAACAGAGTTAATGTCACCATTGGATTCAAAGTTGTCTCTGACTTAACCGAACCTGACATCATCGTTCTCACCACCTCACCCCCATATTAGCGTTAGAAATGCTGATTTGATAGATGTTCACTGGATGCCTTCTGATGTTTAAGTCCTGTTTTCAAGAAGGAAGACTATTCTTAGGGCTCTTGGAAATTCTAACATTTTTTCTCTTCTCTTTTTTCTGTATTGAAGGTACTATTTTTGAGGCGGTAGAAGGGGAATAATCTTGATGGTCAGTACTTTGATAGGACCATTTTTCCAACTTGTGTGCCTACCGAGGGTGATCTAAATATCTTTCAATGATTTATTCATACTGTCTGAGTGTTGATTCATCAAAGGTGACGACCTTGCAGCAGTAAATAGTATGGAAGCAATTAGTGGAAACTAGGCATTGTTTTATGTGGTGAACTCAGTTTTGTTTGTTGTCTTCTGTTTCAGCGCCTTCTATCTATCCAGACCTAAGCACAGATTTTCCAAAATGATAAAAAAATGATCACTAAGTTTGGGCAACATTTACTCCCTCCTCATTTGATTTAATCATTCTGTCAGCCTTATCTGTTATTTGAAAGTTCTTTTGTTTCCAGATAGCTTCAAGGGTATGCCTTGATAGTACCGATTTTAGTTGTCATCAGAGGTGCTCTTTTAGCTTTAATTGGTACAGAAATTCTAGTAGTTTTGAGAAAATATATTGTCTTTTGACAAGAGTAGGTACTTAAATTAGCAAGAGTTAGCGCTTAAATACTTCAGAGCTGATGGAATGTTTTGTAAATGGTGTAAGTTGAAACCGTCTGAGTTTAGCAGTGTAAAGATAATGACAAGATGATAAACTTTAAGTGTTGTTACTATGGAAAATGCAGTAATATCGAACTGTTGTCATGAGAGGTTTACCATCTTTGATTGCCAGCCTGGACGGCTAATCTTTGACTAATCATTGTAGTTATTGAATATATTATGAATACACAGGTTGCATGACCTCTCATGTGGGCCTTCAGTGGTAAGGTAAAATTGAACTTGCTTTGATTCCATATAATATTTTGAAATCTTCATCAGTGACTTTGTTACTGATAGACTAGTGAGTTCTAGATGTAGTCTACCATAAACAGACATCAATTTTGAGATAAAAAAAAAACACAAACAAAGGCTTCTTCTTAGCTTTTCAGATTTTACAAAGCTTAGTGTAAAATTATGCTTAATTTTGTAAAAGATACTTTTAAATTTAACAAGCATTGGATCCAAGGTACATGAGGATGTGATTTATATTGACAGCTGCACTTACTGTTGTTGTTATTTGGTGTGATTATAAACTTCTAAAATAAAAAAAAAATCCACAAATAACAAAGTGTTTATTAAAGACTCCTTTCTCCTAAAAGAAGAATCCCTCGATCAATGAGGAAGCAACAGTAATGAAGTCTCTTTCCACTGCTTCTTTTGGTATCTAAATACTCCCAGCAAGCTGTAGAATTATTTTATGTTTCATTTTTGTTGTTATAAAAAATTGTTACTGAGTTAATTTCCATATTGTTGTGAAAACTAATGAGTCACTATTAAAGAAAAGGAAAAATACTCAGGACAAATATTAAGGTGACTCCTCAAGAAGTCCCTTCAATCATGAGTCCTAGGTTTAAAGTGAAAGGTCACAAAAATTGTGATTTAAAATTGTGAAAAATAATAAGTCAGCATTCTGCATTTTTTCCCCTATATACATTAATTTACAGTGACTATATTGCCAAACTTACATAAAATTTAAAGATCATATACAGGCCATGGAGTAAAGTCACATTTTTCTTGGGGGAATAATTGGAGAAATTGAAAATTGCACCTTAGGTTTAATTAGGATAATGATATCTTGTGTTGATTAGCCTATTTTATAACTCACAAAGCACTTTTACTTATGGTATCTCACTTCACTCTATAGCACAAAGCACCAGGGGAAGTAGGGAAGTAGATAAACTCATTGCTACAGATGAGGACACTGAGGCCAGAAAGGTTTTCAGTCTTTATTTGTTAGAGTGGATTGGTGTGAGGTTGGGGGCAAGTTGGGATCAAAAGACAGGGTATGAAATTAAAGTCCATTTAATTTTAGGATTCAAATTAAAAAAAAATTTGTTTTAAGTTTACTTATTTTTGAGAGAAAGTGCTAGTGGGGGAGGACCAGAGAGAGGGAGACAGAGGATCTGAAGGTGGCTGTGCACTGACAGCAGAAAGCCTCATGTGGAGCTCGAACCCATGGACCCTGAGATCATGACCCGAGCTGAAGTCAGACGCATAACCAACTGAGCCACCTAGGTGTCCCACAAGTTTTAAATTTTTAAGGAGAAAGTAACTGGACAGTTTTCTTATTTATTCTTCAAATATAAGGTATACAGTTCTCATTTTACATATATATTTATTTTTACATAATGCTATAATGAGCAACACTGGATTGGAATTCTTGCCCCCCCCCCCCTTAAATACTAATGAAGCCTTGTTTACAGTTGCTTCATGTTCCTGTGACCCCAAGGAAGAGGTGTGGGTGAGTTTGCCCTGGTCGCAGAAGGTCCTACAGCGCATTCAGTAGTTCTCAATTCTGACTTCCTGTTTGCAGCACCTGGAAAACTTTTAAAATAAAACTGCTGCCCTGGCAGCATCTTGGATTTAAAAATAGAGCTTCAACTTCATAATCCCACAGCCTGTGGATCTCTCCTCCTTGACCAGCCCATCTTACCTCCACTCATTTTCACCAAGTGGTGATGTCAGTTGCACCTTTGTTTCTAATAATGGTGTCATCATTTTCTCTGTTGCCCTGGAAATAATTTCATATTCCTCCCTCTCATTTTCTATTTTTCTTTGCCTCTCCTACTGTAGTCCCCTGATATTAGTCAGTGATTAGTCACCAGACAGAAGGTCCTAGAAATTCTTCCTTGTTAATATTTCTTGCATTCATCTCTGCTCTGCACCTGACTTCAGCTTCCTTGATTTCATCTTAGAAGGGTGGTCTGTGGCACTCAGATCCTCATCCCTGTCCCCATCCTTTGGCTCTTAGATCTTACATGTTTCTAATAGTTTTATCTTTCTGAAGCATCTTTTTGATCTGGTACTCTACTAAAATTTCCTCAACAGTACGTTCATGGCCAGAGAGAAAGTCCAGACTGCTTAACCTGGATGAAGCCCCTTTTCCTGACACAACTTGCATGTACTTTTCAGTGTTGACGCACAGTTTCTCACCTCAGCGTTGTAACCATGTTCATAACCCTTCTCATAGTGATGCCAGCTCATTTTTGTGAACTTTGTGTGGCTCTGGCTATATTGGTTGTTTATTCTTGTCATAAATAATATACATATAGAGACTATACCCTTATAATTTAAAAGGCAAGCTCTGTGTTGATTAGTCCTGATTAAGCCCCCCGGGGTTTATAGGACATTATAAAAGAAAAGAGAAAATGTCTAGAATTTACAGTTACTGTGCTTGTTTCATGTCATATAAATATTGACCCTGCAGCACTTTTTTTTTAAATGAAAAGTAAATCTGAGAGTGGAATTACCTCTCTGAAAAAACATTCATGCTATTTTATACACATTTTTTTCTATATACGGGTGTGGTAATTTTTCGAAAGTTGCTTTTGATGAAGGCTCATTCACTGGTCAGCCCGGAGTCAGCCAGATATATTAGACATGCTTTATCTTGGAGAAGTCAGTGCTGAAACAGCCAAATAACTTAGTTCATTTGGAGGGTTTAAAAAATGTACTTGTCATTGTTTGGCTGGTTGCCTCTCCTTGGTAGTGAAGGTCACATTCCCTGAAGCAACTGCCCTTAAAGTCCACTTTGGATAGGAAGTGCATCCGAAAGGCATCCTCCTGGTTGGTTTCTCTGATCCTCTTGTCTCCCTCTCTCTTCCTCTTCCTTCTCCCTCCCCATCTATTCTTTTTTCCTCCTCCCCACCCCTCCTGTACCTCTCCTCCCCCTTTTTTTGTTTTCCATCCTCTGTCTTCCCCCACCCCCCTTCTTCTCCTGCACTTTCTCCTCACTCCCTTTTTCTTCTACCCCTCCTCCCCCACCGACACACTCTGCTCTTTATCTTTCAGAATTTCTTGTGGCATGATGTTGATTAATAGTCTGCCCGTGTATGTAAACCATAATGATGGACATGTCTTGAGTCATTTGACCAGAATAGTGAGGATAAGGATCCTGATTCTGTTCTTGGGTAAACTTTTGGGAGGAGGTGGAGTCTGCCAGCAGAAGGCGGCAGGCATGTGAAACGGAGTTGCTCAGCTTCAGATTTTCACTGCTAATCAGAGAAATCTCTGTCAGCTCCAGCTAACCCCAAGTGTCTTCCCCAGCTCCCCACTCTTGTCAGGAAGTGTTGCAAGTCCCCTACTTTGTACCCTTCTTCCTTTTTTTTCCTCTTGAGGTCTTGCATTTAATTAATGATCCTTTGAGGAAACTGAGGAAAGGAAAGCCTTTTTGAAAATAGCTTTTAACTTTTATGTGTTCTACTTTATTAGAGAGAATAGTTTATTAATTGTTTTTAATTCTGGGGCCATCATCTTATATTTTTATGATGCCTTCAGATTTTCTAAGTTTGTTTTTGTCTACTGTCCACATTCAGAAATCTTTTTAGAAGTAATCACAGTGGGCATTGTTATACAGGAAGCTGAGGCTCAAATATTGAACAAGTGACTTTCTCAGTTGATTTATATTGGGTAATTGTAACCTATAGTATCAAACTGCTTATTAGACACTGCTGTTTATATTGCCAAATTTTTTCAGCTCTGTCACTTCTCTTATCCTAATTAAGCTGTTACAGACATTAGTTAGACATTCTTAGATGAACTTCAATAATTACTTCATTCTTATAAAGCATTTCATTAGCAGGCTGTTTTGTTATTCTAGTAAAAAATATGTGATGTAAAATTCGTCTTCCTAATACATCAACAGGGCTTTTGTTTTCTGTAGTCTGTGTTGCTTTTATATTCCTTAATTTTCTCAAATATCATCTTTTATCATCCTTTACTTTTTATTCTCTATAAATATTTAATTTCTCTTTATATAGCTCCTTCTTAGGACTTAACATTTGTCTAAGGCAGTTTACTTTCTCCATCTCCCCATTTTTCTTTTTTAAAAACTTTCTGTAATATTCTTTAAAAGTAAATATCATGTTGACACTTTGGACAAAGTACTTTTCATTCCTCAGCTTTTTTTTCTCCCCCATTAACCTAGCATTTAGAAGTTAACAGTGCTCACACATTCCTTTTATATTATTCTACCGTTTCTGTGGCATTTCACCAATGTGCAAGACTGCACATGAAAGTATGCTTAGGAAAACCTAACGAACACCCATGGTAGTACATCTGATTACCCATCATTTCATGCCTACAATGTGCAAATGGCCGGATGAGAAGCAGCAGCCATGTTCATGGTCTTAGCCAAGGAATGCTAACTTTGTGCTGCCAGTGGAGTGCTTTTTTCTTTCAGAACCCTCCTACCACGTCCTTTTTTGTGTCTTTGCTGAAGTCCCTTACTGCGAGTAACTTTCCAGCCCTCTCTCATAGTGCCCAAGTAAAGAAAGTGTCGAAATCCAAAATTAAGAAGAAATAGGTGTGTAAAGAAATTGTTGTAAGGGTAATTTAAATAATTGGATGTTTAATAGAGGATGATTTTTGGTGGTAGTGGAAGTGGCTATTTACATAGGGCTTTCGTAAGATTGAAGCCTGTAACTATCGAATTTACTTGCTACTTACCTGTCAATTAAAAAAACTTTTCTTGAGTGCTTGTTATGTGCCAGGCCTAAAGATAAATTAGAGTCTCCTACTTTCAAGGAAGCAATTTATTTATTTATTTTTATTATTATTTTTAATATTTATTTACCTTTGAGAGAGAGAGAGAGAGAGAGACAGAGAGAAAGAGACAGACAGGGAGTGTGTGAGCTGCGGGAGGGGCAGAGAGAGAGAGGGAGACACACAATCTGTCAGCACAGAGCCAGATGAGGGGCTCTAACTGAGATCATGACCTGAGCTGAGGTCGGACACTTAACTGACTGAGTCACCCAGGTACCCCTCAAGGAAGCAATTTATTATAAGGTAGGAAGAATAGCTTTGATAAAAAAAATTATAAAAGATTCTATAATGTGCAATGTGGTGATGGTCAGGAAATGAGTTTTTCTTGGAAATTTCTAGGCAAATTCTGAGAACCACCTCCTTGGTCCTCATCTGGAACCTGGCTGTTACCCAGCACTGAAATCATATGTATACCTGTGATTGTATTATGGTTGTTAGGACTATTGCAGGACTTGACCCCAGCCTTTTCAGGTGTAGACCCTGAAAAGTATACTTGTCTGAAATGTTCTTTTCCCTATCATGCACTCAAAACTCATTGCATCCAGGGGCACCTGGGTGGCTTAGTTGGTTAAGTGTCTGACACTTGATTTCAGCTCAGATCATGGTCTCACAGTTTGGGCACATGAGATGGAGCCCCGCGTGGGGCTCTGTGCTGACAGTGTGGAGCCTGCTTGGGATTCCCTCTCTCCTGCCTCTGCCCCGCTCATGCTCTCTCTCGCTCTCTCAAAATAAATAAACATTGAAAGAAAATTTAAAAAAAAAAACATTTAATCCAGATGAATAGGGGAAGTTTTATGATGTGTATGGCCAAATTTTTGACCTTTTGAAATGGAAAATTATTTATATTTATTTATATTTATAATATAAAATTATATTTATTTACATAAATATTTTAGCTATTAACCGGCTCCCCTGCAGTAAAGGAGGCTGGATGACATTGAGTGCCCTCTTATTCATGGGGGTACGGCCTCTCCTACTCATAGTCTTTTTTTTTTTTCCTGCTGAGTGAAAACTAAGTGGGTTGTGATGAGAAGGAGCCAGCATTGATGTTTTACTGATGCCAAATATGACTGCATAAAGCTTTATTAAACAGGGTGTGGTTCGGTTGGGAGTCTTGCCTTTATTTTGAGTATGGAGTGTTTTGGTTTTTTTTTTTATTATTGAGTATGGAGTTTTAAGATGAATATCAGAAAGCAGGATTCCTGTTAAACCAGCCAGTCAGTCATGCAGCCACCTCTTGACGAGTCTAAGTATGATTTAGCAGATACCACCCGGAAGAAATGAAATTGAAATTGATAAGTAAAAGTTAAAATGAGCACATCTCATATTAAAATGTAGCTTTGTTCATAACTTTAAAAAAAAGGAAAGGCAGTGAAGTATTTTCTATGCTACAATTTAAGTGACTAAATGTTTAATGAGGAAGTGAAATAATAATGGTGGTAGCATTTATTGAGGGCCTTCCATGTATAACTATATCCTGTTTTCTTTTATACTTCAATCAGTTTCTTTTCATTCTCTCTTACTATATCCTCTTTCTTTACCTGACTCCTAAAGGCTCTTGCTTCCCAGAGCTCACTGTTTGGCTCTCTTCTTTCTGAAGCTTCCCGGCATGAACCCATCTACTCTAAGTTGACATTCTCAATACATGATCTCTGAGGCAAAACTCTCCTCAGAGCTCCGGACTACCAATTGGTGTCTAACAGATACTTCAGAGTAACATTGAGAACTGAATTCTTGGTTTTCCTGTAAATATTTAATCTGCCTTCTGCTTCCTTACTCTTTAGGCTTTTTTCTTTTTGTGCAGTAAATTGTTGTCCCATCCATGCACTTCAGAATGAAACCTGGGTGACATTTTTTAATCTTCCCTTTCCCCCATATTACAGCCACCAGCTATTCCTGTTCATTCTATTCCAGATTATTTCCAAAGTCTGCCCACCCATCTCCTTCTCCACCCGCCTTCCCAATCTAGGTCACTATTATCTCCTCCCTTCCCTGCTGAAAGTCTCTTACTTTCCTTGTTCCATTTTGTTCCCCTCCCTCCTTAATCCTTTCCCCAGAAGGCACCAAATATAGTTTTCTCTATTAGATTGTGTCATTCTTTTGCTTAAAAAAAAATGCAAAGTCTTCACATGGACCTTATGATAAAATCCAAGAGTATTACATTGGTTGAACGGCCCTGCTTGATTTAGTTCTTGCCAAGCTCCCCACCTTTATCATCTGTCACTCTTAGCTTGCTTTTTTGCCTCAGCCACACCTTTTTCTTGAAACTCTCCGACACTGATCATTTTCTTGCTGAGGGTCTTTGTCCCTCTGCCCGGGGTGCTCCCATCTACTTCTTCATGTCACACCCTTATCCCACCTTTCTCAACTTGCCTTCCCCCCCCAACCCCTCCCCCCCACCCCAACACACAAACACTCCTTGGTGACCATCTAATCCTGTACATCTCGGTTTATTTAAAAATAAGTTTCCTTGCTACTTTATCTAAACGAGGTCTTTCCTCTTCCTTCTTTACAGAAAACTTCCTTTGACTTCTCCTTATCTAAAGTAAGTCTTTCCCCTCCATTCTTTCAAGATTACTTTCCTTTATGTAAAGAAGTTTTTCCTTCACAGCATTTGTAAGCATGACTGCTTTTCTTGGTCAGGTTCTCATTTCTTCCCAAAGGGAATGTAAACACCACCAAGAGCAGGAAACGAGGTTGTTTTATTCATGGTGATGTTCCCAGTGCCCAGGACTGTGTTCTATGTAGACGAGACACTCAAGCTGTTTCTTTTTCTGAATGAATAGAAAAAACTAATGAAAAGGTCTCTTTTGCTTAAAAACTGGACTCTGTATTATTTTGTCTCCTGCTCATTTTATCCTGATAAGAAATTGAATAGCGATCCTGTTCTTTGGCCAGGATTGACTAGATTAATCCTCTGAAAAGATATAATTATTAGTCATTAAAAAAAAATTACTGAAGTACAGTAGTTCCAAAACAAGATATGTTTTCAAAAAGAAAAAAATGATAGTATGTAGAATTACAATACTTTAGAATTATTTATTTATTTAGTTTTGCTTAGCATTCAGGATATAGAAAGTCTATGGCAGACCACACACAAAAAAACCATTCCAAAAAACCCTAAATCAAAACATCTGTCCCAGATTCTAGCCAGCACACATTTTTAACAGCTTTTTTGAGATGCGGTTGATATATAATAAACTGTATATGTTTAAAGTGTACAGTTTGACCAGCACAGATTTTTAAATGACATGTCACTCTGAAGTTGCCTTATAAGATGTTATTAGCATGGATAAACTGTATTGAATAACGTATGTATGTAAGAGCATCAAATGAATATAGAATAGATTATGCCCTTATTGAATGGTTAAAAATAATTGTGGATAATAGCAAGAGAATGATTGTTCTTTCTAAATCATAGGTTACTGTTTATGCTTTGTGCCATTTAAAATCTAATCTTCCGTTTTGTATTTTACCAGGATGTTTCTTCTGGTGGGAGCACCCAAAGCAAACACTACCCAGCCTGGGATTGTGGAAGGAGGGCAAGTCCTCAAGTGTGACTGGTCTTCTCACCGCGGGTGCCAGCCAATCGAATTCGACGCCACAGGTAAATATTGCAACAGTGGCCCCTTTTCCTTTACCCTCTCTTCCCTTCCCTCCTGTTGGGGAGCAAGAATTTCTGTCTCCATTAAAGGCCCTTCTAGCTGGGCTAAGAATCAAGTTGACAGGAGACAGATTAACAGTAGAAAATCAAAATTAATAGGTGCATGTATGTATGGGGAATCCATATAGACATGGAAATTCTGAAGACAGGCAGAATGAGGTATAATATGTCATCCTGAACTAAGGAGAAAGGGGGTAGGGGTCTGGGATTTCAGAGGAAAGGAATGCATTTCATGGAGTGATAATAAGAGAAGCAGATGTTTGATAATTAGATGTTTGCCCTGCCATACAGATGGGTCACTCAGATAAAGTTTGTCTCTGTTAATAACCCGTATTCTGAGAAAAATACTCAATTTAGCTTCATCTGTGTGGTTAAGGGAGCGACAAAAGTCTCTTGAGTCCACAGGATCTGAAGTGCCTTCAGCTCAAAATAATCCATATGCCAAAATGGCACAATCGGGGGGGTGGGGGGGGCGGGTGCTGTCCCGAAACCCCTTCATTCCTCCCATTAGATATTTATTTAGTATCATTTAATTTTTAAAAGAACTTACTTTAGCTTAAATGTAACAACTTAATAAAACAATTTATCTAAGCACTTCAGATCTCTAGGAAGGTTACATGAAGACAAAAGACTTAACATTTTTCCTACAATTTTGTCATATATGTATAAAAGTCTTAAAAATACATTGTATTTTCACTGCTTTGGATGTCTTCAGTTTCAAACTGTATCAATTTGCAGAAATCTGGGGAAATATATTAAAATGTTTTTCTACCTCTTCTGAGAAGAAGGAACAAGGCTTTTTGTCTTTTTCTTTGTCAGCAAAATTGAAGTGCGACTCACTGACAATTATACATCAAGTCCCTAAAATCATGAAATAATCTAAAACCTTGAGTTGTGCTACCAAAACCAGTTGAGGAATTTTTGTATTCAAGTAGATTTGGTTGACTTAAAAAAAAATTCTTACCCCAAATTTCCTGGATAAATTATGCATTGTGGTTTGGATAACATTAAAATCTTACCTATAGGGACAAATTTCTGTGTCAGACAGGACTGTGGTGGAAAGGAGAAAAATAGCATGAGGAAGATGGGAAGAAAAAAGTTGAGTTTTACGTTTACATCAATGAAATAAAATATATAGAATCCTGTACACATTTGTATTGATATATTTGTCTACATTTGTGCAAACTTAGCGAATCTTCAAAGAAATAATGTGGCATTCTTTTGGTAAAACAGTTTTACAAAATTTTTTTTAACAATTTTGATTTGCTGGCTTTGAGAGAATATTTTAAGACAAGCCTAAAGACAACTAATTTTTTTTCCATATTGTTGTTTCCTGCTAGTTCTAAAATATATTAGTTCTGGGAATTATAATATTAGTGAAACAGGAATTGTGGTATAGGCTGTTCCATTTGGCATTCTGGTCAGTGCCAAAATGAGTGTCTGTCATTAAGTTAACTCTTAATAGAAATCAGGTCACATATGTTTTTTTCCATTTGAAATCATCTACATTAAGCCCTGTTGTATTTTCCATATATGGCTGACATTTGGAAAACCCCAAGAGTATGTCAATAGGCTCTATTTGACTACAAATGGAGAAACACCAGTGATTCAAAATAATACGGGTCAGGGCATTTATATCTTCTAACAAAATAAGATAATAATAAAATGAAACCATACTTTAGTTTTGATAGGTTGTACTTTTCAGATATATTTCTGTACTCAACACCATAGGTTTTTATGGAACACAAGATTATTTATTGCTTTTTTTAAATTTAGCTTTATGTACTGTTCTGTTTATTAACAAATTAATATATGCACTTGGTAAAAAAAAAGTTCAAACAGTCCAAAAAGGGTATACAATGAAAAAAAGGAGTCTCTCACATCAACCTGCTTAGAGGCAGTTGTTCTAAACAATTTCTTTGATCTTTTTAGAATTTTCTTACTCCCACATATGTGTATATCCTTAAAAAAAAGACTCACAAATAAGAATATACTCAATATTTCTGTTAAGCACTTGACTCCTCCCCACCCCTCCCAACAATATAAATCTTTTGTAGAGTTTTCCTTTCCATATGTATATATAAGCAAGAGTTTATCTTGTTCTTTGCAAAATACTGATGGTATTTATTCTTTAGTGTATATAACCTAATTTATTTAACTTGTATTTCCTGTTGCTAGACATTTAGATTGTTTCTAATCTTTTGTAATTATGAACACTGCAGTAGTGAAAAATCTTATATGTATGTATTTATGCAAATGTGTGAGTATGTGTGTAGGATAAAGTCCTAGCAGAGGATTTTTAAATATGTACATTTGAAGTTTTGATAGGTGTGGCAAATTATTCTTTACAGAGGTTTATATTCCCCCAATTTTACAATGGGAAGAATTTTACAATTCCTCCTTTTCTGACATCCATGACAACACCATTTATCATCATACATTTATCTTTGTCAACTTTATATTGTAATTATCCTATCCATATTATGTATCTATTTATGTATATTTTATATGATTATGTTAATTTACATTCCTTTAATGGTAAGATTAATCATCTTTGCATTTGTTTGTAAGCCATAGCATTCCTTTTCTTGTGCACCACTATTTACTATATTTACTTATATTTTCTACTGATTTGTGATTTTAAGAAATTAATTTCAGTTGATGGCATTCTATCCTTTTAGTTGCTTATGCCAAAATCTGGAGTTATGTGTGACATTACATCTATCAGAAAATCAAAATCTAACTGCTTCTTGTCATTCTGCTGCTCACATCCTGGTCTAAGCCACCATCGTCTCCCACCTGCACTGTTGCCCTGGACTCCTGAGTTAGCAAGGTTACTGCCAGGAAAGAGATGGTATGCTTAAATTGGGATAGTTTGAGGAGCTTTTAGTAAAAGAACTATTTTAAAAGAGTACTGTGCAAGGTCTCATTACAATTGGGCCCCTTGGCCTGAAGGTAGATCGGGAAGGGAGTGGTTACTAGAATTCAGAGGATTAGGTGGAGAAAGCCACAGGACAGGAGCTGTGGCTTTTGTCCAAGGGCAGTAGCCAGTCCAGAGTAACTGGAAGGGAGGAGCAGGGGAAAAAAACCACCCTGACTCACTCTCTTCCCTCCCTTTGATCCTGTGTGTGCTCCCCACTGGTGGAATCCACATGGGAGCCAGGGGACACGGCAGTCCGTGAGTTCATCCTGGTCAACATCCTGGGCCAAGAGCAGGGTGGATAGGAAACCTGGAGGAGCAGTTGGAAGAGAGCTGGTATGTGTCACTGTTTTCCCCACTTCTGCCCTGGATACTCCCAGACTGTTCTCTACAGCAGCCAGAGTGATTCTTTTAAAACATTCCGATTATAACACTCCTGTTCATATTCCACTAATACCTTACCATCTGTCTTATAGTAGCCGAGAGGTCCCTGAGTTTCAGTCCACTATTTGTATCTTTAACTTCATCTTCTGCTATTCTCCTCTCCATTCTTTTCCAGCCTCACTGGGTCTCTTTGCAGTGGCTCATAAACAAAAGAGACATTTCCACCTCACCCTTGCTTGGGCTCTTCTCTGCCTGGAACATTGTTTTCTCAAATGTCCATTGGGTGCCCCCTCCACCCCTACCTTCAAGAATAGCTCAAATACCATCTTCTCAGTCATTCCCTGACCATCTTATTTAAAATTGCAATTGCCCCTTTCCCACTTTGTGCTCTGTCCTCTTTTCTGCTTTATTTTTCCCTGGAATACTCACATTGCTACATAAGGTATTTATGTAAGGTAGTTAATGTCTCCTTCTTTCAATTAGTTTGTATGTTCTATGAGAACAGTTGCGTGTGTGTGTGTGTTTTAATCTGTTTTGTTCACTGCTGTAGCCCTAGGGCCTACAGCAATGCCTGGTGCCTAGTACAAGTTGGTGCTCAGCAAATTGAATAGGTGAGTGAATGAATGGATCATAAGAGCCTTTCCTATAGTGAAGAAATAAAGTTTTAGTTCTAGGTGTACGGATAAGTATTTTTTGGTCTGTTCTCTTTTTTCCTGAAGATATTTTTGTAATCATGTTGTATAACTTCTGAGACTTCCCTCATAAAAGGAATATATAAATTAAGACTTCATTTTTTACAATTAGAATTTTTGTCCAAATAGGTTTTGTTTTGTTTTGTTTTGTTTTTTAAGAAAAGACGATAATATAGATTGCAATAAGCTAGTCAGAATAACGTGTATCTAGAAAGACACTGTCAGACTGTGTCTTGACTGTGGAAGAAATGCTTACGTTTAAGCATCCCCCAAACTTGCCTTACACCTCTCCTGAGGAGCTCATTCCATCCAAGCCCAAACACATAAACATCTCTGCACCACAAATATCTTTTTTATCTTTTTCAGCATCTCAAGGGAGGTAGTGGCTTTTCTGTCTATCTTTCCCTCATCTCAGTCGCATGTCAAGGGAGACAATAGCTGAGCATATTAGTGTGGTTTGTGGAGGCGAACTACCTGGGCTCAAACCCTGGTTCTGCACTTACGGCTATTTAACTTGCACTGTCTGTTACTGCCAGCTGCCCGATCCATTGTCCTCATCAGACTTGCTCCTGGGTATGTGTTCAGCTGAATGAGTTAATATGTGTGTCAGACATGTAATGTGCTTAGTACAGGGACTGGCACATTGCGGTGGCTCAGTAAATACAAGCTGCTTTGTATTGTTACCACTTACTCCCTCTGCTTTCTCATGGACACTGCCTGTTCTTTCATTTCTCTCTGTCCCTGCTCTGCATTTGCCCTTTTTCTTTCATTCTCTCTCTCTTTCTCTTTTTATTTTTTAATATTTACTTGAGAGAGAGAATGAGGGAGAAAGTACGAATTGGGGAGGGAGGGAGAGAGAGAGAGAGAGAGAGAGAGAGAGAGAGAATCCCAAGGAGGGTCCTTGCTGTCAACACAGAGCCCAACGCAGGGCTTAATCTCATGAACCTGAACTGTGAGATCATGACCTGAGCCTAAGTATCAGATGCGTAACCAACCTAGCCACCCGGGAGCCCCTATTTTTTTCTTTTTTCCTTTCCTTTTCTTTCATTTCCTTTTCTTTTCTTTCCTTCTCTTTTCTCCCTTCTGTTCCCTTCCCTTCCTCTGACTTTTCCTTTCCCTGACTTTCAAACATGTTTAAATTGTTTCTATCTGAAAAACTAATCAAAACAGCTTCCCCTTGAACATTATCTCCTCTCAGTCATTTTCCTTTCTGTCTCTTCACATCCAGGATAATTGAATCCACTTCATCACTTTCCATGTTTAGTCACTTCAGTCTGGCAACTCAGCAGTGGCTCTAACTGAAATCGTTAGTAGCCACCTACTTCAGTGGACACTTTGGACCCCTCATCTTATTGAACTTTTTACAGTTTGCTCCACTGACCATTCCTTTCTTATTTTAAAGTCTCTGCTCTTTGACTGGAACTCTCATGTTCCCTTATTGTTCCTAACCTTCTTGATGCTGTGGTACAGTTTGCCCTGTGACTCTTCTTTCTTCACTGACTTTATATTTGCTGTACATTGTGATGTCTTGAAAAGGAAATAGGCCTTGGAGTCAGACAGGCTTGTCCAGCTTTGTCATTTTTCCAGTGTTAGTTGGGAACATTACCTACCTTTCTACATTCTGTAATACATTGCTGGGGTGATCATGAAGAATTTAAATTAGGTAGTTTATCTGCTACTTTATTGTGTTTCTGGGTGCAGAAGAGACTTTAATGCTTAAAAGGGCTCCATGCTGATTCTAATATTTTGGAAATAAAATTCATAAAATCATTTTTTTAAATTATATCTGGTTTAGGGGCGCCTGGGTGGCGCAGTCGGTTAAGCGTCTGACTTCAGCCAGGTCACGATCTCGCGGTCCGTGAGTTCGAGCCCCGCGTCGGGCTCTGGGCTGATGGCTCAGAGCCTGGAGCCTGTTTCCGATTCTGTGTCTCCCTCTCTCTCTGCCCCTCCCCTGTTCATGCTCTGTCTCTCTCTGTCCCAAAAATAAATAAACGTTGAAAAAAAATTTAAATTATATCTGGTTTATATGATGTGGTAGATATCACGACTGTCCATCAATATCGTGTTTCTAAAACTGGGAAAACCTTGAATTTAAATATGCCCATGTGACTTTTTTTCTAGCCAATTAAACATGAGTAGAAGTATATCAATTGTGGGTAGAAGGATTAGGAGTTATTCTTCCTCTCCTCTTACCAGATGCCATAGTAAGTAGTGATAGTTTAAATGATAGAGCCTCCATCAGCCTGGGTCGCTGAGTGAGGAAGACGTGAAGCATAGACGCTTTACTAATCTATGATGTACATGTACAAAATAATTCTTTGTTATTTTCAACTAATGGATTTTAGGGACGCTTGTTATTACAGCATAATGCAGCCTAACTGAATTAATACATACAGGGACAGTGACATTGAATGTTATCAGTAGTTGGCTGTTGGAAAATGGTTACTGAAACCCTTTCCTATCTGCATGCCAATTTGATCTTGTCTTTTTGTTCTATTTTACTGGATCCTGAGTGGTTAAGTGACTAGATATCATTGCTTATGCTAAAAATGGTCCTGGGTCAGTAACTGCATTTAGACTGGGAGAAATTGTAAATAGACTGAAAATACATGATAGGGATGCTGTACGCAGCTCTAGGGTTCCCTGAGTACAATGATTTATAAATGGCATGTCCTTTGTGGGAATTCTGAAAGCAATGGCTGTGAAGTTAGTATAAGAGGTACCATTCCTTTGGGGCATGAAGCTTTGAAGCTGGGGTAGGTCCTCTCTGCCCACCATATCTTGTTTCTTCCTGTGTGAGCTGTTACCTAGTGAGGCGAAGAGAAGAGCTCTGAATATCCGTATGTATGCACTACTGCACGGGGAAAGTCACGTAAGCACTCTGATCAGGGAGGGACGTCTGCTTCTGCCCTATATCCTCCAAATAGACTGGTGCTATGTGTGGCCTTTGGCAGTTTTGTGAGTCTGAAACTTCAGTTGAGCCTTGAGAAGGCTCCCTGATGATTTTTGCCACAACATTTGACGTTGGTAACTAACTGCATGAAGTATTTTAGGCTCCTTTGTTTCATGGACTGTTTAAGAAAACAATAGTGACTTTTAGCCCTTCCTGTAAAAAGAACAGACCTCAGCCAGCTCCACAATAGGGTGCTTTTTGCCGATCTAGAAATGCTTGGTGTTAAATAGTAAATTGTGAACAGCCTTTACTAATTTCCCTCCTCCTCTGTTTCATCAGGTTCTGCTATGCAGACAGTCTTAGTGCCCTAACTGAAGCTCTTTTTCTTCATTGAGCTAAAATTTACATTGATTTGTTTTCCTGGTTATGTTATGATGTGTTTGTTTTCCTGGCTAGACTAAGCTCTTCAAAGCAGGGGACACATTTATTTCTGCTCACCATTGTATGCTAGTAGTGTATGGAGAGGTAGGGTATATAGATACAGGTATATATGGTAGAATGCATGTGGGTGTATTTTGCATGTAGGTTTGGGTTCTTTGTGAAAAGCAATAAAAATTGACTTTGGCTAAATTTAGCTGAACGGGAAGTTATTAGAAGGATATTGATAACTCACTAGTTTTCTAAAAAAAGGGCCACAGAAGCTAGCAGAGGAACTATTGGTCCTGTGTTTTACGGCTGCTGGAACCACTGTTGCTGAGCATGGAACAGCAGCAGGAGAATAATTTCTTACACATCCCTGTCTCTATGCATCACTTGCTAGAGATTCAAAGCTTTTGTGGTAGTATCTGAAGGCCTGAGTCTCTGTCTCCTGCCTGTGAAAGTCAGGAAAAGCCTGGCTTCTCTCACACAACTAAGAAAAGATAGATTATAAGCTTGTGTCAGGAAACAAAACTTAGCGTCCTTCAAAAGAAGAAAAAGTATAGAAGCAAGAGGGTGCCTTTTTTTCTTTTTGGTTGGAAAATAAGGTAATAGAAAGAAAACATCGTTTAAGAATAAATAGTGTATCTTCACAAAAATAAACTCAAAATGGATGAAAGACCTAAACGTGAGACAGGAAGCCATGAAAATCCTTGAGGAGAAAGCAGGCAGAAACCTCTTTGACGTTGGCCACAGCAACTTCTTACTCAACACGTCTTTGGAGGCAAGGAAACAAAAGCAAAAATGAACTATTGGGATCTCATCAAGATGAAAAGCTTCTACACAGTGAAGGAAACAATCAGCACAACTAAAAGGCAACCGACAGAATGGGAGAAGATACTTGCAAATGACATATCAGATAAAAGGTTAGTATCCAAAATCTATAAAGAACTTACAAAACTCAACACCCAAAAAACAAATCATCCAGTGAAGAAATGGGCAAAAGACGTGAATAGACACTTCTCCAAAGAAGACATCCAAATGGCCAGCTGACACATGAAAAAATGTTCAACATCACTCATCATCAGGGAAATGCAAATCAGTACCATCTCACACCTGTCAGAATGGCTAACAGTAACAACTCAGGCAACAACAGATGTTGGCAAGGATGTGGAGAAAGAGGATCTCTTTTGCACTGCTGGTGGGAAAGCAAACTGGTGCAGCCACTCTGGAAAACAGTATGGAGGTTCCTCAAAAAATTAAAAATAGAACTACCCTACAAACCAGCAATTGCACTACTAGGTATTTATCTAAGGGATACCAGTAGGCTGTTTTGAAGGAGCACATGCACCCCAATGTTTGTAGCAGCACTATCAACAATAGCCAAAGTATGGAAAGAGCCCAAATGTCCATCAATGGATGGATGAATGGATAAAGAAGATGTGGTATATATATATGTGTGTGTGTGTGTGTTTGTACATATTACTCAGCAATCAAAAGAATGAAATCTTGCCATTTGCAACTACATGGATGGAACTAGAGGGTATTATGCTAAGTGAAATTAGTCAGAGAAAGACAAATATCATATGACTTCACTCATATGAGGACTTTAAGATACAAAACAGATGGATATAAGGGAAGGAAAGCAGAAATAATATAAAAACAGGGAGGGGGACAAAAATCTAAGAGACTCTTAAATATGGAGAGCAAACAGAGGGTGGTTGGAGGGGTTGTGGGAGGGGGAGGGGCTAAATGGGTAAGGGGCATTAAGGAATCTACTTCCGAAATCACTGTTGCACTATATTCTAACTAACTTGGATGTAAATTAAAAAATAAATAAATTAAAGAATACATGGTGTATCTATTACTGAGTGGTAAATAATTTATGGGCTAATTTTATTTTCAGTGTTTACCAAAGATGTAACTGGATGCTTAGTGTATAAATTTGTTGGAAGGTGATTTCAGTGTAGCTGGTCACATACATTAAGACACATAGTAGTAGCTAAGGAAGGACGTCTGGATTTTGTCTTAAAGGCAGTGTAGCACTTAAAGAAACTAAAGAAGCTCTTAAACAAAAAGATAAATATGCTTAGTGTGCTTTCCTTCCTACTCCAGGGCATGACTTTGGGTAGGTGGAGAGGAGGGAAGATTTCAAAAATATTTTTGGAAGACCAATCTACATTTATTTTATTTGAATTCTGAGTGGTAGACACAAATACATTTATACCGAATAAAGAAGGCATAAC
This sequence comes from Acinonyx jubatus, assembly GCF_027475565.1. Lineage (NCBI taxonomy): Eukaryota > Metazoa > Chordata > Mammalia > Carnivora > Felidae > Acinonyx > Acinonyx jubatus. Next base: position 171,047,949 of record NC_069381.1, read on the forward strand.
TGGGAAGTATCGAACTCTGCCTGGTGCCTTTGAGGAAGGCTTCCCAGGTCACTTGGTGACATATGATCTAGCTAATGAAAAAGGAAATGGAATTCACTACATATAGAAGAGGGTTCCAAGTAGAGGAAACAGTATGTGCATAGATGAGTAAAAGATGTTTATGAATGAAAAGTAATTCTGTGTGACCCACATACGTGGAATCTGTATGTGAGTATAAAGTTTCTATGTGTAATGTGAGGGCAATGAGGGCATGATGAGAAATGAAAGTGGAAGTAAGCTGAGGAGACATCTAAATGAAGGCACTCTAGGGGCACCTGGGTGACTCAGTTAAACATCTGATTTTGGTTCAGGTCATGATCTCATGGTTCTTGAGTTCAAGTACTGCATTGGGCTCTGCACTGACTGTGCGGAGCGTGCTTGGGATTCTCTCTCTCCCATGCTCTCTGTCCCTCCCCCTCGCTCCCTCTCTCTCTCAAAATAAATACAAAAACTTTAAAAAAGTACCCTAGCAGTCAACCCAAATCCATTGACTGTAAAGCCTAACACACGTAGAACACTGTATTAAAAATGAAAAGGTCTAGATCTCAGTGGGTAGACCTTGGTTCCTTGCCCAACTAAGACCACTTGACAGGAACGTTACCTAGAAAATAACACTTTCAGTACCTATTCTATTAATTTTACTAGTCATTATTTTCAATAGAATTTTATGTTATATGAAATAATGAATATTGCCCTGAATATCTTCAAAATATTATACATATGCCTTTCAAACAATAAGGGAAAATGGAGGGTTCTGTGATTAAAAGTTTAATTTAGTAGAAAACTCAGTGCAAGGTGGCAAGCTTAATTGATTTTTGAATGATATTTATGTATTACAGAGCCTGCAGGAACAAAAGGAAACCTCAGTCTAAAATTTCTTATTTCTTAGATTTGTGAAGTTTTGCTCTCACATATGTTGTTGAGGACTTTCTTTCAAGCTATTGACTTGTGCTTCTCATCTTTTTGTTGTTGTTGTTAACTTTAAACATAACCTTTATTTCATTTCTAGTTGTATTTTTTTGTGTGACTTTTTATTTTTCTTTTTCCTGCTGGTTTTCTTGACTTTATATGTAAACAGTGCCAAAGCTAGAATGTAAAAGGGAAAGCCTAGTGTCTTTCAAATATTTTACATACTTGTGTAGTGATTGAAATAGTTCAATTGGATTTTTTTAAACTAATTTTTTTGTTTGTTTTTTTGAGACAGAACACAAGCTGGGGAGAGGGGTAGAGGGAGAGAGAGAGCGAATCTTAAGCAGGGTTTAAGATCAATGTGGGGCTCCATCCCCCAACCCTGGGTCTGAGCTAAAATCAAGAGTCAGATGCTCAACCGACTAAGCCACCCCGGCGCCCTCCCCTCTTGAATTTTTTAAACCCTTTGATCTAGTGACTGCACATCATTAGTAGGTTTTAACCAAGGTCTGCATAATGGCTGAAACGGATTTTTCCCTATTTGACAGAATATTATGAACTTTGAACCATTGTGGAATTAATGAAACAAAAGGTCATTTAGGGTATGACGATGACTGATAATGTAGAAAACACAGTTAATTTATCTGAATAGGGATGTGGAAAACTAAGACTTAAGAAAAAATTAACGTATACTTTAATATATTTTAGAAGTAAAAATATTCTAAAATGTATTATATTGAGATGCAAAACAACATCAAGAATATTCGTGTAGCAGGATAGATGTGGTCTGTTTTCTCCATTTTGTCTTCATGCCTGAATTAATTTCTTGTTGTTGTAACAACTTACATTAAACTTGTTGGCTTAAAATAGCACAATTTTATTATCTTTAGTTCTGGAGGTCAGATGTCCAAGTGGGATTTGCGTTAAATCAGTGTTTTTATCAGTGCTGCGTTCCTTCTAGAGGCTCTAGGGAAGAATCTGTTTTGGTAGCTTTCTAGCTTCTAGAGGCCTCCTGCATCCTTGGTTTGTGGTTCCTTCCTCCCTCGTAAATGCCAGCAGTGGCTAATCTGGTCTTTCTCAGGCTACATCATCTGACACTGACTCTTCTGCCTCCTCTTGTGATTACATTGGGCCTGCTAAAATAATCCAGGGTAATCCTCCACTTCCGAGTTCCTTAATTTAATCACATCTGCAAAGTCCCTTTTGCCATGCAAGGACACGTTCACATGTAAAGTTCTGGGGATTAGGACACGGACATCTTTGGGCATGGGAACATTATTCTGTCACCACAGTGCCCTTTTATATATTTTGTTGTTTGATACTGGTTACACTGCAAGCTACTTTGGGGCAAGGGGCATGCTTACATAAGTAGGTCTCGTTCCCTCTTATCCTTTTTTGCGTTGGCTCTGTGGGTATAAGGAATGCAAATTTGACTTAGAAGAGGTAAGCCCAGGGTCTGGCTCTGACACTCATTAGATATGACCTTGGGCAAGTGACTTAAGTTTGCCAGGGGTAATACCTACCCCTAAGGGTTGTCATGGAGAGCAAATGAGGTGCCTGAAGGTATTTTAAAGAAAGAAGAGGTATACAAGTAAAGAAAAGGTTGTTTATATCGTGCCCAGACAACAGTTGTGGGGAAATGAGTAATTATGGAAAATGAAAGAAATAAAGATAATTGTAGATATTCTTAAGTGGGTTATATCTGGGTTTGCATTTTAACCTGTTATGGTGACATTTGGGAAAATCCTCTTCTTGCTTTCCTTTTCTGTGAAGCGGATGTTATGAACAGACTGACTACTGCCCCGTTTCCTCAGTGATGAGTCTTTTCCGAAAAGATTGCACTGATGATCAGCACTGACAGAGGAAAACCTGGCCAAAGTATCCGTTTAGAAATACGGCTTCCCTGCATGATTGTTAAACATATCTCTTAAAAACAGGAGAAGCTTCTACATTTGTGTTCCAAATTCAGTGAATGAGTGTCACCTCTCACTAACAGTATCTGTCCTAGAGAAGGTCACAAGTCAGGTTACTCCCCTGTCTACCCAAAACAGTTTGCTGGAACACTCAGCACTTATTCCCAGAAGGGCCTGGCTGCAGGCTGTGGGCAAACCCACAAACTGGCCTTGCTGGTTCTCTGGTAAAGAAAACGCTGTGGAATATTTTCTAGATGTTATTACTACACTTTGTATTTAATAGCAAATAGAAAACTTTCAGCTGCTCTCTGGCCTCTGTGCCATTCAATTTCGCATTCATTGCAATAAAAATAATCAGGCCGTCTCAAAAACAGCTTAAGTTTGACTTTGTACATTTTCTTTCAGTGTTGCGTCTAGGTCTTTCTACAGTTGTGACAGGACTACAGATTAGGAAGTTAAAAACACAAAGAAAAATAGAGTCCCTACCCTTGTTAATACAAAATAAATCTAAGGAATTTTTTTTTTCGAAGTAGGCTCTAGGCCCAACGTGGGACTTGAACTCATGACCCCAATATTAAGGGTCGCATGCTGTGCCCACTGAGCCAGCCAGACACCCCCAGGAATTTGTGTTTCGTGAATGAAACTGTTTCTCTTGGTATAACCTGTCATCCCTTGGTGCAGAATTCTATTAACGGGAGAGCTGGGAGGCAACCTAAAAATCAATTAATCTAATTCTTTTATTACTAGTCAACTAATACTCATGAAGTTAGTAACACTTTAAGTGTTTCACCAAAAGTAGATTCATAGGATCCTTTAAAATCCATCTTTTCCCTGGCTTGCTTTGACCTGACTCATTATTTTAAGACTGAACTTGACTCGGCTTTTTTTTTTTTTTTTTTTTTTTTTTTTTAATCTTCAGTAAAGACTTGGTGTTTAAAACTGTTAAATGCTTTCAGGATCATTCCTTCTCATCTCTAGGAAAAAACAAACCAGCATTGATAAAGCAATGGATGTTTTCAAAGGGCCTGTATTCTTTGTGCTGGCTCCAGCAGAGCCATCAGAATTACTCATGGAAGGGGAAGGAGATTTTGATTCTCTGTTCCTTGTGGTAGTCATAACTCAGTAAATAAATAAATACCAACCCCAGAGAAACAAGCTTCATCATGTTTTCTTCTGGCTCTACTTTTGACTCTCTTCTTGTTTGCTTTTGGAAAACAATTACATTTAATTTTATGCAAAAGATGTTTCTCGACACCTCTGTGTTAGAATTAGTAACAGTTTCTCATGTTCATAGATTGTGATTTCAGAACTTATTTTTAGGTTCACAAATAATTAGTTTTTCAGTTGTCTGTAACTCCAAACACTTTGAGGTTAGGGATTTTTCTCTCATGTTTTGAGTCAATACAATTATGCTTCTAGAGACTTTTAAAGACATTTTGAAGTTTATAAAGCAAATCACCCTTCTATTAATACTAATATCTAACTGCTACATATTATCTATCAGAATTTCTTAAATTAAGAAACTGTAGGGACACCTGGGTAGCTCAGTTGGTTAAGCACCTGACTTTGACTGAGGTCATGATTTTGCAGTTCTTGAGTTCGAGCCCCGTGTCAGGCTCTGTGCTGACAGATTGACGCCTGGAGCCTGCTTTGGATTCTGTTTCTCCCTCTCTCTCTGCCCTCCTCCACTCGCACTCTGTCTCTTTCTCTCTCTCTCTCTCAAAAATAAATAAGCATTAAAAAAGAAAAGAAACTGTATTTTGTTACTAAGTCAAATCATTAACCTCCATTTTGGTCTTCAGTAATTTCTAGAATTTTGATTTTGATTTTTTTTGATGAATTATATTTTGCAATATTCTGCTGTATAGTTTGACTCTAAAACAGAATAGAGGAATAAGAATAGTAATGTTTATTCAGTTTACTAAATTTTCTTGAATTTTGTGAGCTAAAACTGCTTTAATGTGTGGGAGATGAAAGTGTGACCATAAAGTCGATTAGGAGGGGATGTAGAAGCTCATAACTAAAGCTTTATATGTGAAGATTAGTGGATATATATCCGCACTACTTTTTTCGTCACCTTTGAAACATACAAATAATTCATATTCATTGATTGAATAATTAAGAAAACATCAACAGGAAAAAAAATCCCAACCGCCCTGGAAACTAGTGTCCATAAGATATATTTGTATGTGTGTGTATAGCATGTTTGTGTATGTATCCTGTGGCCTACATATATACTTTGTGTGTGTGTGTGTGTATGTATGTGTGTACACAAATACATAAAATTATAATTTGGTCAGTCTCCTATTGGACATTTTGCTGTTTTTGAAAACTATTGTTAACAAAGCAAACATGCTTATTAAGGCTTGTTCGTATTTTTATTTATTTAGGATTTTTAGAAATGAGACTTAGAAGCCAATGAAATGTGTTTTTTAACATACTTCTGATACATATTTGCTAAGTAGGAAAAAAATGATACAACCTATCCCTGAACCAGATGTTCCTAGGCTTTCTTAGTATCACAGGTGAAACATTTGTTTTAATTTATATTTCTGATTTCTAGTGAGGTTAAGTCTTTCCTCATGTTTATTAGCTCTTTGTATTTTTTTTGTATTATCTGTTCTTACTCTTTTTTTAAATAATTTTTTTAATTTTTTTTTTTTTTTTTTTTTTTTGTGAGAGAGAGAGTATGAGTCGGGGAAGAGCAAAGAGAAGGAGATACAGAATCCAAAGCAGGCTCCAGGCTGTGAGCTGTCAGCATAGCCCGATGTGGTGTTCAAATCCACGAGCCATGAGATCATGACCTAAGCCGAGGTCTGTAGCTCAACCGACTGAACCACCCAGTCTCCCCTGTTCTTATTCTTGATCTGTAACCCGACTAATGCATCTGTTTATTTCTGTCCATTTTGAAAACAGGTCTTTATTATATATACATTTTTGCTTAGTGTTGCAGCTGTCTTTGCACTTGACAAGTTTGTCATTTGCTTTTTTAAAAAAATTTTTTAAAATGTTTTTATTTATTTTTGAAGGACAGAGACAGAGAGACAGAGCATGAATGGGGTAGGAGCAGAGAGAGAAGGAGACACAGAATTCAAAGCAGGCTCCAGGCTCTAAGCTGTCAGCACAGAGCCTGATGCAGGGCTCGAACTCACAAACTGTGAGATCATGACCTGAGCCGAAGCCAGATGCTTAACCAACTGAGCCACCCAGGTGCCCCCGTCATTGCTTTTTAAAACAGCTTTATTGAGATATACTTTACCACAAAATTCACCTGTGTACCATTTTTAAGTGTACAATTCAATGAATTTTACTATATAGTTTTACAGATACAATGTAATTCCAGAGCATGTATCTCACCTTGAAAAGAAACATCTCATGTTCATTATCAGCCACTCTCCCATTTGCACCCCTAACCCTAAGTAGTCACAAATCTACTTTCTGTGTGTATATATCCCTTCTCTGGATATTTCATATAAATAGAATGATACACTATGTGGTCTTTTGCGTCTGGTGGTTCATCCACATGTGTAAATGCTCCTTTCCTGTTTTATTGCCCGGAAGCATTCCTTGATCCCTTCCTTGTTTATCCTGTCACCAGTAAATGCACATTTGGGTTGTTTCTACTTTTTGGTTCCTGTAAACAATGCTGCTATGAACATTCACGTACGAGTCTTTGGGCATATGTTTTTGTTTCTCTTGGATGAATATGTATGAGTGGAATTGTTAGGTCATATAGTAACTCTGTGTTTAACTTTTCAAGAAACTGCCAAACTATTTCAAAAATTGACCACACCAATTTTACATTCCTGCTAGCAGTGTGTGAGGATTCCAGTTTCTCCACATCCTTATGGACGTGTTATTTTATCTTTTTTTAATTCCAGCCATCCTAGTGAGTATGAAAGTGGCATTTCATTGTGATTTTGATTTGTGTTGACCTGACAGCTAATGATGTAGAACATCTTTTCAGGTACTTGTTGGGCATCTGTTTATCTCCTTTGGAGAAATATCTATTCAGGTTCCTTGTCTATTTTTAACTGGGTTTTAAAAAAAATCTTTAGTTGCAAGGAGAAGGGGTGTGTGTGTGTGTGTGTGTGTGTGTGTGTGTGTGTGTGTATGAGTGTTCATTGTGGATACAAGTCTCCTTTTGAAAATAGGCTTTGTTGATATTTTCTCATTCTGTGGGTTGTCTTTTCACTTTTCTGTGTGATATTTTTTGAAGGTCAAAAGTTAAAAATTTTGTTAAGTCTAATTTATCAACCTTTTATCTCTTGGACTTTGGTTTTCTAGATCTTGCCTTATGTAAATTTGAAGGTTTATTCCTGTTTTCTTATAGCATTTTATAGGTCTAGCTCTTACTTTAAGTCTGTGATATATTTGTGTTTGTTTTGCTTTGGTAAGGTTTAAGATAGGATTCCTCATGAATCTTTTTGCCTATATAAGGCTATCCAATTGTCTCAGCACCATTTGTTGAAAAATACTATTTCTTTCCCATTGAATTTTCTTGGCACCTTTAAAAATATCAGTTGACTGTAAATGTAATAGTGCCATTGATGTTAAACGGTGCTATATGTATTATTAAAACACACTGCTCATTTTAAGTCACCATTGGCTATAATACACACTCAGATTTCAAAGATGTTAATCGTATCTTAATATTTGCAGTTCCAAATCAGTACAATACATTATTTTACAATAGCATTAGGTTACAAATACCAGCACTGTCTGACCACCTCTTCATTGTTTTGTCTCAGATTTCTTTTATAGCATTTGTGACTTTCTGGAAGTATCTTATATAGTTATTTGTTTATTATGTCTCTCCTTGAAAGCAGGGACCTTATCTGTCTCATTTACTGCTATATTCCTTGCATGTATACATAAGAGGTACATGATCTATTTCTTTAAATGAATGATCAAAGAGATTTATTCCTCCGGCCTGTTGATTTTCACATAAATAAGCAAACAATATTGGCAGAGTTTTCTTTGAGGCAAATTCGTTGCATGAAGTACAACTGAGCAAAAAGTGATGGTTGAGGTAAAAAGCTGCTTAAAGAAGCCTGTAAATTATCTATTTTATTAAAGGATGACAGTGGGGTGGCACTGTTTCATTTTGTTTTTATTGAAGTATAATTGATATATTAGTTTCAGGTATACAATATAATGATATATGCAACATAATGTATATATTGCAAAATGATCACTGCGATAGCATTAATTAACATCTGTCACCATACATAGTTACAGAACCTTGTTTTCTTAGTCTGAGAGCTTTTAACATCTACTCTCTGAGTAACTTTAAAATACACAATACAGTATTATTTTATTTTTATTTTTATTTTTATTTTATTTTTATGTTATTTTTATGTTATTTTTATTTTATTTTTATTTTATTTTTATTTATTTATTTATTTATTTATTTATTTATTTATTTATTTATTTTAATGTAAGTTAGCTAACATGCAGTGTATACAATGTGCTCCTAGCTTTGGGAGTAGATTCCCATGATTTGCCGCTTACATACAACACCCAGTGCTCATCCCAACAAGTGCCCTCCTCAGTGCCCATCACCCATTTTACCCTCTCCCCGCCCCTCATCAACCCTCAGTTTGTTCTCTGTATTTAGGAGTCTGTTAACGGTTTTGCCTCCCTCCCTCCCTGTTTAGTAACTTTTTTTTCCCCTTCCCCTCCCCCATGGTCTTCTGTTAAGTTTCTCAAGATCCACATATGAGTGAAAACATATGGTATCTGTCTTTCTCTGGCTGACTTAGTTCACTTAGCTTAATACCCTCCAGTTCCATCCACGTTGCCGCAAATGGCCATATTTCATTCTTTCTCATTGCCACGTAGTACTCCATTGTGTATATAAACCACATCTTCTTTATCTATTCATCAGTTGATGGACAGTTTGGCTCTTTCCATAATTTGGCTATTGTTGATAGTGCTGCTATAAATATTGGGGTACATGTGCCCCTATGGATTAGCACTTCTGTACACTACAGTATTATTAACTATAGGCACCATGATGCTATATGTTACATTGTATTCATAGTCACTTTCTTGAGCAAAGAATAAGCTCTCTGAGGGACCTAAATAATTTCATTATTCATAGAGTCCTATAATTATAAATAGGAACCAAATGATTAAAAACAGAAGTAACTTCCAAATAGAGGTTTATTGCCTTGCTTTTCTTATGCTTTGGCTTTCGTTTTCACTTTGGCCTTTTCACAAAAGATGACATAATCTTGTTGCTCCAAAGGTATTCTTTAGGTGTGAAAGGAAGAAACAAAAAACAAAATTGACTCTAGGGTGATAAGGTAACTTTGTCTTAAAAAAGCATCCCCTCTAGAGCAAGCTGAATGTTAGTGTCTTCTGAAACACGCTGAGGGAATGAGAGGAAATGAGAAGAGCTGACCATTAATCAGGGGACAGAGTCTAAAGTTTGCTCTGCTCAATATGCTTCTGTCCTCAAGTCTGCAATCACAGGAGTCTGATAAAATGCCATTGACAGATTTAAAAGCTGGCAAAAAAAGATATTAAATTTTCAAGCCTCTACTGATTTACTTGCTAAATAATGTCAAGTTTCTCTGCAACATTTTCCCCTATGTATTTTTGAAAGTGACTAATAGAGAGTTAGTTTCATGCCACTTTATTTAATTCAGGGTGGTTTCTTCTCATTTTCACTATGTGTGAGACACTCTTTTCCCCTTTGATTTCCTTGGGAGAGCAAGCTAGTCTTCCAAGGTATTTCACAGAACTATGGGTAGAAATCTTTGTGCTTTCTTGACTGTTGCCTGAGGAGACATTTCTTTCATCACTGCAGTATCTGTAGTTGTCTGGGTCTAATTCCCCTTCCGAGGTTGGTGGCATGGGCCAAGCAGCCTGTGATGTTCCAGCATCACTTGAAATGGTGACTTCAGGGCTGTGACTCAAAATGTTTACTTCACTGAGGCCCCAGAATAGCTGCCAGTTTTAGCCAGATTATGAATGAACTCCTTGTCAGTTCAGAGAGCACACTTTTCTTTTTTTTCTCCTCACCCCCTTCTTTGTTCACACTTCCTCTGAGCAAAACTTCTGCCTGCGTCAAGCATTTTAAGACTTGGTCTCTGGGAAAAGAGTTAAAATTGATAAAGGAAAACTTCCTGTTTGGAAACTTCTCAAAAATTGGGTAATCTGAGGTTGTGACCCTGTTGAAACTCAAGACACTTAAAGCTTAAAGCAATGGGTAATACATGTTTCCTTGAGGACTCTTGCCTAAGTTTTGGATGCCGATGTATGCCAATGCATTATAACCAAATATATTTTACTCCTTTTGTTTGGTAATATAATTGAAAACACATTTAATCATATGTTACTTAAGACATGGCTGTTTGGTTTTTGACCGTACCAAAGTTTTAGTAAAGCTCCAGGTGTTTCTTTTTTTAAATTTTTTTTTTCAACGTTTATTTATTTTTGGGACAGAGAGAGACAGAGCATGAATGGGGGAGGGGCAGAGAGAGAGGGAGACACAGAATCGGAAACAGGCTCCAGGCTCTGAGCCATCAGCCCAGAGCCTGACGTGGGGCTCGAACTCACGGACCATGAGATCGTGACCTGGCTGAAGTCGGACGCTTAACCGACTGTGCCACCCAGGCGCCCCAAGCTCCAGGTGTTTCAAATGCATTTTGTGTTATCAAAAAAAGCCGCATTGCCTGATGTTTTTTTCACATTTGATTGGTGGTCCTTCACTCTCATTAAAAACTATTGGGGGACATAGCTTGCCAAATGGAGAGAGCTATGGATTTTTGTGCTCCACAATATGTGATGATGAAAATAAAACAGAAAATTGTAAAATTTGTAATTCTGTTTCATGACCTTTTCTAGCTTAAGCTAAACCTGTTTATCTGCAAAGGCAGGTATCCTAATCATTATAGCAGTGAATGTTTTTGATTGTTTAAACTAAGAAATAAAACGTAGCGAATGAGAAGCACATGGTGTTAGCACAGAGCAGTATCCTACCATGTTGCTACCACATGCAGATTTGGAGAAGAGTCTATTTCTTCAGAAAAAAAGGAATCATGGTGACAGTTTTTCAATGGAAAACTGGATAATACTATATAAAGAGGAAACTTCTCTTCAGGCTTCAGGAATACAGTTGAAGAACAATTGCTGGGCATAGAGGGCAATTCAAAAACCCCATGTAGCCCGTTCTTAGCATGGCAGCAAAGCTCTTGACAACCACTCCCCTCCTGACCCTTCTTTCTGGTCATAGCCAGCAACTCACAGTTTTGTAAAAAATCCAAGTATATCCACTCTTTAATCTCTGGCCACAAGATTTTCCCTTGGCCCAGAAAGCTTTCTCTTCCTTGTACTCTGCCACCCTCTTCCCATAACATTTCACACATTCCTCTGCCATTGTTCTACCATAAGGGCTTGTTCCTATGATTGTCTCCTTGTTAGGTATTTCCTTAGGGTCAGACTCCCTGTTTCATCATGCCTTAGCATCATGAATGGACAACTACAACTGAAGGTTTTTTGTTTTAATTTTTAATTTTTAATGTTTATTTGTGTTTGACAGAGAGACAGAGCACTACTAGAGGGGTGGGGGGGCAGAGAGAGAGGGAGACACAGAATCCAAAGCAGGTTCCAGGCTCGGAGCTGTCAGCACAGAGCCCGATACAGGGCTTGAACTCACGAACCGTGAGATCATGACCTAAGCTGAAGTTGGACGCTCAACCACTGAGCCACGCAGGAGCCCCACAACTGAAGGGTTTGAATCAATAGTGAAAGGAATAAAAGTTTTAAGGTTAGGGGGCCATGGTAACAAAGGCTTGCAAATGGGAATGAATGTGACTTGTTCAAGAGACTGGGGGCTTGAGGGCAAGGGAACTCTTACATAAAAAATAAATACATCTTAGGGGTCCCTGGGTGGTTCAGTTGATTAAGCATCTGGTTCTTGATCTCAGCATAGGTCTTGATCTCAGGATCATGATTACCAACTAACTAAATAATCAATATATATATTACACACCATTTTCTGGAGGGTTCATCATGTTAATTTAGCAATTAGCCCCTCATTGTTCTCTTTTAATATTGAATCTTCCCTACTATTTTGTCTTTTATGACATTGACATTTTTGAGGAATCTGTATTAGGTCTTGTAGGCAGGAAAAATTGCATTAAGAATATCATGATTTTGGTTCTGCATCATTTTGTTTTTGTAAATGTCAGTTTTAAAGAGCATGAGAAATTATATGGAGCCTTAATTTGAATCTTTCTGATGTGGTACAGCCTAAGATTTCCTCTAATAAAGGAAAGCTTTGCGGGGTGCCTGCGTAGCTCAGTTGGTTAAGCATCCGACTTTAGCTCAGGTCATGATCTCCCACTTCATGGGTTTGAGCCCTGTGTCTGGCTCTGTGCTGACAGCTCAGAGCCTGGAGCCTGCTTTGGATTCTGTGTCTTCTTCTCTCTCTGCCTCTCCCCTGCTCAAGTGCTCTCTCTCTCTCTCTCTCTCTCTCTCTCTCAAAAATAAATAAACATTAACAAAATATATAAAAAAAGAAAAGCTTTGGTTCTAGTTGGACATAGTTTAGGGTCTTGCTGAAAAGGCTTTGTCTTACCTGAAAGCAGAAGCAGGAAGTAGCAGTTCTGAGAATGTTGCACTTTTCAGTTCACATGCATTATTAGCTCATAAACTCAATTCCCTTAGGCTAAGATTACCTGAGTTTATCTGTGGTCTCAAGGGACAGTGAGTGGCAGTGAATCTTTCTGAGCACCAGCTGTTTCTTTCACAGTTGTAGTGTATTTCTCCTGCCTCATTAATATAAGGAGGAAAATGACTTCATTTCCTTTGTAGAAAGGAATAGAATAGAGTCTGCAGCACAGTAAGCGAACAGGTAGCTTGCAGTGGAATAAAAAGTTTATATTAAGTAACTTGTAACCATACATTTTATGGTTTAAATCCTTGAAAAATTATCAGGTGAACCCAGTCTGCCTAGAGGCTAAGCTTCTTTGCAGTTTTTGGTCAGGCCCTTTTGGAAATAGCAGAATGTATATTACTCAAGCTGTGCTAGGCTATATACTTCAGTAACAACATGCTTTATAAACAAAATCCCACATCTCACTTACGTAAAAAGAAGACTATTTCTTGCTCATGTCATCATTGAGTATGGGGGATTTGGCTGTTCTTACATTTTAAAACCTTTGGCTGAAGCTTTTTGTATCATGTGATTCCACCATCTATTACAGACTTACGGATGAGAGAGAGAAAACACAGAGTATTCATATCTATTTTTTTTGTTTTGTTTTTTAATGAGTTGATTATTTTAGATTGCACAAATAAGTGAATTATATAATGAAGTATTTGTCTTTCTGTGTCTTAACTTATTTTACTTAGCCTAAGTCTCTAGATCCATCCATGTTGTCTCAACTGGCAGGATCTTCTTCTTTTTTATGGCTGAATAATCTGTTGTATGAATATGCCACATTTTCTTTTTTATTCATCTTTCAATAGATATTTAGGTTGCTTTCATGTCTTGACTATTATGAGTAATGCTGCAGTGAACATGGGAGTGCAGATACCCCTTAGAGGATAATAATTTCATTCCTTTGGGTATATACCCAGAAGTTGGATTCCTGGGTCATGCAGTGGTTCCACATTTAATTTCTTGAGTAACCTCCATACTGTTTAATGGCTGTGTCAATTACATTTCTACCCACAGTGTACAGGGATTCCCTTTTCTCCACATCCTTACCAACACTTGTTATCTTAGGGGTTTTGTTTTGTTCTGTTTGGATGATTGCCATCCTAACTGGTGTGAGATGATATCTTATTGTGGTTTTGATTTGCATTTGTTAGTGATTAGTGAGCTCATATCCACTTTTACTTGAACAGGAAGCAACATCTGCCACTTTTGCTCTTAGCTTCGTGGCAAGAACTAGTTACGTGGCTTTAACGTAACTGTGGGAGGATGGGAAATGTAAGTGAGTCCATGGACTGATTAGTGACCTGTGTGTCACTGACATGTAGTGTTCCCAGTGATGATGGCTTGGTGAACACAGGCTTCAGAGGCAAGCCAACCATACTGTTGGGAAACTTTGGTTTTCATGGTGAAGGGCGTATACTGGCTAAGTTCCATTTCTCCTTCCCCCCACTTATAAAAATGTGTTTTTGTGACCACTGACAAAAATCAGCTGTATTAAGAGTACAGAAAGAGGCCTTTGGAGATTCACACATTAAAGAAAACTTTTTTAAGATAATGAAAAAGAGGAATAGTATAGTGAACAGTATTATATCCTTTACCTTGTCTGTATTACATCTAGAATTATTGAAATTCTCAATTAATCTCAAGGTTAATCTCAATCTTCAGTTGGTCTTAAGTCTTCAGAAGGGAACTGAATAACCATAAGTACTACCTTAGATGAGTGCGATTTAGGAAATAGATTTAACATGAACCTTGTGATGACTATTTACATATTGGCTGGCAGTCTTAAAATTGATCCTTGTCTGCTATATTTTGTCCAGTATAGTTCTTGAAATATATGTTTGTAAAGAATGATTATTATAAATAGATTTTAAGAGGAACATACTAGACTTTAGTCTCTCAAGAAAAATAGTCTCTCCTTCCCCAGATGCTTTATGGATATGTTTCCATAATTCTTTCCTTGATCAATTTAAGAGCTTTTCCATGGAAAGGATTTTTTTAATGTTTATTTATTTATTTTTGAGAGAGAGAGAGAGAGAGAGAGAGAGAGAGAGAGAGAGAGAGAGATGTACATGTGAAAGAGAGTGTGAGCAGGGAGAGGCGGAGAGAGAGGTAGAGAGAGAATCCCAAGCAGGCTCTGTGCTGTCAGCATGGAGCTGGATGTGGGACTCAATGTTGTGGACAGTGAGCTCATGACCTGAGCCAAAATCAAGAGTCAGACGTTTAACTGACTGAGCTACCCAGGCACTCCTCATGGAAAGGATTTTTCTTTTCTTTTCTTTTCTTTTCTTTTCTTTTCTTTTCTTTTCTTTTCTTTTCTTTTCTTTTCTTTTCTTTTCTCTTTCTTTCTTTCTTTCTTTCTTTTTAATTTGCAATACTTTACATGAGTAGCTAGTACATTGGGAATAATTTTCTCGAAAATGTAAACTGAAAATAAATATTTGCATGTAGTGTACCAAATCTGATTCTTTTTCCCACCAGCCAGATCATGTCTCCTAGATTCTAACTCCCATGTTATAATGCCACTTGCGCTATCTTTGTCTTTTACTTTAGTCTTTTACTACTCGTGTTTTACAAAGGCCTTTTGTTTTCATAAATATATTTATATCATAGAACTTTCAGGAGCACAGTAGGTAATTATAAGTGTTTAATAGTTATCTTATAATTTAGCCACTGGGAAACTTTACTTAGTATTACCTTTTCACATCTGCATTACAGTTAATGGGGGTTAATAACAACCCTGGGACACTTCTAGTCATCCTGTATTTTATTTCTTTGGTTAGTTGAAAGTTCCTGATATTCATCAAGTACACGAGATAAATAGCTAATGTGGCATTTGATTAATCAAATTTGGTTAATCAAAGGCATACTCTTTGTGTGTCTGGATTGAAATAAACTCTGTTATACTAAGAATATATTTTTTTCTTAGGCAACAGAGATTATGCCAAGGATGATCCATTGGAGTTTAAGTCCCACCAGTGGTTTGGAGCATCTGTGAGATCAAAACAAGACAAAATTTTGGTAAGTCTTTTGGATATTTACTTGTAGGTGAGTTTTGTCAATTTATGTGGAAACACAGAAAAGTTTCTGCTTGAAAGCTAGTAGTAAAACTCAGTGTGCTCAGGAGTACAGGACAAGATGAGATAAGATAGCCCTGATCAAAGGCCGTCCTATCAAAGATCATCTCTGTCCTGCCCTTCACAGACCTGCTTTCTGATACTTTCCACCTTTATTCCTGCCTTTTTACCTTCTCCACTCTTGTTGATCCTTCCCCTCAGGGTGTTTCTGTCCAGCCGGGTTCAGGATGAGTGTGCCTGTGATTAATCACATGCACTAATACCTCTTTTTAAAAACACAGCAGCCTTCCCTTTGCCTCTTTCCCCTGCTATGCCACATTCCTTGCTCCTCTTTTCAGAAACTTTTTCAGTGTTTTCTTCAGTTATCCCCTCTACTTCTTCACTGCCTGTTCTTTTCCCAACCACAGTCAAACTCAGGTAGGCATGGCTAAAGTCACCCTTGGCTTTCAGGTCACTGAAATCACTGGTACTTGTTGAATGTTTCTTGCCACTCAGCATCATTCAACAAGGTCAGTTAGCCCATTCTTTTTGAACTGCTTTTCTTCCCTTGGCTTCTGGAACACTGTACTTTCTTGGTTTTCTCCCATCTGCCTGCCTGATCCTCACTGTCTTTTTGAGCAGCTCCTCTTCTGCTCAGTTTCTAAGTGTTGAGTGTCCTAGGCTGGGTTCTGGGCCACTATCTTCTCTAACTACACCTTTTACCTGGCTGTTCCTATCCTGTCCCATGGCTGTAAATACAGTCTATATGTCATAATCCCTAAAGCTATATCTCTATTTCTTAATTCTCCCTGGATTTTCAGAGTGTTTCCGAACTAGCTATATGGCATTTCCATTTGGATATCTCCTGTGTTACTCAAAATGAACATAGCCAAAATAGAACTCTTGTTACCCTTCATCAGAAAGGAAAAAACACGAAGCTAATGCTCTCCATATAAAACTTCCCCAGCCTGTTTACAGCCATGACTCTCTGTCCCCTCCACCAGCAAGCCCTATCAATTCTGCCTCCAGAACGTATCCCACATCCATCTAGAAATCATCACCTGCACTGTTTCCACCCTGTACCCAGCCACTATTGTAACCTCCCTGGGTTCCTGCAGTGGCACATCTCCTCTTTCTGCTTCCTGTCCTGCAGTCCATCCTCTGCAGTTCCTCCTCTGCAATCCTTTTTCCAGAGGAGGCCCAAAGTGAACCAGAGCATTTGATCTTCTTAATTAAAACCATCAGGTGGTTTTCCATCACTCATAGAGTTCAAATCCCTGCTTATCCTGGCTTATAAGCATCCCCACAACCAGGTCACTGGCTCTTGTCTCTTTGGCATCATCTCACTCCATCTTGCAGGCTTTAGCCACACTAATCTTCATCCCTTCCATATGCCAGGTCACTGCAGTTAGTACCTTAGTGTGTTTGTTCCCTGTCCCTGTTTTATGCTCACCTTGTTGATTTTCACTTGGCTAGCTCCTTGTCATTCTGACTTCAGCTTTCATTTCTTTTCCCCAGAAAGCCCTTCCCTGTTGTAATTACCTGCATAGTATTTATTGCTGTTTTTTTAAAATATGATGGTGGGGCATTAGGGAAGAATTTGTTTAGGAGCTGGAATTTCACAGGAACTCTACAGGATGTGTCTAATTGGAGGTCAAGGATGGGGTTGAGAGTGGGTCATTCTAGGCACAAAGCAAAGAAGCAGAAGTAAGCAGGTGCAAATAGTCCTTATACACGAAACATCAAGTACATATAGAGAAGTAGCAACAATCATCTCCTTTCACTTTTTTCAGGGTAAATATAGAGTAACCCACTGTTGAAGTCTGCAGCATTTGTGTTAATGTTTTGCTTCAAAAAGTATTACAGAAAATTCATTGAACTTTTTTGCCAGCAAGTTAAACTGTTACATTTTGGTAGATTACTACGTTATTAAAGCATACATTATTCTACTGCTCGTGTATGGCGTTAAAATCCATAACTCTGAAAACAGAAGGGTCACAATTTATTTGGAAAGTAGATCAAATGAGCACTGCAAAGTCTTCTACTTTTTTCTTAATAATAAATTATTTGCTTTATAATTTAGGGTGTAGTCTATGTGTGTAAGAATGTTATTTAGTTACAGTGTTGATTCGATCAGCTTAGTGCTGATCAAAAAAAGTGCTACATGAAATAATTTTGCCATTTTGAAAATGAAATATGTGAAAAAGGTACTTATCACTGTTGTGATCTGGAATTCATAGTATAGGATAGGTGTGGTTACTTTCTATTAATGCTTAGAAAGTGTTGTTCAATTCTGGGGTAGTGTAGATTGTCTGAAACACTAATCTTTTCAGGGAATTTTTATGTTGTGGACCACCACCTTTGATTTCAGGCCTGTGCCCCACTGTACCACTGGAGGACTGAAATGAAACAGGAGAGAGAGCCAGTTGGAACATGCTTTCTTCAGGATGGAGCAAAGACTGTAGAGTATGCTCCATGCAGATCAAGTATGTATAAGAAGTGTACCAACTTTTAAATGAGGGTTGGGAAGCCTAATTTGTTAAAAGTGTGTGTGTGTGTGTGTGTGTGTGTGTGTGTGTGTGTCTAAAAATTGTAGACGTGTTGTGTTAGTCAAGAGATGTTCCATTGACCTTCTCTAACACAGATGCGGGACTTCCTAAAACAAAAGAAGCTGATGCAGTAGGTCTACCTCAGGCCTGTGTACCCACATTTTTAGGAAAACTCCTCAAGGCGATTTGATGGATACCAGAGTTTAAGAACTAGAGCTTTATATTAATAATGTTTAATATATATATATATGTCTTTAAGACATATATATGTCTTAAAGAGCCAGAGTTTATATAGGAAGGTAAAAACATTCAGCTCAGGACTCTGAGTCTGAATTTGCCTCCTTTTATTATTCTTTTAACTAAAAATTTTTGTTTCAAGATTTTATTTTTAAGTAATCTCCACACCCAACATGAGGCTTGAACTCACAGCCTTGAAATCAAGAGTCACACACTCCACCAACCGAGCCAGCCAGGCACTCCTCTTAAGTTAGTTTCTTTGTCAGTCTGTTATCAACCTTACTCTTCTTTTGATGATCCAAAAGATCTCACTTTGTTGTCTAACACTGTTTGAAATTTCAGATGAAATTCATGTGGTGACTAAAGGTGATTTTGAGTCCTTATAATTTTGATCGTGCTTTTCCAAAGGAGATTCCAGTTCTTTTGCCTTCCCGTCTTTGTTCAGTGGCCACCACTCCAGATCCTCTTTATACAAGAAATGTAAAAATAGCTTACTGAAGTGCCTTATGGTATTTATATCCAGAGCACTTTTTAGGCTGTTTCTTTTTTTATGTTCCATTGGTCACCAGATAGTTTAGTAGAGAGAATCAGGAACAGAAGTAGAACATGTAAGACTGTTAACTGCTAGATTCTTTTCATCCGTGTTAGGTGACTTGGGACACCAGGCCAAAGGAACTGTTCAGTCCTTAAAATTTTAAGCAGTTGAACTTCCAAGAAGCTGCAGACGGTTTTATTAACGCTTATTTCTTCACCCACTGACTTGACCCTGCATGTTGTGAGAAGTCAGCATCAAAAGAGTGATACCTCCCTAGAAGTGCTTGTTTATTTGGATTGGTCAGAAAGCACACCGCATCACAGGACAGAGGAGGCTGGCAGGTTTCTACTCCGTGTTTGAATGCCATCTGTATCACCACCTTTATGTTGCTGTTTGGGTTAGAGTCCTGTCGTCTTTTTGGTATGCGGAAAATGTGAGGATTCCATTTGTGTTTGCAATTTCTGTATTGCAAAAATGTTGCTATTGTGAGAAGGTAATTTTATAGCTAGGAGGAATGAGCTAACTCTTGCCCGCCAGGTTTGTAACTTACCATTTATGTGATGGACATAAAGGTAAAAATCACCCTATTCTCACATGATAGATGTGGGAACTGAGATTCAGATTGTTGGAAGTAATTTTTTCCTACATCTTTTAGTAGTGAGTGATCTAATGAGGACTTGAACCCAGTTCTGTCTTATTCCAAAGGAGCCCTTCCCTTGTAAATACTAACAATGGAATATGTTTTCCATTTCAATTGCCTCAGTGTTAACCACAGCTTTTCCTTAAAGAATACATTGTGCTTTCACGAATACAGGTTTGGATAATTCTGGGTGTGTGAAATACTTGGTACCCTTCTGAAAGCAAGCATTCTAGAAATGATCCATTCATGTGGATATACTGTTAGATTAGGCTAGTGTTGTTTTTTCATTTTGCCTTTTCTGTAATGACCATTTTTTTTTCTCAACATGTATGTAAAGGATGAAGGCAGTATTTGCATGATGTATCTGTTACATAATGCTTTTGCTTATTTGGTTTAGGCACAGAAATTGTAAATATAGGCACAAAAATTATAAACTCATTTTAACCCTTATTTTCTAAATTATTTAACATCCAAATCAGGTCAGCAAACTGGCTTGTGAGCCTCTTTTTGTAAATAAAATTTTATTGGAAAGCAGCCACACCCATTTGTTTACATGTTGTTTATAAAGGGAGAGTTAAATAGTTGCCACAGAGACTGGCTGGCCCCTAAGTCTGAAATATTTGCATATGGTCCTTCACAGAAAGTTTGCTGATCGTTAATCAAATAATAAAACCTAAAATCTTAGAAAAGCAAAAGAATAACCTCAAAACATCAAAGTGAGTGCCTTTCATCCTAATAAATCTAGCTTTCAGTATCCATTGATCACTGCACATGTTTTTTGGCTCAAACTTTGAAATATGAAGCTATGTACAGACCCAAATTACGAAGAGCAACTTGACCAGAGGTGAAGAAATGCTCAGGAGTGGGAACCTGAGAACCTGGGTTTATTCTAGCATTTTGTCAGCAACCTGGCGACAGCTATTGGTGGTACACTTAACCACTCTGGGCCTTTGCTTTCACTATTAGTAAAACACTGATTTGGTTAAAAGACTTCAGAGATAGAGTTTTTGTATTTTGTATCTTCTTCATGCTTCCATAGATTGTTCAACCAATGATTGATTTTGCATGGAGGTGCCAGTTTTGAAGGGCTAAGTTGCTAACTTCTTGATAACTTTGCTTGTTTTGGTAGTGGTAGTTTGTGGGGGGTGGTTGTTTGTTTGCTTTTGTTTTCAACATGACCTGTGTGGGCACGCTGGACATGAAACTTCATTGTCTGTGAAAAATTTTCCTTGTTCCTGATTATGTTTGCTTTTGGCTTTTCATAACTATCTGTGACCTAATGGCTTTACACAATAGGCCAGATGACTTTCTGTTCTAAAAGTGCCTGACCCACAAATCATTTAACTTACATGCTCTTAATTCTGTGATCAGACT
This sequence comes from Acinonyx jubatus, assembly GCF_027475565.1. Taxonomy (NCBI): domain Eukaryota; kingdom Metazoa; phylum Chordata; class Mammalia; order Carnivora; family Felidae; genus Acinonyx; species Acinonyx jubatus. The sequence goes on from NC_069381.1 coordinate 171,068,877, forward strand.
GAGTTCTTTGTTCCTTCCGCTTTCTGATGACATTTGTACATAGATTTTTCTCAGTAATGATAATGAGCTGGCTTTTCTTTCCCCTTGATTGTTAACTCAGGAAATTACAAGCACATTGATGATTTGAGATAGTGCAGTTTAGTGGTGTGGACACACCTGGGCTCAGATCCTTGCTTTCTTATTTACTAGCTGGTTGACTGTGGTGGTCAAGTTACTTAAGTTTCTGTAAGGCTTAGTTTCCTTATCTGTAAATTGTGAATAATACTAGTATCTCTCATAGGATTGCTGTAAGATTTAAACGATCATACCTTGGAAAATGCTTTCATACAGTACCTGGCTCACAGAAGGGGCTTTGTGAACATTAACTGCTCTTACTATCATAATCAGTAATATTATTTATAATGCTGTCAGGCTTGATGAATGGGAGAAATATTATTCATCTGTAGAAATAAAAACAAAAGCCTTCACGGAAATAGTTGTAGTTAACATAAAATTCTTCACATTGTCATAAACATTCAGTTTAATATGTACCTGTTAATAAAATTTTAAAGGACAGTCATGTTTTCTTGCTGGGATGTTCTGAGAAACCAAATAAAGGAGATAACTGTACAGTATGATAATCAAAAAAGGATGTCTCTAAAAATAGCCTGAAATAGTTCCTTAAATACAACTTGAAGACAGGAAATAAAGAGCCAACTTGAGGTCGGAGCAGACTTCCTCAGTATGATTCACTAGACACTGGAAACCCCAGCCCCACATTCTCCCATTCCCTCCTGTTAAAAAAAATTCACATTGGGGCAGCATTACATTCTTGAGACCTTTAATAAAACAACTTCTAAATTTAGTTATTAAGTGTGTAATCTTGGGGCAGTTCCCAGGTTTTAAAATGGGTTCAAAAATTTTGATGGGAATATTTGGAAATTGTCCTTTCAGTTATACTGAAAATAGATATTTTTGGTTCCTGTGTTTGGGTGGCAAGTTTAGTAATACGAAAGCATAATTACTTACATATTGTAATTGTCTATAGGAAATGCTTGATAACTAAAGAGTAGTATTTTTATTGTTCCTTGTTATCCTCGAAATAAAACAAGGGAGAGCCTTCAGATTCATCCTTACCTGTGTTCTAGGTCCAGTTTTACTCATGATTAGGGTTAATCTAAATGAACTGGCTACTTGTCCAGAAATTGTCCCCTTGTGAGAACTACAAAATAAAGGGTAACTACAAAAGAGTCAAACTGTTGAGTCTGTTATCATTTGGAAAATAGTCAGTGTCGTGTTTAAAGATGTTCACTTTCATTAGACTGCAGTTCTAAATATGTTGTGAAGATAGTTTTGTATTTCGCTCTTTGCTGAATATTAAGTTAGGGTCTGGCCCTCTCCCAAAATCCTGAAGTACGTTTTTAATAGATTTGTTGTTGTTGTTGCTGTTGTTGGCTGTAAAATGTGTGTGTAGTCAGTATGTATTAGGAGTGCATGTATCTCTTTACTGGTATTCATAATAAATCTGTAGAGTGCTAACTAGAATTTCAAATTCAAACTGGAATTTTACTTGTAGATCACAACTCATCTTTGTTTCATGAAATCAGAATAGTGGATCATAACCAGTAATTCTTTTTTAAAAGGAGTGAAATAAAATAGAAAGTATCAGAATATATTGTCCATGGTAATAGTGATAGTTTTGTGAAATTTTGTCTTATTCATGTATGTGTTATACACACATACAATAACATACATGTTGGGTTATATGGACTGTGATATAAAATATAGTCTTGCTGTGGGTTATGGTTAAAAATAAGTTTGAAATCTACCATCTTAGGTGATGTTTCTATTTCCTGGTGACCATTCCAGATACATTGATCTCTCTCTATTGCCATTATCTGAGAGAATGGTGCTGGTAAAAATGCATAGTAACTTTTTTAGAGTGTGATAATAACTCATTAAATGCCACATTGAATGAACACTCCCAGCTCAACAATACATTATCTTATGATTACAGTGATACAGATTTTTCTCATGTTTTGTTTTATGTCATTTGTTTGTTTTTGGGTTTGTGTATATTTCCAATCTTTTTATTTTAGAAAATATTGATGCTGATGGACAGGGATTTTGTCAAGGAGGATTCAGCATTGATTTTACCAAAGTAAGTTCTCATTTAAGACTGAATGAGATTCAGATCTACCTCATTATCTAAACCATTGTTAAAAATTACTTGCTCAATACTTCAGCTTCTTTATAATTATTACCTGTTCTATGAAAACACCTAATAAAAATGTCCCATGCATTTTGATATTCTTTGGCTCATATTCTCTCCCTAGTGGACGTTGCCTATTTGAAATAGACATCAAAATGAGAGTGGGGGACACTAAAAGATCTCAGTAGATGACAGATAACTATTATGACTTTATATTAAAATTTCTAATTAGATAAATTTATATAGTACTAAAGTTTTGTCTTTTTGATTGAAATTCACAAAAGCTGTCATTGGGAGCTTGATTACAGAATTAGAGTTTAGTTACATAAAAGCTCAGAAACATGCATGCTTGCCATCTATTATGTGCCTACAGGCACCAAGTAAAGCTGAAGCAGCTTAATTATTGTGAAACATCTCAGATGCGTGACTCTGTATTTTTAACTAAGCGAGCATGCTCTCCAGAGTTGACAGTTTTTATCTTTTTTCCTGAAATAACAATTCAGTTTATGTTTTCAAAAGAAATTTTTCTTAAATACTTTTCCTTATGTCATTTTCTTTTGTGTATGTGGGGATTTTTTTGGTGAGATATGTGAAAATATTGAATATCAAATTGAGAATATTAATTTCTCTATTTGAGATAGAAATCTCAAATATATTAATTAAAAATAGAGCTTCCTTAGAAAGCTTAATATGGCTTTCTTAGAAAGTATGAGCAACAAATGCCATAAATTTACTAAAATGATATAAACTATAATCATGTAATTCAGAAAATTAATAAAGCATTTTCTTGTTTTTTTTAATTTATATTTTATCTTTATTTAAAAAAATTTTTTTCTAGACTGGGACTATAATTGTAGTTAACTTTCCTTATTACATAATTGATTTAAGTTATTCAATTTGAAACTCATAATTCAAAATTTACTCATAATTACTCATAATTCAAAATTTGAGAAACAAAGAGAGGTAAAGTATATTAATAATATTAGGTTAAACTTCCATGATATATTTTCAAAGAGGTGTTATATTTTAAGAAGTCCCTATGTTTTCTGTACCTATGCCTATGTAACTATAACCCCAGAAATATTCTCATATAGCAACCATTCACTACTAAATTAGTTATTTACTTTCTTTAACTCATTTCTGGAAAAAAGGTGTCATTTTACAGCAGACAACTTAGAAGTACCTTTTACATAACCAGGACAGGAAATTGTCTGTTGAAAGCTTGAAAGGGCTGTATGTATGTTTGGAGGGGAAGAATTACGTTTTTTGTCTCCAGGGGGGAAGAAATGTCCAAAACATTATGCTCAAACACTAAATACAGTTATCTTGAATTAGATACTTATAGTTGGTTACAGATACAAGAAATGCTAGTCAAGTGTAAATTTGTATATATTATATACCCTGAAAAATTTACCTTCTAACTTCATTCCTGTTTAGATCTGCAAGACACTAAAAATAATTTTTCATTAGCCAAAGAATTAAAAAAATTTCTCTTTTATTTATTTTTATTTTTTTTAAGTTTATTTATTGTGAGAGAAAGAGCACAAGTGGAGAAGGGGCAGAGGGAGAGTGAGAGAGAGAGAATCCCAAGCAGGGTCCACACTGTCAGCACGGAGCTGGATGCAAGGCTCGAACTCATGAACTGTGAGATCATGACCTGAGCCGAAATCAAGAGTCAGATGCCTAACTGACTGAGCCACTCAGGTGCTCTCAAAGCATTAAAAAAAATTTTTTTTTAAATTTTATTTTAGAGAGAGAGAGTTTGTGAGCAGGGGAGGGCAGAGGAAGAGAGAGAGAGAGAGAGAGAGAGAGAGAGAGAGAGAGAGAGAGATTGAGAATCCCAAGCAGGCTCCATGCCCAGCACAGAGCCCAACATGGTGTTCGATCCCACAACCCTGGGATCATGACCTGAGCCAACCAAGCGTCACATACTTGACTGAGCTTCCCGAGGCATTTCTAGCCAAAAAAATTTTAATGATTACTAGAAAGAAAATTTGTCTATATAGTCACAAATGTAATATACAAAATTAATGACTTTTTGTTCTACTATAACTCAAAAATATTTTATAGTAGTACTTGCTAACAAGTTGCGAACCAGCCAGATCTATAGAATCAATGTATATATTTCTATATTTTCATATATTAATAGTCATAACTTTTAAAACATTTTTATTGTATTTTAGAAAAGTACAATGAAAATTTACTGAAAATGAGTCAGGAGAGTTTGAGATTTGTGATTTTGTTGTATGTTTATATAGCTTTTATGTGTATTAAATATCATATATATATGGCTTTTGTGGGTATTACATTGCTTTCAGTTTTTAAATCTACCTATTTTTAAATATGTATTTTTTTGCTGTTTGATTTAATCTAGGCTGACAGAGTACTTCTTGGTGGTCCTGGTAGCTTTTATTGGCAAGGTAGGTTGATATATTTTTTTAAAGTTATTTATTTATTTTGAGAGAGAGGGAGAGAGAGAGAGAGAGAGAGAGAGGGAGGGAGAGAGAGAGAGAGAGAGAGAGAGAGAAAGAGAGAGAGAGAGGGAGCGAGCATGAGTAGGGAGAGGGGCAGAGAGAGAGGAGAGAGAACATCCCAAGCAGGCTCCATATGGTCAGTGCAGAGCCCTACATAGGACTCGATCTCACTAACCATGAGATCATGACCTGAGCAGAAATCAGTAGTGAAGAGTCATATGCTTAGTCGACTGAGCCACCCAAGCACCCCTAGGATAATATTTTTTAAATTACTCAGTAATGATTATGTTTAATGCTTGCTTGGCTTACCATGTGCCTATACGATTTTTCGAATTATTTTAAAGAAAGAAATTGAGAAATACAATTTAAATGTGTAATTGCTATCTGTTTCACAGTATTTTTTTTTTAAAAAGCACTGTAACATCCTATATATAATATAATATATAGAAAATTTGTGGCATATTATAATACATAATATATATTATATATATTTTTAGTAGAAAGTAAACAATATTTTTAAAGTAAATTATAATGTAAATCTACAAAGTAATTTAAAACAATTTATTTTTATTGTTTGTGATACATGCTTTCTTGTCTCTACTCTAGAGTCTATAGTGTAAACATTAGGAAGTGTGTGGAACTGATCTATGCAGGCAAATTGTGGTATTCTGAAAGCTCATGGTTTTAAAGTATTTTCAATTTGTTCATTAGAATATTTAAATAGTTATTTTCTCATTAACCATTGACATCATGAATGACTTCTTCGTTTTGGGGAGCTTTTAAAATAGTGGGTCTTAGGAAGTTTCAAAAGAATGTAATTAAACTGGTGTCAAAATAAAGATAAAACACTGCATTCTTCATTCTGGGAGGCCCAATAAAATTACTATTTGAACAAATGCATAACATCATTATTTGCTGAAAGTTTGAAAACAAGTACCTAAATTTGTTTACTTGCTTTATGTTTCATTTATGATTATATACACACAATTATATATTTAATTTATTCACGTTTGTTTTCTGCTAATAAATGCTATTCACAGAGTCAGAACTTTTGTTTCTTGGCATTCTGACATTTAAGCATTATCAGTATTTGGAAGAACTGGAAAAACCTGTGACTGCATGGATGTGCAAGTTACTTTCTAATTCTGAATTTTACTTCTGTATTCTACACTGTGCTTTCCTTACTTGCTTTTCCATAGGAAAACCCACACTTGCTTTTGTTTCACAGAAAGGGAAACTCAAGAAAGAAATTTACTGAAGGGGAAAATAGGATAGAAAAACAATAAGAAGGAATGAGAAATAGAAATAAATGAAAAGTTGAAAGGGATGACAAAGGAGGGAATGAAGAAAAGAGAAAAATCAGGGAAAGATGAATCAGCATGTGAGACACACTAAATGAAAGAATTTGGATTCCTGTGAACTATATACATTTATTGAAAAATGAAATGATTTAGGAAGATTCTAATTGAGTTTTAGAGGTTTAAAATGAACACAAAAATAACTCTAATCGCATATGAGATTAAAACAGAGTTTTCGAGTTTTAAAATGAACACAAAAATAATTCTAATCGCATATGAGGTTAATACTTTCTAGTAAGAGAAAAAACATGGAATTGTTTTTCTTCTCCATTGCTAGTTATGTAATTCGGTGGAGGGGAGGGAAGTGTCTGCTGGGATGCCTGGGAACCAAAGACTGATTTTGTAATTCTCAGTCAGGACTGATAGTTATCTCTGCCTTTTTAAGAGACACAGCTGTGAACATGTTTAAATGACGAGTTTTTTTAATACCTTGAGTATTATACAGTGTCTGTATTCATTCCTATTTAAAAATTAGGACAGATACAATCAATACCATGTTGATTTGAGTTTTATTAGTAAATGGTCTAGGAAATGTAACTGAAAGACTCAGTAGCTGGGCAGAGAATATTTTGTTCTAATGAGATTAAAATCATCGAGTTTTACCCTGAATTAATAGGTATGTCAGAATGAATTTTTCCACAGATCTCAGAATTATCTCTATACGAATAGAGAAAATTGTAATGTTTTACTCAAAAGAGATGATAGAATTTTCCTGTGTTCTTTGATTCAAGAAATATTTGTTGAATTCCTGCTATGTGTTAGGTCTGTTTAGGCACAGAGGATAAATTATTGATCCAAACAGAAAGTGTTCCTACCTTTAAAGTAAACCTTTGTGACTGGACAGATTGGAACAGACTGATAAATGTTGGCTATGAGGTTTTTTTCTGAAACAGCAGAAATGAGGAGATTATGTTCTTCATGTATGGAGATGGCATTTTGATAAGTCAGCCAACTTTTCTTGGGGTCGGGAACAATCTGATTTTTGTGTAGTGCTTTAGATTTCTTGGCTACCTTAAGGTTGTGAAGAAAAGTGAACTCACCCATTCAGGCCTCTTCATAAAGGTATCCAAATAATTTGTGGAAAAAAACAATCGATTCATTCTTCTTATAACAGTAAAGATAATTATTTCAGTAGATTTTCAAACTCTTTTTTTAAACATTTTTTTAATGTTTATTTATTTTTGAGAGAGAGACAGAGGGTGAGTGGGGGAGGGGCAGAGAGAGGGAGACAGAATCTGAAGGAGGCTCCGAGTTCTGAGCTGTCAGCATGAGCCTGACGCTGAGCTTGAACTCTCAGACCTTGAGATTATGACCTGAACTGAAGTTGGATGCTTAACCCACTGAGCCACCCAGGCACTCCTAGCAGTGACTAATTTTAAGAACTAGCTTGAACAGAACATCAACTTTCAGATTGAGCATTATGAAGAGTTATTTAAGGCTAATAATTAGAAATACCAATCTCTCTTTTTTTAAAGATTGTATATTTAAGTAATCTCTACACCCAGTGTGGGGCTCAAACTCACGACCCTGAGACCAAGGGTCACATGCTCCACCGACTGAGCCAGCTGGGCACCCCTTGAATGCTATTTACTCTTGTGCTGGTACCATCCATCATCTGCATCATAAATTCCCATTAGAAAGTTATTATATATATATTTTTCAGGTCAGCTCATTTCGGATCAAGTGGCAGAAATTGTATCTAAATATGACCCCAAAGTTTACAGCATCCAGTATAATAACCAGTTGGCAACTCGGACTGCTCAAGCTATTTTTGATGACAGTTACTTGGGTAAGTAAAACCAAAATATGGATTCATTATATGGAGTTGCAGTGTATTTGCCCTGTATTTGCATATGCTGCTTTAAGCAGGACAATCTTTTATGTTGAATTTTTTTAAAATATAAGGAACAGGAACATAACTTCAAATTGTTAATGAATACTTAGGTTATGTTATATTTCAGTAGTTGAAATTTAGGAGTGATTATTTATACAACAGTTAATAGTAATAGATAACTTTTAAAGTATGCTTATGTATTCTAGGCATTGTTCTAAGTATGCTTTATCTGTATTAATTTATTTAATCCTTACAACAGGTCTGTGACAGTGTACTGCTATTATCCCTATTTTGTAGGTAAAGAAATTCAGGCACAAAAAGGCAAAATAACTTGCCTGAAGTCACTCACTTAGTAACTTGCTGTTCTAATATTCAAACCCAGGCAGTCTGACTCCTAAACTTCTATTCTCTGTGTTATTCACTGTGTTAAACTTTGGTCTTTAAAGTTTATTGAGTTTTGTTTTCTCCCTTTAGGTTTCTCTTACTCTTTAAACCAAGGACTTAGGACAGCAGTAGTACTTTGCTGATTGAAAAAAATATGTTATTTTTTGCTCCTTTAAGATAAATTACAGATTTACCCTGTTTTTCTAAAATTGAGATACAGTTGACTTGTAATATTATATTACTTTTAGGTATACAACATAATGATTTGATATTTTTATATACTGTGAAATGATGCTCACAATAAGTGTAGTTAATATTCATTATCACGCACAGCTACAGATGTTTTTCTTGTACTGGGAATGTTTAAATTCTACTCTTTCAATATACAACATAGTTGTATTAGTTACTCACCATCCTCTAGGTTATATCACATGACTTATTTATAAGTGCACGTTTGTACCTTTTGACCACCTTCATGCATTTTGCCCACCTTTTATCCCCTGCCTCTGCTAACCTCCAATCTCTACTCTGTATCTATGAGAAATTTACCATTTTTAACTGACTCCTTTGTGAAGTTAATGTCTTATTTTTCTAATAGAAAAATACTATTTTAGGGTGTAACTATTTCCTTTAGATTCATTTAGCATGTACATATGCATCTGTTACCTCTAGAGAACAAAATACTGCATAACTAAAGGAATTGTGTTGACCCTTGAGCAGTGTATGACTTAGGTGCACCAATCCCTTGCACAGTCGACAATCTGCATGTAACTTTTTAAAAAATGTTTATGTATTTATTTATTTTGAGAGTGAGACCAAGCAAGGGAGGAGCGTGGGGCGGGGGAGGAGAGAATCCTAAGCAGGCTCCGTGTTGTCAGCACAGAGCTTGATGTGGAGCTTGATCTCACAAATCATGAGATCATGACCTGAGCCGAAACCAAGAGTCAGACGCTTAACCAACTGAGCCACTCAGGAGCCCCACATATAACTTTTGACTCCCCCAAAATCTAATAGCCTACTGTTGACTGGAAGCCTTAGTAATGACATAGTGAATTAAGACATATTTTGTATGTCATGTGTATTATATAGTGTATTCTTACAACAAAGTAAGCTAGAGAAAAGAAAATGTTAAGAAAACCATAAGGAAGAGAATATACATTTACAGTACTGCACTATATTTATTGAAAAAAACCTGTGTATTAGTATACCTGTGTAGCTCAAACCCATTGTTCAAGGGTCAATCCTTTTTGAAAATATTTTCAAGGGAAGCCTACTCAGCAAGTATGCCGTAGGTGACTGTGCCTTGATGGAGTTTCACATTTTGTTCTTCCTATTCAGGTTATTCCGTGGCTGTCGGAGATTTCAATGGTGATGGCATCGATGGTATGATACACTTGAATTATATTTACCCCTTCTTAAAAAATATAGACTAAACATTCAAAACAGGTAACATTGCAAAACCTCAGCAGTTAAAGGGTTTTGAAACCATTGTTATAGAATGTAACAGAAATGGGGAGATGTTAGTACATTGATGTAAGGTTGGTCTACATTAAACTTTATCTGCAGCTGCTGAAAGTTGAACCAGCCAGTTGCTGAGTGCCCCTTTGTTTTCCCCTATCCACTCCTTTCCCGCCCTTGGCATTTCAGTTTTTCTTCAGCTCCTTCCTTCTTGCTTTTCAGCCGATTTGGTCCTCTTGGAGGGTCTTAGTTCCTTCTTCTTGTAGACATAACTTGTAACTTTCTGGGCTCTGTATGTAAGATTGTTACCTCATCCTCTGTCTGTCCATCCATCTCCCTTCAGAGCTCAATTTATGAATCACAGACTTCACCTGATTTTGACCACATTTCGGTGTCACTGCCTTTCCTTTGTTCTTAGGTCACTTGATCTTAGCTGTTCTCTTTTTAATAAGATTACAAATTCCTGAGGGCACACATGCATTTCTTTGAGAGTTCTCAAGAATCTTTCTGTATTTTGTAAGGATTTGATCTTGTGAAAAAATACTGTGGTCATTTATTATGGAGTACCATTAAAGAATTTTTGTTGTTGTTGTTTTCTACTGAAATAACAAAACAGAACTTAAAGCTTTCTGAGATATCCATTTCCTCCTACAGTTTTCAGTATTGGTCTTGAATATGAGTTATGTTTTATTTTGTTTTGTTTTGTTTCAGACTTTGTTTCAGGCGTTCCAAGAGCAGCAAGGACTTTGGGAATGGTAGGAAAATTAAAAGGAATCTAAAAAAAAATCTCTGGGCTATCTTATATTTTATTATATTTCATATGCTTTTGTTTTTCCTCCACAGGTTTATATTTATGATGGGAAAAACATGTCCTCCTTACACAATTTTACTGGTGAGCAGGTATGCTTTTAAAATGTTTTTTTTTTCCCCACATCAGCATTTTGTAACAATGTCTTAAAACTTTTCTTGTAAGTATCATAATGGTTTACGTTGAATATGTAATGAATATTGGTTTAATATTCAATGTTGTAAATGTAAATAGGCTTTAAAGAATTCACCTTTGTTTCAAGCAGAGTAATTTGTGTAAACAAAGCCTTTTGTAATTGCACATGATGGCTTGTTTTTTAAGGAAATCCACAAACTGCACACATACATGTCAAAAACACAAAACCACAAAAACTTCCTTTTTTCTTTGCTGATGACATTAAATTCTCCTTTAAGGAATGATCTATGCCCTTTCATTTTTTTTTTTTTTCGATGCAAAACGAAGCATGGCACAGATGTGTATATTATAGATGTCATCAGTAAACTTCATTTGTATAGTTCAAGAAATAAAACATTCTTCAGTTAAAAAGTAGTACTATTAGGCACTAGACATTCTCTGCATGTACAGGCATTTTATAACATTTTGTTTCATATATCTCAGAGAATTAAATGCCCAGTTAGTAATGGCAAAGGAAAAATCAGTAGCTACAGAAAAAATAATTATATCCCAGGTGGCAGATCTGGGATTCAAGCCCACTTCTTATTCAGTAGAGATTTTTGGGCTTTGCAAGAGGATTGATAGGATGAGGAAGTAGACTTTCAGCCCCCAGAAACCTCATCCCACGTGTAGCGGTCAGTGTTGGTTCACAGCACGGAACAAACGGCCCGCAGTTGACAACCCATTAGAGTTGTGGCAAGGGGTGGTTATCCCTTTGTGAGGTTTTGACTTCTTGACCTCAAGCACCTTCTCCTGTCAGATGCCTGTGTATGTCTCTGGATCACGTACGCAGTCCATGATGCTTTCTTTATTGCTGTGGGGTGGGAGGAACATGGGCTTTGCTTTAGGACAGACCTGGGCTCTTCATTCTCAGTCTTAACTGCATTGGAAAGGTATATGCCACTGTAAATCTGGTGGGTCATTTGTAAAAATAGGGGTACTGGTAACTTTCTTATGGGGTTGTAGTAACAAATCAAATGAAAACATTTTAATCCTAGTGCCCAGGAAAAAGACTTGTCTAAGTAAATGCCCTTTCTTTACACTTTCAGGCCGAACGCCTTGCAAGGTTAAGACCCCAAAATAGTATTCTCTTAAATTGCACTGTAAATACAATACATTTTATTACACATGCTCTGGTCTTGCAATTGGATACAGACTGCACCTTTCATTTTCTTCACTTATACTCTGTCAACCCAAAATAGATGATGCAGGAATCTCCCATATCATTCCTTCCTGATATCTCCACCAGTCAAAATTTGGAAGCTTTTGCTAACTTTCCTGTCTGTGGTTTGTTGACTCATTCCTCACCTTAGTTCATCTTTAAAATGTCATCTCTCCTAGTTTTGCTTTGCATGTTGGGCTGTGTTTAGAACTTTTCTTTTCAGGTTTATTTCCAGCCAGTCTGCTCTGTCTGTGATGTCTAGCAGTCTTCTATAGTGGAGGAAAGGACATTCCTTCTCCCTTCACATAATCCTGTAATAAACCCAAAACTAGTTGCACTGTGTATAACTCAAAAGCAAAGCTATTGGCAAGTAATCAGATGAGATGTGAGACAAGAACAAAGTCATTCCAGTATCTTTCTAAACAGTAATTTCTTGAGAGTAGCAGTGGTCACATAGGGAGAGCCAGTTATGATCTATTAATAATTATTATCTATTATCTTTACTGCATAGACTCCCACTGATAACTTCTTGGGCTCAATTAAAACTTCTGTCTGTGACTATGTATCTTTCTGATGGTGTATGTATGACATTTTGGGGGCAGTGGAGAAGAAGGGTGATAATAGGTTAGGCCTGGGAAGGAGCGTTAGTTATCCTTAGACTTAAGTGGCATGTGTTGAAGACACCGAAATGATATACACAGGATATGTTTTGCCTATAAATCTAGGGAAATAAAAATGCCTCATTACCTGATTGTGTTGGTAGAATAAACAAAAGAGAAGAAATTGTGTTGGTAGAATAAACAAAAGAGAAGAAATTTATTTACTTATTTATTTTTTAATTTTTTTTTAATGTTTACTTTTGGGAGAGAGAGAGAGTGCGTGCATGTGCACGCATGAGCAGAGGAGGGGCAGAGAGAGAGGGAGACACAGAATGTGAGGCAGGCTCCAGGCTCTGAGCTGTCAGCACAGAGCCTGACACTGGGCTCAAACTCACAAACTGTGAGGTCATGACCTGAGCCAAAGTCAGACGCTTAACCAACTGAGCCCCCCAGGTGCCCCCAAAAGAGAAGAAATTTAGATTGAAACTATGTGCAGAGAAAAATAAAAACCTTTTCCGTTTGATTAAATATACAATAAATATTAACTGTCAAAGCTAGTTGGATGAAATATAAACATTTCATTTTCTTTTTGTTATCCAGATGGCTGCATATTTTGGATTTTCTGTCGCTGCCACTGACATTAATGGGGATGAGTAAGTTTAAAAAGATGTTTCCAGAAACAGTTTTCCTCTCATGTTTATGAATGCTTTGCCAAAATTAAACATTTTTTCTTCTGTTTCTCTGTCCCCTTTCTAATCTGTTTCTCGTGAATATGAGAAAACCTCTATGATGTTCATAATTTCTTTCAGTAGCTTTTATGATATGAAGGAATAAAGTAATTTTTATGAATTACTCATAGTTTCTTAAAAGAGTTGAAGGAAGATTTGAATTTGAAATGATTTTTTGCTTCAGTTTGGTTATGAGAGATGTGGAAAGAGAGAAATTGAGTTTTTTATTAACAGGTGGAATTTGATCTTGCGTTGGTGAAAGAGGTTCTGCTCTTTTAGTTACGCAGATGTGTTTATTGGAGCCCCTCTCTTCATGGATCGTGGCTCAGATGGCAAACTCCAAGAGGTGGGACAGGTTTCAGTGTCCCTGCAAAGACCTTCAGGAGACTTCCAGACGACCAAGCTGAATGGGTTTGAGGTCTTTGCGAGGTTCGGCAGTGCCATAGCACCTTTGGGGGATCTGGACCAGGATGGCTTCAATGGTAAGATCAACAAAGTTCAGTAATTGTGGGTCCATAATTTTCCGTGTCTACCTGGAAAAGTCTTGTACCTTCCTCTGTGGTTGTTCATACGAGCAAACCTCCTTCCTGGAAGGAAGCACTGGATTGATAGTGACTCCAGGTTAAACGACAGTTGCTCTTCTTCCTTAAAAATCTGAGCAAACTTTAAAAAAAATTATTCTCATAAGTTATTATTCATACAGCCTCAAATTAGAATTTTGGAATGGTTAAATTCTGAAGGAAATTTGCATTCCCAGGGAGCCCAGAGTAAGCTGGTGATTTGTTGTCTCTGTCCTGCTTAGCAGCAGTGCCCTCTACTGTCCATTTGGATACAAATGTAAAAAATGTACCCAGGCACATTGTCAAGGCAATGTTGACTCTAATTGCATCCCTTAGAGGTACGATTTGCCTTTAATATTTTTAAAGCCATAACTTTGTTGTGGCTATCTGAGAAGTCCTGAGAGTTCTGAAGGATGTTATAACTCCCTTCGTGAGGGCAAGTAAAAAATATAAGCTCATTGTTTTATAATAGTCCCATTTAATAATTTCTTTATTTTTTTAAGTTTATTTATATGTAGAGGGAGAACATGTGTGCACATGGACGTGTGTGAGAATGGGACAGGGGAAGAGGGAGAGGGAGAAAGAATCCCAAGCAGGCTCCACGCCGTCAGCTCCAAGCCCAAAATAAGGTTCTATCTCACAAACCGTGAGATCATGACCTGAGCTGAAATCAAGAGTTGGTTGCTTAACCAACTGAGCCATCCAGGCACTCCAATATCTGTAGATATCTTTAAAAATCAAAGTGACTTTTAACTTAGAGTAAAATAGAGATTATAAATTATCAAGATTTAAAAAAATTTTTTTTTAATGTTTATTTATTTTTGAGACAATGCAAGAGACAGAGTGCAAGCAGCAGAGGGGCAGACAGAGGGAGACCCAGAATCCGAAGCAGGCTCCAGGCTCTGAGCTGTCAGCCCAGAGCCCGACATGGGGCTCAAACTCACAAACCGTGAGATCATGACCTGAGCTGAAATCGGACGCTTAACTGACTGAGCCACTCAGGCGCCCCTTAAAAAAAGAAATACTGGTACAAAACTCTCAGAATAGAAAGTTGAACTTTTGGTTTTTTGAATAATCGATCATATATAGGGATATGCCCCTTAAAATTTAAAGTTATAAGTTAAAGAGAAAACTTCAAAAATACAGTTGAATTTTATATCTTCCAAGTTGTGGTGGAAAAAGAAAACACCTTTTAGGCTTCAAGACTGCTCTACTCCTACCTCATGGGTAGTTCTGTGTCATGACTGGGAGTGTCATTTCTAACCTTAGCTCTAGATGTTTTCAGTGTTAGTAAGAACTGTTCACGGAAACATCTTGCTGCCTAAAATAGAGTCCTAAAGATTTGTACTACCAAGAGAACTTAAATCAAAGGAACTCTGGTATAAAGTTTAAAATAGAACTTGAAAAGAATACTGTAGAACAGAGCAAGCTATTACTTATTGATAACAAAACGACTTAGAAAACACAGGGCCAAATTTGAGGTTCTGCCTTGCTATAGCAGGGCCGCTGTCTCTGGGGTTTCGGGGAGAGCCTGGCATGTTTGCCATCACCTTGTCTTAAGGGTATTCCAGCCACTTTAAAGGAAGTTTCCTCAGTATTATGATCTGGCCAACAGCTCATTCCATTTTCTATATTTTTATCAAACTGTGTTACCAGTGAATACAATAAACAGCAGATAAAAAATAATGAAGTTTTACAGAGATTTGACAAACAGATTTTACTTCTAGAAATGGATACCAGAAAGGATGATTTTGTTCTCCCCAAGTTTCTCCTGGAGTCTTATTGCCTCAAATAGTGGCTTGTGAATAATGGTATCTTGAGTGGAAGATGATCTGATCTGTATTTATGCAACTATTTATATATACTTACAGTTTATATGTATCTATATTTTATATATATAATATGAACTGTTAGTTATAACCTGGATCTTTTCTTTGTGTAAGCCTGATGACATTAACCCTTTGTTAAACTGTTCATCCTATGTTCCCCCATTTCTACCTACACCCACTATGAAAACCTTAGGTATCATTAAGAGGGACACTGAGAACAAAACAGTGAAGTTATGTTTTGTATACGTTATGTATAAGGTGCAGTTTTTGTCAATACTCCTCCAGAAAGAGGGGAAGAAAACACAGAAAAGAGCAACTAAAATGATTAAAGGAAGAAATCAGTTGTGTGAAAAAGTAGGGCTTTCCAGACTGGACAGATGCCAGCCAAGAAAACAAGAAGATAATTAGGATATATAAAATAATGAGAAGTTTAGAAAAGTTAAAGATAATTTTTGTTAAATGGTTTTTCAACACTAGAGTTGTCTTCTGTTGGGAAATTATATTTTGATAAATATATATTTAAAAAATTTTTTTGATGTTTACTTATTTTTGAGAGACAGAAACAGAGCATGTGTGGGGAGGGGCAGAGAGAGAGGGAGACACAGAATCCGAAGCAGGCTTCAGGCTCCGAGTTGTCAGCACAGAGCCCAACACGGGGCTCGAACTTACAAGCCGTGAGATCATGACCTGAGCTAAAGTCGGACGCTCAACCAACTGAGCCACCCAGGTGCTTTGATAAATGTGTTCTTAATGCCTGTGTCAATTTAGAAGTTATGCCTACCTTTGAAACTTAAAAAAGAAAAAAGAAGGACTCTTATTTAATTTAAATACTACTGTTTTTTTGAAGAATAACAAATTCTTAGTTGGTCCTTACTGCACGCCATGCCCTATTCCAAGTGCTGAAAATGACAGGATAAATTAGAGCCCATCCATGTCCTTAAGGAATTTAGCATCAATAGGGGCAACTTTTATGTAAACATTAGAAGGCAGTCATCACCGTGTTTGGGATAATGCTGGGCATAATGCTCTTATATTAAAGATAAGTGATCAAGGTGTCTGGTGTCTCAGGAGATGCAGCATCAAGGAGGCTGGAAGCAGTTTGTGTATGGGAAGGTATAACTGAGGCAGTTTGCAATGACTGGAGCATAGTGGCTGTCACAGGCAAGATGGACACATCCTTGCTCTTGTGAAGCCTATGTTTCTTGGAAGACCCACAAAGTAAATACATAATGGGGGAAATTCAGATAGTGATAAAGGCTGTGGATTAAAACAAAAAAAGGCAGGTTAACGTGATAGTGCCTAGACAGTGTAAGTGAGAAGGGAGAGTGCATGACTTTGTTGTCAGGGAAAAAGAACCTCTCTGATACGATGACATTTGATCTATGATTTGGATAAACAGAAGGAGCAGAGCTTGAAAAGCCCTGGAGCAAGAGCTGTTAAGGCACAGGGAGCAGCAAGTGTAAATCCAAACATGGGTACTAGCTTGGTGTGTTTAAGGAACGGAGGAAAAGGTCAGGATTGATAGGAAGGGTGAGTGAGGGCTAGAACTGGGATGGTAGGGGAGGGTGGGGAGCACTGGTGGAATGACTACACAAATCAGGTAGTGTTTAAATGCTTTGGGAAATGAAGGATTTTAAGAACGAAGGTGGCATATTAACCTTTGGCCGTTTTGAGGAGAGCGGATTTTAGGGGCAAGAACAGAAGTGGGAGCCACTCAGGCTGCTTTAGGGCTCCAGGGAAAGGATGAGAATGGCTTGTCTAGGATAGTACCAGCAGAGACAGGGAAGTGAGCATATTTGTAATGTATTTCAGAGTTTCAAAAGGTTATAGTGACCATTTTTCTCTCTTTTTTCTTTTTTGGAAGAATTTCAAACTTCTTATTTGCTTGTGTTATCTTAATGTAAGTTGAGCAAGATGGAGATGAAATCATAACTTTCAAATTTCTGAGCCAGACTGCAGTTTCAAAAAACAAAAACCATGCCCACCTAAATTAGAGTTTTGAGAGCTGGAATGAACCTTAGATGAATCTTTTGACATGTCCCCTCCCTTCCATTTTAAGGATGAAGTATTTTGAGGTCCAGAAAGGTTAAGTGATTTGTTCAAGGTCATACCCAGAATATCTGGCTCCAAGTTAATGTCATTTCGACATAGTTTTGCTTGAATCTCCTTGAATTAGATCGTTGCTTTGGAATAAAGAGTATTCTGCTAAACTTTGAATCAGTATTTATCGTGGTAAGTGGGTTGTATGAATACAGGTTTCGCCCTGCTGTCCGAAAGCGGAGCCTTCCCGTGAAAACTTTCATTAGCAGAAGTGGTATTCAAGCGAAGAAGCAATTATCATTAATGTGATGTATATGGAAAATTTTTCCAAACCCCCCAAATTTCCCAGACCCAAAAAGTAACCACTCTCAGGGTTTTGTGATACCTTAGGACACATCTTGCTAATGGATGCAAAGAATAAGTTGACATAAAGCATAGATGCTCACAGGCACCGTTGAGTGCTACAGGCAGCTTGATGCTGAGAAGTTGGCTGTGGTTCCCGGGGAAAGAGCTCAGGGTGCCCCTCCTGCTGCTTGGGGAGCAGGCAGCTCTTAGAACGGTTCATTGTAAAACAAACGCTGAATGCTAGTTTTGCTTTTCTTTGTAAAAGCGAATCCTCTTCAGATTTTTTTCAGTCGGCAAAAACAGGTACTAATGTAGGTCTTCCCTAAAAGCAAAGTGCTGTAAGGGGAACTTTTGAAAGGAAGATAACTGCATTAAGATCTTTGCCATATAAATAGTAACACTAAGACTTCCCTCTCTCTGCCCTTGTTCTCCTCCTCTCCTTTGCTTCTCCCTTCCTCCTCTTCCTCCTTCTCTTCCTTCTTGTTTCTCTCCAAACTACCCCCTCCCTTCCTTCCTCCCCACAGATATTGCCATTGCTGCTCCCTATGGGGGCGAAGATAAAAAAGGAATTGTTTATATTTTCAATGGAAGATTAACAGGCTTGAATGCAGTACCGTCTCAAATCCTTGAAGGGAAGTGGGCTGCTCGAAGCATGCCACCAAGCTTTGGCTATTCAATGAAAGGAGCCACGGATATAGACAGAAATGGATATCCAGGTGCTTTCCTAGAAATACATACAATTTCTTAGGTTGTTCAGTCCTAATAGCGAATAGTTTGTTACTGCTCTCTTGATTTACGTCATAAGTTATTTCAGTTCAATACTTCAGTTATTGTTCATACCCCTGCTATGTTCTTTAAGGCACTGTTCTCATCACCGAAGGGGATATGAGACAAAGACAGCTGTATTTCCTGGGAGCTTCCAATATAAAACATACACTCTGAGTTTCTTCTTTTGTTGTCCTGAACTCTGTAATGAAATGTCAGACAAAACTTTGAATGTTCATTCTAGCATTTTAAACGTCTCCTGTATTTTTTAATCATCTAACATTTTTATGGACTTGACTAATCATTGTGATTGTTAAAAGATACATTATCTCATTTAATTCTCCCAGTAAGGCTGGTGAAGCATATAGGCTAGCTTAGGTTGTTATTATGCCATTTTTATGGATGAGAAAAGATTGAGAAAGGTAATTTGCCTGAGGTTGCCTTTTGGTTTGAACCAGGACAGGAACAGAGGCCTTTTTCTAGCAATTATATACTTTGGAGTATTATAACGGATCTGGTCATAATGGGTCCATTCTTTAAATGAGATATAATGCAGAAGATTTGATTTACCTTTATTATTGAAACAGTTCGTATGAGCCCAATATACAAGTGTGTTGAAGTGCTTTTGGAAATAGGACAGGAATGTGATTCTTGTCTGTTACTGTTATTTCAGGAGATTTTTGGTTATAAGTGCAATATATTTGTTATAGAACTTTTAGAAAATACAGCAAAGCATATCTTTCAATCATTTTTTCAATGCATTCATTATAGTTCTTTAACAAAACAGAATTATACTTTAGGCACTGTTAATAGCATATTTTTTTATTCATTCAAAGTATCAGAAATGTTTCCCCATATTGCTAATTATTCTTCTAAATATGAATTATATTTTTCCCATTCTGTCAAATGTATCAGATCTTACTTAAGTTTATTTTTGGGCATTTATATCCTTGCATATAATTCTGGTGCATACCTCTGATTATTTCCTTAGGACAAAATTCTAGAATTGCTGTGTCAAAGATACGGCACTTTAAAAAAAAAAATCTGTTGATACATGTCATCAAATTATAATCCCATTCCCTCAAAAAGAAGGTTTTGCAGCTCTTTTTAAGCATTCACCAGAATGAGCAATCATTTACCCACATGGGTGCCTACACTGAGGGTCATCTGTTGTTTTTGTAAAAATAATATTAAACTATATGATAGGTAGAAATGTTACTTTGTTCTACTTTATAGTTTTTAATTATCAGGGAGGGTAAGCATTTTTGTTTATATGTATTTACTTTTGTGAATTCCCTTTTTACTTTTTTTTTTTTGCTCTGTTTCTATTGGGATGTTGTTTTCCTTTCTTTTTTTCCCCTTAGGATAGTGTCTTAAATATTGTGGATAGTAACCCCTTAACACACACACACACACACACACACACACACACACACACACACACACACATATAGCTCTGTTTGTTGTATTTGCTTTTTGGGCATAAAGAAGTTCTTAATTTTTAGGTAATCCAGTCTACCCATCTTTATGGTTACTTATGTACTTGTCTGCTTAGAAAGGGTTTCCTCAGATTTACCTTGGGTATATTGTGAAATAGAGCTCTTATTTCATATTTTCTTAATCACGAACCCATTGTACCAGCTGCATATAAAAATTAATGCACTCTGTTCTTGTTAATTTGAATGCTATCTGCTGTCCTTCTAAGTATTCTATGTATATGTAATGTGCTTTGTTTTGTTTTTGTAACAAAGGGAAAAATTTATAATGAAATTTAGACTTGTAATGAAATTTTGCAATGAAATTGTAAAATCCACAGGTACTTCTAAAACTTTTTCCTTTGAGGGGTATATGCATTTGGGTGATACACACTTCCTTATTATTGCTAATTTTTATAAAGTACCCTTTAAAAAGATTCTCATTTTTACAAAGTATCCATTAAAAATATTCTTGTCTCCCTGGATGAAAGATTAGTTTTATGTGGAGTGTATGCCATTTGATACCTTATTTAGAGTTTTCATATGTTTTTGCCTTTGAGATACTATCTTACAACCATTTAATGAAGAATAGTTTTGAGACTATGTCTAAATCTTTATCACATGCACTGAAAGTTTTATAGAATGGTATATGGATTTAAAAAATTATTATTATTATTATTTACATGTTTTTCTACTCTCTTTTAAGACTTAATTGTAGGAGCTTTTGGTGTAGATAGAGCTGTATTATACAGGTGAGCACGTTTCCATATCCTGTAATAATAGGAATATTACCACTGTTTGAATTTCAGTTTAATTTTCTTGAAGTAATGATAAAATTTGTTCTTTCTAGTCAAGCCTTGCTCAGTCAGCATTTATACAAGGAAATCCCAAAGCAGAAGAAGGTGTAGATTTTTTATTTAGAAATGCATTCAGAATTTTCTCTCTTTGTTCTTTAAATTATGTTCAAAGATGTTCTTCTGTGTTTTAAATCTCTCTTTAAAATTTATATGAGTTTACATTTTCCTCTAAAAGGCAAGAAGTTAACTTGATGTTTATCCCACAGCATTCTGTGACCACAGGGCAGTATGTAATGACTTCCCAAATCAATATTTTTATTAGAGCAATATATATAAATCCACATAACCTGTATTTCTCAGCTTCATCCATATTCTCAGTTATTCTCTATATTTAATCAATTCCTCATGCTTTAGACTTTTATCTGGCATCCTAAGTAGATGAAGATGCTTACACTTTTATGGGCTGTGTTTATACATGCCAGAATAACTAACCTGAGTTCTGTGTAATGGAATTTATGTTGGGTCAACTTGATTGTGGCTCTTGGGGCCACGTGTGCCCAATCATTTATCATGACTGAGTAGGCACAGTGCCGTGAGCCTACTGTATTTTTATACAGGGCTTAAACCTGTACATCTGAACTTTGGAAAACTATTTATTTTAATTTATTATTTCAGTTTTTAAAATTGCTATTAAAAGGTAATACATATAGTAAAATGCATGTAGTAAAAACTCAATCAGAAAGGACATAAACAAAAATAACATACTTCCTTTCACGCCAGTTACTAGTTTATGAGTATACCCTACCAGAATTATTCTGTGCATTAAAAATTATGTGTATGTGTTTGCGTATGCATCCTTTGTACATGGTGGGTTTTTTTCCTGTCATATAAAAATTATATTGGATATATCTTAGAGATCATCTCGTATCCACACAGATGGATTTATGTCACTCATTTCCCCTACTGTATTGCATTGCATTAGGTAGATACCCCACAACGTGGTTAACCATTCTGCTTTTGTGGACTGAGTTCAGATAGGATGGCCACTTGTCCCGCTTTGCCTGGAACTGCGGGATTTACCAGGATGTGGGACTGTCAGTGCTAAAGTCAGGACGGTCTTCAGCAAACAGGGACAGTTTGTCATTCTGTGTTTAGATTGTTTTTATTCCTTTTGCTGTTATAAACAGTGCTTTAGAAAACGTTGTTATATATACAAAAAATTTAAACCTAAAATGCTTAGATCAATCTAATATTGTAAATAACTTTTTGCTTTCCTTTCTTTTTCTTTCTTTCTTCTTTTTTTTTTAAACCAGGGCCAGACCAGTTATAACTGTAAATGCTGGCCTTGAAGTGTACCCTAGCATTTTAAATCAAGACAATAAAACCTGCCCATTGCCTGGGACAGATCTCAAAGTTTCCTGGTAAGGGCATTAGTTTAATAATATTTACTATTGTTATTATTGGTACAGTCATTATGAAAACAATTGAAAATGAAGGGGGGGCTGAAATATTGCAGAACAGTTTCTGTGTGTATTACTCTCTTTTCATAGATTGGATTATAGAAATGTTGTTCCAGAGTAGATATGTAGAAGGCTCTAAAAATATGCTACAAACTACTATAAACTTCATTAAAAAAAATGATGCATGCTCAATGAATATATTCAAAAAGACGAAAAAGCTAATAAGATCTCAGAACTCATTTATTATTTGATTCTAAACAGACCCATGAACAGTTGTATGAAAAATACATTATTCATTATTATGAAATATTATTAAATGTTAAATAATATTAAATCTATAAGTAGTATATTACCAATATAATATTCTTCTTGTTCTTCTTGTTCTTCTTGTCCCCTAACTAGTTTCTAAAGAAAAATACAATTTTTTGTAAGTTAAATATCGGAATTCTTCTCTAGTCCAGTGTTTCTCAAGTCTTCATTATTTGCATGCTATTTTTTGCTAGTGTATGATTTTTGCTATACTTTCATTCTACCTGTATTTATAATTAAAATAATTTTTTTCTTTAAATCAATTCATGTTTTACTTAAAAATATTTTAAAATAATATGGAGAAACCCCAGTACCTTTCTCATACATGTCAAAATAAATATAAAATTAAGAAAAACCTTGGCCCATATACTAGTAAAATCACCAAAAGTACCTCACTTTGGGGAACACTGTTCTTTAAGTTCCTTGGTTACTCAAAAATCAAAGAACTTTTACAGATGCAGTGAGGAATGATTAGAAGCTGGGAAAATTTTACTTCTAAGAGGCTAATGAAAAAATAATTCTGATTTTGTCTTCAAATTGTTATAGTTATTAGAAAACATTTTTCAAAATTTTATTTCTTTCATTGGATTGCATTAAAAATTTAGTAACATTTTATCTTATATTGATTGGCAGTGAAGTTTTCAAGATTTTAGCTTTAAGTTTTATGGCCTTCCCTTCAATCACCCTGCCTGCCCCTGTGAAATTGCTAGTAATATATTTAAAAGTATGCTAATAACTGTAAAGCTTTGAATATACTAACCAGAGCAGTAGCTTTTGTATCTTTTTGGTTATGGCACATTGTATGAAATACATTTTGCATCATAATCCAGTAAATACATGTGTGTAATTAAAACAAAAGTTCCATGAAATCTTACCCTTCAGTCAGTTTTATTTATTTGATTTATTTTTTTAAGATATTGGTTGACACAACCCACTGAACTGATTTCATGACCCATTAAGAAATCATGAAGAACACTGTTCTAGAGGAGCTTTCTAATTAAAGGAAGCTTGGTGGGGGCTTTAAAAAAAAAAAAAAGATTATTTTACGTCTGGCCCATCCTTTCTCTCACTTAGATTTATCAACAGGTTCTATAAACTTGAGAGGAGGTTCAGAGATTCTTTTTTTTTGTTTTGTTTTGTTTTTTGTTTTTTTTGAAATGATGACACCATGAAAGGAAAGGTGCTTAAATTACTGAAGGATGAGTTAGGACATTCTGTGTATTTTGTGTTTCATGTTTCAAGAATGTTATGATGACAAGAAGAAAGATATAAAAGGCTTCACTATATAAACTGTGCATTAGAAATATGAGATTTGGGGGTGATACTCAGCAATATGTTTAAACTGGATTACAGGATTTGTATATATTTTTATTTCTCTACAGTTTTAATGTCAAGTTCTGCTTAAAGGCAGATGGCAAAGGAGCACTTCCCACGAAAATTAGTAAGTATTC
Organism: Acinonyx jubatus; assembly: GCF_027475565.1. Lineage (NCBI taxonomy): Eukaryota > Metazoa > Chordata > Mammalia > Carnivora > Felidae > Acinonyx > Acinonyx jubatus. The sequence continues at coordinate 171,093,078 of NC_069381.1, forward strand.
TATGGAAAAATTACAGAATGATTCTGCATATACAGCACTTAAAAATGTTTCAGGATATTTGAATAGTTACTCAAATAGTTGTTATCGTTGTTCTTTATTTGGATATGTATGCTTAAAGGCACCTAGCATTGCAACATGATTACCTTGTTGACTCTTAATTCAGATATAAATACATATTTATTTGTTGACATTGTGAACAGAATAGCCCATTGAATGGTAAAGATAGCCTTCAGAAAGTTAAACACTTACCAATGAGAGATAAATGAATTCTAGGGGAAATAGGTATCATTGTTTATAAATAGATGATCTACTGAAAAGTTCATATTTTGTGTCTCAGAGAAACCCCCAGCAATCTAAGCAGCAGAAATGCTTTAGATATAGTGGAAGACGGAGAAAAAGTTTGGGCCATCCAATTTACCCACACGGCAAATTCCTAACTTGACTCTTCCTTTCCAACATATGGTTTATATGGTCCAGAGAGCAAGGCAGGAGAGCTAAGTAATTGTAGCCAAGATTGGTCATTGTTAGTGACAAGTGCTGAGAAGCCACCGCAAAGCAGAGGAAGAGGACTGAGTTTGCTGGGTGTGTGTGTGCATGGAAGTTCACATAGAGTGGCAAGGTGGGGTCCCTGGAAGATGACTAAAGACCTGTAGGGAATGTCTGGAGGGGTATTTTGCACAGAGGAAATGGCAATTTCAAGAGGCCTGAGTCAAGAGCATGCTTAGTGTGTTTGAGAGACACAAGGAGAGCGGTGTGGGTGGGTAGAACAGAATTGGAAGCAAAATCACCCTGCGTTTTAACCCAAAGTTAACATGAGGTTCAACATTTAGAGAAACTTAGAAACTTGGTTTTAACGTTGAAGAAACTACTTAAAGAAGAGCTGAATCTTAGAAGGAAGTCACCCTAACACCGTGCTTCAGACTATTGGTTGCATGTTTGCTTTAATAGAATTCTTGATCTAGTCAACTATATTAGGTCACCTGCTTCACGAGGGACATATTTATCTGACAGTCTGATATGGTAGCTTCATTAAAAGTAGTAGTTGCAGGTGATTCAAACTGTTTATTTGTCATAGTGTTTAATAGAATAATATGGGTGCATATTAGTAAATATTAATCGCAGTCAGTGGGAAATTGCTGCTACTTGTGTTAATGGCGGGAGTCGTAATTCACATATATTTCGTGCTCTGAACTTCTTCCTCTCGGCCTAAATTAAAAGAAAAAATTCCTCTTGCATCTGATAGTTATTTTACTACCATCATTATCTATTGTATGAATTAATATGTGGCTTTACTTTGGGGATAGTTGGATTAATTATTAATTAGCAAATATTCAGGATTAATATGTTGTAGTCTCACTACAATGTATACACATTTTTAGTGAATTACAAGGAAATTGCTTCTTAAGGAATAAATATCTTTGTTTACATGAAAATTCTAGCTATCTAGGACAGAGAGGTGTTCATAACGATTATATTAGTTATAAATCCTTTGTATAGATTTCCAGGTGGAGCTTCTTTTGGATAAACTCAAGCAAAAAGGAGCAATTCGACGAGCACTATTTCTCCATAACCGGTCCCCAGGTCACTCCAAGAACATGACTATTTCAAGGGGGGGACAGATGCAGTGTGAGGAACTAATAGCATATCTGCGGGTAAGAGATACTTTTCTCCTTCATTGTCTTTTACTTTTTACTAATTTTTTTCCTTTTCATCTAAATGACTCTCACTTTGTGTGAATTTTTGGGTATTAAATCAAAAGGAAGACACAGAAGAATACACTTGAGGAGGTTTAGCTTTTTAATGTATCAAACCTGAGTAATGGATTTTTGTTCCTGACAAACTGGATATTTCAACTGGTCTTTCTGCGACATGGCTACTGAATAAATTATAACAAACCTATTTCTTAAATATTGCTAGACTCTCAAAACAGAAAATAAATCTCCACGGTCCAAAAAAATAAAAATAAAAAATCAGTTAAAAAACTACATTGGCAAAATTTGACTTGTGACTTGTGTGCAAATATGTGAGCCAGAGTGTCTGGGGAAGGATGAACAGTAATTGCGGATACCACTGGCACAGGAATTCAGACTCATCTGGGACTTTTGCAAGCCAGGGGTCTGACTTGAGCCTCCTACTTGCCATTATATAGAAGAATACACACACACACACACACACACACACACACACACACACACACACACACGTATATGTGAATATATCTATATATATTCATTGTTTTTTTGGTAAAAGCAAAAACAAAAACAATCCAAATAACCTTTGATAGGAGAATAGATAAATACATTATGGTTTTATTATTATATGATGAATATTACTCAATAGTAAAAATTAACCTCAGCTACTTGCAACAGGATGGATAAACCTTAACAAGAATGTTGAATAGAAAGCACATTACAGAGGGGCGTCTGGGTGGCTCAGTCAGTTAAATGTCCGACTTCGGCCCAGGTCATGATCTCACTGTTCGTGAGTTCAAGCCCCGTGTCGGGCTCTGTGCTGACAGCTCAAAGCCTGGAGCCTGCTTCGAATTCCGTGTCTCCTTCTCTCTCTGCTCCTCCCCCGCTCATGCTCGCTCGCTCTCTCTCTCTCTCTGTCAAAAATAAATAAAAACATTAAAAAAAATTATTAAAAAGAAAGCAAGTTACAGAAAAATGCATATGACCTCACTTTTAAATGAACAAAAAAGGAAAAGCAAACAGAAGAACACATTGTTTAAGGGCATATACAGTGGAGTAAAACTACTGAAAATAAATGAGAATGGTGTACTTAAAATTTAGAATGGTGGTTACCTCTGAGAAGAAAGGCCGAGGGAAGAAATGAGAAGGGAGTACATGGGTAACTTAAAAATTATTGGTAATATTTCGGGCACCTTGGGTGGCTCAGGCAGTTAAGCATGCGACCTTTCGTTTTGGCTCAGGTCATGATCTCCTGGTTTATGGATTCGATCCCTGTGTTGGGCTCTGCACTGGCCATGTGGAGCCTGCCTGGGATTCTCTCCCTCCTTTCTCATCCTCTCTGTCTCAAAATAAATAAATAAACTTAGAAAAATTATTAGTAATGTTCTAATTCTATTGGCTGTGGAGTGCCTGTTTTATTAACATGCCCTTGTATATTTTTGTATGAATCAAGTATTATAAACAAAAATTGATTAAGCGTCCTTGCTGAATAACCAGTCTTTTTGGACATTCTATTCTTACTCTTACATAATTGTAGTTTTTCAGAGTTTTGGTAGAATTGGATCAAGGTCGAACATGGCTGCCTTTGTACTGTGCACTTACAGATTTTTCCAGATACTTTGATGTCGTAGACTGATGTTATCATTGATTGGACGCTTTTCTGTTTCTAGGATGAATCTGAATTTAGAGACAAGCTCACTCCGATTACTGTTTTTATGGAGCATCGGTTGGATTACAGAACAGCTGCTGATGTGACAGGCTTGCAGCCTATCCTTAACCAGTTCGCTCCTGCCAACATTAGTCGACAGGTACTGTTTGTACTGTCTCCACTTATCACTAATTTTATACTTCAATTCTTTTAAAGTCTTACACTTCATATTTTTAAATATCATAAGGGATTGCTTTTTAAATGTTGGTTTCTAGTCAAAGTCAGAGGGGAAGGTATCTGAATTTTCAGGTCAGAGATATTTGAAGCCACTCAGAACTTAGTTATATGTAGAGAAAGACAGGGTCATATTCATAAAACAGTAAAATAGTTCAAGGAAAACAAAGTGCCAATGTATTTACATACTATTTTATTAACATGCCCTTGTATATTTTTGTATGAATCAAGTATTATAAACAATAAACAATGAATCAAGTATTATAAACAATTTTGCTGAATAAGTTTTATATCTCTGTTTTCTCTGATTTACATTTTAATTGTAAAAAATAGCATATGTATACACATATGTATATGTAGTATGGAAGTCATTCTTTTCATCAAATCAAACAAAATTTCTTAAAGACTATATTACAATATTTTTAAGAAAGTCCTGTGTAAAACCCATGTATTCAGATATTGCATTTCCTATTTCTTCCGCTTTTTTATTGCATGTTTATACTGTTAGATTAATAGTTCTACTCCCACAGAATACTTTACCCTAAATTTAGGTTGTTATATCTTCTTTGTCTAAGTTACTAAGGTCTCATGCTTTTTTATTTGTAATTTGAGAAGACTGTGTAAGGCAACATAAAGCGAATTAAAATATATTTTAAGTCTTTATTATTTAACAATTTTTATATATTTATATTTATTTTTTATTATATTTTATATTTTAACAATTATTTTTATATTTTAACAATTTATATTTTTTACTTTGTACACATTGTATCATATATCATGTATATATATACTTTCTGCCACCAGCAATAAAGAACTTGAAAATGTAGTTCTTTATTAGTTCATATTGTGTATATTTCTTACTTTTTAAAAAAAAATTTTTTTTTAAACGTTTTTATTTTTATTTTTGGGACAGAGAGAGACAGAGCATGAACAGGGGAGGGGCAGAGAGAGAGGGAGACACAGAATCGGAAACAGGCTCCAGGCTCTGAGCCATCAGCCCAGAGCCTGACGCGGGGCTCGAACTCACGGACCGCGAGATCGTGACCTGGCTGAAGTCAGACGCTTAACCGACTGTGCCACCCAGGCGCCCCAATTTCTTATTTTTAATGGATATACAGTATTTTGTTAATTAACAATTTAATAATGAACATCTGAGCCTTTTAGGATCTGTCATTCAGTTTTATACTTTTTGAAAAAGTTGTGACTTGACCTTTTACATTATGTGTTTTGATATAGGAGTTATGATTATTTTCTCTTTATAATTATAGAATTGTTAGCGTTAACATTACTTTTGAGTAGCTTACTGAGATCACCAGTCTCTTTAATACCAATCCAGTTTTAAAGTTACCTAAGTAAGTAGGATAACTTTTGAAAACCCTTGGAGAGAAATAAAAACTTTAATAATAATAGTTAGCTTCCTTTCCTTCTCTTCCTGCTCTCCTTCATTGTTGTGTCCTTTGTGTCCTACATATGTTTCAGCAGTGCCTGTGTATACAAGAGAGGCATGCTCTCTATGCATGCTTAGCTTTATTATATAATCTTGTTTCTTTGTTAATTATCCATCCTTTGTTCCCATTATTTACTTCTTTCTAAGATGGGTCCTTCATTTCACTCGTCATATTACAGACTTGTTTTACCACACTTTCTCCATAGAGTACTGCTGTTCCATACAAATATTAACATGAGCCACATTTGTGGTTTTAAATTTGCTAGTTGGCAACATTTTCTTAAGGTAGAAAACAGGTGCAATTAAACTTTATATATAAAGTTTGCTAGCACTGCTGTCATGAAAAACCACAGATTGGGTGGCTTGTTTTAAACAATAGAAATTTATTTTCTGACGGTTCTAGAGGCTTAAAGTCTGAGACCAAGGTGTCTGGCAGGGTTGGTTTCTTCTGAGGCCTCTCTCATCAGCTTATAAATGGTTACCTTCTCCTTTCATCTTTACACGGTCTTCCCTCTGCGTGTGTCTTGTCCCAATCTCCTTATACATTGTGTTGCATGAGGGTCCACCCTGATGGTGTCATTTTATGTTAATTATCTCTTTAAATACTGTATCTCCAGGTAAAATCACATTCAGGACTTCAGCATGTGAATTTTGGGGGGGGACACAGATCAGCCCATAACAATACCCAAGTTATTGTCATTCCAGCACATAATCCATTTAAAAATTGTTAGTGAAATATTTTATATTCTATTTTTTGCTGTCTTCAAAATCCAGAATGTATTATATGATTATAGCACATCTCAATTCAGATGCTAAATATTTTTTCTGTATTTGGAATTCATATGGTTTATAGTTGAAGAAGTAGATTCACATACCCAAGTTGTTTTAACATACTAACAGTTTTCCAGTAATGGAATTAAGTATCAGTTTTTAAATTTAAATTTAAATTAATTAAAATTGAATAAAATTTGAAAATCAATTCTCAGCTACCCCGAGACCCCTTTCAAGTGCTCAGAGGCCACATGTGGCTCACTGGTGGCTATTGTAATGGACAGGGCAGCTGTTGAGTTTCCCTCTCTGTAGCCTAATCCTTTGCAGTTAAGAGACCAGAGTGCTTTCTGTAGGAAGAATGGCTTTTTTTTTTCCTGCCCTCCATTTATTTGTGCAAATGTAGATTAAGTTCTTACCCTGTGCAAGATGTTAAATATAGAGAGATTTAGTTCCCTATGAATGGAAGGCATTGCTGTGTGCTTTTCCATTTCTGAAACTTATTTTTCTTTTTCTTTTTTTTAACTTTTTTTCAACGTTTATTTATTTTTGGGACAGAGAGAGACAGAGCTTGAACGGGGGAGGGGCAGAGAGAGAGGGAGACACAGAATCGGAAACAGGCTCCAGGCTCCGAGCCATCAGCCCAGAGCCTGACGCGGGGCTTGAACTCCCAGACCGCGAGATCGTGACCTGGCTGAAGTCGGACGCTTAACCGACTGCGCCACCCAGGCGCCCCTGAAACTTATTTTTCTAATAGCTTTAATACTGTGGTTACACCAATGCCAGCTAAATCCTTTTTCTTCAGTGTATGGTAGCAGTTAGACAAATATCCCTTTGCCACAGTATTATTAATATTTCATACATATTTCTTATTCCAAACCTTACATACTCATCATTTTGAGTGGGTCTCTTAATACTCACCATATCACTAGTTACTGTTATTATCTACAAAATCTACTTTTTATTCCTAAACGAGTTTGGCAATGACTGTATCTGGTATGACTTATGGAATCACCACAAAGTTCTTGTAATAGTCCCAGCCCTTCCCCCTTTTCCCCTTTGTTGAAGCGCATAGCAGTTGCTTACGTCTATGTCATTTAATTAATTCACGTATATTGTTGTTTCATTCCAATTAAATTGGCAGTTAAGATCTGTATCATGTAATTTTATTCTGTGTGGCTGTTTATCCCTTGTGACTTGGAAGAGGAAGCCTCTCATTATTTTCCCCCTTTAAGTCATTTTCTCTCTTCTTTTTGACTGCCCCTGGGCTTGAAGCTCTTTGAATATTAACACTAGACAAACCAAGAATGGCTTCATCTTTTTCTCTTTCTTCTTTTTACAGTTTTTGTATTTCCTTCATTCACACTCTACCCAGTCTCTTCTGCTACTTCCCACGGTTTTTGTCTTTTGGGTGTTCCGTACCGTTCCGTACCGCTCTAGCCTCCACACTCTCACAGCCAGATCTGAAAAGAGAAAATTCAGTTTTTGCTTATGTCACCCCTCCTGGATTGGCTTCAGTGCTTCTAGTCCCTTCTCCTTCACCTCCTTCCAAGTGGCCACACATATTCTGGCCTCATTTTGTCCAGTTTCTGTTCCCTTTGATCTGCCTGTCAGAATTGCTGCCATGCACCCGTAGCTCCTTATTCTTTGACACTCTGCCCCCATATTTCCAGGATGCTGGCAGAGGCATAGTCTGCAATAAGAAGTTCTAAAAGGGAAATTTGTTTTGCCCACGATCACACAAGTTAGCTAGTAGCAGCAGGTTCACGCTGAATCTTCATTTCTTTCTCATTTTTTTGAATCCTCACTTCTTGACTGTTACTTTCTCTCTACATGACACTTCATTCCCACACCATAACAGCTTAAGTTGAGATAGAACTGAAAGGTTCCAACTAATTGTATTATATCCTATGAATGTTTTTCTTCTTTTTCATTTTTGACTACCTACACCGACCTGTTTAAAAATAAGCAGCCATGACACCTTTTATGCAAATAACTTGATGAGTGTATATAAATATATGTGTGTATGTGTATATTCACATACATCCACGTATATTGATCTACACTGCAGATGTATCCTGTATTGGTGTTTTTTCACATAGAAAAAATAAAATGCTTTTTTCTAGGCCCATATTTTGCTTGACTGTGGGGAAGACAATGTCTGCAAACCCAAGTTGGAAGTTTCTGTAGATAGGTAAGTGTTACTCCAAACAATAAAGAGCCTAACAAGAAATTTAAATGGAAGAACACACTCTTCCATCCAAATATAGAATATCCTATTCTATATTTTAACATGAACTAGTTATGTTGAAGGATAATTCATGATTTTCTTTATAATAGTAAAACTATCAGTATTGAACTTTAAAAAGATATGCACTATTTTCATTACTTGCCTTGGTTGACAGATGTATTTCCATTCAGCATGAGAAGTGTTACAAGGTAGCAGTATATCTTCTTAAAGATATATTTCATTGTAAATACCCTGTTAACTAAAGGATTCTGATTATTAGTAAAAAAAATTATTATTACATTTCTAAATGTTTTATTTTATTTTGGGGGCACCTGGGTGGCTCAGTAGGTTAAGCATCTGACTTCAACTCAGGTCATGATCTCTCTGTTCATACTGACAGCTCAGAGCCTGGAGCCTGTTTCAGATTCTGTATCTCCTTCCCTCTCTCTGCCCCTCCCCCACTTGCACTCTGTGTATCTCTCTCAAAAGTAAACAAACATTAAAAAAACGTTTTATTTTATTTTTGAGAGAGAGAGAGAAAGAGAGTGAGAGTGTGAGCAGGGGAGGGGTAGAGAGAGAGGAGGACAGAGGATCTGAGGAGGCTCTGCACTGACAGTAGTGAGCCCAATTGATGCGGGGTTCGAACCGCGAGATCTACCTGAGCCGAAGTCAGATGCTCAACCAACTGAGCCACTCAGATGCCCCTCTGATTAGTATTTTAAATGATATGTAAATTTTATTTTTTTATTATTATATTTTAATTTTTTAATGTTTATTTTTGAGAGAGACAGAGTGCAAGTGGGAGAGGGGCAGAGAGCGAGGGAGACACGTAATCTGAAGCAGCTCCAGGCCCTGAGCCATCAGCACAGAGCCTGATGCGGGGCTCAAACCCATAAGCTATGAGATCATGACCTGAGCAGAAGTCAGATGGCCAACTGAATGAACCACCCAGGCACCCCAATGATATATAAATTTTATTTTTTTTAATTTTTTTTTAATGTTTATTTATTTTTGAGACAGAGAGAGACAGAGCATGAACGGGGGAGGGTCAGAGAGAGGGAGACACAGAATCTGAAACAGGCTCCAGGCTCTGAGCTGTCAGCACAGAGCCCGACGCGGGGCTCGAACTCATGGACCGCGAGATCACGACCTGAGCCGAAGTCGGACGTATAACCGACTGAGCCACCCAGGAGCCCCCAAATTTTAAAGAATATTGTGAGAATCATGACAGTGATTAATTTGGCTTTATTTATTTATTTATTTATTTATTTATTTATTTATTTATTTATTTATAAAGTTTATTTATTTTGAGAGAGTGTGTGTGAGTGAGCTGAGGAGGGGCAGAGAGAGAGGAAGAGAATCCCAGACAGGCTTTGTGCTGTCAGCTCAGGCCCAACACAGGGTTCAGCCTCATGAACCGTGAGATCATGACCTGGGTGGAGATCAAGAATTGGATGCTTAGCTGACTGAGCCATCCAAGTGGCCCTTATTCAGCTTTTAAGGAAAAAAAAAATCAGGGAATTAAAAAGTACTACAAAGAGAAACAAAGTTACCTCAGTAATAGATATGACTGGTAGCAAGATGCTAGTGACATTAATGCTTTCTTTTACTGAGAGAAGCATTGGATTTGCACCCAATGTGCTATTTCCAGTTTCCTATTGAGCTGTGAAAGAGTCTTAAAATATCTTGAGACACTGTTGAACATGTCAGTGCTGTCTTGTGTTTCTCTTGTTTCTTGGAACAATCATATTCTCCCCATGCAGTCTTTTTTCATTGTCTATATTTGTATTAACTTGTAGTGATCAAAAGAAGATCTATATTGGAGACGACAATCCTCTGACATTGATTGTTAAGGCTCAGAATCAAGGAGAAGGTGCCTATGAAGCTGAGCTCATCGTTTCCATCCCACCCCAGGCTGATTTCATCGGGGTTGTCCGTAATAGTGAAGTAAGCAAACTGCCTCTTTAAAAATCGAAATGCACTCATAGGTCTCATTAACATTAATAAGTTACTCCCCTATTTAGTGTAGTACGAGCTTAGCCATTCTACTTAAGGCTACATTGCTAGGCAATAGAGTGCCTGTCTTACATAATTCCTTTCAAGCCCAATACTTTGCATAAGGCACTGATAGGACATTTTTAGAATTGCTAGCGAAATACCTGAAACAAGGTCAGATAGATAAAGTGTCTAAGACTGTTCATCAAATAATTTGTTAAGGATAATAAGGTTATGTATCTAAATCCTCTAGAGATCCTTCAGAAACATCTTTACATTCGTCTGTGGCAATTGTACACAATACCCACCCTCCATTTGCTCAAATGGATATATTTTTGAAACAAGAAACTTAACTATCCAATTGTATGATGTCATCTAGGAACTTCATAGTCTATGGCTTCTGCTTTTTTTGTTGTTTGTTTTGGTCATTAATTTATAATCTTTCCAATCTTTTTTTTTTTCTATGACTTATCGAAGGCCTTAGCTAGACTTTCCTGTGCATTTAAAACAGAAAACCAAACCCGCCAGGTGGTATGTGATCTTGGAAACCCAATGAAGGCTGGAACTCAAGTAAGATGATTTGGCTAAATGGATTTTATTTTCCTTTAAAGAAAATAGCAAAATGGGTTTGTTCATAGTAAATTTTTAATAAATATTTCAGAATAATATCTTTAAATTGGTTTTGATTTAGAATGTAATGATTAGCAGAGTTTTGTCTGGTTTTGAGTAAGATAATAAAATAATGGATTGTGCTGCTACACTGTAGTCAGTAAGCCGTGTTTACAGTGCCTTCGGTTTGCTAAATGGATGAGAACATGGGTTAATAACTAAGGACTCAAATTGTAACTCTGGTATTTTAACCTAATGGATCTTTAATTTTTTTTTTTTTAATGCTTATTTATTTTTGAGACAATGCGAGAGACAGAGTGCAAGCAACGGAGGGGCAGACAGAGGGAGACACAAAATCTGAAGCAGGCTCCAGGCTCTGAGCTGTCAGCCCAGAGCCCGATGCGGGGCTCAAACTCATGAACTGTCAGATCATGACTTGAGCTGAAGTTGGATGCTTAACCGACTGAGCCACTCAGGCGCCCCCATAACCTAATGAATCTTCAGACCTACTCTGACAAATACTAAGACTGTCATTATTACGTGAGATAGAATTATCTCATGAATTTGGAAGCCTATATCTTTGAACTGAATAGAATCAAAGAGGCCCGTAGTGTTGGATCGGGCTCCCCTTGAAGTGGTAGAGAAGGGAGCCCAGGAGCTTGAAAAGATGCTCTCAATGGGTCGCTTCCCAAATGCTCTAAAAAGTAAACAAAAATGTGTCTTGTAGAATTCTTAGTATCAAAGGAAAATGGGAATGTATTTCATGTTACTTTTTCAATAGGATTTACTTTAATAGCACGAAGACTTTGGTAATTTGAGATCTCTGATAATATGGGGCTACATATTCCATATTTATCCTTAAACAACATCTAACAGGAGAGATGTTGTTTAAGGGTACAGACTTGCAACTAGTGGTAAATAAGTCTTAGAGATCTAATGCACAGCATAGCGAATATAAACAATATTGTATAAACAATGCTGGGTGGCTCAGTCAGTTAAGTGTCCAACTTTGGCTCAGGTCTTGATCTTGCAGGTTCATGAGTTCGAGCCCCGCATGGGGCTCTCTGCTGTCAGTGCAGAGCTTGCTTCCCGTCTTCTGTCTCCCTCTCTCTGTCCCTCCCCAACTCATGCACTCACTCTCTTTCTCAAAAATAAATAAACATTAAAAAAAAATCAAAAAACCCAATATTGTATTATAATCATCAACCTTGCTAAGAGACTAGATCCTTATAACCATAAAATAGGAATGGGAATTATGGGACATGGAGAGATGCTAACTATAGCTACAGTGGCAATCATATTACAGTTTATAAATGTATCAAGTCAACATGTTGTACACCTTACATTTACACAATGTTATATGTCAAATATATTTCAATAAAAGTTCCACATTTCTTTAAGAATATTTAACATTAAAAGTCATTATTATTTCTAAATATATGGTCTCTTAGGGAAGACGCCTTGAACAAAGTACCCTGAGTTGCATTTTTCCACATGTATATAATGATGTTTAACAAGTGAAATGCTTTTTATTTTTCTTTGCTTATTTTTCTATGTTTATTTCTGTGCTTTCTGTGTTTATTTTTCTATGTTCTCACGCTCTCTGGCCTTCTCACTCACAGCTCATCCAGTGTGGATAAGTTCAGGTTATTTCAGGTGGCCAGCGTCAGGCTTTGTAAAGTGGAAGGCAGCTTGATGGAAGTGCCCAGTCTTGTTTTTATGTATGATGAATGATTCCCTAAGAAGTCTGCTTTCTCTTACCTTATTAGCTCCGTTGTTTTCTTTAAGGTAACAGCTTCCCCCCTGCGAAACTTAGGATGATGGTTGCAATGGAGTTGTAAGAGAGGTGGGGAAATTCTGGGTCCGGCCCTGCCCCTCATGCCTTTGGTGGCCAGGTTTTCTTGCTCTTTAAAACCCATTCACTTCTTGCTTCCTGATCCATTACAAGTTCAGTTGTTAACTTCCTGTCACCAAATCAGTGTATTTTGATTGAATCAACAGATATTTACTTTGCATTTTTATGAAGTTAATATCAGGTATTATGAGGAGATAGAATTATGTTAATAATTGTTTAATAGGCTCCTTTGTGGATTGGCCCATGTATATGAAATAAAAGATTTAATAGAAGATCAGATTTAATTATCTTTGTTAGAGTACTTTCAGTTTTATTATAAGCTCAGAAAAACTGTATTTTAGAAAAACTCGTTGATTTGGACGTTGGAATTTAAATTTCACTGATGAGACATTGTTTTGATTAACGTTACTATCCCTTCCTCCCCCTCCAGCTCCTAGCTGGTCTTCGTTTCAATGTACACCAGCAATCAGAGATGGATACTTCTGTGAAATTTGACTTACAAATCCAAAGGTATGAAAACAACTTGTTTTCAGTTCATATTAACTATTGAGGAAATGTTCTTTGTCATAAATATATTATGTAAGATATTCTAAATGTTAAGGAATAAAACTGGCTAAAATTCCAGTACTTGACTATACCATTTTTTAAATAAATATTCCTATAACAAGAATAATTTTGTTAGTTTTGAGCTTGTGAAACAAAAGTAAAAGAAGTAAAATTTGATCATCTTTTTGGAATTAAATGCTAATGAAAATTATTTTTGTACGTTTTTTTCTTTCTTTTAATTTGTTCGTTTTTAGTTTCACTGCATTTGCCCCTGTACGTCTTAGATAAAAATTATGCTCAGTTCAGGCCTAAATATATCTATATTTTTTTTCTTTTTCAGCTCCAATCTCTTTGACAAAGTAAGCCCAGTTGTATCTTACAAGGTTGACCTCGCTGTCTTAGCTGCTGTTGAGATAAGAGGGTCAGTATGATTACCAAGTTGAGTGTCACATTCTTATGAGATTTAAACTGCCTTAAATTTCTTTTTATGTTTATTTATTTTTTGAGAGAGAGAGAGAGAGAGAGAGAGAGAGAGAGAGACAGAGCACAGCCGGGGAGGGGCAGAGAGAGTGAGAGACACAGAATCTGAAGAAGGCTCCCGGTTCTGAGCTCTCAGCACAGAGCCCTATGCGGGGCTCAAACCCCCGAACTGTGGGATCATGACCTGAGCTGAAGTCAGACACTTAAGCGACTTAGCCACCCAGGTACCCCTAAACTGCTTTAAAATGCAGTTACTTTTAAAAAGCAACTAGTAGGCCCAGTAACTTCTTTTGGGGAGTAGCACTCATATTTCATGATACTTTTACTAGAGCTGGAGCTTCTGTAGAAAGAAGGACCTAGCTGTATTATTCCAAAGCTCCAAATATTTACTTGGTAACCCTCTGGAAATAAATCAGACATGGCAACAGCAGGCACAAAATAAGTGTATTGAACTTTCATGCAGATTGATTTATCAATACACCTGTTACAATTAGATTCAATACAGAAAAGTTTATGTGTAGTTGGATGTGCGTGTTCACATACATACAGCTTTTTCTTCCTTTTATTTTATTTATTTATTTATTAAAAAAAAATTTTTTTTTCAACGTTTTTTATTTATTTTTGGGACAGAGAGAGACAGAGCATGAACGGGGGAGGGGCAGAGAGAGAGGGAGACACAGAATCGGAAACAGGCTCCAGGCTCCGAGCCATCAGCCCAGAGCCTGACGCGGGGCTCGAACTCACGGACCGCGAGATCATGACCTGGCTGAAGTCGGACGCTTAACCAACTGCGCCACCCAGGCGCCCCATCCTTTTAAATATATATATTTTGTTAATTCTGATTTTATTCATGTGGATACAGGGTACTTTTGAAAATGAACTGACCATATCATTTTGGTATTCATGGTAGGTTTTCTTTGGTCATTGTTTAGAGTTTCAAGTCCCGATCATATCTTTCTTCCAATTCCAAACTGGGAGCATAAGGAGAACCCGGAGACTGAAGAAGATGTTGGGCCAGTTGTTCAGCACATCTATGAGGTTTGCGGTTGTTGACTTTAACTGATACCTGGTAGAGAGCCTTTAAAGAGAAGAACAGATAGGCTACTTGTTAAAACAAAACAAAACAAGTTTGTTTAGTGTTTATGTAAACTCTGCATAGTTTAAGGATGTACCAGAGATTTATTTGAATTTTTTCTCTATTCAGAAGTTCCTCTTTTTAAGACAAGTACCTTCAAGTGATTAAAGAATGCACTTCATACAAATTGTTGTCCAAAACCAATTAGTTCTACTTGAATAACAGCCGTTAGGTCATTGCTGAGTATTTGCATATGGACGGTTTGCAGCTCTACCTAAAAATTGAAAGTGCCTGTAGCAGATCATCAAGATTTTCTATGCCATCTTTCATCAAAACTTTTCCATACGTTCCTCTTTTGTTTATATTTTCATTCTGACACATACTGCACTACACTAGAGATAAATGTTGAGTTTGATCTCCTTTGCCTCGTAATGATCATGTTGTAACGTCAGAATAACTGGAAACTCTGCCGTTATTCAAATCCTATCACTAATGATTCCTAAGGTTGATGTAGGAGGGGGATTATGGAATTGATTTTTGCTCAAAGTATTTACATTTTCTTTTCCCCATTAGCTGAGAAACAATGGTCCAAGTTCATTCAGCAAGGCAATGCTAAATCTTCAGTGGCCTTACAAATATAACAATAACACTCTGTTGTACATCCTTCAATATGATATTGATGGACCTATGAACTGTACTTCAGATATGGAGATCAACCCTTTGAGAATTAAGGTAATGTGCTTAATAGCAACTCTTTATTATGATGATATTTAAAGCTTTCCTTTCTAAATCTGTGAAAGAAATGCATGAAATAAAACAACCATTTTAATACACACACCTACTCTACAGAAATAATTTACTTCATAACCAGTATACTAAGGATTAAATTGTTTATTTGTATAATGAGAAAGGATTGATTCATTCCTCTGTGAAATCCTAATGAGTCATCTATTTATGTAGTGACCTAATTTGACTGTGGTTCCATTGCACTGTGGTTTATCCACATACAATATTGTGTCAGGGGTGTTTTGTTGTTGAAATTTTTGTCTTTGGAGAAAGATCTAACATTTTACTTAACCTGGCTCTTTTCTTAACTAGAAAACAGAACAAAAAAATATATACTCGTGATTGACACTTATCACAGATATGTACCGTGACATTTCAGGCTGTTTCAGTGTGTCTTATCAGTTTCCCCTCTAGCTGTGCAAGGGAGAAAATCACTGCTCGGTGGAGATAACGTTTTCCCACATATTAGGGAATCTCTGATCTTTATTCTTTGTGCTTACTTTCCACCATATATTAAGTGGTGAATTTGTCATGCCACATTTTCAGTCATCATGTTTTAATCACATGTAGCAGTTTATGCCAAAATGTCAGTGCAGAGTGTTTTCCAATATTATGTACCACCAGTTTCTCTGTAACCCTAGATCTCAAGTTCACAAACTGAAAAGAATGACACAATTGCTGGGCAAGGTGACCGGAACCATCTCATCACTAAGCGGGATCTCACCCTCAGTGAAGGAGATGTTCACACTTTGGTAAGCGCCATTTCAACAACAAGCACTTTAAACATTTAAAAATATGTGATTATAGAACTGATGCCAAAGAACATTTCAAAAATAACAACAGCAGTGCTTGGAAGAACTACATATATTTTTATACTATTCACTCCTCTTACTTTCCATGTTCCTGTTCAAATTAACACCAGAGTTTCTTCAAATGATCTATCTTTATAAATTGCTAATAAAAATATTTCATGTTCCAGCTTATTTTTCTGGCTTACTCCTCTAACTGACCTCCTTCTTGACCTCATCCTGATCTCGGAGGCTTTCATGCAATATTGGAAGAAGAACCCAGGAGGCATCAACAAAAATATATTACAAGAATAATTAGCGCTATGATTAACTTTTGTTGAGTCAGCCAGTGTAATGACTATAAGGTTATAAAGGCTAATCATTTAAATTTCTGAAGTTTAACAGATCTTCAAACCATCCACTAGCAGAGAACCTGGTATAGTGTTTATGTTCATTAGCGAACACCAGTTACTTTTACATCAGCAAATTCCATAGTTCTTCTTAGCTCTCATCCGCCTCAACTGTTCAGTGGCTTTTGGCATAATTTATCACTTCCTCCTTTGTGAAACACTCCTCATTCTCTTCTAGGACTCTACTCTCTTACTACTTCACTTACATCAACTGGCTACTTCCTAATCTCTGTTTCCAGACCTTTACGTCTGTAGAGTATTCCAGGGCTCACACCTCAAATTTCTTGCCTGCTCTGCATGTATTCATTGATTAGATCTGTGCTGTCTAATATTATAGACATCAGCCACATTTTACTCTACTTTGGGAAGTAGAGATATGTCCAGTACTGCTCATTTCTATCATCGTAGGAAGTTCAAATCAGATAGTGCTATACGAGAGATGTTATTCACTCTCGTGGCTATAAATACTATCTCTGGATGACTTTGATTTACATTCTGAAGCTGATCCTATACATTGAACTCCAAGCTCCATCATCCAACTGCCTACTGGAATTTCTCTTAAATATTTAGTAAGAATCTTAAACTTAATTCTAAGAATGTTTTCCCAACTCTACTCTTTCTACAGTGTATCAACTCCTTCTTTGTCCCAAACCTGGACACCTTGACTCCTCTTTTTCTCTCAAACCTCACATCCTCGGTATCAGCAAATTCTTTCAGTATCTATTTTCAAAAGACCCTGAATTTGGTCCCTTCTCAGCAACTTTACCTCTGCCACAGCCTCACCCAGGCCACCTTTGTGTCTCACGTGGACTGTTGCTAAACCTCTAGCTGGACTCCATATTTCTGCCTTTTCCCCCACTACAGTTAGCCACACAGGAGCCTTAGTGATCCTTTTAAATGGAGATCAGGTCATGTTACTCCAGTGCCTTCCCAGCTAAGTCCGAGAGGAAGCCTGAGCATGCAAAGCCTTTAGGCCCAACAAAATGTAGGCCCTTCTACCTTGCTATTTGCATTTCCTCTCCTTATTCTCTACCTCCTGTTTTTGCTACCTTGCTTTTCATTGAATAGACATCCCCAAGCATGTTTCTACATCCAAGCTTTGAAAATTGTTCTCCCATCTTCCTGGAATGCTCCTTGTCCAGATTTCCCTGTGGCTTATTTCCCCATCTCCTTCTACGTCTTTAAATGTCAGATTATGACAGGACTTCCCTGACCAACCCATGTGAAATAGAAATTACTTTTAACCCCCACCCTACTTTTGATCCTGTGTGCTCTATCCTCCTACAGAACGACATTAAAAAACTTTATGATAAAACTTACATAAAAGTCACCATTTTAACCATTTTAAAGTATGCAACGGAGTGATTTTTGGTATACTCAGAACATTGTGCAACCACCACCATTATCTAATTCCAGAATATTTTCATCATTTTCAGAAAGAAATACTGTACCCATTATACAGTCACTACGTATTCTTCCCTGCTATCAGTCTCTGGAAACCACTAATCTGCTTTCTGTGTCTAAAGATTTGTCTGTTCTGGACAGTCATAAAATATGTGGCCTTGGTGTCTGGCTTCTTTGACTCAGCATAATGTTTTTAAGGTTCGCCATGGTACAGCATGCAGTAATACTTCAGTCATTTTTTATGCCTGAATAATACTCCGTTCTGTGGGTATATGGCATTTTGTTTGTTTCCTCATTAGTTGATGAACATTTAGATTATTTCTACCTTTTGTTTATTTTGAATAGTGCCATTGTGCACATTCTTGTACACATTTTTGTGTGAACATATATTTTTAGTTCTCTTGGGAATAAATCTAGAGATGCCATTACTGGGTCATATGGGGACTCTGTTTAACTTTTCAGAAACTACCAAACTTTTCCAAAGTCGTTGTGCCATTTTACATTCCCAACCAGCAACATACGAATTTTTCAACTTCTCCACGTTTGCCATCACTTACTATTGCCTTAATTTTTTTTTTTTTTATTTATGGTCATCCTTGTCAATGTGAAGTGGTATCTCATCGTGGTTTTATTTGTACTTCCCAATAATCACTAATGATGTCAAGCATCTTTTCTGTTGTATATCTTCTTTCGAGAGATGTCTATTCAAATCCTTTGCCCATTTTTAAATTGGGTTGTTTGCCTTTGTTGTTAGGTCATGAAGAGTTCGTTATATATTCAGGATACTTCCCTTTTCAGAGCTGTTATTGCACATATTTTCTCGTTCTGTTAGTTGTCTTTTCACTTTCTTGATAGTATCCCTGTGATGTGAAAAGTATTCAAATTTGAAGAAGTTCAGATTTGTCAAGTCTTTCTTCTTTTATTACCTGTACTTTTGCTGTCACAGTCAAGAAACCATTGCCAAACCTGACATGCTGAAAATTTACACCTAAGTTTTTTGGTTTTCTAAATTTTATACTCTCGACTCTTAATATTGGTCTGTACACATATTCTTATGCCGGTACCAAATTGTTTCTTATAGCTCTTCAGTAAGTTTTGAAATTGGAAAGTGTGAGCCCTCCAACATTTTCTTCTTTTTCAAGATTGTTTTAGCTATGTAGGGTCCTCTATAATTCCATATGAATTTTAAGATCAGTTTGATCATTTCTACAGAAAAGGTAGTTGGGATTTTGATAGCAATTTTCTTGGACCTGTATCAATATAGGAGTATTGCCATGTTAATAATATAAAGTCTCTCAGTTCTTGGACATGAGATATCTTTCCATTTAGTTAAGTGTTTAATTTCTTTCAAAAATATTTTCTACTTGTAAGTGTTTAAGTATTGCACTTTCCTGGTTAAATTACTTTTGTGTATTTTATTCTTTTGGGGTGGTCTTTTGAATAAAATTGTTTTCTTCATTTCATTTTAAGATTTTTCATTACCGGTATATAGAAATGCAACTTAATTGTTTGTCAGTCTTGTATTCTGTTCTTTTTCTGTACTTTTTTATTAGCTATAATCATTTTATTGTCAATTCTTCAGTGTGTTCTGTATACAAGATCCTGTCATCTTGAAAAGAGAGAGGTTTCCTTCTTTTTTTCCAATATGGATGACTTTTATTTGATTGTTTTCTTGCTTAATTATACTGGCTAGAACCTCCTGAACAACTTTCATAAAAGTGTCAATGAGTGGGCATTGTTGTCTTATTTGTCACCTTCAGGGGAAAGCATTTGTTCTTTCCCCATTAAGTGTGATGTGAGTTACAGGCTTTTCATGGATGCCCTTCCTCAGGTCAAAGAAGCTATTCCTTGTCATAGACTGCAAGTTCACTTGCTGGGTAGCGTTGTGACTATGTGTGTGACATGTCTAATGCAATTTGACCAGCACATGGAAGGTGGTGAATATTTGCTATCTTTGACTGCCTGCCTTCAAGTTACTGATAAAAACACTGAACGTAGCAGAAACGTGGAAGAGCTGCTCAAGATTCATTCCGTTTCTTTTTCTTTTCTACAGGTGTATTGTTAATCTGATTTTCATGTCTTACTAAAATGATCATGCTCTGGGTTTACCTAAACGATGTTGAATACTAGCCATAAAAATACATATTTTAATATTGTAGGTCTTATCCTTTTATACCACATTGCATTAAAACCAACCCCTGTATTTGTTTGTTTGTTTGTGTTTGTTTGTTTGTTTATTATTTATTTTTGAGAAGGAGAGAGAGAGTGAGAAGGAGAGAGAGAGTGAGAAGGAGCAGGGGAGGAACAGACAGAGAGGGAGAGGGAGAATCCCAAGCAGGCTCCATGCTGTCAGCGCAGAAACCGATGCAGGGCTCAGACTCACAAACCATGAGATCATGACCTGAGCTGAAATCGAGTTGGTCGCTTAACTGACTAAGCCACCCAGGCATCCCGTAAACCAACCCCTTTTAGCAAAAGCATTCAGACTCCACTATTAGCCTATGCATTTTAAACATTTTTCTTATAATGCAAAAGAATCTGGATCATCTCTTTGGCTTTCACATAAAACAACTAAAATGTCCAATTTTCATATGCTGAAGAAATGATAGACAATTTTTTATAAGTAAAGAATTTGTTTTGGCAGGGCTGTGGAATTGCTGAGTGCTTGAAGATTGTCTGCCAGGTTGGACGACTAGACAGAGGAAAGAGTGCAATCCTGTATGTAAAGTCCCTGCTGTGGACTGAGACCTTTATGAATGTAAGTGGACAGATGCAGCATTCAGCCAGCTTATCCATTTTCTCAAAGACATGAAAAAGGCCTCCCGTCTAGGAAATCATTTCATTGTTATTTCCATACAGAAAGAAAACCAGAATCATTCATACTCTCTGAAGTCATCTGCTTCTTTTAATGTCATTGAGTTTCCTTATAAGAACCTTCCAATTGAGGATATCTTCAACTCCACATTAGTAAGTCATCGATTTGGGGAAATGCAATAAGTGCACCCAGTCCAATGCCATAGATATTTTTTATTTTATTTTAAATATTGGCACCTTCACTGTTTTGGTGATTTAAAAGTTGGTTGATAGGTCTATAACCTAGTTAAATATTATTTTACTCCCTCACCCCAGAATATTACAGGTCGACCTTTTACTTTAGCATCTTGTCCTGTGTAAGAGATTCTTAGCTTATACAAATCTCATGGGTGGAAATTTGGGGAATTTTTCCCCACAAAGTTAGAAAGTCGGAAATTAACTATAATAGGTGAAGGCTAAAGATTATAAAGATCTTTAATTTAAGGATTAAAAATGGGACTAATATATCAAAGATGGATTTAACTATTTAAAAATCACTTTATCACTTCTGAAGTTAACCTGTTGTTGGGAATTTTATGTGTGTATGTGCATGCTATTGATACCAAATGTGTAATCAATCACAAATTATCATATACAACAAAAGAAAATAATGTATCATTAAAACAAAATGTAGTAGGCATTTAGACATTTGTTGAATGATTCGGTGAATTATTTTTAAAACTCAAAACCTTTTTGCCCCCACCAGGTTACCACTAACGTCACGTGGGGCATTCAGCCCGCACCCATGCCCGTGCCTGTGTGGGTGATCATTTTAGCAGTGTTAGCAGGATTGCTGTTGCTGGCTGTTTTGGTGTTTGTAATGTACAGGGTAAGTAATGGACTTAGGAAGAGCAGGAGCGGGGAGAAGCAGAAGAAAAGGGCAAGGGAGAAGGGAAAGAAGGAAGAATAGAGAAGGAACTTTAATGATACATAAGGAGCACCGCATATCTTTTTTTTTTTTTTCAATATATGAAATTTATTGTCAAATTTGTTTCCATACATACAACACCCAGTGCTCATCCCAAAAGGTGCCCTCCCCAATACCCATCCCCCAGCCTCCCCTCCCTCCCACCCCCCATCAACCCTCAGTTTGTTCTCAGTTTTTAAGAGTCTCTTATGCTTTGGCTCTCTCCCACTCTAACCTCTTTTTTTTTTTTTCCCTTCCCCTCCCCCACGGGTTTCTGTTAAGTTTCTCAGGATCCGCATAAGAGTGAAAACATATGGTATCTGTCTTTCTCTGTATGGCTTATTTCACTTAGCATCACACTCTCCAGTTCCATCCACCTTGCTACAAAGGGCCATATTTCGTTCTTTCTCATTGCCATGTAGTACTCCATTGTGTACATAAACCACAATTTCTTTATCCATTCATCAGTTGATGGATATTTAGGCTCTTTCCATAATTTGGCTATTGTTGAGAGGAGCACCGCATATCTTAAGGAAGTTGTACGACGTGCCATTTAAGTTTTCTTGGTGATAATATAGTCACTCAAAATACTTGTAATATTCTTCACTGATGTGGCAGTAATGTTAGTTTTTCCTCAACTGACAGATGGGCTTTTTTAAACGTGTCCGGCCACCTCAGGAAGAGCAAGAAAGGGAACAGCTTCAACCTCATGAAAATGGTGAAGGAAACTCAGAAACTTAACAGTGATTTTTAAGTTATGCTGCATCCTGACCCATGAGAATTACCACCTTCATCATAGGTTTCAGTTTCCTTCACAAGGAATAAAATTCCAAGACTGTACTGCTGATGGTGCCTGTTGGTATTAACCACAAAACAAGAGCAATATTTGTCAACCTTTTTCTAATAATTAAGTTCAGACATACATTTAATGCACATCCACTGACTTGTGTTTTTTAGGTATTTAAATAATAAAATTTCAAGTGATAGTTCTTCTTCTGTGTACATAAGACAGGTAGTGCCTGAGTTACCACTTTATACAAAATAGTACCTCCTACAGTTACTGTTTCTGATTTTGTATGTTGGGTTTTGTTTGTTGTTGTTTTTGTTGTTTCAAAGCAATCCATATTTGGACCTTCGGATCCACATCTTTTGTGCAGGAACTTAATGTTAATATACATTACACTACAGTTGAGTTTTTAAGCTTCTAACTTTATAACTGCATGAACTTGGATTTTAAAATATTAAACCTACATGATAAACTTTAATAAAAAAAAGATCCATCAAAATTCTTTCCTGGAATAGCAAAAGTATAGTATTTTAATATGACAGTTGGGTAGATGCTATTACATTTTTATTTTTGTTTTATTCCACAGTCCATTTCAGTACATTTGAATTTGTTGAAGTTTAGGTTCTATTTCAGATCCCTTAAGCCAATCTATACTAAAAAGTTTATAATCAAAAATGCCTCTTTTGTGTAATAGTTTAATTGTCCCTGATCTAATGATGCTTAAAGCCATATGCAGTTGGGAATCCTTTCCAAAGTACATGTGTTCCAATGTATATGCCTGGATATTTACAATGCAACAACAAAAGAAAGCATTTAAATTATAAGATTCTGTTTGTAGTTCTCTGGTAGAGTTACTTATTAATGGTACGCTTTTAGAGCAAGAATTTTTAGTTGGGATTAATTTATTTTCTTCCTGTATATGTATTTTTCCTTATATTTCCCAAACTGTTACTAAGAATAGGTTGAGATTAATGAGGGATTTTTACAGTTTGCAGGAACCTGCATCTAAACTCCCAACCCCGTGAGAAATGCTTGGAGTTGAAATTTTAAAGTAGTTTACTAGTTCGCTTTTAGCAACAGCATGATTCTACTCCTGTGGATACTACCTTACGTAAGCAAGGTATCACGGGTAAAAGCAGTCTCCGCTATCGAAATGACTTCTAAAAGTTACTTTTATAAGCGATTCAAGTTATTGGGAGCCTTTTAAAACTTTTGTAGTTTTATTAACATAAATTACTTTTCTAGGAATTTTTATATAAAAGCTGCACAGGTGGCATGTTATAGTTTTATATGCCTCTAGGGTGATGATTTCTTCTAGAGGAATATGTGATTTATTCACAGTTCCTCAAGGTCTGGGAATGACTCTTAATTTTACCTATTTTGTGCAATTACATCATGTTGTGCTTTAGAAATTGTGAGTTTAATAAGTTTTTAACTGCTGTCTTCATTAGGCAATAATAAATATTTCCCTTAAATAATTGAATATTTTTCTATGCTTTAAATATAATTGAGGTTTACTTTGCCCTATCTTGTGTTCAATTCCCTACACAAGTGGCTAAGCCAGAATATATTCATAAAACAGAGGTACGTGAGTTATATATGTTAGAACATGACAAGACCCTGTATTTAGCTTTAATGAATTTCAAAATTAATAGGTTTTGTAGTATAGATTTCATTAGTAGCTTAAAAGGTCATAGTCATATTCAGTAAGTATTTTTATTGCCAGTAAGTCTAAAGTTTTTTAAGAAAAAAAATATTTTTATCCTAGGGTCTGCCACCAGTCACTAAGTTGGTCTGTGACAACTTTCACTTTACCTGTTTTCCCATTGTAATAGTCATCCCTGAAAGTATATGTTGGATAGAAATTCACTTTTAAAAAAAAAATGTTACTGTTTACTTTTGCACATTGTGTTCCTTTTATGGCCTCTTTCTCAAGGTATAATCTTGTATGGGAGCTTGAAGGATGTTGTTGGAAGTATGATGTTTTAAATTCCCTTTATGAATTGTAGTTTTAAGCAATAGTATTTTAAAAAATGAAAATGTATATCTTTACAAACATATGGTAGAAGTATAATTGGGAAGCTTACTCTTCGAGAAAAATGTTTGGGAAAATGTTGGGATTCTTTTTACCCTAAAGCAGCATGTGAATGTATTTGGTTAAAGTGTCAAACAATAGTTCTATGAAAGCCGTTTTAATTTGCAAACATTTTAAATACTGCTATGTTTGTGATTTCCATCTTGAGTGTAAATTTTTTATAATCTGATCAGTTTTTAAAAACATGAGTGAGGTAGAGGATATTTAAAACATTTCATATTGGTGAGAAATATTGATACTGTTGTTGATTTCTTATTTAGGCATTTATTTTAGAACTGATACTTTGAGAAACATTTGCGTGGGGGACATTCTTTCCTTTTTTCTTTTCCCCTTTCCTTTTTTCCCCTTTCCCTTTCTCTTGTGCTGAATTATTATGGTAATAATTCTGATACATTTCTTAATAATTCTGAAGTGTAAAACAATTAAAACATTAGTGCCACAATTTTACCTGTGTTATGAAACTACTACTTCATAGTAAATTCTCATCAATACTTCATATAAAGAGAAAATTAAAGTGTTAGGAAAAGAGACTATACTTATTATAATGGCTTCCTTAAGAGGACTGTGGACGATTTTTGATGGTTAATGATGACCCTAAGAGAGATGTAAGTGGCAGAAGTACAGTATGTAATTCCTCAGCTGCTTTTTATAAAGCAAACGATCTGTAAGTTGATAGAGATTTCTGTGTTGCAGAGTGTAACACCAAGCTTGGAGAAGAATAAGTCATTCTTGGAATACATGTGTAGGACCATTGCCGATCTTAATGCCACTTTGTAAGTGCTCTTAGGTAGTGTGTATATGGGGTAGTTTGGTAAATTAAAAAATGCAAAATTCAGAAATTGAATAAAGGATCAAAAATGGCCAATGAAATAACGCTCTGGTTTTTGGAGAGTATCCCTTTTAACTTGTTGATAGGCTAGGTTGAACAGCGAACCTATGGACCTGTAGCATGCGTATATGCGTATATTTCATTGTAATTTCTGATAGATAATGAACTTCTTGGGAGAGGTACCAAGTCCTGGATTTTTGAATTCTTGATCTCAAGTGCAATATAACAATGTAACCAAACCTAGATAATTTCAGAGTCATTGTTAATTTAGTAAACCTAATCTAAATAGAGACTCAGTAATTTTTTGATTAGTAGGAAGGAGTGATTCTGCTATGGATATACAAATGAAGTTATTTACCCCTAAAAGGTACATTCTACATTTTATTTCAAGCTGGGCATGAGCTATTCCCTACTGGTTTTGAAATTCTTTGAAATATCTCAAAGTAACTTGGAAGCTATGTATATCAAATTAACTTGCTATCTAATAACATAGAATGTAATTTTCTTTTTAAGCTTCTCTTATGATCACCCACATTGGGTGAGACATAAAATGAGCGTCTTCTAAAATTTGTCATTTGCTGACTTGATCTGAGTTAGTGAAAACTGGTACAGTGTTCTGCTTAGTTTCCAATGTGTAACTTGTGTCTGTTCAATAAACTTGAGCATATGGTGCCACTTTTGTGTATGGACTTTATAGTTTCCTTCTGTGATGTTTTGTTTTTTAATCACATAAGCCAGTAATAATGCACTAAAAAGATGACGTCAAAGAGGTACATCTCTAAAAGTCTGAATTCTATAAGAGTGCTATTTATTTGAAGAAAAGTAACACAGAAGAGCAAAAGGAACTGAATGTTAAAAGACACCTATTAGAGATCACAGAATCATAGACATTGAACATTTAAAATGGGTTTCAAATTCCAATAATGGCAGGGTGGCTTTTATCAGATAACAATGGTAAACGATGAACAAAAGAAAAAGAAAAAACTTTTTGAAAACACTGAAGTTACCAAATGCTGGCAGAAAGTGAAGGGGATTTGACTCTTAAAGTGGGGAACCACCTTTTTCCTGGAAGTTACTTTCTGTTGTGTGGGTAGAATGCAAGCAGAAAAGGGCCCTCTCATTTCCTGCAATTATGGTATTGCCATCATGGCTAAAAGGTGCAGGGGGAAATCCAGGAAAAGAAGGAGCCATGCTTCAAATCCTTGCCCGACCCTGACTCTGACCCTCCTCTAGTGAAACTCCAAGGAGCCCAAAAGGAAACAGCAAACAAAAGGTTGAAAGAGCTGCACAGTTATTTTAGCTCTGTCTGCTGTAGGAGAAACAAGATTGGAGTTCATGTCTTACCCAGTGACAGGAGCTTTGAAACACCCATTCTTTCCATTGAAAACTCCTATGCCTTAGGAATAAATACTACATCCAAGATTGATTAATTGGCCCTAGGAGGAAGAGCAAAGCCAATGGCCGACCCTAACAAAGCATAAAAGTCAAGCTTCCACAAATTTGAGGTGACTCACTTGTGAGTTATTTGCTCATTTAGGCAGTTTCTTTGAGAGGAAGATAACCTATAAAGACTGCCATGTCACATGTGTGTGTAAATGAGAAGAAAGGAAAATGTACCCATGGTTTGAAGGAAAAAAAAATGGGTCGGTAGAAAGAGACCCACAAACGGTTTAGCAGACATGACTAAATAACTATAAAAATATGTTAAAGACTCTAGAAAAACGTAAAAGTTTATGGGCATTTCAAAATAGATTTGGAAATTAACAAGAGAGATTCAAGTGGAAATCTTAGGACTAAAAAATGCAATATCTGAAATCAGAATTTCAGGGGGATTTTTTAATCAGGGGGATTAAAAATGGACAAAAGAGAAGAAAGACTCCCTGAATTTGGAGATGAATAGGATTCATCTAAACTGAAGCACTGCAGGTGGACAGTGGGTGGGAGGAGGGATTACAAAATAAATAGCCTTCCTGACCCTGAGTCAATCTAGGCATAAAAGAAAAGGAGTCAGGAGAGCAAATGGGGTAGACTAACTTGAAACCAAAAAGTTGCCAAATTTGATGAAATGTAGCAACCTACAGTCTGGAAGCTCAATGAACCCCAAATAGTACAATCACAAAAAAACACTATGTGCATCATGGTCAAACAGCTAAAAATCACAAGTTGGAGTGGGTTTACCTCACCCTTTCGTACTGTTAACGATGCCCAGAGTTGATTTCATGTCCAAATTTTTACTGGCAGGATTGGGGCTACAGTTTATATATTCAAACTCCTAGTTCCCTATGCTTTCTGCTGTGCCACAATGCCTAGATACCAGTCACCATTTATAAACAGATTTGTTACTATCTAGTGAATAGGCTGAGATGCATATTAGTTGGTGCAACACCAATACTTTCCCAAGTAATATTTTTATTCACTTTCTCAACTGTTGTGAATTGCCTAGAGAGTTATATGGTTAGATTTCCTTTTGCACCCTGGTTCACTTCCCTTATCAGCCCTATTTCCTGAAAAGTAACAAATATATATTGGTGTTGTTTTAATAAAAGGAGCATTTAGATTTTGGAATTGAGCTTTACTCAGTAATTTACCTTCATGTTACTAAAAAAAAAAAAAAACCAAAACCCTAATTTCTTTCAAAGTTCTTCTGTTCCAGTTCTCAGAAATTAGGGTATCAAAATGGAATCTTTAGGGATTACTTTTTAGCCAATTTTGTAGTTAGAATATTAATTAGTTACTACAAAGTTATTCATAAAAAGTACTAAATGCTGTATATAATTATTAGTACTTAATTTGGAGAATTATGGTCTCCACCTGGGTAATAGAAATTATTCTTTTTTATTTTTATTTTTTCAACGTTTATTTATTTTTTGGGGGGCAGAGAGAGAGGGAAACACAGAATCAGAAACAGGCTCCAGGCTCTGAGCCATCAGCCCAGAGCCTGACGCGGGGCTCGAACTCACGGACCGCGAGATCGTGACCTGGCTGAAGTCGGACGCTTAACCGACTGCGCCACCCAGGCGCCCCAATAGAAATTATTCTTGATCTTGTGTAGGATACGTGTTAAATTTCCCATGAGAGATAAAAAGTTGATGGTTTATAAATTTTCTCATCTTTGAACAGTGCAGTTAAAGTTGTTTTTGAGATTAAAAGTGACACAAACACCTTCAAAATTCAGAGATATTATCACCTAATTAGAAGACAAGTAAATGAGTTTGAACTTCTCAGTGTACTTCAGTGAGGGAACGAAAGGGAAGAGTTTATTAAAGAATATGCAAATTTCCTACTTTGTAGTAATACCAATTTTGGCTTTGACTTTTTGATTTTGACTTTACCCCTGAACCAAAGCCAAGCATTTCACCACCAAGTGATGTTAAATTACTAGCAAAAAATGAACCTCTTTTCTCAATCATCTCACAGGTACTCAGTGACTCCTAGTAACAGACATGACATAACAGTAACTAATTTCACCTTATTCCCATTGGACAGTCCTAGTCTCTCGAGAGAACCATAAAGCAGCTGCATGCAGTATAGCAGTGGTTCAATAACAGACCTGTGAATCTGGTTTGCACACCATGGGAGAGATGGTCTCTTCTTCTCACCTCTAATTTTCCAAATCTACTTCTTCACCCTACCCACTCCGTATCCTCTCATAGGTCTATGCAATCTTGGTCATTGGATGAACATCAATTCTTTATCATGCCCTAGACAATAATTTAGCTTTAAATTACTGTGAAGCCCTTCTGCAATGAAGGGTAATATATCCACAGCATCCAGGGATTAGGCCATGGACATCTTTTGTGGGTGGGGGGAGGAGTGCTGCATTATGTCTACAACAGTCCACCTCTGGCTCTCAAAGATTTACTTCAGTCTCACATGCAAAATACATTAAACCCATCTCAAAGTCACCCAAAGGCAAACTGGCACAGCAGCAACTCAAAGTCCCCAATCCCTCCTTAATCTCATTAGCCTGAATGTCCGGAATC